>NC_091120.1:16510707-17130707 GCF_040183065.1 Periplaneta americana
CTACACCACCACTGCTACTAGCACCACCACTACTACTACTACTACTACCACCACTATTACTACCACCACCACTACTACTACCACCACTACTACCACCACCACTACTACCACCACTACTACTACCACCACCACTGCTACCACCACTACTACTACCATCACTACTACCACTACTACTACCACCACTACTACCACCACTACTACTACTACTACTACTACTACTACTACTACTACTACTACTACTTGTATTGCTATCTAATAGTTGTTTGTTATTTAGTCAACTGTCCGAAAACAGGTTTGAACCTCATAAGTTACGCCAATAAGGCATCACTCACGAGGTAACTAAGCCTAAAGATAATGAAGTAGAATGGCCAGATCCTTTCCCCCATCGAGTGCTCACTAGTAACATATTACGTTAATCAGACCTCATATAATACCAACAATTTATTGTTCTTCCTCTCACACACGTCGTGAAGTAAGAAGTACTGCGTGACAACATATGTACACTTGTACACCAGTGTTCAAAAATACCTGGCTTCTACTTATCGATAGTTATCGACTATCGATAATTTGTTCGTGTAAGTGTCTTCTTTAGTTATTACTTCTATGAATAGATGGCGAAGATAACGATCTTTGTGGCCAATAGAACATTGATGTTCAAAGATATTTGACCTATGATTTCATGATCATGTAAGCGAACTTCCCAACCACGGGATAAGTCAGAGCCAAATATATAAAAAAAATTGACAACTTTGAAATAGTTCCGCTAGCATCATTATTAGGCAATTAAAAACGTGTCATGTAGATCAAGCATAAATTGTTTTACAATTAGCAGAGGTGAATGAAATATTGAATTCTATATTGCTGGTATATTTATGTACGATTGGCAATACTGACTATTATCTTTGACATCTATTCATAGAAGTAATAACTAAAGAAGCCAGACTTATAATGTTATTTAGTGATTATATTCAAAATGCCAGAACCAAATTTATAAAATCTGTAAGAACACATCCAAATCCATTGCTCAATAGTTTAGTAATTTCTCGTGTTTAATGAATGAGTGATTTCTTGTAAAACACTTCACTCTTGGTGAAAGTGTTTGAATGTAAATTGTATTTTTTATACTTAATCATGTACTATATGTTACATACATCTTGTAAAAGCCATGGGTCCATTTTGCGACCTGGTACTTAAATAAATATACATTTCTGAAAAAAATATATACTAACAAATTCGAAAATCGAAAAATCGAAAAATCGAAGGAGAATTGGGAGGAAAATTTAAAAGGTACGCAAAACGCGTCCTTGCAAGGGGTTGGGGGCTGTACAAAACTAAATATGTGAGCTCCAAGCCTGTTGGCCACTAGTCTCACTCCGGGTTACGCTGCTCCCCTGAAGGAGCTCTAGAAAATTTTGAAGGGGAAGCCGAAATTGGACGTAACCTCTTAGGTACCACATACGCGAGGGGGGCTGAGACTGATCAATTGATCACGGAACGGGGCGAGGAGGAGTTGGCTGGTGTGTGCCGTTAGGATGGCAAGACGCCGTCATCTGTTGTTCGATGACAAAGCAGGTGAAGGCCGCCGGAAGAAGCGCCGTGAAATCTAAACTGCAATTTGAGAGGTCCCTGTCCTTTCAATTTGCGACCTATTGAGTGACCTCGTATGTTTAATATACTTTTAATATTATCTGAAATAGGGCATACATAATTTATAAGAAAGGTGGAATATATATGGGGAAGGGCAGATAGGTCCGTGGCCCATTTCTTATAGGGCTCATCCCGACATTTGTCTTACGCCTGAGGAAAACCACGGAATACCTTAGGCAGGATGAGACTAACAAATTATCGATCACAATCGATTAGTAGGGTCAGATATCTTTGAACGTCAGTTTACATAAATAATATACCAGCATTATAAAATTAAAAATTCCATCACCCTCTAGTGATTGTAAAAGAGATAGGTTTAGCGGGAAACAGCTGAAACTGTCAATTATGAGATTAAATGTATACTTAATCTTCATCAACATTTTCTCCAGCAGATTTTTACCCGTCTCAATAACAGTGTCACCTATTGAGGGCTAGAGGAACTATTTCAAAGACTGTCAATGTGTTAAGTCTTCGGCACTGTCATATCCGTGGTTAGAACGTTCTCTTGCAGGTCAGAAAATTGTATTTCAGATATCTTTGGACGTCCGGCAGAACCTCAACCACAGGTTTTACTAACAGTAAAAAATTCAAATTGATTTCTTACAAGACGCAAATAAAATGGTTATAACAACACTAAAAGCATTATAAAATTAAAAATTCCACCCCCTCTACTGATTGTAAAAGAGCTAGGTCTAGCGGGAAACCGCTGATACTGTCAATTATGAGATTAAATGTATATTTAATCTTCATCAACATTTTCTCCAACAGAATGCTTACGCACAGTTTGTCCGGATTCAGTGATTTACGCTGAAAGTAAATTTAATATAGGCTAAAGGCCTTGATCTATTTCGAACTACTTGAGAGACAATCCTTCAACAAATTAAGGGGAGAGGATGGTATTTTTAAAAACTTTTTTTCCTATTTGGTGTAAAATATTATTATTTTTTTTTGTAGAGAGTTCATAGCTGTGGCAACTCAACCAAATAAAAATAAAAATAAAAAAATTGGGGGCCCAAATTTGAAAAAAGTATATCCAATGCAGGATTGTACTGAAACCGATATAGCCTATCTAAACCGTTTTTAAAGATACATTCAAACAGTGTTTTGCAATATATTTGCAAAAGCATGTTCTACAAACTGTCTGTAACAGCATTTTGATATTAGTACCTACGTTTGTAAAATAAACAATTAAAATTTAATAACAATTTTCTGATTTCCTTTCTTGCAAACAAACGGACGTAGTTTTAAAATGAAATCAATTAACAAAATTCTGTTACAGAGAAAAGTTTCCTAATAGTCTAAAGAATGTGTGTTCTAAATTTCATGCATGTATCTTTAATAGTTCAGATATTATATCCATTTTTGTCTGGAAATGTAGCAAAAAAAATGAAGTTACTGGAAACCGATACAAGCGGGCGTGTGATTTAAAAATCCATAGCGCAGGAAGTTTAAAAGTGACGTCTCAACATCCGATAAGGGTACAAATACCCACAAAATGTTATGCAATGCATTCCACACATATCAAAGGGTATTTTAAAGAAATTTTTATTTTTTTTAAATTTAATTTACCGGAAACAACAATAAAAGTGGGCGATTGATTTAAAAAACCATAACCCAGGAAGTTTAAAAAATGGCGACTCAACATCCGATAAGGGCACAAATACCCACATTTTAACTATTTGTGACTATTAATAGCTAGAAGAACTAATAATAATAATAATAATAATAATAATAATAATAATAATAATAATAATAGTAGTAGTAGTAGTAGTAGTAATAATCTATACTAATAATACATCTACAGCCGAAATTTTTATGGTAATTTTCGATTTTCCAAAAATAATTGGCCCTGACATATATAATTAACCACCCTGAAACCGAAAATCGCTTTTTTGAAATTTTTGTTTGTATGTCTGTCTGTCTGGATGTTTGTTACCTTTTCACGCGATAATGGCTGAACGGATTTCGATGAAAATTGGAATATAAATTAAGTTCGTTGTAACTTAGATTTTAGGCTATATGACATTCAAAATACATTATTTAAAAGGGGGGTTATAAGGGGGCCTGAATTAAATAAATCGAAATATCTCGCTTATTATTGATTTTTGTGAAAAATATTACATAACAAAAGTTTCTTTAAAAATAATTTACGATAAGTGTTATTCTCTGAAAAATTTTGATAGGACTGATATTTAATGAGATAAATGAGTTTTAAAATTAAAATAACAGCCATCTAAGGCCGTGTAATGAATTAAGAAACAAATGACTTCGTCTATAAGGGGCCTTGGACACAACAATCGAAAGCTATGAAAGATAGCCTACAGAGAATGTTTCTGAGTTTGTATGAAGTAATATCGGAAGCTAAATTAACAGATTTGTATAATTATTTATTATTTCACTATTGGAAAGTGTAGTTTCTCTAGATGGACATAATGCTATAATGTTATTACAGTAACTTCGGAGTGAATTGAGGACAGGTAAGATTAAAATAGCTTCTTATGCACAAACAACTTGACAGGCTATTCTGTGTATTCGTTTCCTGTATTTCTTAAAATAACGTTTATCTCAGAGAATTAACGAACCACAAGAGTGTATTGATTTAGTATGCAGTAATAATATGTTAGCTTAGCATTCCATTATTTTATAATCCAAATTTTAACTATGCTCAATTGAATCGTGTTAAAATACATAAAATACATATGCATTAAAGGCAATGCAAAAAAATTGGGTAATGAGCCAAGCAGGTTATGTTGCGCTGTTGTAAAATAAAATTTGTTCCTCCCGAGATTCAAGAGCCCCCATAACAAATTAAAAACTTACTTATCGGTGTACATCCGTTATCAACACATTTTTATATAATATAATATAATGTAATATAATATAATATAATATAATATAATATAATATAATATAATATAATATAATATAATATAATATAATATAATATAAGTTATTTGAAGGGTTCAGAACCATAGTGGCCCAAGCGCCATTTACTGAATACGTAGAAAACAAGGGTTAAAATTAAGTTATTATCATAATTCAATGGAAACATATAGCAAGTAAAATGAAGTAAGTATACACATTAAATCTAAATGATGTCAATCTTCATTAAAGTATGGATGCATGTAATAAAAATTAAGAAACATGTTAAAGGAATTGTCATTGCACCAAATGAGTGGTCTCTGGACCAAAATGATCGTATTTTAATTATTTAAATACAATTTAAATTAAGTAACATATTAAACGATTTATCCTTCTATCAAACACGAATCTTCCCTGGATCAAATGTCCTATTTTAATTATGTAATTACTTTATATTTATTTCTAACGGGTGCAGCGGAGCGCACGGGTACGGCTAGTAATAATAATAATTGTTTCGGACAAGTGGAGGTATATCGACTATTGTCACAGTTACTTCGATAGATCGACTGGAGTTTGCTCATTGGAATACAAAATTAAATTGCAGTTATATTTTTCTATGGATACAGGACGGCCTTAAAATAACACGTAAAGGGCCACATGCGGCTCAAGGGCCGCAAGTTTGACATACCTGCTCTAAAATAAAACGAAATCTCTGAACCTAGAACATCACACAATTAATTAATACACAAAATGCGTCCTAGATGGCGTTGCTCAAGTCCATTCGATCTGATTGCGAGATGGTCGCATAATCTGTTGTGTTTGTGTGCAGTGTTGCCAACAGGACGGAAATTCCGTCAAAACTGACGGAATTTCATCGTAGCGGACTGGGGGCGACGGATTTTCTGGTGTAAATTACGATTTACATAGTCTTTTTACTTTTTAGCTCCTGTTTAATTTTTGTAGGAGCGCAGACGTAGACCAACCCAGCACATCAACTGCAGAACTAGAGGCAGATGATGTGGATGTATTATTAATATTATTTTAATCAAGATTTGTAAGGAAGTTGCGTTAATATTTCCTCATATTTGTATGTACATATATTGAGTGGTCTTTTTCTTTTACGGATTCTGACGGATTTCCTGGTGTTAGACTGACGGGGATACAATTTAGTGTTGGCGACACTGTATTGTGTGTTCGATTCAATAGTAACATGGCGGTGTGTATGTAAGTCAACGAGTTAGAATCTAACTCGTTGATGTAAGTTATTTATATATATATATTGTACACAAATATAAATTATCATGCCTCAAGAAATTAATCTGAAGAAACCAGGTGAAAACGCACTTAAGGCTGTAAAACTTATAGAAGAGTTACAGGTATTTAAAAAACCACCTGAACCGCATTCCGTTCCAAAAATAAGGTTGAAGAAGGTTTTGGATGAAGATACATACATTCAGGTTAGTAAGTTATGTTGTTTTTCATTTATGCAATTTGCATATTCGTTTTTATTTTGGATTGGCAATATTTAATTAGTAGGAGAGCTTGAACTGATAACTAATAATAAAATAATGACTAACCTTTTCAAACGAGTAATTAGACCTAAATCTCTTTTCAGGAAATGGGTCGAATTATTCAGAGAGACTTTTTCCCAGATTTGGAAAAATTAAGAGCACAGAATGCGTATTTGGAAGCTGTAGAAAGAAACGACGTAGAAAAATTGAGGGAGATTTATGCCAAGTACAGCTCTGGAAAACGTCCGCCAACAGAAAGATGTAAGTGTGTTGTCTTATTATTTTACTAGGCCTAGGCCTATATGTTATGGATACTGCGAAATCGGCTGTCTGGTTATTATGTTAGTGTAAATTATATCCGCATTTAATATTGTCGTCACGGTAGCCAATATTACAAAGTTGCGATCTCGGAGATACGAGATCTCTTTGTAGTAATTCTCCATAGAAGCTACACTAGGTAAAGGAGGCACAACTTTTTTTTCTTGATTGGCTTCTATGAGATGTAGGCCATATAATGGTAAACACATTGTTTTAGTTAACCACATCAACAAATACTTTCAACATTAAAATCCTTTGATAGTTACACTTATAAAATATTCTAATGCACTTTTACGTACCGGTAGCCATGTCATAGCCTATTCAGTAAAGAAACTCGGGTAATTTCATAGAAGACGGGCACTTTGTTGAATATAATACGTATTACCAACTTTTTTATTTCAGAGTTAAATGTTAGTGATCTTTTAGTGACTTTTACATGTTAGTTCTAGGTTTTTTATACTAGGTGTCGCCGTGATTTTCTTTTAATTTGTTTGGTTATAGTTGTCATTTGTTCTAGAATTTTCGTTAATTTTGAATGGATAATGACGTTATCAG
Source organism: Periplaneta americana (assembly GCF_040183065.1). NCBI lineage: Eukaryota > Metazoa > Arthropoda > Insecta > Blattodea > Blattidae > Periplaneta > Periplaneta americana. The sequence goes on from NC_091120.1 coordinate 16,517,601, forward strand.
TTGTTCTTGGTTGTTTGACGTGAGTGGTGTTATGTTGTGTCTGATGGCTAAAGCTATTGAAAGTTTGTCATTTTATGATTTTCTTTCGACTTGATTGGTTATAATTGTAATTTATTCTAGAATTTTCATTAATTTTGAATGGATAATGACGTTGCCAGTTGTTCCTGGTTGTTTGACGTGAGTGATATTACATTGTAGATTTGTCTGCATTTGTCTAATGCGCATCATCATGCTTACGAAAAGGCACTTTTCAGTGCCAATAATTTATTTTGTGTGCACAAGGTTGGAATTTTGAAGTAAGAGGGAAAGGAAGGAATCCGTGTTGTGATATTATTGATTAAATTTTGTGTCGATTTTGGTTTAGTTCTTTCGCTGGTGATTAAGGATTGTGTTGAATGTTGAGGAGAAAACTGTTTTTTCTGTGGTTTAAAGAAATTATTTACTGAATTTTCTGTAGATGTTATGGTGTAATAAGTGTTCGAAGAGAATTTCATTTAGTGTAAAGACGTGGTTTATTTATGCAAAGTTGACTGTACGACAAAGTGTTGGTTTAGTACTTTGTTGCCTGCATGGTTTAAGTTTAGACTGCCTTAAAGCCTGTGTCATTTATATTGGAAGTGAAGTGGTTGTCGATGAAGACGTCAATGAGAATTGAATTTTATTTGATAAGGTGATAAATTATGTTTTGTTTTGTGTTTTTGTGATTTTTAGGGATAAAGTGCGGTCGAAAACTATCAGAAAAGTACTACCAACTATGAAGTTCGAATGCCACGAAACGCCAAAAAAAATCAAAGGCGAAAAATTAAATATATTTTCATTTTTTGGAGGGCTTGTTCTTATTTAAAAATACGAATATATATTTGATTTTTCATCTTTGATTTTGCTATGTTTGGTGACATTTGGACTTCATAGTTGGTAGAACGGTTTTGGTAGTTTTCGTCAGCCTTGTTGGATTTTGCCCGTCTTCTAGGAAATTACCGAAACTCGGGAAGCCAGAAACTCCTCGCTTTTCTCTCCACTGTGCAGCACTCCACCCGTTGCCCTTGCCACCCCCCCTTCCCGGCCACTTTAAAAAATAAGATACATACCACGTTGCGAATCCAACTTTTATTTCATTTTTATTGTATTTTTGGCTAGGAAAAACTCTTCTTTTACGAAAATATAGAAGTAGGCCTAGTTCTTACTGCAGTATTGCTATGTAGTCTGTACACTGACTTCCTAATGTCATATTGGATTAATATAGCCTATTATAGTTGCCATGTTCCTAATAAATTTATAAAAACCACGGAATGCATAATATATATCCAAATTTACAACATTTTAAATCTCCCTTAGCCCCCAAAAATTCACTGTGTCAACAAAACTTTCACACATCATATATCACAACATATAATAAAATAACATTTCATACAGAAACCAAAAATATAATATTTTATACAACACAAAACGTTAAAAGAGTAGGCCTACACAAGAAATAAAGAGATATTATTCACCCACAACAAAATTGAAAACGACAGTCAGAACCACAAATTGTATGATTATAACATAAATCTAATCGACATGAATATCGTACTTGAAGACAAAAGTCAACTTTCCCATTAATTGAGTCTAAATGTCATACAAGTGCAGCTCTTAAACATGGTGCTAGTTTCGACCCAAGACTTTATAATAAAATTACAAACCATTTTCCAAATTTGAAATATTTTAAAATTGAAACTTTTAAAAAAAGAAATTTATGCAATTATTCATGATTAACAAATGTGTGTATTTTTTTACTTTTTATTTCTGTCGGCTATATTCATGTTTTTATAGAATATCACTGGTGTTCTTCAAAACTCAGCCTTAAGATTATGCCAAGGAGTACCAAAAACCACGTCAACTGTTGCCCTAGAAATTGAATGTAATATTCAACCACTCAGACACTATATATTACAAAAGGATCTAAAAATACATTTAAAATTGCAAGCCTCATCCAGATCTCAGATATTCTTCAAACTGTCAGATGATATCCTGTGTAATTTCTATAAAATAAAAAAAGAATAAATACCAATATATATCACAGACACACTCATTGCTAAAACTCCAGTTGTGAACGAAATCCCTCCATGGAAATGGGTGATTCCAGAACATAGCATACAAATTCTAGGAAATCATTCCAAAAGTGATCCTCCATACATTCTTAAGTTAGATGCAATGGAACTACTCTGCAGTACATATAAGGATCACCTTCAAATTTATACAGATGAATCTCTAAATCCTAATAATGGGACATCAGGAGCAGGGTATTATATTCCAAAATATCAAGAAAGTTATTTCATACCATGTTCATCCTCCTCCGTCTTGACACTGAATTTCTAGCTATTGATGCTGCTCTTTAGTGTGTTACTCAAATTTCTGAAAAATCTATTTGCATACTTACTGACTCTAAGGGGGCTATATTTAATATAATTAAATATGTACCAAACCTATATGCACATAGAATTATTCCAATTCAGAAACAACTAAGTAAACTAAAAGAACTCCAAAAGGAAATAACATTTCAATGGATACCTAGTCATTGTGGTATACCTGGAAACGAGAAAGTCGATAATATTGCAAAACAGGCAACATATTTGCAATCAAGACCTCTTCAAGTGATATCTCTATCCAATGCTTTTGCTTCAGTAAAGTCTCATTTTACAAACCTATGGATCAACAGTTGGCTCTCTTCTGACAAAGGAAAAATTTTACAGTCTGTACAAAAGAAACCAAATGACCTGGAAATGTACAAAAACTTGCCCAGACATGTTCAAACATTTTTAACAAGAGCCAGAACACGATTTCACATTTCTGATAATCCTACTTGTCCGTGGTGTAATAATCATGATGAAGATCTGGAACACATTCTTCTATACTTCCATCCATAAACCACAAAAGAAGTAAATTAAAATCATCAGTACCAGTTGCAGAAGACACAGCCCTGCAGTATATATATTGACTACACCCCACCTCTAGCTACTAGCAACAGGCATCATTTCTTGTGAAAAACAACAACTGAATAGACTACAGTGGACTATAGTGGACTTTATGTTGTCAGCAAACAGCTGGATACATTAAGAAGATTGATAGAATATCACTGGCTTCTGTCTGGTTGTGAATTTATATTGAATGTGTTTTTTTCTCTTTTTTCCCCCTTTTTTTTTGTGTTATTTATTGGTTTGCATTAAGTTACTTACTGTATTCAGTAAACTGTCCCTGTAAATTTTATGTTAACTTATAGTATTGATTAAGGCCACACTGTACACGAGCTCTTACGGTAGTGCCTAGAAACATTTTTGTTTTATAATTTTAGTTTGTCCTCACTAGTTAGCTAGCTAGTTAAATCAATTTAATATAGGCCTAAGTCAACTTCAGAAAACACGACTTCCAATATACAGTAAAATCATGCAGTTAATAGTAAAACAACTCTCCACATTTCTCCAAATTTTAGCTAAACTTAATCAAGTAATCCGTTGATCACACTCAACATAATGTTTTACCGCAACTACCCAACTTTAAAATGTCAAAAACGTTCAAATGTCAAAATACCCTACAGCACAACTCCTTCTATCATAATACCACCTCTTACGATGTAGTAACACATATCATATTTATTTATTTATTTTTATTTATTCGATCCCAGGTGGTGACAGGATTTTTTCTCGTTGCCAAACTTTCAGAACGGCCCCGAGGTTCACTCAGCCTCCTATAAAATGAGTACCAGGTCTTTCCCAGGGGTAAAAGGCGGCCAGAGCGTGGTGCCGACCACACCACCTCATTCTAGTGCCAAGGTCATGGAAAGCATGGGGTTCTACCTCCATGCCTCCCAAATGCCTTCACGGCATGTTACGGGGATACCTTTACCTTTTTTTTTTTTTACCTTTTTATTTATTTAATACTTTACACTTGAGCTACATTAGGCATTGCAGCCCGAAAGAGCAGAAGCTTGTGCTCGGGCACAGTTCAGATCAGTTATACAACATATATCACAAAATTAAGAGAGTTCATTGAGCACAATAACATTAATAAATGGTAAAATACATACAGCATGTAATAATAGGGTCTATATACAAATAGAAAATACAAAAGTACATAAATATTAGAGTATCAATTTTTAACTCAATTAGCTTAAAGAATTAAATAATTAATCTGATTTGTTTCTTAAATCTATGTGTGTTAAGTGTACTTAGCTCAGGGTAAGCTCTAATTAATGCATTATATATTTTGGGTCCAAAATTTCTGCTGTGTTTTAATCCAGCAGTTGTGTGGCATTTGGGAGTATTTAGAAAGAAATCATCATAGCCTATACACATGAAACATACAAATATCTAAATAATATGCGTCTAGAACATAGCAAACAAAATAGGGCCAGAACTAGAAATCTGTTCCTACTCACAAAGTAAGTTTAGTAGGAAATATCATAAGTATGGCAACTAATGACCATGGGTTAGTATACTACGGGCATAGTATCGAGATATGACGTGAAGGAAATGACGACATATGGTGGTTGAAGAGGCGTGAGACATAAGAGAAGAAAGAAAGAAAGAAGAAGACAGAAGAGCCCTCTAATAAAAGTATATAAGTCAACGACTTGTTTCACTTCTTACCAGTGTTGTTGTTGTTGTTGTTTTCTAATGCCAGGTGTTTGACAATAAAGTCATTTGACCTCTTGCACTCCAATATTTTTCAAAGATATTATCATGACCAGCCAATGAACCACAGATTTTGAGGTGTTCCGAATCCATTTCTTGGTTTGAGTTGCACAATGGGCAGTTAGGGGACTGATATATTCCAATTCTATGCAGGTGTTTGGCCAAACAATCATGGCCTGTTGCCAATCTAAATGCAGCTACAGACGATTTTCGTGGTAAATCGGGAATTAACTGTGGATTTTGATGCAGAGAGTTCCATTTTTTCCCTTGGGATTGTGTTATCAAATTTTGTTTGTTGAAGTCTAAGTATGTAGATTTAATAAATCTCTTCACAGAGTAATACGTAGATTTAGTAACAGGTCTGTAAGTAGCAGTGCTGCCCTTCTTTGCTAAAGCATCCGCATTCTCGTTTCCCAGGATTCCACAATGGGATGGTATCCATTGGAATACAATTCTTTTATTGAGTGATATTAATTGAGAGAGCATTTTAGTTATTTCTTCTGTTTGAGATGAAGGTGTGTGTTTAGAGACTATTGATAGAATAGCTGCTTTGGAGTCTGACAATATAACTGCATTCCTAAATTTATTGATGTGGTACAGAAGATTCCTGAGACTTTCACTTATTGCAATGATTTCACCATGAAAACTTGTTGTTCCATATCCAAGTGATCTATAAACTGAGAAGAGACAGCACGTAACACCTGCACCGGCACCTTGTTCTCTGGAGATCAAGGATCCGTCGGTGTATAAATGAAGCCAGTTTTGTGAAGGGTACCTAATATTAATTGTCTCTAAAGACAATTGTTTCAGTATTTACTTCTGATTTCAGTATTTCTTCTGTTAAATTTAGATTATGTTCTATATTTAATAGAGTTAAAGGGTTTGGTTTAATTTGTAAGTGTTCTTTTAAATTCGGATATTGATTTACTGTTTTAATTCTTCTTACCAATGTTTATTTGAACCATTCTCGCATTGACCCCTTGTGAAAAGACTTGCTTTCCCCCCCCCCACTCTTTTCCCATCACCCTAATGCTTATTGCAGTGGAGGAAAGTGCGGTATCAGTCTAGCTTATATGGAGAATTACCAATCATAACTTGCTCGTCACATCCACATCTGGATTTCTTTGTTTATATTGCCTCTGTTCTTGACTGCCACAGATTTTTAAAAGGAGAGCTGTTAATGTCTTAATTGTGAGCTAACTTTTGATGCATTGGTTCATAACAGATGCAAGTCCTGCAACATTCGAGACACCGTTGGATGCCAGGAGGGAGGATGACCCCCCGCAGACTGAGCCAAACTCTGATAAGAATGAGCCGTTGGTGGGGGACACCGAGTCTGTGGTGCAGGAGGAAGCGATATCTTCCCAGGACACGAACAAACGTAAGATGCTCTTTGATACAAAGCCTTCCAGAGACCTAGTACTAATTTCATAGAAAGCTGAATGGTTGTAGAAATGCTATGTGAACCTTGGAAGTAACTTCAGTTCCGTCACTTCACAGCCTGCCACTCTGCCACCAGAGCCAATTCTATTATCTGAAGTAATGCTGATGTTATCAGTAAATAGAAATGGACTTTAGAAAATCCTTGACGAATTTTGGTGCACCTTATCACTTGCGCTTCTTAACACTTGACGCCCAATTTGCATCACATTGCACATTCTTACTTCCAGCGCATTCGTTTTGAATGGATGTAAAAACTGGAATAGCTTTAAAAGAATTATTACAATGAAATCTGTATTAAACGACTAATTGATAGTTCCATGTGAAGTTGGTCTTTTACAGGTATGGTTACTTGATTGATAGGAGGAGGCTTTTTTTTTACATTAATAAATTAAACTACTGTACATATAAAAAATAAAAGAACTTGGAATGTATTGTTAATTATAATAAGTTGTGTACAGAATTTTATTCTCTAACGGTCTTACTAATAAAACCCCTATATACAGACGTTTAACTGTCTTATACCTATACAATGAGTAGCTCGTTTATACGTCGTGTGTAAATTCCTTACTAATAATCACTACATACGTCGTGTATAACAGTACAACTGTTACACAGCTACGTCATAGTTTCGTCATTACTTCATTACGAAAGGTAATAGAATATCTGAGGTTCTCTATTGCATCCGGTAGAGCGCTCTAGTGTGGTGTGTTAAATATCGATAGTACAACTGGCTCTAATCGATTACCACACTATATTTTGGTCAAAGAGTACAAGCTACAGCAATATTATTCTAATAATTCTATGATCTTTGGTTTGTTCTTCTGTGGTTACAAGGTAACCATCATCATAAAATGACAGTCGATGTTAAAGGGGCGGCCATTTTTCCCTATATACAACGCTTAAGCAAGGAGTTTCGTGTATATAACTACTGCAAAGCAATTCCCATTGTATAGTTACAGCCTGTTTATACGTCCATAGCTTATTCACGATTTATTAGTAACATTTTCTGTCTCAACTCTGCATAAGTCTCGTATAAAAACTATACACGGTTTATTAGTAAGACTGTAAGTCATTACTTCTGCTTTAGGAAATCATAACTGTTGTTGTTGTTGTTATCTAATGCCGGGCTTTGGCAACGAAGCCATTAGCGTTCTTTCTCTCCAATATTTCTCTGTGGTGGCTCCATCAGGTAGAACTTCACAGGTTTGTAGAGGGAAATCATAACTTGAATTCTGCGTCATTTTATTTTTTCTCTACAGTTTCATTCTGTTGCTTTCAAAACATTAAGAAAGCCATTTGTATGTTCTCCAGTCACTTTAAACGGAATTCCACTCAGTTATAATACTTTGCTTTGATTTTAAAATTAATATATTGTCACATTTAAATTTTCGTGCTAATTTTGTTCCAGATAAACCACTTTCACTTTCACAAATCACTCGATCCTCAAACAATAGTAAATTTCTCATTTTACTGAATATTTTTTTACTTGTAACAATTTTAAACAGTACCACAAGAAATGAAACTGTTAAACTTTAAGTGCATATTTTTCTTTAGCAACATTCTTTCGTGGCATATTTAAGTGCATATTTCTCTTTAGTGGCATATTTACTCGCTCACAACACCATATCACACTCTCCATTCCTAAACACAGAACATCCTTCTACTCTTCATCTTTCACCGTCTCTGCAGCTCATCTCTGGAACTCTCTACCACAACATGTCAGAGACTGTCGGACATGGTCTAGTTTCAAAAATAAATTAAAATTGCACTTTTTGAATTAGATTCCTTTCAGTTATAAGCCCTTTTCTCTGCCATAGTTTTGTAAAAATATAGGCTATATATTTCTTTTTCCTTCCTTTCCCCTTTTTTGTTCTCTTTATCAGCCGATGAATTTATTATCATAGCCTTTTTATCATGAATTTTATTTAATTTTCGTATTTCTTTTCTTTTTTATTATTATTTTATTACATTCCATTTTGATATATTCTTCCTTATGTTTTTCCATATTAAACATTTGTATTATGTATGGTTGTGAAACTTGGACTCTCACTCTGAGAGAGGAACATAGGTTAAGCGTGTTTGAGAATAAGGTGCTTAGGAAAATATTTGGGGCTAAGCGGGATGAAGCTACAGGAGAATGGAGAAAGTTACACAACACAGAACTGCACGCATTGTATTCTTCACCTAACATAATTAGGAACATTAAATCCAGACGTTTCAGATGGGCAGGGCATGTAGCACGTATGGGCGAATCCAGAAATGCATATAGAGTGTTAGTTGGGAGACCGGAGGGAAAAAGACCTTTAGGGAGGCCGAGACGTAGATGGGAGGATAATATTAAAATGGATTTGAGGGAGGTGGGATATGATGATAGAGACTGGATTAATCTTGCACAGGATGGGACCGATGGCGGGCTTATGTGAGGGCGGCAATGAACCTTCGGGTTCCTTAAAAGCCATTTGTAAGTAAGTAAAACATTTGTATTAAATGAGTTGCTTTCACTATATTCCAGTGTATTTTACTTTCTTTTTTTTTTTCTATTATGGTACTATTTTCGTGCTGTTTAGTGTCGATTTTATTATGCTATTATTATTATTTTTTTGTAATATGTTAGTATTCTGTTCTTTAACTTTTTGTTAAATTTTAACTGCTTGTATACTTTGTGACCTGGTAGAGTGTAAGAGAAGGCCCTATGGCCTTAACTCTGCCAGTATAAATAAAGAATTATTATTATTATTATTATTATTATTATTATTATTATTATTATTATTATTATTATTATTTAAGTGCATTTTTCTCTTTAGTGGCATATTTAAATGTCTATTCTTTAGTGGCATATTTATTGTAAGTACGTATTTCTCTTTAGTGGCATACTTAACTGCATATTTCTTTTCAGTGGCATATTTAAATGCACATTTAAATTCATACCGGTATTTGGTTCATAATATCTTTGAAAAATATTGGAGTGCAAGAGGTCAAATGACTTTGTCAAATGCCTGGCATTAGAAAACAACAACAACAACATATATAGTTCATAAAAATGCGATGTCTAATTGTAACCAGTAGAGATAGAATTTAATGCGTTATTTCGTGTTTTTTAGCTTTATATTTTTGTAATTTTACATTTTTGTAATGTTATGTTTATTGGTGGTGGTGATGATGATAATTGTTATGGAAACCTATCCTTTTGTGTGCAGAGGAAGTAAAGGCGACCTTGGACGTGTATCTGAACTCCCACACAAGCGAGGATAACCAGAGTTTCCAAGAAATCATGAGGGAAGCAGATCTTAAACACAGACAAAAGGTATGTAGCTTTAGTAGAATAACTGCACAGTTGCATATCTTCTATCTGGTTATAACTAGGGGAAACCCGGGCAAAGCAGATAAGCCAAGAATAAACAATGCCACAGACTATATTTTGGTGTTCCAGAAATAAAAACTTCGTGACTTTGGTTGTGACACATGTTGTCCACATATCTAAAAAACAGCAATTCGTTTCTCGTACCTATGGAGAGTGATATGATTTGAGAAAGAAAATATAGTTAATTATTCGCTTTGCCCGGGTACACAGGCAAAGCAAATAATTAACCCGGGCAAAGTGAATATCCCTATAACATTTTCACCTTTCTATTTAATTCCTATTCACTAATAATAAAATTAAATCAACACATAAACACCATGTTAATGAGTGTAATTGATGTATTGAATATTTCGTCAATCCCTGAAGATGCTGACATCACAGAGGTGGTTGATTCTGAGTGAGCATTAACTGTTTCTTCAGCCGCTGAAGAAGCTGGCACCGCAGAATTTGTTAAATCTGAGCCAGCTGTCGTTTCGCTGATTTCTGTCTCAAGTGGGCGATCTGTAAGTTCATCTGGAGCAAACTCTTCATCAACAAACACATTATGGTTGTATGGCCAGATAGCGGAACCACTGATTGGAAGATTTTACTTCTTCAAGTGCTTTCTTCATGTCTTTTTCCGACCATTTGGCTTGCTCCGTCTTCCTCTTGAAAAATTAAACCATCTGAAAACATATTACGACCTTTTAAGTAAAAATTAAGATCAGTGTTGCTGATTTATAATTTAATTACTGTGACTTAATGCCTCCACTATGTAAAATTATCTAACACTCTTTATTACAATAGACAAATATAACAGCTGCCACTTATATAGGGGATAAGTTATCCACTTTACCCTATTTACTTTGTCCGCAGATGCCACTTCGCTTTTCATTTAAGGTTATACAAACATAAATGTCAATAATCTTCTTCGTAAGTACAGCATTTTAGAACTAATTCTATTGCCTATATATTACTATCACATAACAAAGATTTTCTGCAGTACTGTATGTTGTACATATGTTTCTCTTACCTTGAAATATTTTAAGAAAACAGTCAATTTTCTTCAAACACACGCTGACTTCTTCTCTCACTAGCTAGAATGACGACAAGTCAGTTCCAGCAGCAAAATCTGGTAGGGATTCTTTTGCCCGGGTCTCCCCTATATAAAATCAGTCACAGTCCACATATGTACAAAGCAACCATATTAGTTCCATACATTTTGCAGTGAACTCTGCTTTTGAAAGACTTGCTGACTTTAATACAGTCATGTAAAATTCACTTTCTGAGTGATGTTTATCAACACAACCTTTCAGTTCACGAAATCCTGAAATTAACTCACTCTGATTCAATTCCTTAAGAGAATGAAGTTTCCTAAAAATCGATCAGGAGAGATGGGTTAATTTTCTGTAGCAATACAGGTTTGGGATGTAGGCTAGCAAACCCTTTAAAATCTCCCTTGTTGGATCTTGAGACATCAGTATATTGACTTTCATAAACATCTTAGAAGCAGCTTGCCTAAAAGACACTTAAAGAGCAGCTGCTTGTCTGATATTATCGCCGCGCTCTCATGGTTAACATTCGGCAGGTCTTTGAGCGGCTTCGTTCATAACATTTAGCAGGTCTTTGAAATTTAATTGCGTTATTGTTTTCAATTTCTTATGTTGCCGCTGTAATCACTCGCCTCAATTTCAATATTGCAACCAATAAGCTGCTTCCATTATTAAATAACACCTACTTGTCTAAGCCACGTGGACTAAAACCGAGGTTGCATTGTTTTGTGCTGAGGACGAACATTAAGGTATGTGACTAAAAATTATTATTAAGAGTTAAAAATGTGAACATACTCGTATATGAAATAATAATAATAATAATAATAATAATAATAATAATAATAACAGCCATTTAACAATATAACAAACTAGTGCTTATTCTTATTGAGGAAGTAGACGTGACAACGTGACGCTTAGAGTGAAACCTACAGAGCAACAATCAGTCGGCAAAATTATGTTTTAAAAGAACACCGCACATTATTGTATGATGCCGACATGTTAACCATGAGAGCGCGGCGATAATAATAATAATTCTAATTTATAGACATCAGCTCAAAGAATTTTGAGTGACCACAAGGGTCCTGAATACAATAAACATGTACAATAATGTGATGTGATACATTAAAGAAAAAAGAGAGTTAATTGTTGAAGGCAAATATAAGTTGATTAATTCAAATAGAGATGATGATGTAATATTTGAAGAGAATCCTTGATAATATTTATAAGAATAGACATTACATAATCAAAAGAAATGTGAAGTTCCTTAAGATAATTCCACGTGAATTTTGTGATTGAACCTCTACTGCCAAACAGCAAACCAATGACGGACCATTGTTTAAGAGGGACGTTGTACTTTTGAGAAAGATACGGCAGACAAGGTTCATATATGGTTTTCTTCTCAATATCAACTTCGGTGGCCTGATTTAGGTTCCTTTCGAAACGGATAGAAGGGTCAAGAACAAGAGCCCGTTTTAAGCGTCCGTTGATAGCAATAATGTCTGCCCGTCTAAAAGAACCATCTGATGATACACAATGTACTTCCTCATGAATCTCCCAATTTAAAGTTTTTAACGATATCGCCAAAGCATGTCGTACACGATGATGTCTAGCATTGATCAGCAGCTCGCCTTTGGGGCATTGTCCAAGCACGTGTCCAAGTGTTTCAAGCTCGCTACAGTCTGGATGACGGCAGCAGGTTGTGCTTAGAGTTCTGCCCGGTATTGCGCGAACCGCCGAAATATTGCTTGGCATTTTTAAAGCATTGGTCCATTCTGAGGAAGATAGGCCCTTTCGATTGCTTACCCATGAGTTAGCCTTGGGGAGATCACTATAAACAATAACCCCTTTACCACACAAGGTATGGTTTGTCCAAGTTTGGAATGCGTCATTTCTTAAGTGTTTACGAATTTTACGACCTGACCAGTTGATAGCATCAATAGCTGTGATATTCAATTTTGACAGAGCAGAAACTTTTTCACTTACAAGGTCCCTAACATTGTGGAGATGGGAGTCATCAACACGAAGAAGAGTATTACAGATATTTATGTGTTGCACATAAGCTTCCCAAGATGCTTTCATTAACGAAAGACCACGATATTTTTTAGGGGAGTAAAGCATTCCGTCTGGGCAGTCATGAGGAAGACCAATAAGCTCTTTGCATGCTCCTCTGGTAACATTATCTACATCATTAAGAAATTTGGTTTTGATTTGGTAGAGTGGAGCACACTGTAAGGGATAAGTAAGAGTGGGGCAGAGATATTGATTCATAATCGTTACCTTCTGATCAGGTTTTAATAAAGGGGAGAGACAGAGTTCAGAGATATTTTTACTGAATGTGGCAAAAACTGCACATTTATCAAAAACGATTTCATCATTAAAATTAATACCAAGGTATTTAATGCGGTCATTAGGATTAGAAATGGATTGAATGAGCGAACCATTAGCGGACATGACATTAAACTGGGATAGGACACCACTTTTAATCGCTATTAAATTGCACTTGCTAGGGTTAATAGCCAAACCAAGGGTAGAAAGGTTACTTTCTGCTAGACTAATCATTTTCACTACTTGAAATCAAAGCAATGTCATCAGCAAAAGCAACGGCAGAGAGATTGTCTAGAGTAGGATCTAATGAAAAACCATGGGCGTGCGATACTTCATTATCAGTAAGGTAGATAACACCCTGCTGTATAGTTCTGAACTCTGATGGCAGTTTTCCTAATTCTTCATAAAGAAAATGAGAAGTAGATTTGATTCTTCAAGTTTGGTTGTCAGTTCAACGATGTACTGAAAATGTTCCTTCAAGAAAATTGCTTGACAGTTGGCAGCAGAAACTTCTTCAGAACTTACAGATATAAAATAGTTCATACCACAGTTTGCATGTACGTTCGTTGTGTTCAATAAAGTTCAAAAATTATTTTTATGGCATGAAATCACAATTCGCGGAAATTTGCGATATTCCTAGAAAAATGACAAAATTAGCGACATTAAAAGAAAAGGCAAAATTTTCTTAAAAGTTCGCATTATGGAAGTGAATTTTGCGGGTCCCTTCTCATGTATGTGCTAATTTTTACTTGTAATAGCGGTAATATCAGAAATTGCAAAATATGATAGTTTGCTCCAAATTAATTTAAATAAAAAAACCATTTTTAATTTTTCCTGCATTATATTCAGTGAGATGTAATACTCCTTCCAGTTTGGTTGGCTTTATAAAGCTGAAGAAGATTCCAAAGAAGAACAGAAAGATATATTGAAGCTACCTTCAATTGAAGAACAAGCAACCAATGAGAAGAGGCCTCTCATGGTCGATACCTGGGGGTACACAAACAAGAACTACATCATGTATGTACCTGATGGTGAGTGTGAAAAGCTTACTTTTCTTTGTATTATATAAGCAAGCAGGTGATTTGCAAGACAGTCCTTATCCATCATAGATGATTTTTCCACTAAACATGAAAATCTTGTAACACAAGCAATTTGAGTGTTCAATGAAAGGAACTTGTTGTGGTATAAAATTACAATGAAATGAATTGCTTGCAGATGTTTCATAAACACTCTCCTAAAAGTTAGTGTCATTTCAAATAGGGGCTAAAGCAGGGAGATGCACTATCACCTTTACTTTTTAACTTCGCTTTAGAATATGCCATTAGGAAAGTTCAGGATACCAGGCAGGGTTTGGAATTGAACGGGCTACATCAGCTTCTTGTCTATGCGGATGACGTGAATATGTTAGGAGAAAATACACAAACGATTAGGGAAAACACGGAAATTTTACTTGAAGCAAGTAAAGCGATCGGTTTGGAAGTAAATCCCGAAAAGACAAAGTATATGATTATGTCTCGTGACCAGAATATTGTACGAAATGGAAATATAAAAATTGGAGATTTATCCTTCGAAGAGGTGGAAAAATTCAAATATCTTGGAGCAACAGTAACAAATATAAATGACACTCGGGAGGAAATTAAACACAGAATAAATATGGGAAATGCGTGTTATTATTCGGTTAAGAAGCTCTTATCATCCAGTCTGCTGTCCAAAAATCTGAAAGTTAGAATTTATAAAACAGTTATATTATCGGTTGTTCTCTATGGTTGTGAAACTTGGACTCTCACTCTGAGAGAGGAACATAGGTTAAGGGTGTTTGAGAATAAGGTGCTTAGGAAAATATTTGGGGCTAAGCGGGATGAAGTTACAGGAGAATGGAGAAAGTTACACAACGCAGAACTGCACGCATTGTATTCTTCACCTGACATAATTAGGAACATTAAATCCAGACGTTTGAGATGGGCAGGGCATGTAGCACGTATGGGCGAATCCAGAAATGCATATAGAGTGTTAGTTGGGAGACCGGAGGGAAAAAGACCTTTAGGGAGGCCGAGACGTAGATGGGAGGATAATATTAAAATGGATTTGAGGGAGGTGGGATATGATGATAGAGACTGGATTAATCTTGCACAGGATAGGGACCGATGGCGGGCTTATGTGAGGGCGGCAATGAACCTTCGGGTTCCTTAAAAGCCATTTGTAAGTAAGTAAGTCATTTCAAATAACATTTTGGAAAAGGTCAGTTTTGTAGCAAACTGGAGGAAAGGGACAGTTTTGACAATAAACTCATCGGGTTAGTATAGTTTTGAAACCGAAAAATCAGTCTCAAATAATATTTATTAATGTGATGTAATTTCTTAATGATCTCTTTAACTGCGTTTATCTTTGTTTCTTATAGTTTAGAGCAGTGTTCCGCAACCTTTTTCTACTCGCGGCATATCCTAGACAGGTCTAGGCTCAACACGGCACACCAAAATGTTAATCCCCTCAAAAATACATGTGACTCTGCTGATGTAATTACGTAATGCAATGACATTTACTATTATTATTATTATTATTATTATTATTATTATTATTATTATTATTATTATTATTGTTGTTATTATTGTCATTATTATTATAAAACAAATATAGACTCTTGCATTTATTAACAATTTATGAACTGTAATTCACTGTAGAAAGTTCACATTTCTATTACTTATACTAAAGTAAATAATCCCTCTTAGCCCCAAATATCTTCTGAAGCGCCTTATTCTCAAAGTAATCAAACTAGTTTCTTGGTAATACCAAATTCAATAAGAATATCATATAAAACTTCTCTCTTAACCGAGTCATATGCCTTTTTGAAATCTATGAATAACTGATGCACTGTACCCTTATACTCCCATTTTTTCTCCATTATCTGTCGAATACAAAATATCTGGTCAATAGTTGATCTATTATGCCTAAAACCACACTGATGATCCCCAATAATTTCATCTACATATGGAGTTAATCTTCTCAAAAGAATATTGGACGCATTGCATTCTTCACCTGACATAATTAGGAACATTAAATCCAGACGTTTGAGATGGGCAGGGCATATAGCACATATGGGCGAATCCATAAATGCATATAGAGTGTTAGTTGGGAGGCCGGAGGGAAAAAGACCTTCAGGGAGGCCGAGACATAGATGGGAAGATAATATTAAAATGGATTTGAGGGAGGTGGGATATGATGATAGAGAATGGATTAATCTTCCTCAGGATAGGGACCCATGGCGGGCTTATGTCAGGGCGGCAATGAACCTCCGGGTTCCTTAAAAGCCAGTAAGTAAGTAAAGTAAATAATTCTACTCATACTTTCAAGGTGATACTTGGGCCTGCTTATCTGCACACAGCTGGCTGATCCACGGTAGAATCGTTGACAATGCAAGCCTGATTTCTTCATCGATGAATTTGAGTCTCTTCCTCTTTAATGTTTTAATTTCAGTTAACGTCGAGAAGCCCAGTTCACACATATATTATGTAGTTGAAAATGACAATAACATATTAACTGTCATCTCAGAGATAGCCGGTATTCACTCCTTATTAACAACCAAAATGTTTCCAAAGGCACTTCGAGAAGTTCTAATTTCAATGTTCTTATGTAGGAGAAGTGTAGTGTGCTCTGATCCCATTTCCTGACACAAAACAGAAAAAAGCAGCATATTTAGGGACTGAGGTTTGATAAAGTTTACGACTTTTACTACTTTGTCCATCACAATGTTCAGAGGAAATAGCAAAACAATGAGACAATGATTATGAGATAGACCTACTTCACGTATTTAGCCATGAATTCTTTAACTCGGCCAGACATAGAAGCGGCTCCATCTCTAAAACATTAATGCAATCCTCCCATGTTAATTCATTACGGACCACATATTCAATAGTTATTCGAAACATTTCTTCACCCCAGCCTCATGGTCTAGTGGTCAGAGCTTCTGGCTATAGTTCATGAGGTCCCGGGTTCGATTCCCGGTTAGAGCACAGGAATTTTTCCTTAAAGGGGATTATTCCTGTGTTCGTCCATGGTCTGGAATTTAGGTTAAGTTTAGATTTAAGACCTCTCCTGGCACTGCATTATCATAATCATCCTATCACATCATCGGGGTAATGTAACTCTGCCTTCCAGGCGCCCCAACCTCAGAAGTGGGTTACAACTAAGCCACAGCCAGGAGAGAAGACCAGAAATGTCGAAAAGACAACCTGGTGGCATTGGATAAAAAAAAAAAACATTTCTTCACCGGTTGCTCATTCGGGCAGTTTGCACAAAAAAAATTGTAATTACATCCCCGTCAATGTACCGAAAATAGGAAAGAAGTTATGCTTGACCGCTAATATTGGTGGACTGGTCGGTCTGAAGTGAGAACTTCTGACTGCTCTTTATTTTATCCTTCATAATGTCTTGGATGTCATTGGCCATGTCATTAAGTGGGCGGTTAACTATATCAGCAGAGAGAGGAATTTAATTTTAATTAATTTGATTAATTTCTTACAATAATAGGTAAAAGTTCGCATAACACCTTTCACCTTGTGGAGGCACACCGGTTGCGGAACACTGGTTTAGAGGATCCACCACCATCCCTGTTTTCTTTAGAGAAAAGTTGAGTGTACTTAAATGTTTCCGGCTTAAGTTTTGGGCAAGGTGCGACCTGTCTCTCTACAACTCTGGATACACACACCTGCCACATCTGCTCCAATCTGTTGCGAATGTTTCGTCCTTTCTTCGATATATGAAGACTTGTAATTGACTACAATCAACTCAGTTTAATCACAGTTTAGTATATACAGTTGCGAAGCTTGGGATGATTTTTTGCATTTCTCGCGATAATTGCTAGCCGCTTGGAGCGCTGTGAGTACTAGGAACAATAGACTGTGTCACTGGCATCGTGATCTAATACAGGCCGTAAGGCAGACCATGTGACTCACTTAACCTTTTTATCTTCTCAGGCTTAACCCAATCATGAAGGATGGCTTTTAACTCATATAAATTAGTTGGAATCCATAAAGAATAACATATATTTCTTTAAAATGTAATGTAATTGCAATAATAAAATTTAAAGCAATGATTATGAGACACTTCAGACATAATTCACTTGCGAGTTAAGGTGAAATATTTTTGATGTGAAAATTACGTTGTTTGTATGTGTAATACCTTCCTTTATTTGAATTAAATATTGCGAAATTCTTGTACATTCATTCATGCACGATTTAATAATTTTCAGTTGCACCACCCGAATATTTAGATATGTTGAAATTATAGGTTATGTTTACTGAACCGTTACTTCAATATTCGCATTTATACATTATAATTAAGCATAATGTCATGTATAATACGCTGCACATTCAATTTGTCTGTATTTTAATACTACAATTGAGTACGTACTGAATTATTGTATTTATCTACTTCCTAAGAGACGAAGTAACACAATTGTACATACAGTAATTTCATAGGAGTGGTATGGTAAATTTTCTATCTACAATTAAGGAAGGTAGATGTGCTAAATTAAAATCACAACATAAATTCTTTTTTATTAAACCTCAAAATAGCTTCCATTCTAAACCTAAAATGTTGATGCGAATAGATTATGTAAACATGTAAAATTCTCTTCACAATAAAATAACACAGTTTTGTAATTATTTCTACAACAAATTATGCAATAAGAAGTAAACGGAACTTATGGACACATTGCACTAAATAAAACTTAGTAATGATACGCAATGAAGTTATATAATATTTCATTGAGCTCCATACACTGAAATAAAAAACCCAAACATACATTATCGTCTGATCAGGAAAGGATCTGTGCTGAGGTTGTAGTAGCGATCCTGGTGGTCAGCAACTATCTATGTTTGCATATTTATTAAGTATTGAGCTTCGCAACTGTATATACTAAACTGTGGTTTAATGTTATCTTGTAATATCTCTCAGGAACTGATTTTTGTATATTTTGTATATGCTGCGACCATTCTACAATCCTGTTTCATTTATCTGCAAACACATTGTATCTGGTGCTTGTACTTTACGAATTTAAGTCTGATGACATTGCCATATGATGCCCTTGCTCTGCACACAACTCCTTCCTCTAATACAAGTTCTCAATTATTGTTTCATTACATCCTACCAATACGTAATTATACTACCTCATATATATAAATAGTTTCCTTATGACAATTGTTAATGTTTTATTCTATTTTAACCTATTTTAGCTAATGAAACATATGCACTACTGATATATATATATATATATATATATAGAGTGTTTGCGAGGTGGTGGTAAAACTTTCAGGGATGATGGCGAAGGGCACATGTATCAACTTGAGATAAGGAAACCTGATCCGGAAATGACTGAGTCGGAAGTTATAAGCAAAAATAATTGTGTGGAAATGGAATTGTAATTTGGCAACACGTGCCCTCCTTCCCTTAACCTTTGGAACAGTCGTGGAAAGATGGTATGGGCCAGATGTCTCCTATGTGGGTACTTGTCCCGATACAATCTGTGAGCTTGTCTACTGTTCCCATTGGCTCATCCGTATTCGAAAATCAGGTCTGCATATTCTGCTCTCGTGTACTCCTCCATTTCACTAGGACTGATCGACTGGACACTGCAACTTGTACACATACACTGCTGTCTACAGACGTGCGTATCAGGACCGACCATGTCCGTTACACATTACGCTATCTTCATTGCTTTGGTGTAGTTTCCTGTCCCCATTCCTCAGACAGCGCACTGAATGGAATACTGTAAATAGACAACGTAAACAATGTCAGATAAATACACATAAATAAGGTGTACAGAAATAAAATTATCCACACAACTATTTTTGCTCGTAACTTTAGACTTGGTCATTTCCGGACTAGGGTTCCTTATCTCAAATTGATACATGTGTCCTTCACCATCATCCCTGAAAGTTTGTAACACCACCTCGGAAACACCCTGTATTTTGTTTTTTCACTTAATACATACTTCACTGTTTGTTCCCATTATATAATGTACTCTGCAGGTTCACTTAATTAGGGTTGCCATGTTTTGATAAGCAAAAAAGAAGACACTTCATCGACACCTCTTTCCAAACAAATCGCTATCATAGAACATATATAGTATGTAGACTATTGAAGCTGAGAATTATTGCTATTTTGTAGTAGTAATTTTCTTAACCTGAAATAAAAAAATAATACAAACAAATGGAATTGCTTATAATTTAATCTTTATAACAATGAGTCTATTTTTTCCACAATAAAACTTCTTCACAATATCCGAATCTGGGAATGTTGTCTTCAGTAGGCAGATGTGCACGCCATCACGTTGTAACTATTGTGGTGTTTAACAGTGGAAAGCAAAAGTTCCTTCTGCAACAGTTACTTCATCTTCCAATTTTTTGCCTGGTTGTAGAACTTTCTTCTCTTGAACTGCTCTTTTGTGTTTTTCACAATTCAGATGAGGTTGCAAATCAAGTCCTCCTTTATTCGACACTGACACAAATGTCCCGGCTTTACATTCCTTGTATTCACCTTCGAAATCATCTCTACCTCTTTGGAAACAAAGATACTATTCTTCTGTAACTCGGCAGAAATGTAGACCTACACTTTCTTTTTGGCATTTCTTCTCGTAGAAACTACAAGCATGCACAGCACAACAAAAAACCGTTATGAAAATCGACAGCCGGTAAGTAATAGTAACCAAAAGATGACATATAGTACCTAGTGGCAATAGTTTTAAACACAAGACTCAAGCTGTCAAATATTACAAAAATAAAATATCGATAATATCGTTGTCAAAGAGTACAGAAAGGGAAGTTCATGAGAGCATTTAAAGTGGAGTGGACTAAAGCATTATACTGGTGACAGACTACAGTCACTAATCGCGATTAGCATTATCGTGATTAGCTCTGATAGCGATTACTGAAAATGTGATGACGCACTAGGTCACGCTTGATCCTGTCTGGCCAACAGCTGAATTACCATAGAGGAAATAATTTTCTCTATGTATATACGTATATGTTTGTTTCCTTCCTGGACAACACCTAAAGTTCGTACTTTCTTTTGATGTTTGTTCATTGTTTTTTCTCCCCTTTTTTTTTTTTTTTTTTTTTTTTTTTTTTTTTTTTGCAGCTTGATATGGAAATTTACTTGTTAAAATTGTTATATGCTTTACAATGTAAATTGATACAATTTATATTATTTTGAAAAGAGATTTTATAACCTATAAAATTTATATCATCATGGCAAAAATGTATATTATTTTGTAATTAAACATATTTTTAAACTCAACCATAACCTCAACGATAGTGACGTAATGGAGACTGAAATTGGAAATCTCAAAAAGAAACCAGTTCCAGTTTGTAATCCATTATTTATTGAAATGAAACATCTTTCAGCAGCCTTCTATTGCTCTCTCTCTCTCCCTCTATATATATATATATATATGAAATATGAATAATTCGTCTGTCACTTGTTAATATATTTCTATTTACTTTTCTCACATCTGCATTAAATTTCTCCACTACGTCTAATAGTTGCCAAATTCATTTTCTAACCATTCATTTTCGTTTCTATTTCATATAATACAATGGAAGGGGTAACAAAATTCCACAGCAGAAGCTATCACGATTCCTAAATAATATAAATCAAGGTGATTCGAAACCAAAGATCACTAAAATGTTAGTTTTGTCCACTGGGCCGTGCCTCAGCGTGATTATCTAGTTCTGGGAACAGGATTTAGCTCCTGATCGCGATCAGAACGGTGACACACTACAAACCCAATTGAGATTAGGTCGATAATCGTAATTAGTCACTGTAGTCTGTCACCAGTATTACTTAACTGTAATAATTAGAAGGTTCCCAGTTACAACAAAGTAACTGTTATAAACGTTTGAGGCATTTCCTTCACTAGTAATGTCGTATTTTAAACTTAACCTAAAAACCTGGACAATTAGCCAAAATCTAAAAACCCGCCTGGACGAAAAATGTAACCCTGAAAAAGAGGACATGTCCGGATAAACCCGGACATATGGCAACCCTAACTTAATTGATCTGATGATGGTTCCTTTGAACCGAAAATGTTTATTATTATCTTGTAATGTGTGTAAATAGCATCTGTGCATTCAGTCACATTTGTATACTGATAGTTTGACGGTTGTAACAATAAATTTGAATATTATTACATGTACGTCTTGATTTTACAATGTTGTTGCAGGTGTGTCACTGACTCCTGAAGAGGAAGTAGAGTTGGCAAAGCGGAGACAAGAAATTGTTCATTTGAACACGCGGCTCACAAGAAGTCCGTTTGATGAACGGCAGAATAAGGAGACCATACACCAGCTGGCCCAGTCACAAGCGCACTCCTTGGAAGGAAAGATTGGCGTGGATGGGAAGGAGCTTACACACTCAGAGACACCCAAAGTTAACGGGTTCAGTTTCGTCAAGACTCCCTCTCCTGCTCCAGGTAGAGCTGCTAATGTATCGTCATTATCATTTTTGTTTTTGAGGACCAGCCTGCAATCCAGGCCTAGATACACTACAACTTCTTTTTCCTATTTTCACCTCTTTGTTACTTACTTTGTGTCATAGAGACACTTTGTACTATGAAGAAAAACATACAGTCCACTCTGGATCTAGTGAACTTGGTTATAGCTAAGATATTTCCATTCTTAAATATATTGGCCTCACTTGATACATTTTTATTTATAATTTTATAATATCACTGTTATTAAATTTTCACTCAAGTAATTATGAATGTAAATAAATTTCACTCCAAGACGATGACATAATATGTATTATATTACTCCTAATTTTCAGTGGCGTAGCGTCATTGTAAGCTAAAAAGCTCAGCTTCCCCAGTTAATAATAATTTCATAATAAACCTGCAGTGTATGGACAAAATGATTTATTAATTTTAATAGAATTTAATTTACGCGTTAAATATTGTGATGTGGCAGCACAGGATGATTTGTGATGCAGCAGTAAACAAGAAGCCTGCACACACCAGCTTCCAAGCAGACTGGTTTCTTACACTCATTCTTCTGTGTAACCCACCCCGCAGATTTTCCATCCCTTTCTAGCTAAACTATCCTGGTCGCAAGTCTCGCAAGAAGCTAGCTTTGACATAGAAAATAAGTAGTTTCCAAGTTATCCCTTTTCGTCAGTTGTGTTCAGTTGAAGTGTTAGTGTGCATTGTGGCTGATATAATAAATAATGAGTGAAATAACAGTTCCTGACAGCAATTTACTTGAATTTTTACGACAATTCTATTATCAAGACTGATTACGAACAAAAGTGTGATCTAAAAAACAAATGACCGACTCTCTTGCTGTCAATGAAGGACACAACCAAAACACAGATGCATACTTACGTAATGATACTAATACTGTACCTATTGACCGTTAATATTGTGATTCCTCTAACTATGACAGGGAGTGAGCTAATGTTATACGTATACGTGTCCATTTGTTAGAGATATATGTAAACCGTGAAATCATATTGTACTACGTACCATTTTGGGCGGCAGGGTAGCTCAGTTGGTAGAGCAGCTGGCTACGGACTGAAAGGTCCGGGGTTCGATCCCAGGTGGTGACAGGATTTTTTCTCGTTACCAAACTTTCAGAACGGCCCCGAGGTTCACTCAGCCTTCTATAAAATTGAGTACCGGGTCTTTCCCGGGGTAAAAGGCGGTCGGAGCATGGTGCCGACCACACCACCTCATCTAGTGCCGAGGTCATGGAAAGCATGGGGCTCTACCTCCATGCCCCCCAAGTGCCTTCATGGCGTGTTACAGGGATACCTTTACCTTTTACTACGTACCATTTGAGGTCATGCCTTACTGGTGTTACTTACGAGGTTCCAACCAATCTTTGACTGCTAACTTGACATTGACTACTATTTATTTTAAGACTATATTTTTGTAATACGTTTTCTCATATTGCATGAAAGACAACTTGAATTAGCTTCCCCTGCTCAAAATTTCATGTTACGCCACTGCTAATTTTCATTATTGTAATATAAAATATCCTATTATTGCAATGTTTCCGCGAAAGAATGGATTAAAACCAAACAAATGTCAGATGATACTTGACTATGACTCAGCTGACTATATGTTTGTTGAAACACACTTTTCTCAACAACTGATTACTGTAGATGACCTAAGAATGCTGCATTATTAATTGGAGAGTACCTATATTTGACACGCATGAAAAAAGAACCAGTCACGATTGCAGTAGTACCATGCATTGTTATTTAAAAACTTGAATTTAAACATCAACAGTCCATGCATCTTACGACTTGCGATATTATTAAAACGATCTTTGTTTAGAATGAGATGCATCTATTACGTGGAGATTTTTTTTTTTTTTTTAATTTTAACGCAAAAAATTGGAGTGCATCGATTATGCGGGGTCGTCCATTATGCGGGTAAGTACTAAATCAAGTTCCATATTGCAAGAGAAATTATTTTTTTGAGCTTCCTAGATGTGATTATTTTCACCCTGATGTTTGGAATAACTAACTGACTTTGCGTGTGCATATTTAGTTCCAAACTTAAATTTTGACTTCTCTTCTTACAGGAGTGAATGAATCACCTTTAATGACTTGGGGTGAAATCGAGGGGACTCCTTTTCGGCTTGATGGTGGTGACACACCAATATGTACCACACTTCAGGGACCTTCCTTCCGAATACCAGAACCTCCGAAACGAGAGAAGCTGGCATTAGCACTGGCTGAAAAGGCAGGTGAACGACACAGAGACAGGAAGATGAAGGCCATAGAAGCGGCCCGGAAACAACTAGCAACGTATGTATAATGACATTTACAAAGTACCAGTATGGGGAAGTATTGGCAACTCACAACCAAAGACGTTATATAGTATACTAGACTCACACGGAGCGCTGGTGTGCTGTCCAAAATTGAAACCAGTCTGCGCATGTTTACGCCGCCATGAAATAGGTAGAAACAGCATTGTCATCAATGTGAGGAATCACTGTATGGCAACAAATCCCTCAAACACATAGCGTTTTTATTGAGAAAAGACAATGGGGGTTTGGCAATTCCATCAGCAGACATCGTAAAGATTTGTAGATTATGTGAATGTTGCATTAGACAGTTGTTAAAGGAAACAAATGGCATGCCACCTAAAGTCCTGTAGGTCTAAAGATAAAGAGAACTATTCTAGAACAGATAAACATAGGCTTAAATGAAATATTCCCTGAACTGCAGTAACATGTGTTAGAAAACGAGTTTCCTGACAATCACATCATAAGAATTGTATCTTTTAACAGTTGAAATGTACACTAAAATTAGATGCCATCACACAGCAAGATCTTACAACGTTAATTTACATAGAACAGTTGTCAGGCAGCATCTAACAAAATCCATCCTCTTCATGAATCGATAGGTATGTAACTATATTATCATGTGCATTTTTTGTGCTACTTATTAGTTACCGTTCATTTTTTTTCTATGTGGTTTTTATTTATTCCACTCTTTTCAGGGGTTCCCAGTTCTATTTTTCATTCGGATTTTAAATGTAAATAAAAACCTATGAGTATTACAACATAAATTAAATTGTAATGTAATTGTTAATCTCTACGTCATCTGGCAGCATCTATCAGAAACCATCCTTTCAAGAATTTAGACGTATCCCTATGTTGTTATCTTTTCATTTAAAATGGGTTTTTTGGGGTATCTATATTGTCAATTGCACATGAATTTGTTTTTGCAGGCATTCCCAATATTATCTTGCATTGTGGTTATAAATGTAAATAATTACCTAACTTACATGAAGGCCTATTATAATATCTTACATTTTAATGTGTCAATTTTTAAGTCATCATCAAGCATCATTTACCTAACCCTCCCCCCCCCCCCCCCTTCAAATTACTTTATATTTGTGAGAGGTCTATGCTGTCATTTGCACAGCAATTTTTGTTGTTGTTTTGTTTTTGCAGATATTCCTAGTGCATTATTTTTCACTGGGGGTTAAAAATGCATATGGTTCACATACAAATAATCCGTTTATATTTTGCCGGATATATATAATTAAAAAAGCAAGGAATGTCATCTTATTGATATAACATATGTGCATAAAATTACGTACTATCACTCCGCAAGCAATGATATATATTTATTTAAAATAACAATATATCATGTAAAGAAATCCACTCATAAAAAGTATATTTTTTACATAATATGATTATGTTTAGTTTTTAGGTCTTCATGTTACCTATTATTTGCAATGTATTAGATACAGATAGACTACTTTTTATAATTGATAGCATTCCCTTTATTAATTGAAGAATGACATAAATGCGATGTAATTTTGGTACCTTTGCGCATTATATTTTGCGTGGTTACTTATGTCCTGTGGTCTAAAAGTACCGGTAATATAATGTTCGATTCTCTAAAGCTTAACAACAGGTGTATACTGATTATCACATATTTATTTCACTTAAGAATTTGATTATAATAAGAACTTGTGTCATCAAGGTGCATGTATTTACGTCTTGTGATCTAAGTGTAATGTATGTTAATATAATTTTCCATTCTCTGAAACCTAACAATATGCTGATTAACGTAAAATTATACATTCTATAATGTATATTGCGTAGGCCTATTTATGGATGTATGAGCATGTTTTCTATCAATTGCTGCGTACGTATTTTCTTTCCTTTAATGCTCTGACGCACATCAATGAAACTTTGAATATATTTATTTCGTCCTAATTTTACGTTAAATGTCGAAAATGAACATAATCTGTCAATTTTAGATCATCACAGCGTTAAATTGTGTGATTTACGTACTGCTATTATGTGTCTGCTCTCCTACATCAAGATGCCAAGCGCAGCGTTCAGTTTGCCCCGGTTTCCTCGTTCCGCGCAGCCGAGACTGTAGGGGCTTGCTCACAACAGGGGAAATG
Organism: Periplaneta americana; assembly: GCF_040183065.1. Lineage (NCBI taxonomy): Eukaryota > Metazoa > Arthropoda > Insecta > Blattodea > Blattidae > Periplaneta > Periplaneta americana. The sequence continues at coordinate 16,544,358 of NC_091120.1, forward strand.
TGATGAGATTCATTACTGTATTTATTCATGTAATCCTTCCTTTGACTGCTGTTATTTTGTGGCCATGGGGACATTTTTGTGGATAGAGATGGGAGGCCCACTGTATCATATTTTCCCTCCCCCAATTCCAGATATTTATTCACGGAAAGTTTTATGTTATTTGAATGAATGAATGAATGAATGTTAGCCATGATGTCCCATGTTGGGCACAGGCCTCCTGTGATGGGGTTAGAACCCCCTCGACAGGGATGGCTCAAGTGTACTCGCTTGGTGAGCCAATCCAGGCGAGCTTGTCGTGTATACTACTTTTGTGACATGGTTAACAACCCTGTTCGACTTTAACTAGTCTCCGCACTGTTCTTTGTTCAATTTTTTCTTACACTGCACACATTATACTGACACTGACACTTTGACAAACACTGATTGCTATTTACACTATTTAACTGACACTTTCTCAACACTGACTTTACTATTTACAAAACTTATCTCACACTTTCACTAATACTGACTCTACTATTTACAATATCTTAACACTGATTACGTTATCTATTTACAATGACCTTCCCTAGTTCTTTCCACAAAACTCTGTTCTTTGCTGTCCTTGACCATTGTTTCCCCGCCTCTTTGGTAAACATGTCAGACCATCTGAGCCGTGGTCTTCCCTGTCCTCTCTTTCCGAAGTGTTCGTCAGTCTTTGTAGTGTTTCGTTTGTCATTCTGTCTCGTAGCGTGATGCCCAGTATTTTTCTTTGCGTCTTCCTCTGGCATGTTTGTATACTTGAGCGTTGTCTCTCGGTCAATGTCCAAGTTTGGCAGCTGTATAGCAAAACTGGGATTACACATGTCTCTAGTGCCTCGAACTTGAGATTGCGGTTGATTGTAGTATTAGTAGTAGTATTTATTTATTTAACCTGGTAGAGATAAGGCCATCAGGCCTTCTCTGCCCCTCTACCAGGGGATTACAACTATAACATGAACAATAACATTACAATTAATATTAAATTTACAATTACAATTACAATAAAAATTAAAGTACGATAAGAATACCTGATTAATGAAAGCTAGACATTTTATCATAGAAGTTAAGAACAAAGAATATTTTTGTATTTACTAAATTACAAATTAAACCTACAATAACAAAATTCTATAGTGATGAAATTACCGGATATTGAAATATTTTGTGATAGATTAAGAGAACTATTTACCAGAAACCATGTCTGAACGAGTCTCAATTACTGACCAAGTGCCTAGTAAGTTTGCGTTTGAATTGAATTTTATTTCGACAGTCCCTGATGCTAGCAGGTAACGAATTCCAGAGTCTTGGCAGGGCTATTGTGAAAGAGGATGAGTATGAGGAGGTGCGATGGGATGGTATTGTTAGTATTGTTTCATGGCGAGAGCGTGTGTTCAGATTGTGGTGGGAAGAAAGGTAAGTGAAGCGAGACGACAGGTACGAAGGAATAGAAGAGTTCAAGATTTCGAAGAGAAGGAGAATGTAAATTTATTTTCTTATCTAGTTTAAGCCAACCTATTGCTTCCAGGGATGGGGTAATGTGATCATATTTACGAACATTGCTTACAAAACGTACACACAAGTTATGAGCACGTTGAAGTTTCGTTTTGTTGTCGCTGGAAAGGTCAGTCAGTAAAATGTCAGCATAGTCAAAATAGGGAAATACAAGGGTCTGCACAAGGGACATTTTTAAGCAAGAGGGAAGATGAACATTTATCCTGATTGTCTTGTCCGTCCATATGAACTTCAGGCTCCAGAACGCCTTCCATGCCGATGAAATTCTTCTATTGATCTCTTTGTGGTTTCTTTGTGAGAAGGTAACAAGTTGACCCAAATACACATATTCAGAGACATACTGCAATTCTTTATTCTGCAATAATTGTGGAATCCACCACTGTGTAATAACACTGTGAAGAAAGAAAAAGTTCAAAATTTGTTGGACATGTGTCGGTATATTCCCCTCTCTTCAAACCAAGAAATGGATTCGGAACACCTCAAAATCTGTGCTTCATTGGCTGGTCATGATAATATTTTTGAAAAATATTGGAGTGCAAGAGGTCAAATGACTTTATTGTCAAACGGCTGGCATTAGAAAACAACAACAACATATTCCCCTCTCTTATTAGTGATTAGGTTGAATTCTCATGCTGGTTCTCAACATTCCAGTGTTAAAATAGTGCGTGGGATTAATTTGAGTACTAATGCTTTCATTTATCATATTTAAAAAATATGTTCATATTAATACATTGCGCTGGAAGAAATGGTGAATGGGAGAAAAGTTCGCGGCAGAAGAAGATATCAGATGGTAGACAGCATTAAGATATACAGGGCTCCTATGAAAGACCTTTTTGGTTTCGAACACATGGAATTTACGTTCTATATTCATTTTCAATACTGTCACAAGTATAGAGCAATGCTGATGCATAAACAATTCATCTGAAATTAAAACAAGTCATAATTGGTTGTAAAAAGTTAGCTACAATTAATTTTTTCACTTCCCGTAAAATTTCATATTTGTGGATTACAATGTTGTAAAAGCCCCAAAGTTTAAAATGTCAACATTATATGGAACTGCCATGGTGCTAAAATATTTTGTGTATTAAAACCAAGTGTTGCAGTTTTTTTATTTTTGAAATCTGGGATTCCTACCTTAATATTTTCCTTCTCTTTTTCTTTCACATTCTTCGCCTCCATCTTTGTCTTCTTTTCTGTCTCGTTCATATTTTCTATATATATTCATATATTCACTGAAATACTAAAAAAAATTGTTAAGTGTTCATACAACTGTGATATATATATATGTGTATATATATATATATATATTGTATGTTTATTACCTAACCCATGAACACTGTTTAATTGACCTTACATGTGTGAGTTAAACTAAAACAATTGTCTTTAGAGACAATATTAGGTACGACAGATCCTTGATCTCCAGAGAACAAGGTGCCGGTGCAGGTGTTACATGCTGTCTCTTCTCACTTTATAGATCTCTTGGATATGGAACAACAAGTTTTGATGGTGAAATCATTGCAATAAGTGAAAGTCTCAGGAATCTTCTATGCCTCATCAATAAATTTAGGAATGCTGTTATATTGTCAGACTCCAAATCAGCTATTCTGTTAATAGTCTCTAAACACACACCTTCATCTCAAACAGCAGAAATAACTAAAATGCTCTCTCAATTAATATCACTCAAGAAAAGAATTGTATTCCAATGGATACCATCCCACTATGGAATCCTGGGAAACAAGAATGCAGATGCTTTAGCAAAGAAGGGCAGCACTGCTACTTACAGACCTGTTACTAAATCTACGTATTACTCTGTGAAAAGATTTATTAAATCTACATACTTAGACTTCAACAAACAGAATTTGATAACACATTCTCAAGGGAAAAAATGGAACTCTCTGCATCATAATCCACAGTTAATTCCCGATTTACCACGAAAATCGTCTGTAGCTGCATTTAGATTGGCAACAGGCCATGATTGTTTGGCCAAACACCTGCATAGAATTGGAATATATCAGTCCCCTAACTGCCCATTGTGCAGCTCAAACCAAGAAATGGATTCGGAACACCTCAAAATCTGTGCTTCAGGCGCTGGCCATGATAATATCTTTGAAAAATATTGGAGTGCAAGAGGTCAAATGACTTTATCGTCAAACGCCTGGCATTAGAAAACAACAACAACAACATATTGTCTTTGGCATAATAATATTCTTCTTTTATTTTTCCTGCTTTATTCTTATCTTTGTTGCGGTCATGGAAGTCTATTGTTCACTGTTCACGTGAAAACATTGCACATGTTGCAGCTGTAACATTGATATTGTTTGCAGACCATCTCCTCGTCCAGGCAGTGGTGCGTCGTTGGACCGCCTGAACTCTATGTCTCCTGCAGCTCGCAGATTGGCATCAACACAGCTGCGGCGATGTAGTCTTGGAAGCGACCGTGCCCTGCTGGCATCATACAGCCCGAGTCCACAGCGAAGCATTCGTAATGGGCAGCCATCACCACATCACACACCTGACCCCGTAAAGAGTGACAGTGTAAGAAGAAAACAAGCCGCCACTCCAAATCTTAATATTACAGACAATCTGTTGAATCTACCCAAAAGACCAAGAGCAGCCGATTTTTTTTAATTGGTGATGGGGCTGTGCAGACTGCTCGATATTGTGAGTTGAATTGGTTTGGACAGACAAAATGGTGAACTAGTCAGTATTTTAAAAGACTAGTGTTAGAGGTTGGCTGTTTTATTCTCCTTTTCTAATGATATGAATGTTCAGTTGATACTTTTTTCAGTAAACACATTACGTACATGAATGTATGTGGTTTATATTTTGAAAACTGGTTTCTACTGGGTGTCCATTATAAAAATGGTACGCCTCACTGTGTAACTGCACTCCATTCTTGTTGGCCTCACTTCATCTGTATTTGGCTACACTGTACCCCATGCTCTTCTTTATGACAGATGAAGCCTGGTTTCATCTGTCTGGTTATGTTAACTCACAGAATTGCAGATATTGGTCGCAGGATAACCCACATATTGTGCATGAAGAACCTCTTCACCCAGAGAAGATAGGCGTGTGGTGTGCATTGTCAGGAATGCACAATATCGGCCCCATTTTTTTCATTGAAACGGTCAACAGTGCAAGATATCTGCAGATCTTTGAATCTTTCTATACACAATTAACAGAAAATGGAAAGGAGTATGGCGTATTTCAACAAGATGCTGCCCACCTGCCACACATTTTATTTTATTGGTTTATTTTACAATGCTGTATCAACATCTAAGTTATTTAGCATCTGAATGATATGAAGGTGATAATGCCGGTGAAATGAGTCCGGGGTCCAGCACCGAAAGTTACCCAGCATTTGCTCGTATTGGGTTGAGGGAAAACCCCGGAAAAAACCTCAACCAGGTAACTTGCCCCGGCCAGGATTCGAACCCGGGCCACTGGTTTCTCAGCCAGATGCGCTGACCGTTACTCCACAGGTGTGGACCTGCCACATATCCAACCAGAATATGGCCCATATCAGCGAAGTGTTTCCTGAAAACAGGCTTGTGAGAAAAAAACCTTTGGCCTCCGCGATCGCCGGACTTAATATCTTGTGATTTTTATTTATAGGGAGCGCTGAAAGGCAAAGTGTATGCTAACAACCCTTGGACGATCGACCAACTGGAAGAGAACATTACAAATGAGATAAATAACTTCTCACCTCAAGAATTACACCATGTCAATCAGAACATTGCCATACAAGAACAGTGATGCCTGGATGCTGGTGGAGGACACTTTCAGCACTTTTTATAAACCGGCAAGTCTGGCCTATGCCATATTATGCCATATTTACATAGGAAGTTTATTGTGGAAGTAATATTGCATATATTCAGTGTTATATCTTTTAAAATGTGTTTTGCTACAGGTTTTCTACTTTCCAGTTAGCAAAAATAAGCCTTCATTTTCAAACTTTTCTTTTACATTGCCCTTTGATATAATATTATAAACAAGACATGGTGAACATTTATTTATTCAGAATATTGATTTTGGATTCATCCATATTCATCCCTCTAAGGAAACGAACACAACAATGTACAAAGACTATCTGCCAGGTGGGAAAGAGCTGAAAGAATGCCAGAAAGCTAGTAGTCTGAAATCTAAAATCAAGTCTGGTATCACTGGATATTTTAAAGTTGAGTTTTCCTAACTTACATACACATTGAAAGACACTCTTTCAACTTTCCCAATGACGGGACTGCCTCATTGGACAAAGCATGATAAACATATTGAGTGAAAACAAAAACAGACACAAAAGAGAAAGGAGGGAACGAACAAAAGGGAAAATTAAGTACAGAAAAGATATAACAGGCCTAAACATAGTAAACAAAGAGATCAGATATTCGAGCAAAATTCTCCCTTTTTAAGAAACAAAGTACAGATGATATTTTAAAATGGCAAGTGATCCTCTGATAGCGGCAAGGGAAACATCACGAATGAAGTCGTTGTTCAGCTGGAACTTCTTGCACAAACTGACAAAGAGGCGAGGTATTGTGCCCCTAGCGCCAACTACTTCAATGGAGGTGAGGTGATATGTCTCCAAATAGAATGAAACTGTGGGCTCATAAATTCTGCATTTTTCTGAGTGGACTTCAGCGGGCTGTTGTTCCTGTGCCTCAAACATGACTGTCGGGTTGATAATGTATGCTGATGTGGAGCCTGGTGGAATGGCAAGCATGTCAATTCGCCGACAGGATCCCTCTTGAGAGATGCCATGGACTTCTTCATGCACAGTGAGACCTTTCTTCCTCAAGGCTTCGGCAGTCATGGACCTGATTCTGTGATGTCTAGAGTTCCGCAGTGTCTCGCTGAAAGGACAGGCACCCAAAACGTGGCCAAGAGTTTCAATCTCACTGACGCAACGACGACAGTGGTTTCCGTCTCAGGATCTTCCTGGTATAGCACCCAGCGGACAAACATTAGCTGTCATTTTAAGAGCTTGTCTCCATTCACTGCTAGTGAGGCGAACAGATTGTCGGATCCATTTATTGGCGAGAGTGAACTCCTTATAGAGGATGATGCCTTTCCCTTTCTGATTTAAAGAGCACCAAGATTGAAATGCTCGCTCCCTGAAACCTTTATTAAACGACCACTGATAGTTCAGATAAAATTGTTCTCTTAGAGGGGTGGTTGCTTAATAGGAGAAGGTTTTTGTACACATGTAACCAATTAAAGTACTGTACATATATAAAATAAAAGAACTTGGAATGTATTGTTAATTATAATGAGTTGTGAATATTATCCTCTCCAAACCAGCAGTTGTCAGCACAGTGCACAGTGCAGTAGCTGCTGGCAGGTATGCTCTCTGCATGCTGCAGAATGGGGCATATGATGTTGCCCCAAATACCCTTTACCCATTTCAGCGAGTGATGATGACCCTGCTCTAAACCATTACTTCTGCTTTAGAAAATCATAAATTGAAGTCTGTGTCATTTTATTACTCCCCCCCCTCCCCCACCCATTTTTAATTTCATTCTCTAAAGTTCTAAACTATTCATCAAAATATTAAGAAGTCCATTTATATGTTCTCCAGTCGCACAGTCTTTTAATGGAATTCCACTATTATAATTTGTCCTTTTGATATTAAAACTGAATTAATGAGAGCATTATCATATTTAAATTTTTCTGCTAATTTTATCTGAAAGAAAATTAGCAGAAAATTTTAAATATGATAATGCTCTCATTAATTCAGTTTCAATTAATGGAGATAATGGAGAAAAAATGGGAGTATAAGGGTACAGTGCATCAGTTATTCATAGATTTCAAAAAGGCATATGATTTGGTTAAGAGAGAAGTTTTATATAATGTTCTTATTGAATTTGGTATTCCCAAGCAACTAGTTTGATTAATTAAAATGTGTCTCAGTGAAATGTACAGCAGAGTCCGTATAGGTCAGTTTCTGTCAGATGCATTTCCAATTCACTGTGGGCTAAAGCAAGGAGATGTACCATCACCTTTACTTTTTAACTTCGCTCTAGAGTATGCCATTAGGGAAGTTCAGGATAACAGAGAGGGTTTGGAATTGAACGAGTTATATCAGCTCCTTGTCTATGCGGATGACGTGAATTTGTTAGGAGAAAATCCATAAATGATTAGGGAAAATACGAGAATTTTACTTGAAGCAAGTAAAGAGGTAGGTTTGGAAGTAAATCCCGAAAAGACAAAGTATATGATTATGTCTCATGACCAGAATATTGTACGCAATGGAAATATACAAATTGGAAATCTATCCTTTGAAAAGGTGGAAAAATTCAAATACCTGGGAGCAACAGTAACAGATATAAATGATACTCAGGAGGAAATTAAACACAGAATACATATTGGGAAATGCCTGTTATTATTCGGTTGAGAAGCTTTTATCACCCAGTCTGCTGTAAAAAAATCTGAAAGTTAGAATTTATAAAACAGTTATATTACCGGTTGTTCTTTATGGTTGTGAAACTTGGATTCTCACTTTGAGAGAGGAACATCGGTTAAGGGTGTTTGAGAATAAGGTGCTTAGGAAAATATTTGGGGCTAAGAGGGATGAAGTTAAAGGAGAATGGAGAAAGTTACACAATACAGAACTGCACGCATTGTATTCTTCACTTGACATAATTAGGAACATTAAATCCAGACGTTTGAGATGGGCAGGGCATGTAGCACATATGGGCGAATCCAGAAATGCATATAGAGTGTTAGTTGGGAGGCCGGAGGGAAGAAGACCTTTGGGGAGGCCGAGACATAGATGGGAAGATAATATTAAAATGGATTTGAGGGAGTGGAATAGGCCTATGATGGTAGAGACTGGATTAATCTTGATCAGGATAGGGACCAATGATGGGCTTATGTGAAGGTGGCATTTCGTTTTAACTTTGAAAGATAAAATTTCTCAGAATTTATTTCATGCAATATACTATACCTACTGCATTGTACTATTATAATACTTTACTGGAAAATAGGCAATGACCTAAAGTTAGAGACGAGCAATGGGCCGTCCCAAGCCCACTGTAAGTTGCGTCATCATCATGCAGGTTTGTAGAGTCCTTTGCATTTACTTTGCGGGCTAAATGAAGCACACTGCAAGGGATAGCTTATTGATATAGAGCTGTAAATTCAGTACTATGGACAGTAACATATAAACAGTTTCCTTCACAGTAACGTAAAGTGAACCAAAGGTATTTACATTAAATATGCTAAAGTGTTATTAGAACGAAATACTGTATTCACAAATTAAAAAAAAGTGTGTGCATAAAATTTTGTGCCGTTTATTTTCCGGCACCCTGTTTTTCTATATTGATTTTTTCTCCCTTTCCTTATTTCCTTCCTTGTTTTAGTTTCTATTTTTTTAATAGATGGCGTTTTCTTATCCGCCATTTTCTGTCCAATTTCTTCCTTGTATAAAGAGCAAGTTTATTTCTTTCATGAACTATTTTTTCATTGGTGCTTATTTCCTGTCTTGTTCCTCATTGGTCACGGATGATTTGAAAATTTGTTTGTTACGGTTGTCTTTCCGGATATACGGGACATGGCGAGCGTGGGTGGAGTGACTGATCAACATTCGACCTAGGAGGTTGACAATCAGCAATGGGAGTAGAGAGGAGCAAGTCACTCGGGCAGTGACTGATTGGCGCCCGAACGAGAAACTTGCAATGCAGCCTGGGGGAGACGGCTGCAGCGGTGAGTTATCTGCACACCGACATTACGACCTGGCAGAGTGACTTGGTATGGACAGGCACGGCCTGATCCAGGGATTTGGAACTCTTTGTACTATGGCCTGATGATGTGGTTTTCGGTTGTGGTGTGTCCAACCGATACGATGTGGAGGGAATTTGCTTTGGGATGTGCACAAGGAAGACGAGTTCAAGTTGAGCCGGAGACTGCCCTGCCGGTGATTATAAGTTGGATCCGGCCATTTGTGAGATTATTAGTCATTAATATATGAGTCATTCCACGTCAAATCGCACAAAATTATACAAATTTTTTACCTTCATATATTTTTGATTGCGTTTATATTTTTTTTACCAACTCTATGGGTCCAATAAACCAACAAGTGTATTTTTATTTCCTCGTAAGTCCACATGTTTTTAAAATATTGCATGTTAAAATTCGTTAAAAATGTCGCACAATGCAACATTTAAAGCGTCATATTTGTGAGGATATTGATGTTAAAAATTTTTTGAAAAATGCATTTAAAAGCTTAAAGTACTGTTTTTTGTTAAATATTTACTAACTAATTTTAATATAATTATTACACATAGTTTTTTAAGATTCAATTTTTAAAAGTTAGATATCAATGTGAAATAGCTGTATTAAAAATCTAAAAAAATGCTTGCTAGATGCACTGAAATACTCTTAATAATTCCAGAAAAAATCACAATGGGATTTCCAATAATTTAATGGAAATTTAATTACTTACGATGCAATGTGTAGCGGTCGGTGCAGCAGCAGTGGACAGGAAGCGTTGAAGCACGCTGGGAGGTTTATTGGCGGTGGATGATCGAGTGAACGTTGCAAGATTACACACAGTAGGGATCAAGTCACTCGAGGAAACACTGCTAATTTACTTGTTAAGATATCTTAAAATATTTGTACATTATGCTTTTTAAACGTTTGTTTTCATTCACACTACACTTTAAATTTTCATTCGCCTACTTTCTTTCTCGAAAGAAAATTGTTTTACTAAATATTCAGTTTTTGACAACAGAATGAAAGAATGTAATTTTAATGTACCAGTTATTGGTTTTAGATTGTGGTATCTGGCCTGAAAATTTTCAGTGTGGTTTTTGTGCTTATTCAATGGACAAAATATAAATGACACGTTAGAAATGTTTTTTGTGGCCAATCAAACAGTTTTTTTTTTTTTTGTGTTGTTATAGGATCTTGTATGGGCTGCTCTCGTCGCAAGTCTTTAAACAGTTCCTCCAATGCCATCACATGGACCTTTATCATGCGACATTGCAAAGAAGTGTCATTCAGCGCTAATTCCATAATCGTCTTCATGTAAGCAATTATTTTTAAATTCTTTTTGTTTTTGTATTGTGAACTTGATCCATCGGAAAAGTAGATGAATTTTTCATATCATTGAATTCTTGCTTTCTGAGATGACAACAATACTTTTGTGACGAATTTCTGTATCTTCCTTGAAATATACTACGAAAGTGTGTATTGTGGCTTGGCATTGTGGCGTCAAAAATAAAATATGGCTGACTTTTGAAGGGATGACGATGCATTTTCTACATGGAAAAACTTTACTTGCTAGGGAGCCTTTTAATTTTTGAAACTTTTCATGGGGGTACTGTATCGTTTTTGTTGTAGTTTTCTTTTCTTGATAGGGGATTCTATTGACATCAAATTCTTGTTTAATTCCTCAATAATACTGATTTCTAGCACTGTATCCATAGAACTTCTAGAAGAAGAACTGGGATAATCACTTTCTTTGTCCGCATTTTCATTTGATTCATGTTTATTAATATCACAAGAACTACCGGCTTCACATATAACTTCACCTGACTTATTCGGAAGTTGACAGACTTTTTATGGAACAAATCACATATTCGCACATTCAAAGACTCCTTTAAATTGAGCTTTATCAATAAATCGCGACTTACGCATCTTAATGACTTTTCTTTTTAGGAAGGTCAAATGGATTTAAACACTTGTTATATATTACGCGATATTTACCATCACTCATGTTGTATACAAGTCACGTCAGTCCATGAAATTCGAACCCAGACTGATTATTTTTCTCTTCTATATTTTGGGCCCGCCATCTGTTTATTGCCATAAAGTTTACTGCCTTACCCAGCCTTGCTAACTTTAAACACTTGGCTATATTTCACTATAAAATTACAGAATTGTGAAGCGCTCCCCCTCTTAGCTAACCTGACAATAATAAAATAACTTTAGGTAAGATATTTACTGTTCCTTAAGGTATTAATCATTTGATGAATGAATGCATTTGTTTGCGACATCACTTATATCCAATGGGGGATTTCATAAAACTTTCTGCAGGAAGCCTTCTAGCATACTGCCGCAAGCAGTTCGTATTCCTCTTGTTGAAAAGTCTGTTTTGGAAGGTCAAAATGACCATTTTTTTTTTAATTTTGCCGTACTCTCTCGTCCAAACGCAGGAGGATAGAGAGTTCTCCTTTATACTGGACATAGAGTTCGACAAACTGTATTCAACGCACTCATCGGCTTTGTTGTGACCACAAGTACTGCGCAGTTATGGCGGCAAGAAAGTCGGCAGAAGGGTGGTTTAAACCCTTCCCCTTTTCTTCTCGAAAATCAGAAAGTGTTCACGATTGCCATTTTGATGCTATCGTGTAAGAAGTACGTCAAGGGGGAATACAGGGCCGCATCCCATTCCTTGGTATGGTCATTATTTCCGGAATTAGAGACTCAAATATTTCAGGTACCCAAAAATCAGGGCTAGAAAAAAGTGCGGCGGATTTGCCGGATTTTTGCGGTGTTTACTGGGGAAGATGCGGGGATGTTACAGGCAAAAGGCGGGCATCTGAGCCGCTTCGTTTTCCTTATGTAGAAAAATGTCTGTTTTCGGAAGGTCAAAATAACCGTTTTTTTTTTTAATTTGCCGGCCTCTCCCGTCCAAACGCACAGGGATAGAGAGTTGTCCTTTATACTGAAGACAGAGTTCCACGAGCTGTATTAAACGCACTCATTGGCTTTGTAGTATAGCTATAAGTATGGCAGAGTTATGGCGGCAAGAATGTCGGCGGAAGGGTCCCCCTTTTTTCTGGAAAATCAGAAAGTGTTCGCGATTGCCATTTTGATGCTATCGTGTAAGAAGTAGGTCAATGGGGAATACAGGGCCGCATCCCGTTCCTCGGTATCGCCATTATTTCCGGAATTAGAGACTCAAATATTCTCCTTGTGTAGAAAAAAGTCTGTTTGGAAAGTCAAAATGACCATTTTTTTAAATTTTGCCGGCCTCTCCCGTCCAAACGCGCGGGGATAGAGAGTTGTCCTTTATACTGAAGATAGAGTTCAAGGAGCTGTATTCAACGCACTCATCAGCTTTGTTGTAGCTATACGTACTGCGGAGTTCTGGCGGCAAGAATGTCGGCGGAAGGGTGGTTTAAACCCTTCCCCTTTTCTTCTCGAAAATCAGAAAGTGTTCGCGATTGCCATTTTGATGCTATCGTGTAAGAAGTACGTCAAGGGGGAATACAGGGCCGCATCCCATTCCTCGGTATGGTCATTATTTCCGGAATTAGAGACTCTAATATTTCAGGTACCCAAAAATTAAGGCTAGAAAAAAGTGCGGCGGATTTGCCGGATTTTTGCGGTGTTTACTGGGGAAGATGCGGGGATGTTACAGGCAAAAGGGCGGGCATCTGAGCCGCTTCGTTTTCCATGTGTAGAAAAATGTCTGTTTTCGGAAAGTCAAAATGACCGTTTTTTTTTTTAATTTGTCGGCCTCTCCCGTCCAAACGCACGGGGATAGAGAGTTGTCCTTTATACTGAAGACAGAGTTCGACGAGCTGTATTAAACGCACTCATCGGTTTTGTAGTAGCTATAAGTACGGCGGAATTATGGCGGCAAGAATGTCAGCGGAAGGGTCCCCCTTTTTTTGGAAAATCAGAAAGTGTTCGCGACTGCCATTTTGATGCTATCGTGTAAGAAGTAGGTCAATGGGGAATACAGGGCCGCATCCCGTTCCTCGGTATCGCCATTATTTCCGGAATTAGAGACTCAAATATTTTAGGTACCCAAAAATTGGGGCTAGAAAAAAGTGCTACGGATTTGCTGGATTTTTGCGGTGATTACTATGGAAGATGCGGGGATGCTACAGTTAAAAGGGAGGGCCTCTGAGCCGCTTCGTTCTCCTTATGTAGAAAAAAGTATGTTTTGCAAAGTCAAAATGACCATTCTTTTTTAATTTTGGCGGCCTCTCCCGTCCAAACGCGCGGGGATAGAGTTGTCCTTTATACTGAACATAGAGTTCGACGAGCTGTATTCAACGCACTCATCGGCTTTGTTGTAGCTATACGTACTGCGGAGTTATGGCGGCAAGAATGTCGGCGGAAGGGTAGTGCCCCTCTTTTTCTGGAAAATCAGAAAGTGTTCGCGATTGGCATTTTGGTGCTATCGTGTAAGAAGTAGGTCAATGGGGAATACAGGGCCGCATCCCGTTCCTCGGTATCGCCATTATTTCCGGAATTAGGGACTCAAATATTTTAGGTACCCAAAAATTGGGGCTAGAAAAAAGTGCCACGGATTTGCTGGATTTTTGCGGTGATTACTATGGAACATGCGGGGATGCTGCAGTTAAAAGGGCGGGCCTCTGAGCCGCTTCGTTCTCCTTGTGTAGAAAAAAGTCTGTTTTGGAAGGTCAAAATGACAATTTTTTTTTTATTTTGCTTGCCTCTCCCGTCCAAACGCGCGGAGATAGAGAGTCGTCCTTTATACTGAAGATAGAGTTCGACCAGCTGTATTCATCGCACTTATCGACTTTGTTGTAGCTATACGTACTGCGGAGTTATGGCGGCAAGATGGTCGGCGGAAGGGTGGTTTAAAAACCTTCCCCTTTCGTTCTGGAAAATCAGAAAGTGTTCGCGATTGCCATTTTGATGCTATCGTGTAAGAAGTAGGTCAATGGGGAATACAGGGCCGCATCCCGTTCCTCGGTATCGCCATTTCCGGAATTAGAGACTCAAATATTCTCCTTGTGTAGAAAAAAGTCTGTTTGGAAAGTCAAAATGACCATTTTTTTTAATTTTGCCGGCCTCTCCCGTCCAAACGCGCGGGGATAGAGAGTTGTCCTTTATACTGGAGATAGAGTTCGACGAACTGTATTCAACGCACTCATCGGCTTTGTAGTAGCTATAAGTATGGCAGAGTTATGGCGGCAAGAATGTCGGCGGAAGGGTCCCCCTTTTTTCTGGAAAATCAGAAAGTGTTCGCGATTGCCATTTTGATGCTATCGTGTAAGAAGTAGGTTAATGGGGAATACAGGGCCGCATCCCGTTCCTCGGTATCGCCATTATTTCCGGAATTAGAGACTCAAATATTTTAGGTACCCAAAAATTGGGGCTAGAAAATAGTGCTACGGATTTGCTGGATTTTTGCGGTGATTACTATGGAAGATGCGGGGATGCTACAGTTAAAAGGGCGGGCCTCTGAGCCGCTTCGTTCTCCTTATGTAGAAAAAAGTCTGTTTTGGAAAGTCAAAATGACCATTTTTTTTTTAATTTTGCCGGCCTCTCCCTTCCAAACGCGCGGGGATAGAGTTTTCCTTTATACTGAAGATAGAGTTCGACGAGCTGTATTCAACGCACTCATCGGCTTTGTTGTAGCTATACGTACAGCGGAGTTATGGCGGCAAGAATGTCGGCGGAAGGGTAGTTCCCCTTTTTTTCTGGAAAATCAGAAAGTGTTCGCGATTGGCATTTTGATGCTATCGTGTAAGAAATAGGTCAATGGGGAATACAGGGCCGCATCCCGTTCCTCGGTATCGCCATTATTTCCGGAATTAGAGACTCAAATATTTTAGGTACCCAAAAATTGGGGCAGAAAAAAGTGCCACGGATTTGCTGGATTCTTGCGGTGATTACCATGGAAGATGCGGGGATGCTACAGTTAAAAGGGCGGGCCTCTGAGCTGCTTCGTCCTCATTGTGTAGAAAAAAATCTGTTTTGGAAGGTCAAAATGACCATTTTTTGAAATTTTGCCGGCCTCTCCCGTCCAAACGCAGGGGAATAGAGTGTTGTCCTTTATACTGGAGATAGAGTTCGACGAGCTGTATTCAACGCACTCATCGGCTTTGTAGTGACCACAAGTACTGCGGAGTTACGGCCGCCAAAACGTCGGCGGAAGGGTGGTTAAACCCTTCCCCTTTTTTTCTCGAAAATCAGAAAGTGTTCGCGATTGCCAATTCGATGCTATCGTGTAAGAATTAAGTCAAGGTCGAATACAGGGCCGCATCCCGTTCCTCGTTAGGGCCCTTATTTCCTGAATTAGAGACTCAAATATTTCAGTTACCCAAAAATTAAGGCTAGATAAAAGTGCGGCGGATTTGCCGGATTTTTGCGGTGTTTGCTGGCGAAGATTTGGGGATGCTACAGTTAAAAGGGCGGGCCTCTGAGCCGCTTCGTTTTCCTTGTGTAGAGAAAAGTCTGTTTTGGAAGGTCAAAATGATCATTTTTTGAAATTTTGCCGGCCTCTCCCGTCCAAACGCAGGGGATAGAGAGTTGTCCTTTATACTGGAGGTAGAGTTCGACGAGCTGTATTCAACGCACTCATCGGCTTTGATGAGACCCCAAGTACTGCGGAGTTATGGCCGCCAGAACGAAAATCAGAAAGTGTTCGCGATTGCCAATTCGATGATATCGTGTAAGAAGTAAGTCAAGGTCGAATACAGGGCCGCATCCCGTTCCTCGTTATGGCCCTTATTTCCGGAATTAGAGACTCAAATATTTCAGTTACCCTAAAATTAAAGCTAGAAAAAAGTGCGGCGGATTTGCCGGATTCTTGCGGTGATTACTGGCGAAGTTGCGGGGATGCTACTGTTAAAAGGGCGGGCCTCTGAGCCGCTTCGTTTTCCTTGTGTAGAAAAAAGTCTGTTTTGGAAGGTCAAAATGACCATTTTTTGAAATTTTGCCGGCCTCTCCCGTCCAAACGCAGGGGGATAGAGTGTTGTCCTTTATACTGGAGATAGAGTTCGACGAGCTGTATTCAACGCACTCATCGGCTTTGTTGTGACCACAAGTACTGCGGAGTTATGGCCGCCAGAACGTCGGCGGAAGGGTGGTTCCCCTTTCTTCTCGAAAATGAGAAAGTGTTCGCGATTGCCAATTCGATGCTATCGTGTAAGAAGTAAGTCAAGGTGGAATACAGGGCCGCATCCCTTTCCTCGTTATGGCCATTATTTCCGGAATTAGAGACTCAAATATTTCAGGTACCCAAAAATTAAGGCCAGAAAAAAGTGCGGCGGATTTGCCGGATTTTTGCGGTGATTACTGGCGAAGATGCGGGGATGCTACAGTTAAAAGGGCGGGCGTCTGAGCCGCTTCGTTTTCCTTGTGTAGAAAAAAGTCTGTTTTGGAAGGTCAAAATGCCCAATTTTTTAAATTTTGCCGGCCTCTCCCGTCCAAACGCAGGGGGATAGAGAGTTGTCCTTTATACTGGAGATAGAGTTCGACGAGCAGTATTCAACGCACTCATCGGCTTTGTTGTGACCACAAGTACTGCGGAGTTATGGCCGCCAGAACGTCGGCGGAAGGGTGGTTCCCCTTTTTTCTCGAATATCAGAAAGTGTTCGCGATTGCCAATTCGATGCTATCGTGTAAGAAGTAAGTCAAGGTGGAATACAGGGCCGCATCCCGATCCTCGTTATGGCCTTTATTTCCGGAATTTGAGACTCAAATATTTCAGGTACCCAAAAATTAAGGCTAGAAAAAAGTGCGGCGGATTTGCCGGATTTTTGCGGTGATTACTGGCGAAGATGCGGTGATGCTACAGTTATAAGAGCGGGCGTCTGAGCCGCTTCGTTTTCATTGTGTAGAAAAAAGTCTGTTATGAAGGTCAAAATGACCATTTTTTTTAATTTTGCCGGCCTCTCCCGTCCAAACGCAGGGGGATAGAGAGTTGTCCTTTATACTGGAGATAGAGTTCGACGAGCTGTATTCAACGCACTCATCGCCCTTGTTATGACCACAAGTACTGCGGAGTTATGGCCGCCAGAAGGTCGGCGGAAGGGTGGTTTAAACCCTTCCCCTTTTTTTCTCGAAAATCAGAAAGTGTTCGCGATTGCCAATTCGATGCTATCGTGTAAAAGTAAGTCAAGGTGGAATACAGGGCCGCATCCCGTTCCTCGTTATGGCCATTATTTCCGGAATTAGAGACTCAAATATTTCAGGTACCCAAAAATTAAGGCTAGAAAAAAGTGCGGCGGATTTGCCGGATTTATGCGGTGATTACTGGCGAAGATGCGGGGATGCTACAGTTAAAAGGGCGGGCGTCTGTGCCGCTTCGTTTTCCTTGTGTAGAAAAAAGTCTGTTTTGGAAGGTCAAAATGACCTTTTTTTGAAAATTTTCCGGCCTCTCCCGTCCAAACGCTGGGGGATAGAGTGTTGTCCTTTATACTGGAGTTAGAGTTCGACGAGCTGTATTCGACGCACTGATCGGCTTTGTTGTGACCACAAGCACTGCGGAGTTATGGCCGCCAGAACGTCGGCGGAAGGGTGATTTAAACCCTTTACTTTTTTTTTTTCTCGAAAATCAGAAAGTGTTCGCGATTGCCAATTCGATGCTATCGTGTAAGAAGTAAGTCAAGGTGGAATACAGGGCCGCATCCTGTTCCTCGTTATTGCCTTTATTTCCGGAATTAGAGACTCAAATATTTCAGGTACCCAAAAATTAAGGCTAGAAAAACGCACGGCTGATTTGCCGGATATTTGCTTTGATTACTGGCGAAGATGCGGGGATGCTACAGTTAATATGGCGGGCCTCTGAGTCGCTTCGTTTTCCTTGTGTAGAAAAAAGTCTGTTTTGGAAGGTCAAAATGACCATTTTTTGAAAATTTTCCGGCCTCTCCCGTCCAAACGCAGGGGGATAGAGTGTTGTACTTTATGCTAGAGATAGAGTTCGACGAGCTGTATTCAACGCACTGATCGGCTTTGTTGTGACCACAAGCACTGCGGAGTTATGGCCGCCAGAACGTCGGCGGAAAGGTGGTTCCCCTTTTTTCTCGAAAATCAGAAAGTGTTCGCGATTGCCAATTCGATGCTATCGTATAAGAAGTAAGTCAAGGTGGAATACAGGGCCGCATCCCGTTCCTCGTTATGGCCTTTATTTCCGGAATTACAGACTCAAATATTTCAGGTACCCAAAAATTAAGGCTAGAAAAAAGTGCGGCGGATTTGCCGGGTTTTTTCGGTGATTACTGGCGAAGAGTCGGTGATGCTACCGTTATAAGAGCGGGAGTCTGAGCCGCTTCGTTTTCCTTGTGTAGAAAAAAGTCTGTTTTGAAGGTCAAAATGACCATTTTTTGAAATTTTGCCGGCCTCTCCCGTCCAAACGCATGGGTATAGAGAGTTGTCCTTTATACTGGAGATAGAAGTCGACGAGCTGTATTCAACGCACTGATTGGCTTTGTTGTGACCACAAGTACTGCGGAGTTATGGCCGCCAGAACATCGGCGGAAGGGTGGTTTAAACCCTTCCCCTTTCTTTCTCGAAAATCAGAAAGTGTTCGCGATTGCCAATTCGATGCTATCGTGTAAGAAGTAAGTCAAGGTGGAATACAGGGCCGCATCCCGTTCCTCGTTATGGCCATTATTTCCGGAATTAGAGACTCAAATATTTCAGATACCCAAAAATTAAGGCTAGAAAAAAGTGCGGCGGATTTGCCGGATTTTTGCGTTGATTACTGGCGAAGATGCGGGGATGCTACAGTTAAAAGGGCGGGCCTCTGACCCGCTTCGTTTTCCTTGTGTAGAGAAAAGTCTGTTTAGGAAGGTCAAAATGACCATTTTTTTTAATTTTGCCGGCCTCTCCCGTTCAAACGCAGGGGGCTAGAGAGTTGTCCTTTATACTGGAGATAGAGGTCGACGAGCTGTATTCAACGCACTGATCGGCTTTGTTGTGACCACAAGTACTGCGGAGTTATGGCCGCCAGAATGTCGGCGGAAGGGTGGTTTTTACATTCCCCTTTTTTTCTCGAAAATCAGAAAGTGTTCACGATTGCCAACTCGATGCTATCGTATAAGAAGTAAGTCAAGGTGGAATACAGGGCCGCATCCCGTTCCTCGTTATGGCCATTATTTCCGGAATTAGAGACTCAAATATTTCAGGTACCCAAAAATTAAGGCTAGAAAAAAAAGCGGCGGATTTGCCGGATTTTGCGGTGATTCTTGGCGAAGATGCGGAGATGCTACAGTTAAAAGGGCGGGCCTCTGAGCCGCTTCGTTTCCCTTGTGTAGAGAAAAGTCTGTTTTGGAAGGACAAAATGACCATTTTTTGAAATTTTGCCGGCCCCTCCCGTCCAAACGCAGGGGGATAGAGTGTTGTCCTTTAAGCAGGAATTAGAGTTCGACGAGCTGTATTCAACGCACTCATCGGCTTTGTTGTGACCACAAGTACTGCGGAGTTATGGCCGCCAGAACGTCGGCGGAAGAGTGGTTTAAACCCTTCCCCTTTTTTTTCTCGAAAATCAGAAAGTGTTCGCGATTGCCAATTCGATGCTATCGTGTAAGATGTAAGTCAAGGTCGAATACAGGGCCGCATCCCGTTCCTCGTTATGGCCCTTATTTCCGGAATTAGAGACTCAAATATTTCAGGTACCCAAAAATTAAGGCTAGAAAAACGCACGGCTGATTTGCCGGATATTTGCTTTGATTACTGGCGAAGATGCGGGGATGCTACAGTTAATATGGCGGGCCTCTGAGTCGCTTCGTTTTCCTTGTGTAGAAAAAAGTCTGTTTTGGAAGGTCAAAATGACCATTTTTTGAAAATTTTCCGGCCTCTCCCGTCCAAACGCAGGGGGATAGAGTGTTGTACTTTATGCTAGAGATAGAGTTCGACGAGCTGTATTCAACGCACTGATCGGCTTTGTTGTGACCACAAGCACTGCGGAGTTATGGCCGCCAGAACGTCGGCGGAAAGGTGGTTCCCCTTTTTTCTCGAAAATCAGAAAGTGTTCGCGATTGCCAATTCGATGCTATCGTATAAGAAGTAAGTCAAGGTGGAATACAGGGCCGCATCCCGTTCCTCGTTATGGCCTTTATTTCCGGAATTACAGACTCAAATATTTCAGGTACCCAAAAATTAAGGCTAGAAAAAAGTGCGGCGGATTTGCCGGATTTTTGCGGTGATTACTGGCGAAGATGCGGTGATGCTACAGTTAAAAGTGCGGGCCTCTGAGCCGCTTCGTTTTCCTTGTGTAGAGAAAAGTCTGTTTTGGAAGATCAAAATGACCATTTTTTGAAATTTTGCCGGCCTCTCCCTTCCAAACGCATGGGGAAAGAGTGTTGTCCTTTATACTGGAGATAGAGTTCGACGAGCTGTATTCAACGCACTCATCGGCTTTGATGAGACCCCAAGTACTGCGGAGTTATGGCCGCCAGAACGAAAATCAGAAAGTGTTCGCGATTGGCAATTCGATGCTATCGTGTAAGAAGTAAGTCAAGGTCGAATACAGGGCCGTATCCCGTTCCTCGTTATGGCCATTATTTCCGGGATTAGAGACTCAAATATTTCAGGTACCCAAAAATTAAGGCTGGAAAAAAGTGCGGCGGATTTGCCGGATTTTTCCGGTGATTACTGGCGAAGATGCGGGGATGCTACAGTTAAAAGGGCGGGCCTCTGAGCCGCTTCGTTTTCCTTGTGTAGAGAAAAGTCTGTTTTGGAAGGTCAAAATGACCATTTTTTGAAATTTTGCCGGCCTCTCCCGTCCAAACACAGGGGGATAGAGTGTTGTCCTTTATACTGGAGATAGAGTTCGACGAGCTGTATTCAACGCACTCATCGGCTTTGTTGTGACCACAAGTACTGCAGAGTTATGGCCGCCAGAACGTCGGCGGGAGAGTGGTTTTAAACCCTTCCCCTTTTTTTCTCGAAAATCAGAAAGTGTTCGCGATTGCCAATTCGATGCTATCGTGTAAGAAGTAAGTCAAGGTGGAATACAGGGCCGCATCCCGTTCCTCGTTATGGCCTTTCTTTCCGGAATTAGAGACTCAAATATTTCAGGTATCCAAAAATTAAGGCTAGTAAAAAGTGCGGCGGATTTGCCGGATTTTTGCGGTGATTACTGGCGAAGATGCGGTGATGCTACAGTTATAAGAGCGGGCGTCTGAGCCGCTTTGATTTCCATGTGTAGAAAAAAGTCTGTTATGAAGGTCAAAATGACCATTTTTTGAAATTTTGCCGGCCTCTCCCGTCCAAACGCAGGGGGATAGAGAGTTGTCCTTTATACTGGAGATAGAGTTCGACCAGCTGTATTCAAGGCACTCATCGGCTTTGTTGTGACCACAAGTACTGCGGAGTTATGGTCGCCAGAACGTCGGCGGAAGGGTGGTTCGACGAGATAGAGTTCGACGAGCTGTATACAACGCACTCATCGGCCTTGTTATAACCACAAGTACTGCGGAGTTATGACCGCCAGAAGGTCGGCGGAAGGGTGGTTTAAACCCTTCCCCTTTTTTTCTCGAAAATCAGAAAGTGTTCGCGATTGCCAATTCGATACTATCGTGTAAAAGTGAGTCAAGGTGGAATACAGGGCCGCATCCCGTTCCTGGTTATGGCCATTATTTCCGGAATTAGAGACTCAAATATTTCAGGTACCCAAAAATTAAGGCTAGAAAAAAGTGCGGCGGATTTGCCGGATTTTTGCGGTGATTACTGGCGAAGATGCGGGGATGCTACATTTAAAAGGGCGGGCGTCTGAGCCGCTTCGTTTTCCTTGTGTAGAGAAAAGTCTGTTTTGGAAAGTCAAAATGACCGTTTTTTTTTTTAATTTGTCGGCCTCTCCCGTCCAAACGCACGGGGATAGAGAGTTGTCCTTTATACTGAAGACAGAGTTCGACGAGCTGTATTAAACGCACTCATCGGTTTTGTAGTAGCTATAAGTACGGCGGAATTATGGCGGCAAGAATGTCAGCGGAAGGGTCCCCCTTTTTTTGGAAAATCAGAAAGTGTTCGCGACTGCCATTTTGATGCTATCGTGTAAGAAGTAGGTCAATGGGGAATACAGGGCCGCATCCCGTTCCTCGGTATCGCCATTATTTCCGGAATTAGAGACTCAAATATTTTAGGTACCCAAAAATTGGGGCTAGAAAAAAGTGCTACGGATTTGCTGGATTTTTGCGGTGATTACTATGGAAGATGCGGGGATGCTACAGTTAAAAGGGAGGGCCTCTGAGCCGCTTCGTTCTCCTTATGTAGAAAAAAGTATGTTTTGCAAAGTCAAAATGACCATTCTTTTTTAATTTTGGCGGCCTCTCCCGTCCAAACGCGCGGGGATAGAGTTGTCCTTTATACTGAACATAGAGTTCGACGAGCTGTATTCAACGCACTCATCGGCTTTGTTGTAGCTATACGTACTGCGGAGTTATGGCGGCAAGAATGTCGGCGGAAGGGTAGTGCCCCTCTTTTTCTGGAAAATCAGAAAGTGTTCGCGATTGGCATTTTGGTGCTATCGTGTAAGAAGTAGGTCAATGGGGAATACAGGGCCGCATCCCGTTCCTCGGTATCGCCATTATTTCCGGAATTAGGGACTCAAATATTTTAGGTACCCAAAAATTGGGGCTAGAAAAAAGTGCCACGGATTTGCTGGATTTTTGCGGTGATTACTATGGAACATGCGGGGATGCTGCAGTTAAAAGGGCGGGCCTCTGAGCCGCTTCGTTCTCCTTGTGTAGAAAAAAGTCTGTTTTGGAAGGTCAAAATGACAATTTTTTTTTTATTTTGCTTGCCTCTCCCGTCCAAACGCGCGGAGATAGAGAGTCGTCCTTTATACTGAAGATAGAGTTCGACCAGCTGTATTCATCGCACTTATCGACTTTGTTGTAGCTATACGTACTGCGGAGTTATGGCGGCAAGATGGTCGGCGGAAGGGTGGTTTAAAAACCTTCCCCTTTCGTTCTGGAAAATCAGAAAGTGTTCGCGATTGCCATTTTGATGCTATCGTGTAAGAAGTAGGTCAATGGGGAATACAGGGCCGCATCCCGTTCCTCGGTATCGCCATTTCCGGAATTAGAGACTCAAATATTCTCCTTGTGTAGAAAAAAGTCTGTTTGGAAAGTCAAAATGACCATTTTTTTTAATTTTGCCGGCCTCTCCCGTCCAAACGCGCGGGGATAGAGAGTTGTCCTTTATACTGGAGATAGAGTTCGACGAACTGTATTCAACGCACTCATCGGCTTTGTAGTAGCTATAAGTATGGCAGAGTTATGGCGGCAAGAATGTCGGCGGAAGGGTCCCCCTTTTTTCTGGAAAATCAGAAAGTGTTCGCGATTGCCATTTTGATGCTATCGTGTAAGAAGTAGGTTAATGGGGAATACAGGGCCGCATCCCGTTCCTCGGTATCGCCATTATTTCCGGAATTAGAGACTCAAATATTTTAGGTACCCAAAAATTGGGGCTAGAAAATAGTGCTACGGATTTGCTGGATTTTTGCGGTGATTACTATGGAAGATGCGGGGATGCTACAGTTAAAAGGGCGGGCCTCTGAGCCGCTTCGTTCTCCTTATGTAGAAAAAAGTCTGTTTTGGAAAGTCAAAATGACCATTTTTTTTTTAATTTTGCCGGCCTCTCCCTTCCAAACGCGCGGGGATAGAGTTTTCCTTTATACTGAAGATAGAGTTCGACGAGCTGTATTCAACGCACTCATCGGCTTTGTTGTAGCTATACGTACAGCGGAGTTATGGCGGCAAGAATGTCGGCGGAAGGGTAGTTCCCCTTTTTTTCTGGAAAATCAGAAAGTGTTCGCGATTGGCATTTTGATGCTATCGTGTAAGAAATAGGTCAATGGGGAATACAGGGCCGCATCCCGTTCCTCGGTATCGCCATTATTTCCGGAATTAGAGACTCAAATATTTTAGGTACCCAAAAATTGGGGCAGAAAAAAGTGCCACGGATTTGCTGGATTCTTGCGGTGATTACCATGGAAGATGCGGGGATGCTACAGTTAAAAGGGCGGGCCTCTGAGCTGCTTCGTCCTCATTGTGTAGAAAAAAATCTGTTTTGGAAGGTCAAAATGACCATTTTTTGAAATTTTGCCGGCCTCTCCCGTCCAAACGCAGGGGAATAGAGTGTTGTCCTTTATACTGGAGATAGAGTTCGACGAGCTGTATTCAACGCACTCATCGGCTTTGTAGTGACCACAAGTACTGCGGAGTTACGGCCGCCAAAACGTCGGCGGAAGGGTGGTTAAACCCTTCCCCTTTTTTTCTCGAAAATCAGAAAGTGTTCGCGATTGCCAATTCGATGCTATCGTGTAAGAATTAAGTCAAGGTCGAATACAGGGCCGCATCCCGTTCCTCGTTAGGGCCCTTATTTCCTGAATTAGAGACTCAAATATTTCAGTTACCCAAAAATTAAGGCTAGATAAAAGTGCGGCGGATTTGCCGGATTTTTGCGGTGTTTGCTGGCGAAGATTTGGGGATGCTACAGTTAAAAGGGCGGGCCTCTGAGCCGCTTCGTTTTCCTTGTGTAGAGAAAAGTCTGTTTTGGAAGGTCAAAATGATCATTTTTTGAAATTTTGCCGGCCTCTCCCGTCCAAACGCAGGGGATAGAGAGTTGTCCTTTATACTGGAGGTAGAGTTCGACGAGCTGTATTCAACGCACTCATCGGCTTTGATGAGACCCCAAGTACTGCGGAGTTATGGCCGCCAGAACGAAAATCAGAAAGTGTTCGCGATTGCCAATTCGATGATATCGTGTAAGAAGTAAGTCAAGGTCGAATACAGGGCCGCATCCCGTTCCTCGTTATGGCCCTTATTTCCGGAATTAGAGACTCAAATATTTCAGTTACCCTAAAATTAAAGCTAGAAAAAAGTGCGGCGGATTTGCCGGATTCTTGCGGTGATTACTGGCGAAGTTGCGGGGATGCTACTGTTAAAAGGGCGGGCCTCTGAGCCGCTTCGTTTTCCTTGTGTAGAAAAAAGTCTGTTTTGGAAGGTCAAAATGACCATTTTTTGAAATTTTGCCGGCCTCTCCCGTCCAAACGCAGGGGGATAGAGTGTTGTCCTTTATACTGGAGATAGAGTTCGACGAGCTGTATTCAACGCACTCATCGGCTTTGTTGTGACCACAAGTACTGCGGAGTTATGGCCGCCAGAACGTCGGCGGAAGGGTGGTTCCCCTTTCTTCTCGAAAATGAGAAAGTGTTCGCGATTGCCAATTCGATGCTATCGTGTAAGAAGTAAGTCAAGGTGGAATACAGGGCCGCATCCCTTTCCTCGTTATGGCCATTATTTCCGGAATTAGAGACTCAAATATTTCAGGTACCCAAAAATTAAGGCCAGAAAAAAGTGCGGCGGATTTGCCGGATTTTTGCGGTGATTACTGGCGAAGATGCGGGGATGCTACAGTTAAAAGGGCGGGCGTCTGAGCCGCTTCGTTTTCCTTGTGTAGAAAAAAGTCTGTTTTGGAAGGTCAAAATGCCCAATTTTTTAAATTTTGCCGGCCTCTCCCGTCCAAACGCAGGGGGATAGAGAGTTGTCCTTTATACTGGAGATAGAGTTCGACGAGCAGTATTCAACGCACTCATCGGCTTTGTTGTGACCACAAGTACTGCGGAGTTATGGCCGCCAGAACGTCGGCGGAAGGGTGGTTCCCCTTTTTTCTCGAATATCAGAAAGTGTTCGCGATTGCCAATTCGATGCTATCGTGTAAGAAGTAAGTCAAGGTGGAATACAGGGCCGCATCCCGATCCTCGTTATGGCCTTTATTTCCGGAATTTGAGACTCAAATATTTCAGGTACCCAAAAATTAAGGCTAGAAAAAAGTGCGGCGGATTTGCCGGATTTTTGCGGTGATTACTGGCGAAGATGCGGTGATGCTACAGTTATAAGAGCGGGCGTCTGAGCCGCTTCGTTTTCATTGTGTAGAAAAAAGTCTGTTATGAAGGTCAAAATGACCATTTTTTTTAATTTTGCCGGCCTCTCCCGTCCAAACGCAGGGGGATAGAGAGTTGTCCTTTATACTGGAGATAGAGTTCGACGAGCTGTATTCAACGCACTCATCGCCCTTGTTATGACCACAAGTACTGCGGAGTTATGGCCGCCAGAAGGTCGGCGGAAGGGTGGTTTAAACCCTTCCCCTTTTTTTCTCGAAAATCAGAAAGTGTTCGCGATTGCCAATTCGATGCTATCGTGTAAAAGTAAGTCAAGGTGGAATACAGGGCCGCATCCCGTTCCTCGTTATGGCCATTATTTCCGGAATTAGAGACTCAAATATTTCAGGTACCCAAAAATTAAGGCTAGAAAAAAGTGCGGCGGATTTGCCGGATTTATGCGGTGATTACTGGCGAAGATGCGGGGATGCTACAGTTAAAAGGGCGGGCGTCTGTGCCGCTTCGTTTTCCTTGTGTAGAAAAAAGTCTGTTTTGGAAGGTCAAAATGACCTTTTTTTGAAAATTTTCCGGCCTCTCCCGTCCAAACGCTGGGGGATAGAGTGTTGTCCTTTATACTGGAGTTAGAGTTCGACGAGCTGTATTCGACGCACTGATCGGCTTTGTTGTGACCACAAGCACTGCGGAGTTATGGCCGCCAGAACGTCGGCGGAAGGGTGATTTAAACCCTTTACTTTTTTTTTTTCTCGAAAATCAGAAAGTGTTCGCGATTGCCAATTCGATGCTATCGTGTAAGAAGTAAGTCAAGGTGGAATACAGGGCCGCATCCTGTTCCTCGTTATTGCCTTTATTTCCGGAATTAGAGACTCAAATATTTCAGGTACCCAAAAATTAAGGCTAGAAAAACGCACGGCTGATTTGCCGGATATTTGCTTTGATTACTGGCGAAGATGCGGGGATGCTACAGTTAATATGGCGGGCCTCTGAGTCGCTTCGTTTTCCTTGTGTAGAAAAAAGTCTGTTTTGGAAGGTCAAAATGACCATTTTTTGAAAATTTTCCGGCCTCTCCCGTCCAAACGCAGGGGGATAGAGTGTTGTACTTTATGCTAGAGATAGAGTTCGACGAGCTGTATTCAACGCACTGATCGGCTTTGTTGTGACCACAAGCACTGCGGAGGTTATGGCCGCCAGAACGTCGGCGGAAAGGTGGTTCCCCTTTTTTCTCGAAAATCAGAAAGTGTTCGCGATTGCCAATTCGATGCTATCGTATAAGAAGTAAGTCAAGGTGGAATACAGGGCCGCATCCCGTTCCTCGTTATGGCCTTTATTTCCGGAATTACAGACTCAAATATTTCAGGTACCCAAAAATTAAGGCTAGAAAAAAGTGCGGCGGATTTGCCGGGTTTTTTCGGTGATTACTGGCGAAGAGTCGGTGATGCTACCGTTATAAGAGCGGGAGTCTGAGCCGCTTCGTTTTTCCTTGTGTAGAAAAAAGTCTGTTTTGAAGGTCAAAATGACCATTTTTTGAAATTTTGCCGGCCTCTCCGTCCAAACGCATGGGTATAGAGAGTTGTCCTTTATACTGGAGATAGAAGTCGACGAGCTGTATTCAACGCACTGATTGGCTTTGTTGTGACCACAAGTACTGCGGAGTTATGGCCGCCAGAACATCGGCGGAGGGTGGTTTAAACCCTTCCCCTTTCTTTCTCGAAAATCAGAAAGTGTTCGCGATTGCCAATTCGATGCTATCGTGTAAGAAGTAAGTCAAGGTGGAATACAGGGCCGCATCCCGTTCCTCGTTATGGCCATTATTTCCGGAATTAGAGACTCAAATATTTCAGATACCCAAAAATTAAGGCTAGAAAAAAGTGCGGCGGATTTGCCGGATTTTTGCGTTGATTACTGGCGAAGATGCGGGGATGCTACAGTTAAAAGGGCGGGCCTCTGACCCGCTTCGTTTTCCTTGTGTAGAGAAAAGTCTGTTTAGGAAGGTCAAAATGACCATTTTTTTTAATTTTGCCGGCCTCTCCCGTTCAAACGCAGGGGGCTAGAGAGTTGTCCTTTATACTGGAGATAGAGGTCGACGAGCTGTATTCAACGCACTGATCGCTTTGTTGTGACCACAAGTACTGCGGAGTTATGGCCGCCAGAATGTCGGCGGAAGGGTGGTTTTTACATTCCCCTTTTTTTCTCGAAAATCAGAAAGTGTTCACGATTGCCAACTCGATGCTATCGTATAAGAAGTAAGTCAAGGTGGAATACAGGGCCGCATCCGTTCCTCGTTATGGCCATTATTTCCGGAATTAGAGACTCAAATATTTCAGGTACCCAAAAATTAAGGCTAGAAAAAAAAGCGGCGGATTTGCCGGATTTTGCGGTGATTCTTGGCGAAGATGCGGAGATGCTACAGTTAAAAGGGCGGGCCTCTGAGCCGCTTCGTTTCCCTTGTGTAGAGAAAAGTCTGTTTTGGAAGGACAAAATGACCATTTTTTGAAATTTTGCCGGCCCCTCCCGTCCAAACGCAGGGGGATAGAGTGTTGTCCTTTAAGCAGGAATTAGAGTTCGACGAGCTGTATTCAACGCACTCATCGGCTTTGTTGTGACCACAAGTACTGCGGAGTTATGGCCGCCAGAACGTCGGCGGAAGAGTGGTTTAAACCCTTCCCCTTTTTTTTCTCGAAAATCAGAAAGTGTTCGCGATTGCCAATTCGATGCTATCGTGTAAGATGTAAGTCAAGGTCGAATACAGGGCCGCATCCCGTTCCTCGTTATGGCCCTTATTTCCGGAATTAGAGACTCAAATATTTCAGGTACCCAAAAATTAAGGCTAGAAAAACGCACGGCTGATTTGCCGGATATTTGCTTTGATTACTGGCGAAGATGCGGGGATGCTACAGTTAATATGGCGGGCCTCTGAGTCGCTTCGTTTTCCTTGTGTAGAAAAAAGTCTGTTTTGGAAGGTCAAAATGACCATTTTTTGAAAATTTTCCGGCCTCTCCCGTCCAAACGCAGGGGGATAGAGTGTTGTACTTTATGCTAGAGATAGAGTTCGACGAGCTGTATTCAACGCACTGATCGGCTTTGTTGTGACCACAAGCACTGCGGAGTTATGGCCGCCAGAACGTCGGCGGAAAGGTGGTTCCCCTTTTTTCTCGAAAATCAGAAAGTGTTCGCGATTGCCAATTCGATGCTATCGTATAAGAAGTAAGTCAAGGTGGAATACAGGGCCGCATCCCGTTCCTCGTTATGGCCTTTATTTCCGGAATTACAGACTCAAATATTTCAGGTACCCAAAAATTAAGGCTAGAAAAAAGTGCGGCGGATTTGCCGGATTTTTGCGGTGATTACTGGCGAAGATGCGGTGATGCTACAGTTAAAAGTGCGGGCCTCTGAGCCGCTTCGTTTTCCTTGTGTAGAGAAAAGTCTGTTTTGGAAGATCAAAATGACCATTTTTTGAAATTTTGCCGGCCTCTCCCTTCCAAACGCATGGGGAAAGAGTGTTGTCCTTTATACTGGAGATAGAGTTCGACGAGCTGTATTCAACGCACTCATCGGCTTTGATGAGACCCCAAGTACTGCGGAGTTATGGCCGCCAGAACGAAAATCAGAAAGTGTTCGCGATTGGCAATTCGATGCTATCGTGTAAGAAGTAAGTCAAGGTCGAATACAGGGCCGTATCCCGTTCCTCGTTATGGCCATTATTTCCGGGATTAGAGACTCAAATATTTCAGGTACCCAAAAATTAAGGCTGGAAAAAAGTGCGGCGGATTTGCCGGATTTTTCCGGTGATTACTGGCGAAGATGCGGGGATGCTACAGTTAAAAGGGCGGGCCTCTGAGCCGCTTCGTTTTCCTTGTGTAGAGAAAAGTCTGTTTTGGAAGGTCAAAATGACCATTTTTTGAAATTTTGCCGGCCTCTCCCGTCCAAACACAGGGGGATAGAGTGTTGTCCTTTATACTGGAGATAGAGTTCGACGAGCTGTATTCAACGCACTCATCGGCTTTGTTGTGACCACAAGTACTGCAGAGTTATGGCCGCCAGAACGTCGGCGGGAGAGTGGTTTTAAACCCTTCCCCTTTTTTTCTCGAAAATCAGAAAGTGTTCGCGATTGCCAATTCGATGCTATCGTGTAAGAAGTAAGTCAAGGTGGAATACAGGGCCGCATCCCGTTCCTCGTTATGGCCTTTCTTTCCGGAATTAGAGACTCAAATATTTCAGGTATCCAAAAATTAAGGCTAGTAAAAAGTGCGGCGGATTTGCCGGATTTTTGCGGTGATTACTGGCGAAGATGCGGTGATGCTACAGTTATAAGAGCGGGCGTCTGAGCCGCTTTGATTTCCATGTGTAGAAAAAAGTCTGTTATGAAGGTCAAAATGACCATTTTTTGAAATTTTGCCGGCCTCTCCCGTCCAAACGCAGGGGGATAGAGAGTTGTCCTTTATACTGGAGATAGAGTTCGACCAGCTGTATTCAAGGCACTCATCGGCTTTGTTGTGACCACAAGTACTGCGGAGTTATGGTCGCCAGAACGTCGGCGGAAGGGTGGTTCGACGAGATAGAGTTCGACGAGCTGTATACAACGCACTCATCGGCCTTGTTATAACCACAAGTACTGCGGAGTTATGACCGCCAGAAGGTCGGCGGAAGGGTGGTTTAAACCCTTCCCCTTTTTTTCTCGAAAATCAGAAAGTGTTCGCGATTGCCAATTCGATACTATCGTGTAAAAGTGAGTCAAGGTGGAATACAGGGCCGCATCCCGTTCCTGGTTATGGCCATTATTTCCGGAATTAGAGACTCAAATATTTCAGGTACCCAAAAATTAAGGCTAGAAAAAAGTGCGGCGGATTTGCCGGATTTTTGCGGTGATTACTGGCGAAGATGCGGGGATGCTACATTTAAAAGGGCGGGCGTCTGAGCCGCTTCGTTTTCCTTGTGTAGAGAAAAGTCTGTTTTGGAAAGTCAAAATGACCATTTTTTTAAATTTTGCCGGCCTCTCCCGTCCAAACGTAGGGGGATAGAGAGTTGTCCTTTATACTGGAGATAGAGTTCAACGAGCTGTATTCAACGCACTCATCGGCTTTGTTGTGACCACAATTACTGCGGAGTTATGGTCGCCAGAACGTCGGCGGAAGGGTGGTTCGACTAGATAGAGTTCGACGAGCTGTATTCAACGCACTCATCGGCCTTCTTATGACCACAAGTACTGCGGAGTTATGGCTGCCACAACGTCGGCGGAAGGGTGGTTTAAACCATTCCCCTTTTTTTCTCGAAAATCAGAAAGTGTTCACGATTGCCAACTCGATGCTATCGTGTAAGAAGTAAGTCAAGGTGGAATACAGGGCCGCATCCCGTTCCTCGTTATGGCCATTATTTCCGGAATTAGAAACTCAAATATTTCAGGTACCCAAAAATTAAGGCTAGAAAAAAGTGCGGCGGATTTGCCGGATTTTTGCGTTGATTACTGGCGAAGATGCGGTGATGCTACAGTTATAAGAGCGGGCGTCTGAGCCGCTTCGATTTCCATGTGTAGAAAAAAGTCTGTTATGAAGGTCAAAATGATCATTTTTTGAAATTTCGCCGGCCTCTCCCGTCCAAACGCAGGGGGATAGAGAGTTGTCCTTTATACTGTGGATAGAGTTCGACGAGCTGTATTCAAGGCACTCATCGGCTTTGTTGTGACCACAAGTACTGCGGAGTTATGGTCGCCAGAACGTCGGCGGAATGGTGGTTCGACTAGATAGAGTTCGACGAGCTGTATTCAACGCACTCATCGGCCTTGTTATGACCACGAGTACTGCGGAGTTATGGCTGCCAGAACGTCGGCGGAAGGGTGGTTTAAACCATTCCCCTTTTTTTCTCGAAAATCAGAATGTGTTCGCGATTGCCAATTCGATGCTATCGTGTAAGAAGTAAGTCAAGGTGGAATACAGGGCCGCATCCCGTTCCTCGTTATGGCCATTATTTCCGGAATTAGAGACTGAAATATTTCAGGTACCCAAAAATTAAGGCTAGAAACAAGTGCGGCGGATTTGCCGGATTTTTGCGGTTATTACTGGCGAAGATGCGGGGATGCTACAGTTAAAAGGGCGGGCCTCTGAGCCGCTTCGTTTTCCCTTGTGTAGAGAAAAGTCTGTTTTGGAAGGTCAAAATGACCATTTTTGGAAATTTTGCCGGCCTCTCCCGTCCAAACGCAGGGGGATAGAGAGTTGTCCTTTATACTGGAGATAGAGTTCGACGAGCTGTATTCAACGCACTCATCGGCTTTGTTGTGACCACAAGTACTGCGGAGTTATGGCCGCCAGAACGTCGGCATAAGGGTGGTTTAAACCCTTCCCCTTTTTTTCTCGAAAATCAGAAAGTGTTCGCGATTGCCAATTCGATGCTATTGTGTAAGAAGTAAGTCAAGGTGGAATACAGGGCCGCATCCCGTTCCTCGTTAAGGCCATTATTTCCGGAATTAGAGGCTGAAATATTTCAGGTACCCAAAAATTAAGGCTAGAAAAAAGTGCGGCGGATTTGCCGGATTTTTGCGGTGATTACTGGCGAAGATGCGTGGATGCTACAGTTAAAAGGGCGGGCCTCTGAGCCGCTGTTTTCCTTGTGTAGAGAAAAGTCTGTTTTGGAAGGTCAAAATGACCATTTTTGGAAATTTTGCCGGCCTCTCCCGTCCAAACGCAGGGGGATAGAGAGTTGTCCTTTATACTGGAGATAGAGTTCGACGAGCTGTATTCAACGCACTCATCGGCTTTGTTGTGACCACAAGTACTGCGGAGTTATGGCCGCCAGAACGTCGGCGGAAGGGTTTACCTTCCCCTTTTTTTCTCGAAAATCAGAAAGTGTTCGCGATTGCCAATTCGATGCTATCGTGTAAGAAGTAAGTCAAGGTGGAATACAGGGCCGCATCCCGTCCCTCGTTATGGCCATTATTTCCGGAATTAGAGAGTTGTCCTTTATACTGGAGATAGAGTTCGACGAGCTGTATTCAACGCACTCATCGGCTTTGTTGTGACCACAAGTACTGCGGAGTTATGGCCGCCAGAACGTCGGCGGAAGGGTTTACCTTCCCCTTTTTTTCTCGAAAATCAGAAAGTGTTCGCGATTGCCAATTCGATGCTATCGTGTAAGAAGTAAGTCAAGGTGGAATACAGGGCCGCATCCCGTCCCTCGTTATGGCCATTAATTCCGGAATTAGAGACTGAAATATTTCAGGTACCCAAAACTTAAGGGTAGAAACAAGTGCGGCGGATTTGCCGGATTTTTGCGGTGATTACTGGCGAAGATGCGGGGATGCTACAGTTAAAAGGGCGGGCCTCTGAGCCGCTTCGTTTTCCTTGTGTAGAGAAAAGTCTGTTTTGGAAGGTCAAAATGACCATTTTTGGAAATTTTGCCGTCCTCTCCCGTCCAAACGCAGGGGGATAGAGAGTTGTCCTTTATACTGGAGATAGAGTTCGACGAGCTGTATTAAACGCACTCATCGGCTTTGTTGTGACCACAAGTACTGCGGAGTTATGGCCGCCAGAACGTCGGCGGAAGGGTGGTTCCCCTTTTTTTTCTCGAAAATCAGAAAGTGTTCGCGATTGCCAATTCGATGCTATCGTGTAAGAAGTAAGTCAAGGTGGAATACAGGGCCGCATCCCGTTCCTCGTTATGGCCATTATTTCCGGAATTAGAGGCTGAAATATTTCAGGTACCCAAAAATTAAGGCTAGAAAAAAGTGCGGCGGATTTGCCGGATTTTTGCGGTGATTACTGGCGAAGATGCGTGGATGCTACAGTTAAAAGGGCGGGCCTCTGAGCCGCTGTTTTCCTTGTGTAGAGAAAAGTCTGTTTTGGAAGGTCAAAATGACCATTTTTGGAAATTTTGCCCGCCTCTCTCGACCAAACGCAGGGGGATAGAGAGTTGTCCTTTATTCTGGAGATAGAGTTCGACGAGCTGTATTCAACGCACTCATCGGCTTTGTTGTGACGACAAGTACTGCGGAGTTATGGCCGCCAGAACGTCGGCGAAAATCAGAAAGTGTTCGCGATTGCCAATTCGATGCTATCGTGTAAGAAGTAAGTCAAGGTGGAATACAGGGCCGCATCCCGTTCCTCTTTATGGCCATTATTTCCGGAATTAGAGGCTAAATATTTCAGGTACCCAAAAATTAAGGCTAGAAACCAGTGCGGCGGATTTGCCGGATTTTTGCGGTGATTGCTGGCGAAGATGCGGGGATGCTACAGTTAAAAGGGCGGGCCTCTGAGCCGCTTCGTTTTCCTTGTGTAGAGAAAAGTCTGTTTTGGAAGGTCAAAATGACCATTTTCGGAAATTTTGCCGGCCTCTCCCGTCCAAACGCAGGGGGATAGACAGTTGTCCTTTATACTGGAGATAGAGTTCGACGAGCTGTATTCAACGCACTCATCGGCTTTGTTGTGACCACAAGAACTGCGGAGTTATGGCTGCCAGAACGTCGGCATTTTTTCTCGTAAATCAGAAAGTGTTCGCGATTGCCAATTCGATGCTATCGTGTAAGAAGTAAGTCAATGTGGAATACAGGGCCGCATCCCGTTCCTGTTTATGGCCATTATTTCAGGGATTAGAGACTGAAATATTTCAGGTACCCAAAAATTAAGGCTAGAAAAAAGTGCGGCGGATTTGCCGGATTTTTGCGGTGATTACTGGCGAAGATGCGGGGATGCTACAGTTAAAAGGGCGGGCCTCTGAGCCGCTTCGTTTTCCTTGTGTTGAGAAAAGTCTGTTTTGGAAGGTCAAAATGACAATTTTTTGAAATTTTGCCGGCCTCTCCCGTCCAAACACAGGGGGATAGAGAGTTGTCCTTTATACTGGAGATAGAGTTCGACGAGCTGTATTAAACGCACTCATCGGCTTTGTTGTGACCACAAGTACTGCGGAGTTATGGCCGCCAGAATGTCGGCGGTAGGGTGGTTTAAACCCTTCCCCTTTTTTTCTCGAAATTCAGAAAGTGTTCGCGATTGCCAATTCGATGCTATCGTGTAAGAAGTAAGTCAAGGTGGAATACAGGGCCGCATCCCGTTCCTCTTTATGGCCATTATTTCCGGAATTAGAGACTGAAATATTTCAGGTACCCAAAAATTAAGGCTAGACACAAGTGCGGCGGATTTGCCGGATTTTTGCGGTGATTACTGGCGAAGATGCGGGGATGCTACAGTTAAAATGGCGGGCCTCTGAGCCGCTTCGTTTTCCTTGTGTAGAGAAAAGTCTGTTTTGGAAGGTCAAAATGACCATTTTTGGAAATTTTGCCGGCCTCTCCCGTCCAAACGCAGGGGGATAGAGAGTTGTCCTTTATACTGGAGATAGAGTTCGACGAGCTGTATTAAACGCACTCATCGGCTTTGTTGTGACCACAAGTACTGCGGAGTTATGGCCGCCAGAACGTCTTTTTTCTCGAAAATCAGAAAGTGTTCGCGATTGCCAATTCGATGCTATCGTGTAAGAAGTAAGTCAAGGTGGAATACAGGGCCGCATGCCGTTCCTCTTTATGGCCATTATTTCCGGAATTAGAGGCTGAAATATTTCAGGTACCCAAAAATTAAGGCTAGAAACCAGTGCGGCGGATTTGCCGGATTTTTGCGGTGATTGCTGGCGAAGATGCGGGGATGCTACAGTTAAAAGGGCGGGCCTCTGAGCCGCTTCGTTTTCCTTGTGTAGAGAAAAGTCTGTTTCGGAAGGTCAAAATGACCATTTTTGGAAATTTTGCCGGCCTCTCCCGTCCAAACGCAGGGGGATAGAGAGTTGTCCTTTATACTGGAGATAGAGTTCGACGAGCTGTATTCAACGCACTCATCGGCTTTGTTGTGACCACAAGTACTGCGGAGTTATGGCCGCCAGAACGTCGGCAGAAGGGTGGTTTAAACCCTTCCCCTTTTTTTCTCGAAAATCAGAAAGTGTTCGCGATTGCCAATTCGATGCTATCGTGTAAGAAGTAAGTCAAGGTGGAATACAGGGCCGCATCCCGTCCCTCGTTATGGCCATTATTTCCGGAATTAGATACTGAAATATTTCAGGTACCCAAAAATTAAGGCTAGAAAAAAGTGCGGCGGATTTGCCGGATTTTTGCGGTGATTACTGGCGAAGATGCGGGGATGCTACAGTTAAAAGGGCGGGCCTCTGAGCCGCTGTTTTCCTTGTGTAGAGAAAAGTCTGTTTTGGAAGGTCAAAATGACCATTTTTGGAAATTTTGCCGGCCTCTCCCGTCCAAACGCAGGGGGATAGAGAGTTGTCCTTTATACTGGAGATAGAGTTCGACGAGCTGTATTCAACGCACTCATCGGCTTTGTTGTGACCACAAGAACTGCGGAGTTATGGCTGCCAGAACGTCGGCATTTTTTCTCGTAAATCAGAAAGTGTTCGCGATTGCCAACTCGATGCTATCGTGTAAGAAGTAAGTCAATGTGGAATACAGGGCCGCATCCCGTTCCTCTTTATGGCCATTATTTCCGGAATTAGAGACTGAAATATTTCAGGTACCCAAAAATTAAGGCTAGAAACAAGTGCGGCGGATTTGCCGGATTTTTGCGGTGATTACTGGCGAAGATGCGGGGATGCTACAGTTGAAAGGGCGGGCCTCTGAGCCGCTTCGTTTTCCTTGTGTTGAGAAAAGACTGTTTTGGAAGGTCAAAATGACAATTTTTTGAAATTTTGCCGGCCTCTCCCGTCCAAACACAGGGGGATAGAGAGTTGTCCTTTATACTGGAGATAGAGTTCGACGAGCTGTATTAAACGCACACATCGGCTTTGTTGTGACCACAAGTACTGCGGAGTTATGGCCGCCAGAATGTCGGCTTTAGGGTGGTTTAAACCCTTCCCCTTTTTTTCTCGAAATTCAGAAAGTGTTCGCGATTGCCAATTCGATGCTATCGTGTAAGAAGTAAGTCAAGGTGGAATACAGGGCCGCATCCCGTTCCTCTTTATGGCCATTATTTCCGGAAATAGAGACTGAAATATTTCAGGTACCCAAAAATTAAGGCTAGACACAAGTGCGGCGGATTTGCCGGATTTTTGCGGTGATTACTGGCGAAGATGCGTGGATGCTACAGTTAAAAGGGCGGGCCTCTGAGCCGCTTCGTTTTCCTTGTGTAGAGAAAAGTCTGTTTTGGAAGGTCAAAATGACCATTTTTGGAAATTTTGCCGGCCTCTCCCGTCCAAACGCAGGGGGATAGAGAGTTGTCCTTTATACTGGAGATAGAGTTCGACGAGCTGAATTAAACGCACTCATCGGCTTTGTTGTGACCACAAGTACTGCGGAGTTATGGCCGCCAGAACGTCGGCGGAAGGGTGGTTCCCCTTTTTTTTCTCGAAAATCAGAAAGTGTTCGCGATTGCCAATTCGATGCTATCGTGTAAGAAGTAAGTCAAGGTGGAATACAGGGCCGCATCCCGTTCCTCGTTAAGGCCATTATTTCCGGAATTAGAGGCTGAAATATTTCAGGTACCCAAAAATTAAGGCTAGAAAAAAGTGCGGCGGATTTGCCGGATTTTTGCGGTGATTACTGGCGAAGATGCGTGGATGCTACAGTTAAAAGGGCGGGCCTCTGAGCCGCTGTTTTCCTTGTGTAGAGAAAAGTCTGTTTTGGATGGTCAAAATGACCATTTTTGGAAATTTTCCCGGCCTCTCCCGTCCAAACGCAGGGGGATAGAGAGTTGTCCTTTATACTAGAGATAGAGTTCGACGAGCTGTATTCAACGCACTCATCGGCTTTGTTGTGACCACAAGTACTGCGGAGTTATGGCCGCCAGAACGTCGGCGGAAGGGTGGTTTAAACCCTTCCCCTTTTTTTCTCGAAAATCAGAAAGTGTTCGCGATTTGCCAATTCGATGCTATCGTGTAAGAAGTAAGTCAAGGTGGAATACAGGGCCGCATCCCGTTCCTCGTTATGGCCATTATTTCCGGAATTAGAGACTGAAATATTTCAGGTACCCAAAAATTAAGGCTAGAAAAAAGTGCGGCGGATTTGCCGGATTTTTGCGGTGATTACTGGCGAAGATGCGGGGATGCTACAGTTAAAAGGGCGGGCCTCTGAGCCGCTTCGTTTTCCTTGGGTAGAGAAAAGTCTGTTTTGGAAGGTCAAAATGACCATTTTTGGAAATTTTGCCGGCCTCTCCCGTCCAAACGCAGGGGGATAGAGAGTTGTCCTTTATACTGGAGATAGAGTTCGACGAGCTGTATTCAACGCACTCATCGGCTTTGTTGTGACCACAAGTACTGCGGAGTTATGGCCGCCAGAACGTCGGCGAAAATCAGAAAGTGTTCGCGATTGCCAATTCGATGCTATCGTGTAAGAAGTAAGTCAAGGTGGAATACAGGGCCGCATGCCGTTCCTCTTTATGGCCATTATTTCCGGAATTAGAGGCTAAATATTTCAGGTACCCAAAAATTAAGGCTAGAAACCAAGTGCGGCGGATTTGCCCGATTTTTGCGGTGATTGCTGGCGAAGATGCGGGGATGCTACAGTTAAAAGGGCGGGCCTCTGAGCCGCTTCGTTTTCCTTGTGTAGAGAAAAGTCTGTTTTGGAAGGTCAAAATGACCATTTTTGGAAATTTTGCCGGCATCTCCCGTCCAAACGCAGGGGGATAGACAGTTGTCCTTTATACTGGAGATAGAGTTCGACGAGCTGTATTCAACGCACTCATCGGCTTTGTTGTGACCACAAGAACTGCGGAGTTATGGCTGCCAGAACGTCGGCATTTTTTCTCGTAAATCAGAAAGTGTTCGCGATTGCCAATTCGATGCTATCGTGTAAGAAGTAAGTCAATGTGGAATACAGGCCGCATCCCGTTCCTCTTTATGGCCATTATTTCCGGAATTAGAGACTGAAATATTTCAGGTACCCAAAAATTAAGGCTAGAAAAAAGTGCGGCGGATTTGCCGGATTTTTGCGGTGATTACTGGCGAAGATGCGGGGATGCTACAGTTAAAAGGGCGGGCCTCTGAGCCGCTTCGTTTTCCTTGTGTTGAGAAAAGTCTGTTTTGGAAGGTCAAAATGACAATTTTTTGAAATTTTGCCGGCCTCTCCCGTCCAAACACAGGGGGATAGAGAGTTGTCCTTTATACTGGAGATAGAGTTCGACGAGCTGTATTAAACGCACTCATCGGCTTTGTTGTGACCACAAGTACTGCGGAGTTATGGCCGCCAGAATGTCGGCGGTAGGGTGGTTTAAACCCTTCCCCTTTTTTTCTCGAAATTCAGAAAGTGTTCGCGATTGCCAATTCGATGCTATCGTGTAAGAAGTAAGTCAAGGTGGAATACAGGGCCGCATCCCGTTCCTCTTTATGGCCATTATTTCCGGAATTAGAGACTGAAATATTTCAGGTACCCAAAAATTAAGGCTAGACACAAGTGCGGCGGATTTGCCGGATTTTTGCGGTGATTACTGGCGAAGATGCGGGGATGCTACAGTTAAAATGGCGGGCCTCTGAGCCGCTTCGTTTTCCTTGTGTAGAGAAAAGTCTGTTTTGGAAGGTCAAAATGACCATTTTTGGAAATTTTGCCGGCCTCTCCCGTCCAAACGCAGGGGGATAGAGAGTTGTCCTTTATACTGGAGATAGAGTTCGACGAGCTGTATTAAACGCACTCATCGGCTTTGTTGTGACCACAAGTACTGCGGAGTTATGGCCGCCAGAACGTCTTTTTTCTCGAAAATCAGAAAGTGTTCGCGATTGCCAATTCGATGCTATCGTGTAAGAAGTAAGTCAAGGTGGAATACAGGGCCGCATGCCGTTCCTCTTTATGGCCATTATTTCCGGAATTAGAGGCTGAAATATTTCAGGTACCCAAAAATTAAGGCTAGAAACCAGTGCGGCGGATTTGCCGGATTTTTGCGGTGATTGCTGGCGAAGATGCGGGGATGCTACAGTTAAAAGGGCGAGCCTCTGAGCCGCTTCGTTTTCCTTGTGTAGAGAAAAGTCTGTTTCGGAAGGTCAAAATGACCATTTTTGGAAATTTTGCCGGCCTCTCCCGTCCAAACGCAGGGGGATAGAGAGTTGTCCTTTATACTGGAGATAGAGTTCGACGAGCTGTATTCAACGCACTCATCGGCTTTGTTGTGACCACAAGTACTGCGGAGTTATGGCCGCCAGAACGTCGGCAGAAGGGTGGTTTAAACCCTTCCCCTTTTTTTCTCGAAAATCAGAAAGTGTTCGCGATTGCCAATTCGATGCTATCGTGTAAGAAGTAAGTCAAGGTGGAATACAGGGCCGCATCCCGTCCCTCGTTATGGCCATTATTTCCGGAATTAGATACTGAAATATTTCAGGTACCCAAAAATTAAGGCTAGAAAAAAGTGCGGCGGATTTGCCGGATTTTTGCGGTGATTACTGGCGAAGATGCGGGGATGCTACAGTTAAAAGGGCGGGCCTCTGAGCCGCTGTTTTCCTTGTGTAGAGAAAAGTCTGTTTTGGAAGGTCAAAATGACCATTTTTGGAAATTTTGCCGGCCTCTCCCGTCCAAACGCAGGGGGATAGAGAGTTGTCCTTTATACTGGAGATAGAGTTCGACGAGCTGTATTCAACGCACTCATCGGCTTTGTTGTGACCACAAGAACTGCGGAGTTATGGCTGCCAGAACGTCGGCATTTTTTCTCGTAAATCAGAAAGTGTTCGCGATTGCCAATTCGATGCTATCGTGTAAGAAGTAAGTCAATGTGGAATACAGGGCCGCATCCCGTTCCTCTTTATGGCCATTATTTCCGGAATTAGAGACTGAAATATTTCAGGTACCCAAAAATTAAGGCTAGAAACAAGTGCGGCGGATTTGCCGGATTTTTGCGGTGATTACTGGCGAAGATGCGGGGATGCTACAGTTGAAAGGGCGGGCCTCTGAGCCGCTTCGTTTTCCTTGTGTTGAGAAAAGACTGTTTTGGAAGGTCAAAATGACAATTTTTTGAAATTTTGCCGGCCTCTCCCGTCCAAACACAGGGGGATAGAGAGTTGTCCTTTATACTGGAGATAGAGTTCGACGAGCTGTATTAAACGCACACATCGGCTTTGTTGTGACCACAAGTACTGCGGAGTTATGGCCGCCAGAATGTCGGCTTTAGGGTGGTTTAAACCCTTCCCCTTTTTTTCTCGAAATTCAGAAAGTGTTCGCGATTGCCAATTCGATGCTATCGTGTAAGAAGTAAGTCAAGGTGGAATACAGGGCCGCATCCCGTTCCTCTTTATGGCCATTATTTCCGGAAATAGAGACTGAAATATTTCAGGTACCCAAAAATTAAGGCTAGACACAAGTGCGGCGGATTTGCCGGATTTTTGCGGTGATTACTGGCGAAGATGCGTGGATGCTACAGTTAAAAGGGCGGGCCTCTGAGCCGCTTCGTTTTCCTTGTGTAGAGAAAAGTCTGTTTTGGAAGGTCAAAATGACCATTTTTGGAAATTTTGCCGGCCTCTCCCGTCCAAACGCAGGGGGATAGAGAGTTGTCCTTTATACTGGAGATAGAGTTCGACGAGCTGAATTAAACGCACTCATCGGCTTTGTTGTGACCACAAGTACTGCGGAGTTATGGCCGCCAGAACGTCGGCGGAAGGGTGGTTAAAACCCTTCCCCTTTTTTTCTCGAAAATCAGAAAGTGTTCGCGATTGCCAATTCGATGCTATCGTGTAAGAAGTAAGTCAAGGTGGAATACAGGGCCGCATCCCGTTCCTCGTTAAGGCCATTATTTCCGGAATTAGAGGCTGAAATATTTCAGGTACCCAAAAATTAAGGCTAGAAAAAAGTGCGGCGGATTTGCCGGATTTTTGCGGTGATTACTGGCGAAGATGCGTGGATGCTACAGTTAAAAGGGCGGGCCTCTGAGCCGCTGTTTTCCTTGTGTAGAGAAAAGTCTGTTTTGGATGGTCAAAATGACCATTTTTGGAAATTTTCCCGGCCTCTCCCGTCCAAACGCAGGGGGATAGAGAGTTGTCCTTTATACTAGAGATAGAGTTCGACGAGCTGTATTCAACGCACTCATCGGCTTTGTTGTGACCACAAGTACTGCGGAGTTATGGCCGCCAGAACGTCGGCGGAAGGGTGGTTTAAACCCTTCCCCTTTTTTTCTCGAAAATCAGAAAGTGTTCGCGATTTGCCAATTCGATGCTATCGTGTAAGAAGTAAGTCAAGGTGGAATACAGGGCCGCATCCCGTTCCTCGTTATGGCCATTATTTCCGGAATTAGAGACTGAAATATTTCAGGTACCCAAAAATTAAGGCTAGAAAAAAGTGCGGCGGATTTGCCGGATTTTTGCGGTGATTACTGGCGAAGATGCGGGGATGCTACAGTTAAAAGGGCGGGCCTCTGAGCCGCTTCGTTTTCCTTGGGTAGAGAAAAGTCTGTTTTGGAAGGTCAAAATGACCATTTTTGGAAATTTTGCCGGCCTCTCCCGTCCAAACGCAGGGGGATAGAGAGTTGTCCTTTATACTGGAGATAGAGTTCGACGAGCTGTATTCAACGCACTCATCGGCTTTGTTGTGACCACAAGTACTGCGGAGTTATGGCCGCCAGAACGTCGGCGAAAATCAGAAAGTGTTCGCGATTGCCAATTCGATGCTATCGTGTAAGAAGTAAGTCAAGGTGGAATACAGGGCCGCATGCCGTTCCTCTTTATGGCCATTATTTCCGGAATTAGAGGCTAAATATTTCAGGTACCCAAAAATTAAGGCTAGAAACCAAGTGCGGCGGATTTGCCCGATTTTTGCGGTGATTGCTGGCGAAGATGCGGGGATGCTACAGTTAAAAGGGCGGGCCTCTGAGCCGCTTCGTTTTCCTTGTGTAGAGAAAAGTCTGTTTTGGAAGGTCAAAATGACCATTTTTGGAAATTTTGCCGGCATCTCCCGTCCAAACGCAGGGGGATAGACAGTTGTCCTTTATACTGGAGATAGAGTTCGACGAGCTGTATTCAACGCACTCATCGGCTTTGTTGTGACCACAAGAACTGCGGAGTTATGGCTGCCAGAACGTCGGCATTTTTTCTCGTAAATCAGAAAGTGTTCGCGATTGCCAATTCGATGCTATCGTGTAAGAAGTAAGTCAATGTGGAATACAGGCCGCATCCCGTTCCTCTTTATGGCCATTATTTCCGGAATTAGAGACTGAAATATTTCAGGTACCCAAAAATTAAGGCTAGAAAAAAGTGCGGCGGATTTGCCGGATTTTTGCGGTGATTACTGGCGAAGATGCGGGGATGCTACAGTTAAAAGGGCGGGCCTCTGAGCCGCTTCGTTTTCCTTGTGTTGAGAAAAGTCTGTTTTGGAAGGTCAAAATGACAATTTTTTGAAATTTTGCCGGCCTCTCCCGTCCAAACACAGGGGGATAGAGAGTTGTCCTTTATACTGGAGATAGAGTTCGACGAGCTGTATTAAACGCACTCATCGGCTTTGTTGTGACCACAAGTACTGCGGAGTTATGGCCGCCAGAATGTCGGCGGTAGGGTGGTTTAAACCCTTCCCCTTTTTTTCTCGAAATTCAGAAAGTGTTCGCGATTGCCAATTCGATGCTATCGTGTAAGAAGTAAGTCAAGATGGAATACAGGGCCGCATCCCGTTCCTCTTAAGGCCATTATTTCCGGAATTAGAGACTGAAATATTTCAGGTACCCAAAAATTAAGGCTAGACACAAGTGCGGCGGATTTGCCGGATTTTTGCGGTGATTACTGGCGAAGATGCGGGGATATTACAGTTAAAAGGGCGGGCCTCTGAGCCGCTTCGTTTTCCTTGTGTAGAGAAAAGTCTGTTTTGGAAGGTCAAAATGACCATTTTTGGAAATTTTGCCGGCCTCTCCCGTCCAAACGCAGGGGGATAGAGAGTTGTCCTTTATACTGGAGATAGAGTTCGACGAGCTGTATTAAACGCACTCATCGGCTTTGTTGTGACCACAAGTACTGCGGAGTTATGGCCGCCAGAACGTCGGCGGAAGGGTGGTTTAAACCCTTCCCCTTTTTTTCTCGAAAATCAGAAAGTGTTCGCGATTGCCAATTCGATGCTAT
This sequence comes from Periplaneta americana, assembly GCF_040183065.1. Classification (NCBI taxonomy): domain Eukaryota; kingdom Metazoa; phylum Arthropoda; class Insecta; order Blattodea; family Blattidae; genus Periplaneta; species Periplaneta americana. The sequence continues at coordinate 16,588,423 of NC_091120.1, forward strand.
CGTGTAAGAAGTAAGTCAAGGTGGAATACAGGGCCGCATGCCGTTCCTCTTTATGGCCATTATTTCCGGAATTAGAGGCTGAAATATTTCAGGTACCCAAAAATTAAGGCTAGAAACCAGTGCGGCGGATTTGCCGGATTTTTGCGGTGATTGCTGGCGAAGATGCGGGGATGCTACAGTTAAAAGGGCGGGCCTCTGAGCCGCTTCGTTTTCCTTGTGTAGAGAAAAGTCTGTTTCGGAAGGTCAAAATGACCATTTTTGGAAATTTTGCCGGCCTCTCCCGTCCATACGCAGGGGGATAGAGAGTTGTCCTTTATACTGGAGATAGAGTTCGACGAGCTGTATTCAACGCACTCATCGGCTTTGTTGTGACCACAAGTACTGCGGAGTTATGGCTGCCAGAACGTCGGCGGAAGGGTGGTTTAAACCATTCCCCTTTTTTTCTCGAAAATCAGAATGTGTTCGCGATTGCCAATTCGATGCTATCGTGTAAGAAGTAAGTCAAGGTGGAATACAGGGCCGCATCCCGTTCCTCGTTATGGCCATTATTTCCGGAATTAGAGACTGAAATATTTCAGGTACCCAAAAATTAAGGCTAGACACAAGTGCGGCGGATTTGCCGGATTTTTGCGGTGATTACTGGCGAAGATGCGGGGATGCTACAGTTAAAAGGGCGGGCCTCTGAGCCGCTTCGTTTTCCTTGTGTAGAGAAAAGTCTGTTTTGGAAGGTCAAAATGACCATTTTTGGAAATTTTGCCGGCCTCTCCCGTCCAAACGCAGGGGGATAGAGAGTTGTCCTTTATACTGGAGATAGAGTTCGACGAGCTGTATTAAACGCACTCATCGGCTTTGTTGTGACCACAAGTACTGCGGAGTTATGGCCGCCAGAACGTCGGCGGAAGGGTGGTTTAAACCCTTCCCCTTTTTTTCTCGAAAATCAGAAAGTGTTCGCGATTTGCCAATTCGATGCTATCGTGTAAGACGTAAGTCAAGGTGGAATACAGGGCCGCATCCCGTTCCTCGTTATGGCCATTATTTCCGGAATTAGAGACTGAAATATTTCAGGTACCCAAAAATTAAGGCTAGAAAAAAGTGCGGCGGATTTGCCGGATTTTTGCGGTGATTACTGGCGAAGATGCGGGGATGCTACAGTTAAAAGGGCGGGCCTCTGAGCCGCTTCGTTTTCCTTGGGTAGAGAAAAGTCTGTTTTGGAAGGTCAAAATGACCATTTTTGGAAATTTTGCCGGCCTCTCCCGTCCAAACGCAGGGGGATAGAGAGTTGTCCTTTATACTGGAGATAGAGTTCGACGAGCTGTATTCAACGCACTCATCGGCTTTGTTGTGACCACAAGTACTGCGGAGTTATGGCCGCCAGAACGTCGGCGAAAATCAGAAAGTGTTCGCGATTGCCAATTCGATGCTATCGTGTAAGAAGTAAGTCAAGGTGGAATACAGGGCCGCATGCCGTTCCTCTTTATGGCCATTATTTCCGGAATTAGAGGCTAAATATTTCAGGTACCCAAAAATTAAGGCTAGAAACCAAGTGCGGCGGATTTGCCCGATTTTTGCGGTGATTGCTGGCGAAGATGCGGGGATGCTACAGTTAAAAGGGCGGGCCTCTGAGCCGCTTCGTTTTCCTTGTGTAGAGAGAAGTCTGTTTTGGAAGGTCAAAATGACCATTTTTGGAAATTTTGCCGGCATCTCCCGTCCAAACGCAGGGGGATAGACAGTTGTCCTTTATACTGGAGATAGAGTTCGACGAGCTGTATTCAACGCACTCATCGGCTTTGTTGTGACCACAAGAACTGCGGAGTTATGGCTGCCAGAACGTCGGCATTTTTTCTCGTAAATCAGAAAGTGTTCGCGATTGCCAATTCGATGCTATCGTGTAAGAAGTAAGTCAATGTGGAATACAGGCCGCATCCCGTTCCTCTTTATGGCCATTATTTCCGGAATTAGAGACTGAAATATTTCAGGTACCCAAAAATTAAGGCTAGAAAAAAGTGCGGCGGATTTGCCGGATTTTTGCGGTGATTACTGGCGAAGATGCGGGGATGCTACAGTTAAAAGGGCGGGCCTCTGAGCCGCTTCGTTTTCCTTGTGTTGAGAAAAGTCTGTTTTGGAAGGTCAAAATGACAATTTTTTGAAATTTTGCCGGCCTCTCCCGTCCAAACACAGGGGGATAGAGAGTTGTCCTTTATACTGGAGATAGAGTTCGACGAGCTGTATTAAACGCACTCATCGGCTTTGTTGTGACCACAAGTACTGCGGAGTTATGGCCGCCAGAATGTCGGCGGTAGGGTGGTTTAAACCCTTCCCCTTTTTTTCTCGAAATTCAGAAAGTGTTCGCGATTGCCAATTCGATGCTATCGTGTAAGAAGTAAGTCAAGATGGAATACAGGGCCGCATCCCGTTCCTCTTAAGGCCATTATTTCCGGAATTAGAGACTGAAATATTTCAGGTACCCAAAAATTAAGGCTAGACACAAGTGCGGCGGATTTGCCGGATTTTTGCGGTGATTACTGGCGAAGATGCGGGGATATTACAGTTAAAAGGGCGGGCCTCTGAGCCGCTTCGTTTTCCTTGTGTAGAGAAAAGTCTGTTTTGGAAGGTCAAAATGACCATTTTTGGAAATTTTGCCGGCCTCTCCCGTCCAAACGCAAGGGGATAGAGAGTTGTCCTTTATACTGGAGATAGAGTTCGACGAGCTGTATTAAACGCACTCATCGGCTTTGTTGTGACCACAAATACTGCGGAGTTATGGCCGCCAGAACGTCGGCGGAAGGGTGGTTTAAACCCTTCCCCTTTTTTTCTCGAAAATCAGAAAGTGTTCGCGATTGCCAATTCGATGCTATCGTGTAAGAAGTAAGTCAAGGTGGAATACAGGGCCGCATGCCGTTCCTCTTTATGGCCATTATTTCCGGAATTAGAGGCTGAAATATTTCAGGTACCCAAAAATTAAGGCTAGAAACCAGTGCGGCGGATTTGCCGGATTTTTGCGGTGATTGCTGGCGAAGATGCGGGGATGCTACAGTTAAAAGGGCGGGCCTCTGAGCCGCTTCGTTTTCCTTGTGTAGAGAAAAGTCTGTTTCGGAAGGTCAAAATGACCATTTTTGGAAATTTTGCCGGCCTCTCCCGTCCATACGCAGGGGGATAGAGAGTTGTCCTTTATACTGGAGATAGAGTTCGACGAGCTGTATTCAACGCACTCATCGGCTTTGTTGTGACCACAAGTACTGCGGAGTTATGGCTGCCAGAACGTCGGCGGAAGGGTAGTTTAAACCATTCCCCTTTTTTTCTCGAAAATCAGAATGTGTTCGCGATTGCCAATTCGATGCTATCGTGTAAGAAGTAAGTCAAGGTGGAATACAGGGCCGCATCCCGTTCCTCGTTATGGCCATTATTTCCGGAATTAGAGACTGAAATATTTCAGGTACCCAAAAATTAAGGCTAGAAACAAGTGCGGCGGATTTGCCGGATTTTTGCGGTTATTACTGGCGAAGATGCGGGGATGCTACAGTTAAAAGGGCGGGCCTCTGAGCCGCTTCGTTTTCCCTTGTGTAGAGAAAAGTCTGTTTTGGAAGGTCAAAATGACCATTTTTGGAAATTTTGCCGGCCTCTCCCGTCCAAACGCAGGGGGATAGAGAGTTGTCCTTTATACTGGAGATAGAGTTCGACGAGCTGTATTCAACGCACTCATCGGCTTTGTTGTGACCACAAGTACTGCGGAGTTATGGCCGCCAGAACGTCGGCATAAGGGTGGTTTAAACCCTTCCCCTTTTTTTCTCGAAAATCAGAAAGTGTTCGCGATTGCCAATTCGATGCTATTGTATAAGAAGTAAGTCAAGGTGGAATACAGGGCCGCATCCCGTTCCTCGTTAAGGCCATTATTTCCGGAATTAGAGGCTGAAATATTTCAGGTACCCAAAAATTAAGGCTAGAAAAAAGTGCGGCGGATTTGCCGGATTTTTGCGGTGATTACTGGCGAAGATGCGGGGATGCTACAGTTAAAAGGGCGGGCCTCTGAGCCGCTGTTTTCCTTGTGTAGAGAAAAGTCTGTTTTGGAAGGTCAAAATGACCATTTTTGGAAATTTTGCCGGCCTCTCCCGTCCAAACGCAGGGGGATAGAGAGTTGTCCTTTATACTGGAGATAGAGTTCGACGAGCTGTATTCAACGCACTCATCGGCTTTGTTGTGACCTCAAGTACTGCGAAGTTATGGCCGCCAGAACGTCGGCAGAAGGGTGGTTTAAACCCTTCCCCTTTTTTTCTCGAAAATCAGAAAGTGTTCGCGATTGCCAATTCGATGCTATCGTGTAAGAAGTAAGTCAAGGTGGAATACAGGGCCGCATCCCGTTCCTCGTTATGGCCATTAATTCCGGAATTAGAGACTGAAATATTTCAGGTACCCAAAACTTAAGGGTAGAAACAAGTGCGGCGGATTTGCCGGATTTTTGCGGTGATTACTGGCGAAGATGCGGGGATGCTACAGTTAAAAGGGCGGGCCTCTGAGCCGCTTCGTTTTCCTTGTGTAGAGAAAAGTCTGTTTTGGAAGGTCAAAATGACCATTTTTGGAAATTTTGCCGTCCTCTCCCGTCCAACCGCAGGGGGATAGAGAGTTGTCCTTTATACTGGAGATAGAGTTCGACGAGCTGTATTAAACGCACTCATCGGCTTTGTTGTGACCACAAGTACTGCGGAGTTATGGCCGCCAGAACGTCGGCGGAAGGGTGGTTCCCCTTTTTTTTCTCGAAAATCAGAAAGTGTTCGCGATTGCCAATTCGATGCTATCGTGTAAGAAGTAAGTCAAGGTGGAATACAGGGCCGCATCCCGTTCCTCGTTATGGCCATTATTTCCGGAATTAGAGGCTGAATATTTCAGGTACCCAAAAATTAAGGCTAGAAAAAAGTGCGGCGGATTTGCCGGATTTTTGCGGTGATTACTGGCGAAGATGCGTGGATGCTACAGTTAAAAGGGCGGGCCTCTGAGCCGCTGTTTTCCTTGTGTAGAGAAAAGTCTGTTTTGGAAGGTCAAAATGACCATTTTTGGAAATTTTGCCCGCCTCTCTCGACCAAACGCAGGGGGATAGAGAGTTGTCCTTTATTCTGGAGATAGAGTTCGACGAGCTGTATTCAACGCACTCATCGGCTTTGTTGTGACCACAAGTACTGCGGAGTTATGGCCGCCAGAACGTCGGCGAAAATCAGAAAGTGTTCGCGATTGCCAATTCGATGCTATCGTGTAAGAAGTAAGTCAAGGTGGAATACACGGCCGCATCCCGTTCCTCTTTATGGCCATTATTTCCGGAATTAGAGGCTAAATATTTCAGGTACCCAAAAATTAAGGCTAGAAACCAGTGCGGCGGATTTGCCGGATTTTTGCGGTGATTGCTGGCGAAGATGCGGGGATGCTACAGTTAAAAGGGCGGGCCTCTGAGCCGCTTCGTTTTCCTTGTGTAGAGAAAAGTCTGTTTTGGAAGGTCAAAATGACCATTTTCGGAAATTTTGCCGGCCTCTCCCGTCCAAACGCAGGGGGATAGACAGTTGTCCTTTATACTGGAGATAGAGTTCGACGAGCTGTATTCAACGCACTCATCGGCTTTGTTGTGACCACAAGAACTGCGGAGTTATGGCTGCCAGAACGTCGGCATTTTTTCTCGTAAATCAGAAAGTGTTCGCGATTGCCAATTCGATGCTATCGTGTAAGAAGTAAGTCAATGTGGAATACAGGGCCGCATCCCGTTCCTGTTTATGGCCATTATTTCAGGGATTAGAGACTGAAATATTTCAGGTACCCAAAAATTAAGGCTAGAAAAAAGTGCGGCGGATTTGCCGGATTTTTGCGGTGATTACTGGCGAAGATGCGGGGATGCTACAGTTAAAAGGGCGGGCCTCTGAGCCGCTTCGTTTTCCTTGTGTTGAGAAAAGTCTGTTTTGGAAGGTCAAAATGACAATTTTTTGAAATTTTGCCGGCCTCTCCCGTCCAAACACAGGGGGATAGAGAGTTGTCCTTTATACTGGAGATAGAGTTCGACGAGCTGTATTAAACGCACTCATCGGCTTTGTTGTGACCACAAGTACTGCGGAGTTATGGCCGCCAGAATGTCGGCGGTAGGGTGGTTTAAACCCTTCCCCTTTTTTTCTCGAAATTCAGAAAGTGTTCGCGATTGCCAATTCGATGCTATCGTGTAAGAAGTAAGTCAAGGTGGAATACAGGGCCGCATCCCGTTCCTCTTTATGGCCATTATTTCCGGAATTAGAGACTGAAATATTTCAGGTACCCAAAAATTAAGGCTAGACACAAGTGCGGCGGATTTGCCGGATTTTTGCGGTGATTACTGGCGAAGATGCGGGGATGCTACAGTTAAAATGGCGGGCCTCTGAGCCGCTTCGTTTTCCTTGTGTAGAGAAAAGTCTGTTTTGGAAGGTCAAAATGACCATTTTTGGAAATTTTGCCGGCCTCTCCCGTCCAAACGCAGGGGGATAGAGAGTTGTCCTTTATACTGGAGATAGAGTTCGACGAGCTGTATTAAACGCACTCATCGGCTTTGTTGTGACCACAAGTACTGCGGAGTTATGGCCGCCAGAACGTCTTTTTTCTCGAAAATCAGAAAGTGTTCGCGATTGCCAATTCGATGCTATCGTGTAAGAAGTAAGTCAAGGTGGAATACAGGGCCGCATGCCGTTCCTCTTTATGGCCATTATTTCCGGAATTAGAGGCTGAAATATTTCAGGTACCCAAAAATTAAGGCTAGAAACCAGTGCGGCGGATTTGCCGGATTTTTGCGGTGATTGCTGGCGAAGATGCGGGGATGCTACAGTTAAAAGGGCGGGCCTCTGAGCCGCTTCGTTTTCCTTGTGTAGAGAAAAGTCTGTTTCGGAAGGTCAAAATGACCATTTTTGGAAATTTTGCCGGCCTCTCCCGTCCAAACGCAGGGGGATAGAGAGTTGTCCTTTATACTGGAGATAGAGTTCGACGAGCTGTATTCAACGCACTCATCGGCTTTGTTGTGACCACAAGTACTGCGGAGTTATGGCCGCCAGAACGTCGGCAGAAGGGTGGTTTAAACCCTTCCCCTTTTTTTCTCGAAAATCAGAAAGTGTTCGCGATTGCCAATTCGATGCTATCGTGTAAGAAGTAAGTCAAGGTGGAATACAGGGCCGCATCCCGTCCCTCGTTATGGCCATTATTTCCGGAATTAGATACTGAAATATTTCAGGTACCCAAAAATTAAGGCTAGAAAAAAGTGCGGCGGATTTGCCGGATTTTTGCGGTGATTACTGGCGAAGATGCGGGGATGCTACAGTTAAAAGGGCGGGCCTCTGAGCCGCTGTTTTCCTTGTGTAGAGAAAAGTCTGTTTTGGAAGGTCAAAATGACCATTTTTGGAAATTTTGCCGGCCTCTCCCGTCCAAACGCAGGGGGATAGAGAGTTGTCCTTTATACTGGAGATAGAGTTCGACGAGCTGTATTCAACGCACTCATCGGCTTTGTTGTGACCACAAGAACTGCGGAGTTATGGCTGCCAGAACGTCGGCATTTTTTCTCGTAAATCAGAAAGTGTTCGCGATTGCCAATTCGATGCTATCGTGTAAGAAGTAAGTCAATGTGGAATACAGGGCCGCATCCCGTTCCTCTTTATGGCCATTATTTCCGGAATTAGAGACTGAAATATTTCAGGTACCCAAAAATTAAGGCTAGAAACAAGTGCGGCGGATTTGCCGGATTTTTGCGGTGATTACTGGCGAAGATGCGGGGATGCTACAGTTGAAAGGGCGGGCCTCTGAGCCGCTTCGTTTTCCTTGTGTTGAGAAAAGACTGTTTTGGAAGGTCAAAATGACAATTTTTTGAAATTTTGCCGGCCTCTCCCGTCCAAACACAGGGGGATAGAGAGTTGTCCTTTATACTGGAGATAGAGTTCGACGAGCTGTATTAAACGCACACATCGGCTTTGTTGTGACCACAAGTACTGCGGAGTTATGGCCGCCAGAATGTCGGCTTTAGGGTGGTTTAAACCCTTCCCCTTTTTTTCTCGAAATTCAGAAAGTGTTCGCGATTGCCAATTCGATGCTATCGTGTAAGAAGTAAGTCAAGGTGGAATACAGGGCCGCATCCCGTTCCTCTTTATGGCCATTATTTCCGGAAATAGAGACTGAAATATTTCAGGTACCCAAAAATTAAGGCTAGACACAAGTGCGGCGGATTTGCCGGATTTTTGCGGTGATTACTGGCGAAGATGCGGGGATGCTACAGTTAAAAGGGCGGGCCTCTGAGCCGCTGTTTTCCTTGTGTAGAGAAAAGTCTGTTTTGGATGGTCAAAATGACCATTTTTGGAAATTTTCCCGGCCTCTCCCGTCCAAACGCAGGGGGATAGAGAGTTGTCCTTTATACTAGAGATAGAGTTCGACGAGCTGTATTCAACGCACTCATCGGCTTTGTTGTGACCACAAGTACTGCGGAGTTATGGCCGCCAGAACGTCGGCGGAAGGGTGGTTTAAACCCTTCCCCTTTTTTTTCTCGAAAATCAGAAAGTGTTCGCGATTGCCAATTCGATGCTATCGTGTAAGAAGTAAGTCAAGGTGGAATACAGGGCCGCATCCCGTTCCTCGTTATGGCCATTATTTCCGGAATTAGAGACTGAAATATTTCAGGTACCCAAAAATTAAGGCTAGAAAAAAGTGCGGCGGATTTGCCGGATTTTTGCGGTGATTACTGGCGAAGATGCGGGGATGCTACAGTTAAAAGGGCGGGCCTCTGAGCCGCTTCGTTTTCCTTGGGTAGAGAAAAGTCTGTTTTGGAAGGTCAAAATGACCATTTTTGGAAATTTTGCCGGCCTCTCCCGTCCAAACGCAGGGGGATAGAGAGTTGTCCTTTATACTGGAGATAGAGTTCGACGAGCTGTATTCAACGCACTCATCGGCTTTGTTGTGACCACAAGTACTGCGGAGTTATGGCCGCCAGAACGTCGGCGAAAATCAGAAAGTGTTCGCGATTGCCAATTCGATGCTATCGTGTAAGAAGTAAGTCAAGGTGGAATACAGGGCCGCATCCCGTTCCTCTTTATGGCCATTATTTCCGGAATTAGAGGCTAAATATTTCAGGTACCCAAAAATTAAGGCTAGAAACCAAGTGCGGCGGATTTGCCCGATTTTTGCGGTGATTGCTGGCGAAGATGCGGGGATGCTACAGTTAAAAGGGCGGGCCTCTGAGCCGCTTCGTTTTCCTTGTGTAGAGAAAAGTCTGTTTTGGAAGGTCAAAATGACCATTTTTGGAAATTTTGCCGGCATCTCCCGTCCAAACGCAGGGGGATAGACAGTTGTCCTTTATACTGGAGATAGAGTTCGACGAGCTGTATTCAACGCACTCATCGGCTTTGTTGTGACCACAAGAACTGCGGAGTTATGGCTGCCAGAACGTCGGCATTTTTTCTCGTAAATCAGAAAGTGTTCGCGATTGCCAATTCGATGCTATCGTGTAAGAAGTAAGTCAATGTGGAATACAGGCCGCATCCCGTTCCTCTTTATGGCCATTATTTCCGGAATTAGAGACTGAAATATTTCAGGTACCCAAAAATTAAGGCTAGAAAAAAGTGCGGCGGATTTGCCGGATTTTTGCGGTGATTACTGGCGAAGATGCGGGGATGCTACAGTTAAAAGGGCGGGCCTCTGAGCCGCTTCGTTTTCCTTGTGTTGAGAAAAGTCTGTTTTGGAAGGTCAAAATGACAATTTTTTGAAATTTTGCCGGCCTCTCCCGTCCAAACACAGGGGGATAGAGAGTTGTCCTTTATACTGGAGATAGAGTTCGACGAGCTGTATTAAACGCACTCATCGGCTTTGTTGTGACCACAAGTACTGCGGAGTTATGGCCCCAGAATGTCGGCGGTAGGGTGGTTTAAACCCTTCCCCTTTTTTTCTCGAAATTCAGAAAGTGTTCGCGATTGCCAATTCGATGCTATCGTGTAAGAAGTAAGTCAAGATGGAATACAGGGCCGCATCCCGTTCCTCTTAAGGCCATTATTTCCGGAATTAGAGACTGAAATATTTCAGGTACCCAAAAATTAAGGCTAGACACAAGTGCGGCGGATTTGCCGGATTTTTGCGGTGATTACTGGCGAAGATGCGGGGATATTACAGTTAAAAGGGCGGGCCTCTGAGCCGCTTCGTTTTCCTTGTGTAGAGAAAAGTCTGTTTTGGAAGGTCAAAATGACCATTTTTGGAAATTTTGCCGGCCTCTCCCGTCCAAACGCAGGGGGATAGAGAGTTGTCCTTTATACTGGAGATAGAGTTCGACGAGCTGTATTAAACGCACTCATCGGCTTTGTTGTGACCACAAGTACTGCGGAGTTATGGCCGCCAGAACGTCGGCGGAAGGGTGGTTTAAACCCTTCCCCTTTTTTTCTCGAAAATCAGAAAGTGTTCGCGATTGCCAATTCGATGCTATCGTGTAAGAAGTAAGTCAAGGTGGAATACAGGGCCGCATGCCGTTCCTCTTTATGGCCATTATTTCCGGAATTAGAGGCTGAAATATTTCAGGTACCCAAAAATTAAGGCTAGAAACCAGTGCGGCGGATTTGCCGGATTTTTGCGGTGATTGCTGGCGAAGATGCGGGGATGCTACAGTTAAAAGGGCGGGCCTCTGAGCCGCTTCGTTTTCCTTGTGTAGAGAAAAGTCTGTTTCGGAAGGTCAAAATGACCATTTTTGGAAATTTTGCCGGCCTCTCCCGTCCATACGCAGGGGGATAGAGAGTTGTCCTTTATACTGGAGATAGAGTTCGACGAGCTGTATTCAACGCACTCATCGGCTTTGTTGTGACCACAAGTACTGCGGAGTTATGGCCGCCAGAACGTCGGCGGAAGGGTGGTTCCCCTTTTTTTTCTCGAAAATCAGAAAGTGTTCGCGATTGCCAATTCGATGCTATCGTGTAAGAAGTAAGTCAAGGTGGAATACAGGGCCGCATCCCGTTCCTCGTTATGGCCATTATTTCCGGAATTAGAGACTGAAATATTTCAGGTACCCAAAAATTAAGGCTAGAAAAAAGTGCGGCGGATTTGCCGGATTTTTGCGGTGATTACTGGCGAAGATGCGGGGATGCTACAGTTAAAAGGGCGGGCCTCTGAGCCGCTGTTTTCCTTGTGTAGAGAAAAGTCTGTTTTGGAAGGTCAAAATGACCATTTTTGGAAATTTTGCCGGCCTCTCCCGTCCAAACGCAGGGGGATAGAGAGTTGTCCTTTATACTGGAGATAGAGTTCGACGAGCTGTATTCAACGCACTCATCGGCTTTGTTGTGACCACAAGTACTGCGGAGTTATGGCCGCCAGAACGTCGGCAGAAGGGTGGTTTAAACCCTTCCCCTTTTTTTCTCGAAAATCAGAAAGTGTTCGCGATTGCCAATTCGATGCTATCGTGTAAGAAGTAAGTCAAAGTGGAATACAGGGCCGCATCCCGTCCCTCGTTATGGCCATTATTTCCGGAATTAGAGACTGAAATATTTCAGGTACCCAAAAATTAAGGCTAGAAAAAAGTGCGGCGGATTTGCCGGATTTTTGCGGTGATTACTGGCGAAGATGCGGGGATGCTACAGTTAAAAGGGCGGGCCTCTGACCCGCTTCGTTTTCCTTGTGTAGAGAAAAGTCTGTTTAGGAAGGTCAAAATGACCATTTTTTTTAATTTTGCCGGCCTCTCCCGTTCAAACGCAGGGGGCTAGAGAGTTGTCCTTTATACTGGAGATAGAGGTCGACGAGCTGTATTCAACGCACTGATCGGCTTTGTTGTGACCACAAGTACTGCGGAGTTATGGCCGCCAGAATGTCGGCGGAAGGGTGGTTTTTACATTCCCCTTTTTTTTCTCGAAAATCAGAAAGTGTTCGCGATTGCCAATTCGATGCTATCGTGTAAGATGTAAGTCAAGGTCGAATACAGGGCCGCATCCCGTTCCTCGTTATGGCCCTTATTTCCGGAATTAGAGACTCAAATATTTCAGTTACCCAAAAATTAAGGCTAGATAAAAGTGCCGCGGATTTGCCGGATTTTTGCGGTGATTACTGGCGAAGATGCGGTGATGCTACAGTTAAAAGTGCGGGCCTCTGAGCCGCTTCGTTTTCCTTGTGTAGAGAAAAGTCTGTTTTGGAAGATCAAAATGACCATTTTTTGAAATTTTGCCGGCCTCTCCCTTCCAAACGCATGGGGAAAGAGTGTTGTCCTTTATACTGGAGATAGAGTTCGACGAGCTGTATTCAACGCACTCATCGGCTTTGATGAGACCCCAAGTACTGCGGAGTTATGGCCGCCAGAACGAAAATCAGAAAGTGTTCGCGATTGGCAATTCGATGCTATCGTGTAAGAAGTAAGTCAAGGTCGAATACAGGGCCGCATCCCGTTCCTCGTTATGGCCATTATTTCCGGGATTAGAGACTCAAATATTTCAGGTACCCAAAAATTAAGGCTGGAAAAAAGTGCGGCGGATTTGCCGGATTTTTCCGGTGATTACTGGCGAAGATGCGGGGATGCTACAGTTAAAAGGGCGGGCCTCTGAGCCGCTTCGTTTTCCTTGTGTAGAGAAAAGTCTGTTTTGGAAGGTCAAAATGACCATTTTTTGAAATTTTGCCGGCCTCTCCCGTCCAAACACAGGGGGATAGAGTGTTGTCCTTTATACTGGAGATAGAGTTCGACGAGCTGTATTCAACGCACTCATCGGCTTTGTTGTGACCACAAGTACTGCAGAGTTATGGCCGCCAGAACGTCGGCGGGAGAGTGGTTTTAAACCCTTCCCCTTTTTTTCTCGAAAATCAGAAAGTGTTCGCGATTGCCAATTCGATGCTATCGTGTAAGAAGTAAGTCAAGGTGGAATACAGGGCCGCATCCCGTTCCTCGTTATGGCCTTTCTTTCCGGAATTAGAGACTCAAATATTTCAGGTATCCAAAAATTAAGGCTAGTAAAAAGTGCGGCGGATTTGCCGGATTTTTGCGGTGATTACTGGCGAAGATGCGGTGATGCTACAGTTATAAGAGCGGGCGTCTGATCCGCTTTGATTTCCATGTGTAGAAAAAAGTCTGTTATGAAGGTCAAAATGACCATTTTTTGAAATTTTGCCGGCCTCTCCCGTCCAAACGCAGGGGGATAGAGAGTTGTCCTTTATACTGGAGATAGAGTTCGACCAGCTGTATTCAAGGCACTCATCGGCTTTGTTGTGACCACAAGTACTGCGGAGTTATGGTCGCCAGAACATCGGCGGAAGGGTGGTTCGACGAGATAGAGTTCGACGAGCTGTATACAACGCACTCATCGGCCTTGTTATAACCACAAGTACTGCGGAGTTATGACCGCCAGAAGGTCGGCGGAAGGGTGGTTTAAACCCTTCCCCTTTTTTTCTCGAAAATCAGAAAGTGTTCGCGATTGCCAATTCGATGCTATCGTGTAAAAGTGAGTCAAGGTGGAATACAGGGCCGCATCCCGTTCCTGGTTATGGCCATTATTTCCGGAATTAGAGACTCAAATATTTCAGGTACCCAAAAATTAAGGCTAGAAAAAAGTGCGGCGGATTTGCCGGATTTTTGCGGTGATTACTGGCGAAGATGCGGGGATGCTACATTTAAAAGGGCGGGCGTCTGAGCCGCTTCGTTTTCCTTGTGTAGAGAAAAGTCTGTTTTGGAAAGTCAAAATGACCATTTTTTTAAATTTTGCCGGCCTCTCCCGTCCAAACGTAGGGGGATAGAGAGTTGTCCTTTATACTGGAGATAGAGTTCAACGAGCTGTATTCAACGCACTCATCGGCTTTGTTGTGACCACAATTACTGTGGAGTTATGGTCGCCAGAACGTCGGCGGAAGGGTGGTTCGACTAGATAGAGTTCGACGAGCTGTATTCAACGCACTCATCGGCCTTCTTATGACCACAAGTACTGCGGAGTTATGGCTGCCACAACGTCGGCGGAAGGGTGGTTTAAACCATTCCCCTTTTTTTCTCGAAAATCAGAAAGTGTTCACGATTGCCAACTCGATGCTATCGTGTAAGAAGTAAGTCAAGGTGGAATACAGGGCCGCATCCCGTTCCTCGTTATGGCCATTATTTCCGGAATTAGAAACTCAAATATTTCAGGTACCCAAAAATTAAGGCTAGAAAAAAGTGCGGCGGATTTGCCGGATTTTTCCGGTGATTACTGGCGAAGATGCGGTGATGCTACAGTTATAAGAGCGGGCGTCTGAGCCGCTTCGATTTCCATGTGTAGAAAAAAGTCTGTTATGAAGGTCAAAATGATCATTTTTTGAAATTTTGCCGGCCTCTCCCGTCCAAACGCAGGGGGATAGAGTGTTGTCCTTTATACTGTGGATAGAGTTCGACGAGCTGTATTCAAGGCACTCATCGGCTTTGTTGTGACCACAAGTACTGCGGAGTTATGGTCGCCAGAACGTCGGCGGAAGGGTGGTTCGACTAGATAGAGTTCGACGAGCTGTATTCAACGCACTCATCGGCCTTGTTATGACCACGAGTACTGCGGAGTTATGGCTGCCAGAACGTCGGCGGAAGGGTGGTTTAAACCATTCCCCTTTTTTTCTCGAAAATCAGAATGTGTTCGCGATTGCCAATTCGATGCTATCGTGTAAGAAGTAAGTCAAGGTGGAATACAGGGCCGCATCCCGTTCCTCGTTATGGCCATTATTTCCGGAATTAGAGACTGAAATATTTCAGGTACCCAAAAATTAAGGCTAGAAACAAGTGCGGCGGATTTGCCGGATTTTTGCGGTTATTACTGGCGAAGATGCGGGGATGCTACAGTTAAAAGGGCGGGCCTCTGAGCCGCTTCGTTTTCCCTTGTGTAGAGAAAAGTCTGTTTTGGAAGGTCAAAATGACCATTTTTGGCAATTTTGCCGGCCTCTCCCGTCCAAACGCAGGGGGATAGAGAGTTGTCCTTTATACTGGAGATAGAGTTCGACGAGCTGTATTCAACGCACTCATCGGCTTTGTTGTGACCATAAGTACTGCGGAGTTATGGCCGCCAGAACGTCGGCATAAGGGTGGTTTAAACCCTTCCCCTTTTTTTCTCGAAAATCAGAAAGTGTTCGCGATTGCCAATTCGATGCTATTGTGTAAGAAGTAAGTCAAGGTGGAATACAGGGCCGCATCCCGTTCCTCGTTAAGGCCATTATTTCCGGAATTAGAGGCTGAAATATTTCAGGTACCCAAAAATTAAGGCTAGAAAAAAGTGCGGCGGATTTGCCGGATTTTTGCGGTGATTACTGGCGAAGATGCGTGGATGCTACAGTTAAAAGGGCGGGCCTCTGAGCCGCTGTTTTCCTTGTGTAGAGGAAAGTCTGTTTTGGAAGGTCAAAATGACCATTTTTGGAAATTTTGCCGGCCTCTCCCGTCCAAACGCAGGGGGATAGAGAGTTGTCCTTTATACTGGAGATAGAGTTCGACGAGCTGTATTCAACGCACTCATCGGCTTTGTTGTGACCACAAGTACTGCGGAGTTATGGCCGCCAGAACGTCGGCGGAAGGGTGGTTTAAACCCTTCCCCTTTTTTTCTCGAAAATCAGAAAGTGTTCGCGATTGCCAATTCGATGCTATCGTGTAAGAAGTAAGTCAAGGTGGAATACAGGGCCGCATCCCGTCCCTCGTTATGGCCATTATTTCCGGAATTAGAGACTGAAATATTTCAGGTACCCAAAAATTAAGGCTAGAAAAAAGTGCGGCGGATTTGCCGGATTTTTGCGGTGATTACTGGCGAAGATGCGGGGATGCTACAGTTAAAAGGGCGGGCCTCTGAGCCGCTGTTTTCCTTGTGTAGAGAAAAGTCTGTTTTGGAAGGTCAAAATGACCATTTTTGGAAATTTTGCCGGCCTCTCCCGTCCAAACGCAGGGGGATAGAGAGTTGTCCTTTATACTGGAGATAGAGTTCGACGAGCTGTATTCAACGCACTCATCGGCTTTGTTGTGACCACAAGTACTGCGGAGTTATGGCCGCCAGAACGTCGGCAGAAGGGTGGTTTAAACCCTTCCCCTTTTTTTCTCGAAAATCAGAAAGTGTTCGCGATTGCCAATTCGATGCTATCGTGTAAGAAGTAAGTCAAGGTGGAATACAGGGCCGCATCCCGTTCCTCGTTATGGCCATTAATTCCGGAATTAGAGACTGAAATATTTCAGGTACCCAAAACTTAAGGGTAGAAACAAGTGCGGCGGATTTGCCGGATTTTTGCGGTGATTACTGGCGAAGATGCGGGGATGCTACAGTTAAAAGGGCGGGCCTCTGAGCCGCTTCGTTTTCCTTGTGTAGAGAAAAGTCTGTTTTGGAAGGTCAAAATGACCATTTTTGGAAATTTTGCCGGCCTCTCCCGTCCAAACGCAGGGGGATAGAGAGTTGTCCTTTATACTGGAGATAGAGTTCGACGAGCTGTATTAAACGCACTCATCGGCTTTGTTGTGACCACAAGTACTGCGGAGTTATGGCCGCCAGAACGTCGGCGGAAGGGTGGTTCCCCTTTTTTTTTCTCGAAAATCAGAAAGTGTTCGCGATTGCCAATTCGATGCTATCGTGTAAGAAGTAAGTCAAGGTGGAATACAGGGCCGCATCCCGTTCCTCGTTATGGCCATTATTTCCGGAATTAGAGGCTGAAATATTTCAGGTACCCAAAAATTAAGGCTAGAAAAAAGTGCGGCGGATTTGCCGGATTTTTGCGGTGATTACTGGCGAAGATGCGTGGATGCTACAGTTAAAAGGGCGGGCCTCTGAGCCGCTGTTTTCCTTGTGTACAGAAAAGTCTGTTTTGGAAGGTCAAAATGACCATTTTTGGAAATTTTGCCCGCCTCTCCCGACCAAACGCAGGGGGATAGGGAGTTGTCCTTTATTCTGGAGATAGAGTTCGACGAGCTGTATTCAACGCACTCATCGGCTTTGTTGTGACCACAAGTACTGCGGAGTTATGGCCGCCAGAACGTCGGCGAAAATCAGAAAGTGTTCGCGATTGCCAATTCGATGCTATCGTGTAAGAAGTAAGTCAAGGTGGAATACAGGGCCGCATCCCGTTCCTCTTTATGGCCATTATTTCCGGAATTAGAGGCTAAATATTTCAGGTACCCAAAAATTAAGGCTAGAAACCAGTGCGGCGGATTTGCCGGATTTTTGCGGTGATTGCTGGCGAAGATGCGGGGATGCTACAGTTAAAAGGGCGGGCCTCTGAGCCGCTTCGTTTTCCTTGTGTAGAGAAAAGTCTGTTTTGGAAGGTCAAAATGACCATTTTCGGAAATTTTGCCGGCCTCTCCCGTCCAAACGCAGGGGGATAGACAGTTGTCCTTTATACTGGAGATAGAGTTCGACGAGCTGTATTCAACGCATTCATCGGCTTTGTTGTGACCACAAGAACTGCGGAGTTATGGCTGCCAGAACGTCGGCATTTTTTCTCGTAAATCAGAAAGTGTTCGCGATTGCCAATTCGATGCTATCGTGTAAGAAGTAAGTCAATGTGGAATACAGGGCCGCATCCCGTTCCTGTTTATGGCCATTATTTCAGGGATTAGAGACTGAAATATTTCAGGTACCCAAAAATTAAGGCTAGAAAAAAGTGCGGCGGATTTGCCGGATTTTTGCGGTGATTACTGGCGAAGATGCGGGGATGCTACAGTTAAAAGGGCGGGCCTCTGAGCCGCTTCGTTTTCCTTGTGTTGAGAAAAGTCTGTTTTGGAAGGTCAAAATGACAATTTTTTGAAATTTTGCCGGCCTCTCCCGTCCAAACACAGGGGGATAGAGAGTTGTCCTTTATACTGGAGATAGAGTTCGACGAGCTGTATTAAACGCACTCATCGGCTTTGTTGTGACCACAAGTACTGCGGAGTTATGGCCGCCAGAATGTCGGCGGTAGGGTGGTTTAAACCCTTCCCCTTTTTTTCTCGAAATTCAGAAAGTGTTCGCGATTGCCAATTCGATGCTATCGTGTAAGAAGTAAGTCAAGGTGGAATACAGGGCCGCATCCCGTTCCTCTTTATGGCCATTATTTCCGGAATTAGAGACTGAAATATTTCAGGTACCCAAAAATTAAGGCTAGACACAAGTGCGGCGGATTTGCCGGATTTTTGCGGTGATTACTGGCGAAGATGCGGGGATGCTACAGTTAAAATGGCGGGCCTCTGAGCCGCTTCGTTTTCCTTGTGTAGAGAAAAGTCTGTTTTGGAAGGTCAAAATGACAATTTTTTGAAATTTTGCCGGCCTCTCCCGTCCAAACACAGGGGGATAGAGAGTTGTCCTTTATACTGGAGATAGAGTTCGACGAGCTGTATTAAACGCACTCATCGGCTTTGTTGTGACCACAAGTACTGCGGAGTTATGGCCGCCAGAATGTCGGCGGTAGGGTGGTTTAAACCCTTCCCCTTTTTTTCTCGAAATTCAGAAAGTGTTCGCGATTGCCAATTCGATGCTATCGTGTAAGAAGTAAGTCAAGGTGGAATACAGGGCCGCATCCCGTTCCTCGTTATGGCCTTTCTTTCCGGAATTAGAGACTCAAATATTTCAGGTATCCAAAAATTAAGGCTAGTAAAAAGTGCGGCGGATTTGCCGGATTTTTGCGGTGATTACTGGCGAAGATGCGGTGATGCTACAGTTATAAGAGCGGGCGTCTGAGCCGCTTTGATTTCCATGTGTAGAAAAAAGTCTGTTATGAAGGTCAAAATGACCATTTTTTGAAATTTTGCCGGCCTCTCCCGTCCAAACGCAGGGGGATAGAGAGTTGTCCTTTATACTGGAGATAGAGTTCGACGAGCTGTATTAAACGCACTCATCGGCTTTGTTGTGACCACAAGTACTGCGGAGTTATGGCCGCCAGAACGTCGGCGGAAGGGTGGTTCCCCTTTTTTTTCTCGAAAATCAGAAAGTGTTCGCGATTGCCAATTCGATGCTATCGTGTAAGAAGTAAGTCAAGGTGGAATACAGGGCCGCATCCCGTTCCTCGTTATGGCCATTATTTCCGGAATTAGAGGCTGAAATATTTCAGGTACCCAAAAATTAAGGCTAGAAAAAAGTGCGGCGGATTTGCCGGATTTTTGCGGTGATTACTGGCGAAGATGCGTGGATGCTACAGTTAAAAGGGCGGGCCTCTGAGCCGCTGTTTTCCTTGTGTAGAGAAAAGTCTGTTTTGGAAGGTCAAAATGACCATTTTTGGAAATTTTGCCCGCCTCTCCCGTCCAAACGCAGGGGGATAGAGAGTTGTCCTTTATTCTGGAGATAGAGTTCGACGAGCTGTATTCAACGCACTCATCGGCTTTGTTGTGACCACAAGTACTGCGGAGTTATGGCCGCCAGAACGTCGGCGAAAATCAGAAAGTGTTCGCGATTGCCAATTCGATGCTATCGTGTAAGAAGTAAGTCAAGGTGGAATACAGGGCCGCATCCCGTTCCTCTTTATGGCCATTATTTCCGGAATTAGAGGCTAAATATTTCAGGTACCCAAAAATTAAGGCTAGAAACCAGTGCGGCGGATTTGCCGGATTTTTGCGCTGATTGCTGGCGAAGATGCGGGGATGCTACAGTTAAAAGGGCGGGCCTCTGAGCCGCTTCGTTTTCCTTGTGTAGAGAAAAGTCTGTTTTGGAAGGTCAAAATGACCATTTTCGGAAATTTTGCCGGCCTCTCCCGTCCAAACGCAGGGGGATAGACAGTTGTCCTTTATACTGGAGATAGAGTTCGACGAGCTGTATTCAACGCACTCATCGGCTTTGTTGTGACCACAAGAACTGCGGAGTTATGGCTGCCAGAACGTCGGCATTTTTTCTCGTAAATCAGAAAGTGTTCGCGATTGCCAATTCGATGCTATCGTGTAAGAAGTAAGTCAATGTGGAATACAGGGCCGCATCCCGTTCCTGTTGATGGCCATTATTTCAGGGATTAGAGACTGAAATATTTCAGGTACCCAAAAATTAAGGCTAGAAAAAAGTGCGGCGGATTTGCCGGATTTTTGCGGTGATTACTGGCGAAGATGCGGGGATGCTACAGTTAAAAGGGCGGGCCTCTGAGCCGCTTCGTTTTCCTTGTGTTGAGAAAAGTCTGTTTTGGAAGGTCAAAATGACAATTTTTTGAAATTTTGCCGGCCTCTCCCGTCCAAACACAGGGGGATAGAGAGTTGTCCTTTATACTGGAGATAGAGTTCGACGAGCTGTATTAAGCGCACTCATCGGCTTTGTTGTGACCACAAGTACTGCGGAGTTATGGCCGCCAGAATGTCGGCGGTAGGGTGGTTTAAACCCTTCCCCTTTTTTTCTCGAAATTCAGAAAGTGTTCGCGATTGCCAATTCGATGCTATCGTGTAAGAAGTAAGTCAAGGTGGAATACAGGGCCGCATCCCGTTCCTCTTTATGGCCATTATTTCCGGAATTAGAGACTGAAATATTTCAGGTACCCAAAAATTAAGGCTAGACACAAGTGCGGCGGATTTGCCGGATTTTTGCGGTGATTACTGGCGAAGATGCGGGGATGCTACAGTTAAAATGGCGGGCCTCTGAGCCTCTTCGTTTTCCTTGTGTAGAGAAAAGTCTGTTTTGGAAGGTCAAAATGACCATTTTTGGAAATTTTGCCGGCCTCTCCCGTCCAAACGCAGGGGGATAGAGAGTTGTCCTTTATACTGGAGATAGAGTTCGACGAGCTGTATTAAACGCACTCATCGGCTTTGTTGTGACCACAAGTACTGCGGAGTTATGGCCGCCAGAACGTCGGCGGAAGGGTGGTTTAAACCCTTCCCCTTTTTTTCTCGAAAATCACAAAGTGTTCGCGATTGCCAATTCGATGCTATCGTGTAAGAAGTAAGTCAAGGTGGAATACAGGGCCGCATGCCGTTCCTCTTTATGGCCATTATTTCCGGAATTAGAGGCTGAAATATTTCAGGTACCCAAAAATTAAGGCTAGAAACCAGTGCGGCGGATTTGCCGGATTTTTGCGGTGATTGCTGGCGAAGATGCGGGGATGCTACAGTTAAAAGGGCGGGCCTCTGAGCCGCTTCGTTTTCCTTGTGTAGAGAAAAGTCTGTTTCGGAAGGTCAAAATGACCATTTTTGGAAATTTTGCCGGCCTCTCCCGTCCAAACGCAGGGGGATAGAGAGTTGTCCTTTATACTGGAGATAGAGTTCGACGAGCTGTATTCAACGCACTCATCGGCTTTGTTGTGACCACAAGTACTGCGGAGTTATGGCCGCCAGAACGTCGGCAGAAGGGTGGTTTAAACCCTTCCCCTTTTTTTCTCGAAAATCAGAAAGTGTTCGCGATTGCCAGTTCGATGCTATCGTGTAAGAAGTAAGTCAAGGTGGAATACAGGGCCGCATCCCGTCCCTCGTTATGGCCATTATTTCCGGAATTAGATACTGAAATATTTCAGGTACCCAAAAATTAAGGCTAGAAAAAAGTGCGGCGGATTTGCCGGATTTTTGCGGTGATTACTGGCGAAGATGCGGGGATGCTACAGTTAAAATGGCGGGCCTCTGAGCCGCTGTTTTCCTTGTGTAGAGAAAAGTCTGTTTTGGAAGGTCAAAATGACCATTTTTGGAAATTTTGCCGGCCTCTCCCGTCCAAACGCAGGGGGATAGAGAGTTGTCCTTTATACTGGAGATAGAGTTCGACGAGCTGTATTCAACGCACTCATCGGCTTTGTTGTGACCACAAGAACTGCGGAGTTATGGCTGCCAGAACGTCGGCATTTTTTCTCGTAAATCAGAAAGTGTTCGCGATTGCCAATTCGATGCTATCGTGTAAGAAGTAAGTCAATGTGGAATACAGGGCCGCATCCCGTTCCTCTTTATGGCCATTATTTCCGGAATAAGAGACTGAAATATTTCAGGTACCCAAAAATTAAGGCTAGAAACAAGTGCGGCGGATTTGCCGGATTTTTGCGGTGATTACTGGCGAAGATGCGGGGATGCTACAGTTGAAAGGGCGGGCCTCTGAGCCGCTTCGTTTTCCTTGTGTTGAGAAAAGACTGTTTTGGAAGGTCAAAATGACAATTTTTGGAAATTTTGCCGGCCTCTCCCGTCCAAACGCAGGGGGATAGAGAGTTGTCCTTTATACTGGAGATAGAGTTCGACGAGCTGTATTAAACGCACTCATCGGCTTTGTTGTGACCACAAGTACTGCGGAGTTATGGCCGCCAGAACGTCGGCGGAAGGGTGGTTTAAACCCTTCCCCTTTTTTTCTCGAAAATCAGAAAGTGTTCGCGATTGCCAATTCGATGCTATCGTGTAAGATGTAAGTCAAGGTGGAATACAGGGCCGCATCCCGTTCCTCGTTATGGCCATTATTTCCGGAATTAGAGACTGAAATATTTCAGGTACCCAAAAATTAAGGCTAGAAAAAAGTGCGGCGGATTTGCCGGATTTTTGCGGTGATTACTGGCGAAGATGCGGGGATGCTACAGTTAAAAGGGCGGGCCTCTGAGCCGCTTCGTTTTCCTTGGGTAGAGAAAAGTCTGTTTTGGAAGGTCAAAATGACCATTTTTGGAAATTTTGCCGGCCTCTCCCGTCCAAACGCAGGGGGATAGAGAGTTGTCCTTTATACTGGAGATAGAGTTCGACGAGCTGTATTCAACGCACTCATCGGCTTTGTTGTGACCACAAGTACTGCGGAGTTATGGCCGCCAGAACGTCGGCAGAAGGGTGGTTTAAACCCTTCCCCTTTTTTTCTCGAAAATCAGAAAGTGTTCGCGATTGCCAATTCGATGCTATCGTGTAAGAAGTAAGTCAAGTTGGAATACAGGGCCGCATCCCGTCCCTCGTTATGGCCATTATTTCCGGAATTAGAGACTGAAATATTTCAGGTACCCAAAAATTAAGGCTAGAAAAAAGTGCGGCGGATTTGCCGGATTTTTGCGGTGATTACTGGCGAAGATGCGGGAATGCTACAGTTAAAAGGGCGGGCCTCTGAGCCGCTGTTTTCCTTGTGTAGAGAAAAGTCTGTTTTGGAAGGTCAAAATGACCATTTTTGGAAATTTTGCCGGCCTCTCCCGTCCAAACGCAGGGGGATAGAGAGTTGTCCTTTATACTGGAGATAGAGTTCGACGAGCTGTATTAAACGCACTCATCGGCTTTGTTGTGACCACAAGTACTGCGGAGTTATGGCCGCCAGAACGTCGGCGAAAATCAGAAAGTGTTCGCGATTGCCAATTCGATGCTATCGTGTAAGAAGTAAGTCAAGGTGGAATACAGGGCCGCATCCCGTTCCTCTTTATGGCCATTATTTCCGGAATTAGAGGCTAAATATTTCAGGTACCCAAAAATTAAGGCTAGAAACCAGTGCGGCGGATTTGCCGGATTTTTGCGGTGATTGCTGGCGAAGATGCGGGGATGCTACAGTTAAAAGGGCGGGCCTCTGAGCCGCTTCGTTTTCCTTGTGTAGAGAAAAGTCTGTTTTGGAAGGTCAAAATGACCATTTTTGGAAATTTTGCCGGCATCTCCCGTCCAAACGCAGGGGGATAGACAGTTGTCCTTTATACTGGAGATAGAGTTCGACGAGCTGTATTCAACGCACTCATCGGCTTTGTTGTGACCACAAGAACTGCGGAGTTATGGCTGCCAGAACGTCGGCATTTTTTCTCGTAAATCAGAAAGTGTTCGCGATTGCCAATTCGATGCTATCGTGTAAGAAGTAAGTCAATGTGGAATACAGGGCCGCATCCCGTTCCTCTTTATGGCCATTATTTCCGGAATTAGAGACTGAAATATTTCAGGTACCCAAAAATTAAGGCTAGAAAAAAGTGCGGCGGATTTGCCGGATTTTTGCGGTGATTACTGGCGAAGATGCGGGGATGCTACAGTTAAAAGGGCGGGCCTCTGAGCCGCTTCGTTTTCCTTGTGTTGAGAAAAGTCTGTTTTGGAAGGTCAAAATGACAATTTTTTGAAATTTTGCCGGCCTCTCCCGTCCAAACACAGGGGGATAGAGAGTTGTCCTTTATACTGGAGATAGAGTTCGACGAGCTGTATTAAACGCACTCATCGGCTTTGTTGTGACCACAAGTACTGCGGAGTTATGGCCGCCAGAATGTCGGCGGTAGGGTGGTTTAAACCCTTCCCCTTTTTTTCTCGAAATTCAGAAAGTGTTCGCGATTGCCAATTCGATGCTATCGTGTAAGAAGTAAGTCAAGATGGAATACAGGGCCGCATCCCGTTCCTCTTTATGGCCATTATTTCCGGAATTAGAGACTGAAATATTTCAGGTACCCAAAAATTAAGGGTAGACACAAGTGCGGCGGATTTGCCGGATTTTTGCGGTGATTACTGGCGAAGATGCGGGGATATTACAGTTAAAAGGGCGGGCCTCTGAGCCGCTTCGTTTTCCTTGTGTAGAGAAAAGTCTGTTTTGGAAGGTCAAAATGACCATTTTTGGAAATTTTGCCGGCCTCTCCCGTCCAAACGCAGGGGGATAGAGAGTTGTCCTTTATACTGGAGATAGAGTTCGACGAGCTGTATTAAACGCACTCATCGGCTTTGTTGTGACCACAAGTACTGCGGAGTTATGGCCGCCAGAACGTCGGCGGAAGGGTGGTTTAAACCCTTCCCCTTTTTTTCTCGAAAATCAGAAAGTGTTCGCGATTGCCAATTCGATGCTATCGTGTAAGAAGTAAGTCAAGGTGGAATAAAGGGCCGCATGCCGTTCCTCTTTATGGCCATTATTTCCGGAATTAGAGGCTGAAATATTTCAGGTACCCAAAAATTAAGGCTAGAAACCAGTGCGGCGGATTTGCCGGATTTTTGCGGTGATTGCTGGCGAAGATGCGGGGATGCTACAGTTAAAAGGGCGGGCCTCTGAGCCGCTTCGTTTTCCTTGTGTAGAGAAAAGTCTGTTTCGGAAGGTCAAAATGACCATTTTTGGAAATTTTGCCGGCCTCTCCCGTCCAAACGCAGGGGGATAGAGAGTTGTCCTTTATACTGGAGATAGAGTTCGACGAGCTGTATTCAACGCACTCATCGGCTTTGTTGTGACCACAAGTACTGCGGAGTTATGGCCGCCAGAACGTCGGCGGAAGGGTGGTTCCCCTTTTTTTTCTCGAAAATCAGAAAGTGTTCGCGATTGCCAATTCGATGCTATCGTGTAAGAAGTAAGTCAAGGTGGAATACAGGGCCGCATCCCGTTCCTCGTTATGGCCATTAATTCCGGAATTAGAGACTGAAATATTTCAGGTACCCAAAACTTAAGGGTAGAAACAAGTGCGGCGGATTTGCCGGATTTTTGCGGTGATTACTGGCGAAGATGCGGGAATGCTACAGTTAAAAGGGCGGGCCTCTGAGCCGCTTCGTTTTCCTTGTGTAGAGAAAAGTCTGTTTTGGAAGGTCAAAATGACCATTTTTGGAAATTTTGCCGGCCTCTCCCGTCCAAACGCAGGGGGATAGAGAGTTGTCCTTTATACTGGAGATAGAGTTCGACGAGCTGTATTAAACGCACTCATCGGCTTTGTTGTGACCACAAGTACTGCGGAGTTATGGCCGCCAGAACGTCGGCGGAAGGGTGGTTTAAACCCTTCCCCTTTTTTTCTCGAAAATCAGAAAGTGTTCGCGATTGCCAATTCGATGCTATCGTGTAAGAAGTAAGTCAAGGTGGAATACAGGGCCGCATCCCGTTCCTCGTTATGGCCATTATTTCCGGAATTAGAGGCTGAAATATTTCAGGTACCCAAAAATTAAGGCTAGAAAAAAGTGCGGCGGATTTGCCGGATTTTTGCGGTGATTACTGGCGAAGATGCGTGGATGCTACAGTTAAAAGGGCGGGCCTCTGAGCCGCTGTTTTCCTTGTGTAGAGAAAAGTCTGTTTTGGAAGGTCAAAATGACCATTTTTGGAAATTTTGCCCGCCTCTCCCGACCAAACGCATGGGGATAGAGAGTTGTCCTTTATTCTGGAGATAGAGTTCGACGAGCTGTATTCAACGCACTCATCGGCTTTGTTGTGACCACAAGTACTGCGGAGTTATGGCCGCCAGAACGTCGGCGAAAATCAGAAAGTGTTCGCGATTGCCAATTCGATGCTATCGTGTAAGAAGTAAGTCAAGGTGGAATACAGGGCCGCATCCCGTTCCTCTTTATGGCCATTATTTCCGGAATTAGAGGCTAAATATTTCAGGTACCCAAAAATTAAGGCTAGAAACCAGTGCAGCGGATTTGCCGGATTTTTGCGGTGATTGCTGGCGAAGATGCGGGGATGCTACAGTTAAAAGGGCGGGCCTCTGAGCCGCTTCGTTTTCCTTGTGTAGAGAAAAGTCTGTTTTGGAAGGTCAAAATGACCATTTTTGGAAATTTTGCCGGCATCTCCCGTCCAAACGCAGGGGGATAGACAGTTGTCCTTTATACTGGAGATAGAGTTCGACGAGCTGTATTCAACGCACTCATCGGCTTTGTTGTGACCACAAGAACTGCGGAGTTATGGCTGCCAGAACGTCGGCATTTTTTCTCGTAAATCAGAAAGTGTTCGCGATTGCCAATTCGATGCTATCGTGTAAGAAGTAAGTCAATGTGGAATACAGGCCGCATCCCGTTCCTCTTTATGGCCATTATTTCCGGAATTAGAGACTGAAATATTTCAGGTACCCAAAAATTAAGGCTAGAAAAAAGTGCGGCGGATTTGCCGGATTTTTGCGGTGATTACTGGCGAAGATGCGGGGATGCTACAGTTAAAAGGGCGGGCCTCTGAGCCGCTTCGTTTTCCTTGTGTTGAGAAAAGTCTGTTTTGGAAGGTCAAAATGACAATTTTTTGAAATTTTGCCGGCCTCTCCCGTCCAAACACAGGGGGATAGAGAGTTGTCCTTTATACTGGAGATAGAGTTCGACGAGCTGTATTAAACGCACTCATCGGCTTTGTTGTGACCGCAAGTACTGCGGAGTTATGGCCGCCAGAATGTCGGCGGTAGGGTGGTTTAAACCCTTCCCCTTTTTTTCTCGAAATTCAGAAAGTGTTCGCGATTGCCAATTCGATGCTATCGTGTAAGAAGTAAGTCAAGGTGGAATACAGGGCCGCATCCCGTTCCTCTTTATGGCCATTATTTCCGGAATTAGAGACTGAAATATTTCAGGTACCCAAAAATTAAGGCTAGACACAAGTGCGGCGGATTTGCCGGATTTTTGCGGTGATTACTGGCGAAGATGCGGGGATGCTACAGTTAAAAGGGCGGGCCTCTGAGCCGCTTCGTTTTCCTTGTGTAGAGAAAAGTCTGTTTTGGAAGGTCAAAATGACCATTTTTGGAAATTTTGCCGGCCTCTCCCGTCCAAACGCAGGGGGATAGAGAGTTGTCCTTTATACTGGAGATAGAGTTCGACGAGCTGTATTAAACGCACTCATCGGCTTTGTTGTGACCACAAGTACTGCGGAGTTATGGCCGCCAGAACGTCGGCGGAAGGGTGGTTTAAACCCTTCCCCTTTTTTTCTCGAAAATCAGAAAGTGTTCGCGATTGCCAATTCGATGCTATCGTGTAAGAAGTAAGTCAAGGTGGAATACAGGGCCGCATGCCGTTCCTCTTTATGGCCATTATTTCCGGAATTAGAGGCTGAAATATTTCAGGTACCCAAAAATTAAGGCTAGAAACCAGTGCGGCGGATTTGCCGGATTTTTGCGGTGATTGCTGGCGAAGATGCGGGGATGCTACAGTTAAAAGGGCGGGCCTCTGAGCCGCTTCATTTTCCTTGTGTAGAGAAAAGTCTGTTTCGGAAGGTCAAAATGACCATTTTTGGAAATTTTGCCGGCCTCTCCCGTCCAAACGCAGGGGGATAGAGAGTTGTCCTTTATACTGGAGATAGAGTTCGACGAGCTGTATTCAACGCACTCATCGGCTTTGTTGTGACCACAAGTACTGCGGAGTTATGGCCGCCAGAACGTCGGCGGAAGGGTGGTTCCCCTTTTTTTTCTCGAAAATCAGAAAGTGTTCGCGATTGCCAATTCGATGCTATCGTGTAAGAAGTAAGTCAAGGTGGAATACAGGGCCGCATCCCGTTCCTCGTTATGGCCATTATTTCCGGAATTACAGACTGAAATATTTCAGGTACCCAAAAAATAAGGCTAGAAATAAGTGCGGTGGATTTGCCGGATTTTTGCGGTGATTACTGGCGAAGATGCGGGGATGCTACAGTTAAAAGGGCGGGCCCCTGAGCCGCTGTTTTCCTTGTGTAGAGAAAAGTCTGTTTTGGAAGGTCAAAATGACCATTTTTGGAAATTTTGCCGGCCTCTCCCGTCCAAACGCAGGGGGATAGAGAGTTGTCCTTTATACTGGAGATAGAGTTCGACGAGCTGTATTCAACGCACTCATCGGCTTTGTTGTGACCACAAGTACTGCGGAGTTATGGCCGCCAGAACGTCGGCAGAAGGGTGGTTTAAACCCTTCCCCTTTTTTTCTCGAAAATCAGAAAGTGTTCGCGATTGCCAATTCGATGCTATCGTGTAAGAAGTAAGTCAAGGTGGAATACAGGGCCGCATCCCGTCCCTCGTTATGGCCATTATTTCCGGAATTAGAGACTGAAATATTTCAGGTACCCAAAAATTAAGGCTAGAAAAAAGTGCGGCGGATTTGCCGGATTTTTGCGGTGATTACTGGCGAAGATGCGGGGATGCTACAGTTAAAAGGGCGGGCCTCTGAGCCGCTGTTTTCCTTGTGTAGAGAAAAGTCTGTTTTGGAAGGTCAAAATGACCATTTTTGGAAATTTTGCCGGCCTCTCCCGTCCAAACGCAGGGGGATAGAGAGTTGTCCTTTATACTGGAGATAGAGTTCGACGAGCTGTATTCAACGCACTCATCGGCTTTGTTGTGACCACAAGAACTGCGGAGTTATGGCTGCCAGAACGTCGGCATTTTTTCTCGTAAATCAGAAAGTGTTCGCGATTGCCAATTCGATGCTATCGTGTAAGAAGTAAGTCAATGTGGAATACAGGGCCGCATCCCGTTCCTCTTTATGGCCATTATTTCCGGAATTAGAGACTGAAATATTTCAGGTACCCAAAAATTAAGGCTAGAAACAAGTGCGGCGGATTTGCCGGATTTTTGCGGTGATTACTGGCGAAGATGCGGGGATGCTACAGTTAAAAGGGCGGGCCTCTGAGCCGCTTCGTTTTCCTTGTGTTGAGAAAAGACTGTTTTGGAAGGTCAAAATGACAATTTTTTGAAATTTTGCCGGCCTCTCCCGTCCAAACACAGGGGGATAGAGAGTTGTCCTTTATACTGGAGATAGAGTTCGACGAGCTGTATTAAACGCACACATCGGCTTTGTTGTGACCACAAGTACTGCGGAGTTATGGCCGCCAGAATGTCGGCGGTAGAGTGGTTTAAACCCTTCCCCTTTTTTTCTCGAAATTCAGAAAGTGTTCGCGATTGCCAATTCGATGCTATCGTGTAAGAAGTAAGTCAAGGTGGAATACAGGGCCGCATCCCGTTCCTCTTTATGGCCATTATTTCCGGAAATAGAGACTGAAATATTTCAGGTACCCAAAAATTAAGGCTAGACACAAGTGCGGCGGATTTGCCGGATTTTTGCGGTGATTACTGGCGAACATGCGGGGATGCTACAGTTAAAAGGGCGGGCCTCTGAGCCGCTTCGTTTTCCTTGTGTAGAGAAAAGTCTGTTTTGGAAGGTCAAAATGACCATTTTTGGAAATTTTGCCGGCCTCTCCCGTCCAAACGCAGGGGGATAGAGAGTTGTCCTTTATACTGGAGATAGAATTCGACGAGCTGTATTAAACGCACTCATCGGCTTTGTTGTGACCACAAGTACTGCGGAGTTATGGCCGCCAGAACGTCGGCGGAAGGGTGGTTTAAACCCTTCCCCTTTTTTTCTCGAAATTCAGAAAGTGTTCGCGATTGCCAATTCGATGCTATCGTGTAAGAAGTAAGTCAAGGTGGAATACAGGGCCGCATCCCGTTCCTCGTTAAGGCCATTATTTCCGGAATTAGAGGCTGAAATATTTCAGGTACCCAAAAATTAAGGCTAGAAAAAAGTGCGGCGGATTTGCCGGATTTTTGCGGTGATCACTGGCGAACATGCGTGGATGCTACAGTTAAAAGGGCGGGCCTCTGAGCCGCTTCGTTTTCCTTGTGTAGAGAAAAGTCTGTTTCGGAAGGTCAAAATGACCATTTTTGGAAATTTTGCCGGCCTCTCCCGTCCAAACGCAGGGGGATAGAGAGTTGTCCTTTATACTGGAGATAGAGTTCGACGAGCTGTATTCAACGCACTCATCGGCTTTGTTGTGACCACAAGTACTGCGGAGTTATGGCCGCCAGAACGTCGGCGGAAGGGTGGTTCCCCTTTTTTTTCTCGAAAATCAGAAAGTGTTCGCGATTGCCAATTCGATGCTATCGTGTAAGAAGTAAGTCAAGGTGGAATACAGGGCCGCATCCCGTTCCTCGTTATGGCCATTATTTCCGGAATTAGAGACTGAAATATTTCAGGTACCCAAAAATTAAGGCTAGAAAAAAGTGCGGCGGATTTGCCGGATTTTTGTGGTGATTACTGGCGAAGATGCGGTGATGCTACAGTTAAAAGGGCGGGCCTCTGAGCCGCTGTTTTCCTTGTGTAGAGAAAAGTCTGTTTTGGAAGGTCAAAATGACCATTTTTGGAAATTTTGCCGGCCTCTCCCGTCCAAACGCAGGGGGATAGAGAGTTGTCCTTTATACTGGAGATAGAGTTCGACGAGCTGTATTCAACGCACTCATCGGCTTTGTTGTGACCACAAGTACTGCGGAGTTATGGCCGCCAGAACGTCGGCAGAAGGGTGGTTTAAACCCTTCCCCTTTTTTTCTCGAAAATCAGAAAGTGTTCGCGATTGCCAATTCGATGCTATCGTGTAAGAAGTAAGTCAAGGTGGAATACAGGGCCGCATCCCGTCCCTCGTTATGGCCATTATTTCCGGAATTAGAGACTGAAATATTTCAGGTACCCAAAAATTAAGGCTAGAAAAAAGTGCGGCGGATTTGCCGGATTTTTGCGGTGATTACTGGCGAAGATGCGGGGATGCTACAGTTAAAAGGGCGGGCCTCTGAGCCGCTGTTTTCCTTGTGTAGAGAAAAGTCTGTTTTGGAAGGTCAAAATGACCATTTTTGGAAATTTTGCCGGCCTCTCCCGTCCAAACGCAGGGGGACAGAGAGTTGTCCTTTATACTGGAGATAGAGTTCGACGAGCTGTATTCAACGCACTCATCGGATTTGTTGTGACCACAAGAACTGCGGAGTTATGGCTGCCAGAACGTCGGCATATTTTCTCGTAAATCAGAAAGTGTTCGCGATTGCCAATTCGATGCTATCGTGTAAGAAGTAAGTCAAGGTGGAATACAGATACAGGGCCGCATCCCGTTCCTCGTTATGGCCATTATTTCCGGAATTAGAGACTGAAATATTTCAGGTACCCAAAAATTAAGGCTAGAAACAAGTGCGGCGGATTTGCCGGATTTTTGCGGTGATTACTGGCGAAGATGCGGGGATGCTACAGTTAAAAGGGCAGGCCTCTGAGCCGCTTCGTTTTCCTTGTGTAGAGAAAAGTCTGTTTTGGAAGGTCAAAACGACCATTTTTTGAAATTTTGCCGGCCTCTCCCGTCCAAACGCAGGGGGATAGAGAGTTGTCCTTTATACTGGAGATAGAGTTCGACGAGCTGTATTCAACGCACTCATCGGCTTTGTTGTGACCACAAGTACTGCGGAGTTATGGCCGCCAGAACGTCGGCGGAAGGGTGGTTCCCCTTTTTTTTCTCGAAAATCAGAAAGTGTTCGCGATTGCCAATTCGATGCTATCGTGTAAGAAGTAAGTCAAGGTGGAATACAGGGCCGCATGCCGTTCCTCGTTATGGCCATTATTTCCGGAATTAGAGGCTGAAATATTTCAGGTACCCAAAAATTAAGGCTAGAAACCAGTGCGGCGGATTTGCCGGATTTTTGCGGTGATTGCTGGCGAAGATGCGGGGATGCTACAGTTAAAAGGGCGGGCCTCTGAGCCGCTTCGTTTTCCTTGTGTAGAGAAAAGTCTCTTTCGGAAGGTCAAAATGACCATTTTTGGAAATTTTGCCGGCCTCTCCCGTCCAAACGCAGGGGGATAGAGAGTTGTCCTTTATACTGGAGATAGAGTTCGACGAGCTGTATTCAACGCACTCATCGGCTTTGTTGTGACCACAAGTACTGCGGAATTATGGCTGCCAGAACGTCGGCGGAAGGGTGGTTTAAACCGTTCCCCTTTTTTTCTCGTAAATCAGAAAGTGTTCGCGATTGCCAATTCGATGCTATCGTGTAAGAAGTAAGTCAAGGTGGAATACAGGGCCGCATCCCGTTCCTCGTTCTGGCCATTATTTCCGGAATTAGAGACTGAAATATTTCAGGTACCCAAAAATTAAGGCTAGAAACAAGTGCGGCGGATTTGCCGGATTTTTGCGGTGATTACTGGCGAAGATGCGGGGATGCTAAAGTTAAAAGGGCGGGCCTCTGAGCCGCTTCGTTTTCCTTGTGTAGAGAAAAGTCTGTTTTGGAAGGTCAAAATGACAATTTTTTGAAATTTTGCCGGCCTCTCCCGTCCAAACGCAGGGGGATAGAGAGTTGTCCTTTATACTGGAGATAGAGTTCGACGAGCTGTATTAAACGCACTCATCGGCTTTGTTGTGACCACAAGTACTGCGGAGATATGGCCGCCAGTATGTCGGCGGTAGGGTGGTTTATTACCCTTCCCCTTTTTTTCTCGAAATTCAGAAAGTGTTCGCGATTGCCAATTCGATGCTATCGTGTAAGAAGTAAGTCAAGGTGGAATACAGGGCCGCATCCCGTTCCTCTTTATGGCCATTATTTCCGGAATTAGAGACTGAAATATTTCAGGTACCCAAAAATTAAGGCTAGACACAAGTGCGGCGGATTTGCCGAATTTTTGCGGTGATTACTGGCGAAGATGCGGGGATGCTACAGTTAAAAGGGCGGGCCTCTGAGCCGCTTCGTTTTCCTTGTGTAGAGAAAAGTCTGTTTTGGAAGGTCAAAATGACCATTTTTGGAAATTTTGCCGGCCTCTCCCGTCCAAACGCAGGGGGATAGAGAGTTGTCCTTTATACTGGAGATAGAGTTCGACGAGCTGTATTAAACGCACTCATCGGCTTTGTTGTGACCACAAGTACGGCGGAGTTATGGCCGCCAGAACGTCGGCGGAAGGGTGGTTCCCCTTTTTTTTCTTGAAAATCAGAAAGTGTTCGCGATTGCCAATTCGATACTATCGTGTAAGAAGTAAGTCAAGGTGGAATACAGGGCCGCATCCCGTTCCTCGTTATGGCCATTATTTCCGGAATTAGAGACTGAAATATTTCAGGTACCCAAAAATTAAGGCTAGAAAAAAGTGCGGCGGATTTGCCGGATTTTTGCGGTGATTACTGGCGAAGATGCGGGGATGCTACATATAAAAGGGCGGGCCTCTGAGCCGCTTCGTTTTCCTTGTGTAGAGAAAAGTCTGTTTTGGAAGGTCAAAATGACCATTTTTGGAAATTTTGCCGGCCTCTCCCGTCCAAACGCAGGGGGATAGAGAGTTGTCCTTTATACTGGAGATAGAGTTCGACGAGCTGTATTCAACGCACTCATCGGCTTTGTTGTGACCACAAGTACTGCGGAGTTATGGCCGCCAGAACGTCGGCGGAAGGGTGGTTCCCCTTTTTTTCTCGAAAATCAGAAAGTGTTCGCGATTGCCAATTCGATGCTATCGTGTAAGAAGTAAGTCAAGGTGGAATACAGGGCCGCATCCCGTTCCTCGTTATGGCCATTATTTCCGGAATTAGAGACTGAAATATTTCAGGTACCCAAAAATTAAGGCTAGAAAAAAGTGCGGCGGATTTGCCGGATTTTTGCGGTGATTACTGGCGAAGATGCGGGGATGCTACAGTTAAAAGGGCGGGCCTCTGAGCCGCTGTTTTCCTTGTGTAGAGAAAAGTCTGTTTTGGAAGGTCAAAATGACCATTTTTGGAAATTTTGCCGGCCTCTCCCGTCCAAACGCAGGGGGATAGAGAGTTGTCCTTTATACTGGAGATAGAGTTCGACGAGCTGTATTAAACGCACTCATCGGCTTTGTTGTGACCACAAGTACTGCGGAGTTATGGCCGCCAGAACGTCGGCGGAAGGGTGGTTCCCCTTTTTTTTTCTCGAAAATCAGAAAGTGTTCGCGATTGCCAATTCGATGCTATCGTGTAAGAAGTAAGTCAAGGTGGAATACAGGGCCGCATCCCGTTCCTCGTTATGGCCATTATTTCCGGAATTAGAGACTGAAATATTGCAGGTACCCAAAAATTAAGGCTAGAAAAAAGTGCGGCGGATTTGCCGGATTTTTGCGGTGATTACTGGCGAAGATGCGGGGATGCTACAGTTAAAAGGGCGGGCCTCTGAGCCGCTTCGTTTTCCTTGTGTAGAGAAGAGTCTGTTTTGGAAGGTCAAAACGACCATTTTTTGAAATTTTCCCGGCCTCTCCCGTCCAAACGCAGGGGGATAGAGAGTTGTCCTTTATACTGGAGATAGAGTTCGACGAGCTGTATTCAACGCACTCATCGGCTTTGTTGTGACCACAAGTACTGCGGAGTTATGGCCGCCAGAACGTCGGCGGAAGGGTGGTTCCCCTTTTTTTTCTCGAAAATCAGAAAGTGTTCGCGATTGCCAATTCGATGGTATCGTGTAAGAAGTAAGTCAAGGTGGAATACAGGGCCGCATCCCGTTCCTCGTTATGGCCATTATTTCCGGAATTAGAGACTGAAATATTTCAGGTACCCAAAAATTAAGGCTAGAAACAAGTGCGGCGGATTTGCCGGATTTTTGCGGTGATTACTTTCGAAGATGCGGGGATGCTACAGTTAAAAGGGCGGGCCTCTGAGCCGCTTCGTTTTCCCTTGTGTAGAGAAAAGTCTGTTTTGGAAGGTCAAAATGACCATCTTTGGAAATTTTGCCGGCCTCTCCCGTCCAAACGCAGGGGGATAGAGAGTTGTCCTTTATACTGGAGATAGAGTTCGACGAGCTGTATTCAACGCACTCATCGGCTTTGTTGTGACCTCAAGTACTGCTGAGTTATGGCCGCCAGAACGTCGGCGGAAGGGTGGTTCCCCTTTTTTTTTCTCGAAAATCAGAAAGTGTTCGCGATTGCCAATTCGATGCTATCGTGTAAGAAGTAGGTCAAGGTGGAATACAGGGCCGCATCCCGTTCCTCGTTATGGCCATTATTTCCGGAATTAGAGACTGAAATATTTCAGGTACCCAAAAATTAAGGCTAGAAAAAAGTGCGGCGGATTTGCCGGATTTTTGCGGTGATTACTGGCGAAGATGCGGGGATGCTACAGTTAAAAGGGCGGGCCTCTGAGCCGCTGTTTTCCTTGTGTAGAGAAAAGTCTGTTTTGGAAGGTCAAAATGACCATTTTTGGAAATTTTGCCGGCCTCTCCCGTCCAAACGCAGGGGGATAGAGAGTTGTCCTTTATACTGGAGATAGAGTTCGACGAGCTGTATTCAACGCACTCATCGGCTTTGTTGTGACCACAAGTACTGCGGAGTTATGGCCGCCAGAACGTCGGGTGAAGGGTGGTTTAAACCCTTCCCCTTTTTTTCTCGTAAATCAGAAAGTGTTCGCGATTGCCAATTCGATGCTATCGTGTAAGAAGTAAGTCAAGGTGGAATACAGGGCCGCATCCCGTTCCTCGTTATGGCCATTATTTCCGGAATTAGAGACTGAAATATTTCAGGTACCGAAAAATTAAGGCTAGAAACAAGTGCGGCGGATTTGCCGGATTTTTGCGGTGATTACTGGCGAAGATGCGGGGATGCTACAGTTAAAAGGGCGGGCCGCTGAGCCGCTTCGTTTTCCTTGTGTAGAGAAAAGTCTGTTTTGGAAGGTCAAAATGACCATTTTTTGAAATTTTGCCGGCCTCTCCCGTCCAAACGCAGGGGGATGGAGAGTTGTCCTTTATACTGGCGATAGAGTTCGACGAGCTGTATTAAACGCACTCATCGGCTTTGTTGTGACCACAAGTTCTGCGGAGTTATGGCCGCCAGAACGTCGGCGGAAGGGTGGTTCCCCTTTTTTTTCTCGAAAATCAGAAAGTGTTCGCGATTGCCAATTCGATGCTATCGTGTAAGAAGTAAGTCAAGGTGGAATACAGGGCCGCATCCCGTTCCTCGTTATGGCCATTATTTCCGGAATTAGAGACTGAAATATTTCAGGTATCCAAAAATTAAGGCTAGTAACAAGTGCGGCGGATTTGCCGGATTTTTGCGGTGATTACTGGCGAAGATGCGGGGATGCTACAGTTAAAAGGGCGGGCCTCTGAGCCGCTTCGTTTTCCTTGTGTAGAGAAAAGTCTGTTTTGGAAGGTCAAAACGACCATTTTTTGAAATTTTGCCGGCCTCTCCCGTCCAAACGCAGGGGGATAGAGAGTTGTCCTTTATACTGGAGATAGAGGTCGACGAGCTGTATTCAACGCACTCATCGGCTTTGTTGTGACCACAAGTACTGCGGAGTTATGGCCGCCAGAACGTCGGCGGAAGGGTGGTTCCCCTTTTTTTTCTCGAAAATCAGAAAGTGTTCGCGATTGCCAATTCGATGGTATCGTGTAAGAAGTAAGTCAAGGTGGAATACAGTGCCGCATCCCGTTCCTCGTTATGGCCATTATTTCCGGAATTAGAGGCTGAAATATTTCAGGTACCCAAAAATTAAGGCTAGAAACCAGTGCGGCGGATTTGCCGGATTTTTGCGGTGATTGCTGGCGAAGATGCGGGGATGCTACAGTTAAAAGGGCGGGCCTCTGAGCCGCTTCATTTTCCTTGTGTAGAGAAAAGTCTGTTTCGGAAGGTCAAAATGACCATTTTTGGAAATTTTGCCGGCCTCTCCCGTCCAAACGCAGGGGGATAGAGAGTTGTCCTTTATACTGGAGATAGAGTTCGACGAGCTGTATTCAACGCACTCATCGGCTTTGTTGTGACCACAAGTACTGCGGAGTTATGGCCGCCAGAACGTCGGCGGAAGGGTGGTTCCCCTTTTTTTTCTCGAAAATCAGAAAGTGTTCGCGATTGCCAATTCGATGCTATCGTGTAAGAAGTAAGTCAAGGTGGAATACAGGGCCGCATCCCGTTCCTCGTTATGGCCATTATTTCCGGAATTACAGACTGAAATATTTCAGGTACCCAAAAAATAAGGCTAGAAATAAGTGCGGTGGATTTGCCGGATTTTTGCGGTGATTACTGGCGAAGATGCGGGGATGCTACAGTTAAAAGGGCGGGCCCCTGAGCCGCTGTTTTCCTTGTGTAGAGAAAAGTCTGTTTTGGAAGGTCAAAATGACCATTTTTGGAAATTTTGCCGGCCTCTCCCGTCCAAACGCAGGGGGATAGAGAGTTGTCCTTTATACTGGAGATAGAGTTCGACGAGCTGTATTCAACGCACTCATCGGCTTTGTTGTGACCACAAGTACTGCGGAGTTATGGCCGCCAGAACGTCGGCGGAAGGGTGGTTTAAACCCTTCCCCTTTTTTTCTCGAAAATCAGAAAGTGTTCGCGATTGCCAATTCGATGCTATCGTGTAAGAAGTAAGTCAAGGTGGAATACAGGGCCGCATCCCGTCCCTCGTTATGGCCATTATTTCCGGAATTAGAGACTGAAATATTTCAGGTACCCAAAAATTAAGGCTAGAAAAAAGTGCGGCGGATTTGCCGGATTTTTGCGGTGATTACTGGCGAAGATGCGGGGATGCTACAGTTAAAAGGGCGGGCCTCTGAGCCGCTGTTTTCCTTGTGTAGAGAAAAGTCTGTTTTGGAAGGTCAAAATGACCATTTTTGGAAATTTTGCCGGCCTCTCCCGTCCAAACGCAGGGGGATAGAGAGTTGTCCTTTATACTGGAGATAGAGTTCGACGAGCTGTATTCAACGCACTCATCGGCTTTGTTGTGACCACAAGAACTGCGGAGTTATGGCTGCCAGAACGTCGGCATTTTTTCTCGTAAATCAGAAAGTGTTCGCGATTGCCAATTCGATGCTATCGTGTAAGAAGTAAGTCAATGTGGAATACAGGGCCGCATCCCGTTCCTCTTTATGGCCATTATTTCCGGAATTAGAGACTGAAATATTTCAGGTACCCAAAAATTAAGGCTAGAAACAAGTGCGGCGGATTTGCCGGATTTTTGCGGTGATTACTGGCGAAGATGCGGGGATGCTACAGTTAAAAGGGCGGGCCTCTGAGCCGCTTCGTTTTCCTTGTGTTGAGAAAAGACTGTTTTGGAAGGTCAAAATGACAATTTTTTGAAATTTTGCCGGCCTCTCCCGTCCAAACACAGGGGGATAGAGAGTTGTCCTTTATACTGGAGATAGAGTTCGACGAGCTGTATTAAACGCACACATCGGCTTTGTTGTGACCACAAGTACTGCGGAGTTATGGCCGCCAGAATGTCGGCGGTAGAGTGGTTTAAACCCTTCCCCTTTTTTTCTCGAAATTCAGAAAGTGTTCGCGATTGCCAATTCGATGCTATCGTGTAAGAAGTAAGTCAAGGTGGAATACAGGGCCGCATCCCGTTCCTCTTTATGGCCATTATTTCCGGAAATAGAGACTGAAATATTTCAGGTACCCAAAAATTAAGGCTAGACACAAGTGCGGCGGATTTGCCGGATTTTTGCGGTGATTACTGGCGAACATGCGGGGATGCTACAGTTAAAAGGGCGGGCCTCTGAGCCGCTTCGTTTTCCTTGTGTAGAGAAAAGTCTGTTTTGGAAGGTCAAAATGACCATTTTTGGAAATTTTGCCGGCCTCTCCCGTCCAAACGCAGGGGGATAGAGAGTTGTCCTTTATACTGGAGATAGAATTCGACGAGCTGTATTAAACGCACTCATCGGCTTTGTTGTGACCACAAGTACTGCGGAGTTATGGCCGCCAGAACGTCGGCGGAAGGGTGGTTTAAAACCCTTCCCCTTTTTTTCTCGAAATTCAGAAAGTGTTCGCGATTGCCAATTCGATGCTATCGTGTAAGAAGTAAGTCAAGGTGGAATACAGGGCCGCATCCCGTTCCTCGTTAAGGCCATTATTTCCGGAATTAGAGGCTGAAATATTTCAGGTACCCAAAAATTAAGGCTAGAAAAAAGTGCGGCGGATTTGCCGGATTTTTGCGGTGATCACTGGCGAACATGCGTGGATGCTACAGTTAAAAGGGCGGGCCTCTGAGCCGCTGTTTTCCTTGTGTAGAGAAAAGTCTGTTTTGGAAGGTCAAAATGACCATTTTTGGAAATTTTGCCGGCCTCTCCCGTCCAAACGCAGGGGGATAGAGAGTTGTCCTTTATACTGGAGATAGAGTTCGACGAGCTGTATTCAACGCACTCATCGGCTTTGTTGTGACCACAAGTACTGCGGAGTTATGGCCGCCAGAATGTCGGCGGTAGGGTGGTTTAAACCCTTCCCCTTTTTTTCTCGAAATTCAGAAAGTGTTCGCGATTGCCAATTCGATGCTATCGTGTAAGAAGTAAGTCAAGATGGAATACAGGGCCGCATCCCGTTCCTCTTTATGGCCATTATTTCCGGAATTAGAGACTGAAATATTTCAGGTACCCAAAAATTAAGGCTAGACACAAGTGCGGCGGATTTGCCGGATTTTTGCGGTGATTACTGGCGAAGATGCGGGGATGCTACAGTTAAAAGGGCGGGCCTCTGAGCCGCTTCGTTTTCCTTGTGTAGAGAAAAGTCTGTTTTGGAAGGTCAAAATGACCATTTTTGGAAATTTTGCCGGCCTCTCCCGTCCAAACGCAGGGGGATAGAGAGTTGTCCTTTATACTGGAGATAGAGTTCGACGAGCTGTATTCAACGCACTCATCGGCTTTGTTGTGACCACAAGAACTGCGGAGTTATGGCTGCCAGAACGTCGGCATTTTTTCTCGTAAATCAGAAAGTGTTCGCGATTGCCAATTCGATGCTATCGTGTAAGAAGTAAGTCAATGTGGAATACAGGGCCGCATCCCGTTCCTCTTTATGGCCATTATTTCCGGAATTAGAGACTGAAATATTTCAGGTACCCAAAAATTAAGGCTAGAAAAAAGTGCGGCGCATTTGCCGGATTTTTGCGGTGATTGCTGGCGAAGATGCGGGGATGCTACAGTTAAAAGGGCGGGCCTCTGAGCCGCTTCGTTTTCCTTGTGTAGAGAAAAGTCTGTTTCGGAAGGTCAAAATGACCATTTTTGGAAATTTTGCCGGCCTCTCCCGTCCAAACGCAGGGGGATAGAGAGTTGTCCTTTATACTGGAGATAGAGTTCGACGAGCTGTATTCAACGCACTCATCGGCTTTGTTGTGACCACAAGTACTGCGGAGTTATGGCCGCCAGAACGTCGGCGGAAGGGTGGTTCCCCTTTTTTTTCTCGAAAATCAGAAAGTGTTCGCGATTGCCAATTCGATGCTATCGTGTAAGAAGTAAGTCAAGGTGGAATACAGGGCCGCATCCCGTTCCTCGTTATGGCCATTATTTCCGGAATTAGAGACTGAAATATTTCAGGTACCCAAAAATTAAGGCTAGAAAAAAGTGCGGCGGATTTGCCGGATTTTTGTGGTGATTACTGGCGAAGATGCGGTGATGCTACAGTTAAAAGGGCGGGCCTCTGAGCCGCTGTTTTCCTTGTGTAGAGAAAAGTCTGTTTTGGAAGGTCAAAATGACCATTTTTGGAAATTTTGCCGGCCTCTCCCGTCCAAACGCAGGGGGATAGAGAGTTGTCCTTTATACTGGAGATAGAGTTCGACGAGCTGTATTCAACGCACTCATCGGCTTTGTTGTGACCACAAGTACTGCGGAGTTATGGCCGCCAGAACGTCGGCAGAAGGGTGGTTTAAACCCTTCCCCTTTTTTTCTCGAAAATCAGAAAGTGTTCGCGATTGCCAATTCGATGCTATCGTGTAAGAAGTAAGTCAAGGTGGAATACAGGGCCGCATCCCGTCCCTCGTTATGGCCATTATTTCCGGAATTAGAGACTGAAATATTTCAGGTACCCAAAAATTAAGGCTAGAAAAAAGTGCGGCGGATTTGCCGGATTTTTGCGGTGATTACTGGCGAAGATGCGGGGATGCTACAGTTAAAAGGGCGGGCCTCTGAGCCGCTGTTTTCCTTGTGTAGAGAAAAGTCTGTTTTGGAAGGTCAAAATGACCATTTTTGGAAATTTTGCCGGCCTCTCCCGTCCAAACGCAGGGGGACAGAGAGTTGTCCTTTATACTGGAGATAGAGTTCGACGAGCTGTATTCAACGCACTCATCGGATTTGTTGTGACCACAAGAACTGCGGAGTTATGGCTGCCAGAACGTCGGCATTTTTTCTCGTAAATCAGAAAGTGTTCGCGATTGCCAATTCGATGCTATCGTGTAAGAAGTAAGTCAAGGTGGAATACAGATACAGGGCCGCATCCCGTTCCTCGTTATGGCCATTATTTCCGGAATTAGAGACTGAAATATTTCAGGTACCCAAAAATTAAGGCTAGAAACAAGTGCGGCGGATTTGCCGGATTTTTGCGGTGATTACTGGCGAAGATGCGGGGATGCTACAGTTAAAAGGGCGGGCCTCTGAGCCGCTTCGTTTTCCTTGTGTAGAGAAAAGTCTGTTTTGGAAGGTCAAAACGACCATTTTTTGAAATTTTGCCGGCCTCTCCCGTCCAAACGCAGGGGGATAGAGAGTTGTCCTTTATACTGGAGATAGAGTTCGACGAGCTGTATTCAACGCACTCATCGGCTTTGTTGTGACCACAAGTACTGCGGAGTTATGGCCGCCAGAACGTCGGCGGAAGGGTGGTTCCCCTTTTTTTTCTCGAAAATCAGAAAGTGTTCGCGATTGCCAATTCGATGCTATCGTGTAAGAAGTAAGTCAAGGTGGAATACAGGGCCGCATGCCGTTCCTCGTTATGGCCATTATTTCCGGAATTAGAGGCTGAAATATTTCAGGTACCCAAAAATTAAGGCTAGAAACCAGTGCGGCGGATTTGCCGGATTTTTGCGGTGATTGCTGGCGAAGATGCGGGGATGCTACAGTTAAAAGGGCGGGCTTCTGAGCCGCTTCGTTTTCCTTGTGTAGAGAAAAGTCTCTTTCGGAAGGTCAAAATGACCATTTTTGGAAATTTTGCCGGCCTCTCCCGTCCAAACGCAGGGGGATAGAGAGTTGTCCTTTATACTGGAGATAGAGTTCGACGAGCTGTATTCAACGCACTCATCGGCTTTGTTGTGACCACAAGTACTGCGGAATTATGGCTGCCAGAACGTCGGCGGAAGGGTGGTTTAAACCGTTCCCCTTTTTTTCTCGTAAATCAGAAAGTGTTCGCGATTGCCAATTCGATGCTATCGTGTAAGAAGTAAGTCAAGGTGGAATACAGGGCCGCATCCCGTTCCTCGTTCTGGCCATTATTTCCGGAATTAGAGACTGAAATATTTCAGGTACCCAAAAATTAAGGCTAGACACAAGTGCGGCGGATTTGCCGAATTTTTGCGGTGATTACTGGCGAAGATGCGGGGATGCTACAGTTAAAAGGGCGGGCCTCTGAGCCGCTTCGTTTTCCTTGTGTAGAGAAAAGTCTGTTTTGGAAGGTCAAAATGACCATTTTTGGAAATTTTGCCGGCCTCTCCCGTCCAAACGCAGGGGGATAGAGAGTTGTCCTTTATACTGGAGATAGAGTTCGACGAGCTGTATTAAACGCACTCATCGGCTTTGTTGTGACCACAAGTACGGCGGAGTTATGGCCGCCAGAACGTCGGCGGAAGGGTGGTTCCCCTTTTTTTTCTTGAAAATCAGAAAGTGTTCGCGATTGCCAATTCGATGCTATCGTGTAAGAAGTAAGTCAAGGTGGAATACAGGGCCGCATCCCGTTCCTCGTTATGGCCATTATTTCCGGAATTAGAGACTGAAATATTTCAGGTACCCAAAAATTAAGGCTAGAAAAAAGTGCGGCGGATTTGCCGGATTTTTGCGGTGATTACTGGCGAAGATGCGGGGATGCTACATATAAAAGGGCGGGCCTCTGAGCCGCTTCGTTTTCCTTGTGTAGAGAAAAGTCTGTTTTGGAAGGTCAAAATGACCATTTTTGGAAATTTTGCCGGCCTCTCCCGTCCAAACGCAGGGGGATAGAGAGTTGTCCTTTATACTGGAGATAGAGTTCGACGAGCTGTATTCAACGCACTCATCGGCTTTGTTGTGACCACAAGTACTGCGGAGTTATGGCCGCCAGAACGTCGGCGGAAGGGTGGTTCCCCTTTTTTTCTCGAAAATCAGAAAGTGTTCGCGATTGCCAATTCGATGCTATCGTGTAAGAAGTAAGTCAAGGTGGAATACAGGGCCGCATCCCGTTCCTCGTTATGGCCATTATTTCCGGAATTAGAGACTGAAATATTTCAGGTACCCAAAAATTAAGGCTAGAAAAAAGTGCGGCGGATTTGCCGGATTTTTGCGGTGATTACTGGCGAAGATGCGGGGATGCTACAGTTAAAAGGGCGGGCCTCTGAGCCGCTGTTTTCCTTGTGTAGAGAAAAGTCTGTTTTGGAAGGTCAAAATGACCATTTTTGGAAATTTTGCCGGCCTCTCCCGTCCAAACGCAGGGGGATAGAGAGTTGTCCTTTATACTGGAGATAGAGTTCGACGAGCTGTATTCAACGCACTCATCGGCTTTGTTGTGACCACAAGTACTGCGGAGTTATGGCCGCCAGAACGTCGGCGGAAGGGTGGTTCCCCTTTTTTTTTCTCGAAAATCAGAAAGTGTTCGCGATTGCCAATTCGATGCTATCGTGTAAGAAGTAAGTCAAGGTGGAATACAGGGCCGCATCCCGTTCCTCGTTATGGCCATTATTTCCGGAATTAGAGACTGAAATATTTCAGGTACCCAAAAATTAAGGCTAGAAAAAAGTGCGGCGGATTTGCCGGATTTTTGCGGTGATTACTGGCGAAGATGCGGGGATGCTACAGTTAAAAGGGCGGGCCTCTGAGCCGCTTCGTTTTCCTTGTGTAGAGAAGAGTCTGTTTTGGAAGGTCAAAACGACCATTTTTTGAAATTTTCCCGGCCTCTCCCGTCCAAACGCAGGGGGATAGAGAGTTGTCCTTTATACTGGAGATAGAGTTCGACGAGCTGTATTCAACG
Source organism: Periplaneta americana (assembly GCF_040183065.1). Lineage (NCBI taxonomy): Eukaryota > Metazoa > Arthropoda > Insecta > Blattodea > Blattidae > Periplaneta > Periplaneta americana. The sequence continues at coordinate 16,632,443 of NC_091120.1, forward strand.
CACTCATCGGCTTTGTTGTGACCACAAGTACTGCGGAGTTATGGCCGCCAGAACGTCGGCGGAAGGGTGGTTCCCCTTTTTTTTTCTCGAAAATCAGAAAGTGTTCGCGATTGCCAATTCGATGGTATCGTGTAAGAAGTAAGTCAAGTTGGAATACAGGGCCGCATCCCGTTCCTCGTTATGGCCATTATTTCCGGAATTAGAGACTGAAATATTTCAGGTACCCAAAAATTAAGGCTAGAAACAAGTGCGGCGGATTTGCCGGATTTTTGCGGTGATTACTTTCGAAGATGCGGGGATGCTACAGTTAAAAGGGCGGGCCTCTGAGCCGCTTCGTTTTCCCTTGTGTAGAGAAAAGTCTGTTTTGGAAGGTCAAAATGACCATCTTTGGAAATTTTGCCGGCCTCTCCCGTCCAAACGCACGGGGATAGAGAGTTGTCCTTTATACTGGAGATAGAGTTCGACGAGCTGTATTCAACGCACTCATCGGCTTTGTTGTGACCACAAGTACTGCTGAGTTATGGCCGCCAGAACGTCGGCGGAAGGGTGGTTCCCCTTTTTTTTTCTCGAAAATCAGAAAGTGTTCGCGATTGCCAATTCGATGCTATCGTGTAAGAAGTAGGTCAAGGTGGAATACAGGGCCGCATCCCGTTCCTCCTTATGGCCATTATTTCCGGAATTAGAGACTGAAATATTTCAGGTACCCAAAAATTAAGGCTAGAAAAAAGTGCGGCGGATTTGCCGGATTTTTGCGGTGATTACTGGCGAAGATGCGGGGATGCTACAGTTAAAAGGGCGGGCCTCTGAGCCGCTGTTTTCCTTGTGTAGAGAAAAGTCTGTTTTGGAAGGTCAAAATGACCATTTTTGGAAATTTTGCCGGCCTCTCCCGTCCAAACGCAGGGGGATAGAGAGTTGTCCTTTATACTGGAGATAGAGTTCGACGAGCTGTATTCAACGCACTCATCGGCTTTGTTGTGACCACAAGTACTGCGGAGTTATGGCCGCCAGAACGTCGGGTGAAGGGTGGTTTAAACCCTTCCCCTTTTTTTCTCGTAAATCAGAAAGTGTTCGCGATTGCCAATTCGATGCTATCGTGTAAGAAGTAAGTCAAGGTGGAATACAGGGCCGCATCCCGTTCCTCGTTATGGCCATTATTTCCGGAATTAGAGACTGAAATATTTCAGGTACCGAAAAATTAAGGCTAGAAACAAGTGCGGCGGATTTGCCGGATTTTTGCGGTGATTACTGGCGAAGATGCGGGGATGCTACAGTTAAAAGGGCGGGCCGCTGAGCCGCTTCGTTTTCCTTGTGTAGAGAAAAGTCTGTTTTGGAAGGTCAAAATGACCATTTTTTGAAATTTTGCCGGCCTCTCCCGTCCAAACGCAGGGGGATGGAGAGTTGTCCTTTATACTGGCGATAGAGTTCGACGAGCTGTATTAAACGCACTCATCGGCTTTGTTGTGACCACAAGTTCTGCGGAGTTATGGCCGCCAGAACGTCGGCGGAAGGGTGGTTCCCCTTTTTTTTCTCGAAAATCAGAAAGTGTTCGCGATTGCCAATTCGATGCTATCGTGTAAGAAGTAAGTCAAGGTGGAATACAGGGCCGCATCCCGTTCCTCGTTATGGCCATTATTTCCGGAATTAGAGACTGAAATATTTCAGGTATCCAAAAATTAAGGCTAGTAAAAAGTGCGGCGGATTTGCCGGATTTTTGCGGTGATTACTGGCGAAGATGCGGGGATGCTACAGTTAAAAGGGCGGGCCTCTGAGCCGCTTCGTTTTCCTTGTGTAGAGAAAAGTCTGTTTTGGAAGGTCAAAACGACCATTTTTTGAAATTTTGCCGGCCTCTCCCGTCCAAACGCAGGGGGATAGAGAGTTGTCCTTTATACTGGAGATAGAGGTCGACGAGCTGTATTCAACGCACTCATCGGCTTTGTTGTGACCACAAGTACTGCGGAGTTATGGCCGCCAGAACGTCGGCGGAAGGGTGGTTCCCCTTTTTTTTCTCGAAAATCAGAAAGTGTTCGCGATTGCCAATTCGATGGTATCGTGTAAGAAGTAAGTCAAGGTGGAATACAGTGCCGCATCCCGTTCCTCGTTATGGCCATTATTTCCGGAATTAGAGACTGAAATATTTCAGGTACCCAAAAATTAAGGCTAGAAACAAGTGCGGCGGATTTGCCGGATTTTTGCGGTGATTACTGGCGAAGATGCGGGGATGCTACAGTTAAAAGGGCGGGCCTCTGAGCCGCTTCGTTTTCCCTTGTGTAGAGAAAAGTCTGTTTTGGAAGGTCAAAATGACCATTTTTGGAAATTTTGCCGGCCTCTCCCGTCCAAACACAGGGGGATAGAGAGTTGTCCTTTATACTAGAGATAGAGTTCGACGAGCTGTATTCAACGCACTCATCGGCTTTGTTGTGACCACAAGTACTGCGGAGTTATGGCCGCCAGAACGTCGGCGGAACGGTGGTTTACCTTCCCCTTTTTTTCTCGAAAATCAGAAAGTGTTCGCGATTGCCCATTCGATGCTATCGTGTAAGAAGTAAGTCAAGGTGGAATACAGGGCCGCATCCCGTTCCTCGTTATGGCCATTATTTCCGGAATTAGAGGCTGAAATATTTCAGGTACCCAAAAATTAAGGCTAGAAAAAAGTGCGGCGGATTTGCCGGATTTTTGCAGTGATTACTGGCGAAGATGCGTGGATGCTACAGTTAAAAGGGCGGGCCTCTGAGCCTCTGTTTTCCTTCTGTAGAGAAAAGTCTGTTTTGGAAGGTCAAAATGACCAATTTTGGAAATTTTGCCGGCCTCTCCCGTCCAAACGCAGGGGGATAGAGAGTTGTCCTTTATACTGGAGATAGAGTTCGACGAGCTGTATTCAACGCAATCATCGGCTTTGTTGTGACCACAAGTACTGCGGAGTTATGGCCGCCAGAACGTCGGCGGAAGGGTGGTTTAAACCCTTCCCCTTTTTTTCTCGAAAATCAGAAAGTGTTCGCGATTGCCAATTCGATGCTATCGTGTAAGAAGTAAGTCAAGTTGGAATACAGGGCCGCATCCCGTTCCTCGTTATGGCCATTATTTCCGGAATTAGAGACTGAAATATTTCAGGTACCCAAAAATTAAGGCTAGAAACAAGTGCGGCGGATTTGCCGGATTTTTACGGTGATTACTGGCGAAGATGCGGGGATGCTACAGTTAAAAGGGCGGGCCTCTGAGCCGCTTCGTTTTCCTTGTGTAGAGAAAAGTCTGTTTTGGAAGGTCAAAATGACCATTTTTGGAAATTTTGCCGGCCTCTCCCGTCCAAACGCAGGGGGATAGAGAGTTGTCCTTTATACTGGAGATAGAGTTCGACGAGCTGTATTCAACGCACTCATCGGCTTTGTTGTGACCACAAGTACTGCGGAGTTATGGCCGCCAGAACGTCGGCGGAAGGGTGGTTCCCCTTTTTTTCTCGAAAATCAGAAAGTGTTCGCGATTGCCAATTCGATGCTATCGTGTAAGAAGTAAGTCAAGGTGGAATACAGGGCCGCATCCCGTTCCTCGTTATGGCCATTATTTCCGGAATTAGAGACTGAAATATTTCAGGTACCCAAAAATTAAGGCTAGAAAAAAGTGCGGCGGATTTGCCGGATTTTTGCCGTGATTACTGGCGAATATGCGTGGATGCTACAGTTAAAAGGGCAGGCCTCTGAGCCGCTGTTTTCCTTGTGTAGAGAAAAGTCTGTTGAGGAAGGTGAAAATGACCATTTTTGGAAATTTTGGCGGCCTCTCCCGTCCAAACGCAGGGGGATAGAGAGTTGTCCTTTATACTGGAGATAGAGTTCGACGAGCTGTATTCAACGCACTCATCGGCTTTGTTGTGACCACAAGTACTGCGGAGTTATGGCCGCCAGAACGTCGGGTGAAGGGTGGTTTAAACCCTTCCCCTTTTTTTCTCGTAAATCAGAAAGTGTTCGCGATTGCCAATTCGATGCTATCGTGTAAGAAGTAAGTCAAGGTGGAATACAGGGCCGCATCCCGTTCCTCGTTATGGCCATTATTTCCGGAATTAGAGACTGAAATATTTCAGGTACCGAAAAATTAAGGGTAGATACAAGTGCGGCGGATTTGCCGGATTTTTGCGGTGATTACTGGCGAAGATGCGGGGATGCTACAGTTAAAAGGGCGGGCCGCTGAGCCGCTTCGTTTTCCTTGTGTACAGAAAAGTCTGTTTTGGAAGGTCAAAATGACCATTTTTTGAAATTTTGCCGGCCTCTCCCGTCCAAACGCAGGGGGATGGAGAGTTGTCCTTTATACTGGCGATAGAGTTCGACGAGCTGTATTAAACGCACTCATCGGCTTTGTTGTGACCACAAGTACTGCGGAGTTATGGCCGCCAGAACGTCGGCGGAAGGGTGGTTTAAACCCTTCCCCTTTTTTCCTCGAAAATCAGAAAGTGTTCGCGATTGCCAATTCGATGCTATCGTGTAAGAAGTAAGTCAAGGTGGAATACAGGGCCGCATCCCGTTCCTCGTTATGGCCATTATTTCCGGAATTAGAGACTGAAATATTTCAGGTACCCAAAAATTAAGGCTAGAAAAAAGTGCGGCGGATTTGCCGGATTTTTGCGGTGATTACTGGCGAAGATGCGTGGATGCTACAGTTAAAAGGGCGGGCCTCTGAGCCGCTGTTTTCCTTGTGTAGAGAAAAGTCTGTTTTGGAAGGGCAAAATGACCATTTTTGGAAATTTTGCCGGCCTCTCCCGTCCAAACGCAGGGGGATAGAGAGTTGTCCTTTATACTGGAGATAGAGTTCGACGAGCTGTATTCAACGCACTCATCGACTTTGTTGTGACCACAAGTACTGCGGAGTTATGGCCGCCAGAACGTCGGCGGAAGGGTGGTTTAAACCCTTCCCCTTTTTTTCTCGAAAATCAGAAAGTGTTCGCGATTGCCAATTCGATGCTATCGTGTAAGAAGTAAGTCAAGGTGGAATACAGGGCCGCATCCCGTTCCTCGTTATGGCCATTATTTCCGGAATTAGAGACTGAAATATTTCAGGTACCCAAAAATTAAGGCTAGAAAAAAGTGCGGCGGATTTGCCGGATTTTTGCGGTGATTGCAGGCGAAGATGCGGGGATGCTACAGTTAAAAGGGCGGGCCTCTGAGCCGCTTCGTTTTCCTTGTGTAGAGAAAAGTCTGTTTTGGAAGGTCAAAACGACCATTTTTGGAAATTTTGCCGGCCTCTCCCGTCCAAACGCAGGGGGATAGAGAGTTGTCCTTTATACTGGAGATAGAGTTCGACGAGCTGTATTCAACGCAATCATCGGCTTTGTTGTGACCACAAGTACTGCGGAGTTATGGCCGCCAGAACGTCGGCGGAAGGGTGGTTTAAACCCTTCCCCTTTTTTTCTCGAAAATCAGAAAGTGTTCGCGATTGCCAATTCGATGCTATCGTGTAAGAAGTAAGTCAAGTTGGAATACAGGGCCGCATTCCGTTCCTCGTTATGGCCATTATTTCCGGAATTAGAGACTGAAATATTTCAGGTACCCAAAAATTAAGGCTAGAAACAAGTGCGGCGGATTTGCCGGATTTTTGCGGTGATTACTGGCGAAGATGCGGGGATGCTACAGTTAAAAGGGCGGGCCTCTGAGCCGCTTCGTTTTCCCTTGTGTAGAGAAAAGTCTGTTTTGGAAGGTCAAAATGACCATTTTTGGAAATTTTGCCGGCCTCTCCCGTCCAAACGCAGGGGGATAGAGAGTTGTCCTTTATACTGGAGATAGAGTTCGACGAGCTGTATTCAACGCACTCATCGGCTTTGTTGTGACCACAAGTACTGCGGAGTAATGGCCGCCAGAACGTCGGCGGAAGGGTGGTTTAAACCCTTCCCCTTTTTTTCTCGAAAATCAGAAAGTGTTCGCGATTGCCAATTCGATGCTATCGTGTAAGAAGTAAGTCAAGGTGGAATACAGGGCCGCATCCCGTTCCTCTTTATGGCCATTATTTCCGGAATTAGAGACTGAAATATTTCAGGTACCCAAAAATTAAGGCTAGACACAAGTGCGGCGGATTTGCCGAATTTTTGCGGTGATTACTGGCGAAGATGCGGGGATGCTACAGTTAAAAGGGCGGGCCTCTGAGCCGCTTCGTTTTCCTTGTGTAGAGAAAAGTCTGTTTTGGAAGGTCAAAATGACCATTTTTGGAAATTTTGCCGGCCTCTCCCGTCCAAACGCAGGGGGATAGAGAGTTGTCCTTTATACTGGAGATAGAGTTCGACGAGCTGTATTAAACGCACTCATCGGCTTTGTTGTGACCACAAGTACGGCGGAGTTATGGCCGCCAGAACGTCGGCGGAAGGGTGGTTCCCCTTTTTTTTCTTGAAAATCAGAAAGTGTTCGCGATTGCCAATTCGATGCTATCGTGTAAGAAGTAAGTCAAGGTGGAATACAGGGCCGCATCCCGTTCCTCGTTATGGCCATTATTTCCGGAATTAGAGACTGAAATATTTCAGGTACCCAAAAATTAAGGCTAGAAAAAAGTGCGGCGGATTTGCCGGATTTTTGCGGTGATTACTGGCGAAGATGCGGGGATGCTACATATAAAAGGGCGGGCCTCTGAGCCGCTTCGTTTTCCTTGTGTAGAGAAAAGTCTGTTTTGGAAGGTCAAAATGACCATTTTTGGAAATTTTGCCGGCCTCTCACGTCCAAACGCAGGGGGATAGAGAGTTGTCCTTTATACTGGAGATAGAGTTCGACGAGCTGTATTCAACGCACTCATCGGCTTTGTTGTGACCACAAGTACTGCGGAGTTATGGCCGCCAGAACGTCGGCGGAAGGGTGGTTCCCCTTTTTTTCTCGAAAATCAGAAAGTGTTCGCGATTGCCAATTCGATGCTATCGTGTAAGAAGTAAGTCAAGGTGGAATACAGGGCCGCATCCCGTTCCTCGTTATGGCCATTATTTCCGGAATTAGAGACTGAAATATTTCAGGTACCCAAAAATTAAGGCTAGAAACCAGTGCGGCGGATTTGCCGGATTTTTGCGGTGATTGCAGGCGAAGATGCGGGGATGCTACAGTTAAAAGGGCGGGCCTCTGAGCCGCTTCGTTTTCCTTGTGTAGAGAAAAGTCTGTTTTGGAAGGTCAAAACGACCATTTTTGGAAATTTTGCCGGCCTCTCCCGTCCAAACGCAGGGGGATAGAGAGTTGTCCTTTATACTGGAGATAGAGTACGACGAGCTGTATTCAACGCACTCATCGGCTTTGTTGTGACCACAAGTACTGCGGAGTTATGGCCGCCAGAACGTCGGCGGAAGGGTGGTTCCCCTTTTTTTTCTCGAAAATCAGAAAGTGTTCGCGATTGCCAATTCGATGGTATCGTGTAAGAAGTAAGTCAAGGTGGAATACAGGGCCGCATCCCGTTCCTCGTTATGGCCATTATTTCCGGAATTAGAGGCTGAAATATTTCAGGTACCCAAAAATTAAGGCTAGAAAAAAGTGCGGCGGATTTGCCGGATTTTTGCAGTGATTACTGGCGAAGATGCGTGGATGCTACAGTTAAAAGGGCGGGCCTCTGAGCCGCTGTTTTCCTTCTGTAGAGAAAAGTCTGTTTTGGAAGGTCAAAATGACCATTTTTGGAAATTTTGCCGGCCTCTCCCGTCCAAACGCAGGGGGATAGAGAGTTGTCCTTTATACTGGAGATAGAGTTCGACGAGCTGTATTCAACGCAATCATCGGCTTTGTTGTGACCACAAGTACTGCGGAGTTATGGCCGCCAGAACGTCGGGTGAAGGGTGGTTTAAACCCTTCCCCTTTTTTTCTCGTAAATCAGAAAGTGTTCGCGATTGCCAATTCGATGCTATCGTGTAAGAAGTAAGTCAAGGTGGAATACAGGGCCGCATCCCGTTCCTCGTTATGGCCATTATTTCCGGAATTAGAGACTGAAATATTTCAGGTACCGAAAAATTAAGGGTAGATACAAGTGCGGCGGATTTGCCGGATTTTTGCGGTGATTACTGGCGAAGATGCGGGGATGCTACAGTTAAAAGGGCGGGCCGCTGAGCCGCTTCGTTTTCCTTGTGTACAGAAAAGTCTGTTTTGGAAGGTCAAAATGACCATTTTTTGAAATTTTGCCGGCCTCTCCCGTCCAAACGCAGGGGGATGGAGAGTTGTCCTTTATACTGGCGATAGAGTTCGACGAGCTGTATTAAACGCACTCATCGGCTTTGTTGTGACCACAAGTACTGCGGAGTTATGGCCGCCAGAACGTCGGCGGAAGGGTGGTTTAAACCCTTCCCCTTTTTTCCTCGAAAATCAGAAAGTGTTCGCGATTGCCAATTCGATGCTATCGTGTAAGAAGTAAGTCAAGGTGGAATACAGGGCCGCATCCCGTTCCTCGTTATGGCCATTATTTCCGGAATTAGAGACTGAAATATTTCAGGTACCCAAAAATTAAGGCTAGAAAAAAGTGCGGCGGATTTGCCGGATTTTTGCGGTGATTACTGGCGAAGATGCGTGGATGCTACAGTTAAAAGGGCGGGCCTCTGAGCCGCTGTTTTCCTTGTGTAGAGAAAAGTCTGTTTTGGAAGGGCAAAATGACCATTTTTGGAAATTTTGCCGGCCTCTCCCGTCCAAACGCAGGGGGATAGAGAGTTGTCCTTTATACTGGAGATAGAGTTCGACGAGCTGTATTCAACGCACTCATCGGCTTTGTTGTGACCACAAGTACTGCGGAGTTATGGCCGCCAGAACGTCGGCGGAAGGGTGGTTTAAACCCTTCCCCTTTTTTTCTCGAAAATCAGAAAGTGTTCGCGATTGCCAATTCGATGCTATCGTGTAAGAAGTAAGTCAAGGTGGAATACAGGGCCGCATCCCGTTCCTCGTTATGGCCATTATTTCCGGAATTAGAGACTGAAATATTTCAGGTACCCAAAAATTAAGGCTAGAAAAAAGTGCGGCGGATTTGCCGGATTTTTGCGGTGATTGCAGGCGAAGATGCGGGGATGCTACAGTTAAAAGGGCGGGCCTCTGAGCCGCTTCGTTTTCCTTGTGTAGAGAAAAGTCTGTTTTGGAAGGTCAAAACGACCATTTTTGGAAATTTTGCCGGCCTCTCCCGTCCAAACGCAGGGGGATAGAGAGTTGTCCTTTATACTGGAGATAGAGTTCGACGAGCTGTATTCAACGCAATCATCGGCTTTGTTGTGACCACAAGTACTGCGGAGTTATGGCCGCCAGAACGTCGGCGGAAGGGTGGTTTAAACCCTTCCCCTTTTTTTCTCGAAAATCAGAAAGTGTTCGCGATTGCCAATTCGATGCTATCGTGTAAGAAGTAAGTCAAGTTGGAATACAGGGCCGCATTCCGTTCCTCGTTATGGCCATTATTTCCGGAATTAGAGACTGAAATATTTCAGGTACCCAAAAATTAAGGCTAGAAACAAGTGCGGCGGATTTGCCGGATTTTTGCGGTGATTACTGGCGAAGATGCGGGGATGCTACAGTTAAAAGGGCGGGCCTCTGAGCCGCTTCGTTTTCCCTTGTGTAGAGAAAAGTCTGTTTTGGAAGGTCAAAATGACCATTTTTGGAAATTTTGCCGGCCTCTCCCGTCCAAACGCAGGGGGATAGAGAGTTGTCCTTTATACTGGAGATAGAGTTCGACGAGCTGTATTCAACGCACTCATCGGCTTTGTTGTGACCACAAGTACTGCGGAGTAATGGCCGCCAGAACGTCGGCGGAAGGGTGGTTTAAACCCTTCCCCTTTTTTTCTCGAAAATCAGAAAGTGTTCGCGATTGCCAATTCGATGCTATCGTGTAAGAAGTAAGTCAAGGTGGAATACAGGGCCGCATCCCGTTCCTCTTTATGGCCATTATTTCCGGAATTAGAGACTGAAATATTTCAGGTACCCAAAAATTAAGGCTAGACACAAGTGCGGCGGATTTGCCGAATTTTTGCGGTGATTACTGGCGAAGATGCGGGGATGCTACAGTTAAAAGGGCGGGCCTCTGAGCCGCTTCGTTTTCCTTGTGTAGAGAAAAGTCTGTTTTGGAAGGTCAAAATGACCATTTTTGGAAATTTTGCCGGCCTCTCCCGTCCAAACGCAGGGGGATAGAGAGTTGTCCTTTATACTGGAGATAGAGTTCGACGAGCTGTATTAAACGCACTCATCGGCTTTGTTGTGACCACAAGTACGGCGGAGTTATGGCCGCCAGAACGTCGGCGGAAGGGTGGTTCCCCTTTTTTTTCTTGAAAATCAGAAAGTGTTCGCGATTGCCAATTCGATGCTATCGTGTAAGAAGTAAGTCAAGGTGGAATACAGGGCCGCATCCCGTTCCTCGTTATGGCCATTATTTCCGGAATTAGAGACTGAAATATTTCAGGTACCCAAAAATTAAGGCTAGAAAAAAGTGCGGCGGATTTGCCGGATTTTTGCGGTGATTACTGGCGAAGATGCGGGGATGCTACATATAAAAGGGCGGGCCTCTGAGCCGCTTCGTTTTCCTTGTGTAGAGAAAAGTCTGTTTTGGAAGGTCAAAATGACCATTTTTGGAAATTTTGCCGGCCTCTCCCGTCCAAACGCAGGGGGATAGAGAGTTGTCCTTTATACTGGAGATAGAGTTCGACGAGCTGTATTCAACGCACTCATCGGCTTTGTTGTGACCACAAGTACTGCGGAGTTATGGCCGCCAGAACGTCGGCGGAAGGGTGGTTCCCCTTTTTTTCTCGAAAATCAGAAAGTGTTCGCGATTGCCAATTCGATGCTATCGTGTAAGAAGTAAGTCAAGGTGGAATACAGGGCCGCATCCCGTTCCTCGTTATGGCCATTATTTCCGGAATTAGAGACTGAAATATTTCAGGTACCCAAAAATTAAGGCTAGAAACCAGTGCGGCGGATTTGCCGGATTTTTGCGGTGATTGCAGGCGAAGATGCGGGGATGCTACAGTTAAAAGGGCGGGCCTCTGAGCCGCTTCGTTTTCCTTGTGTAGAGAAAAGTCTGTTTTGGAAGGTCAAAACGACCATTTTTGGAAATTTTGCCGGCCTCTCCCGTCCAAACGCAGGGGGATAGAGAGTTGTCCTTTATACTGGAGATAGAGTACGACGAGCTGTATTCAACGCACTCATCGGCTTTGTTGTGACCACAAGTACTGCGGAGTTATGGCCGCCAGAACGTCGGCGGAAGGGTGGTTCCCCTTTTTTTTCTCGAAAATCAGAAAGTGTTCGCGATTGCCAATTCGATGGTATCGTGTAAGAAGTAAGTCAAGGTGGAATACAGGGCCGCATCCCGTTCCTCGTTATGGCCATTATTTCCGGAATTAGAGGCTGAAATATTTCAGGTACCCAAAAATTAAGGCTAGAAAAAAGTGCGGCGGATTTGCCGGATTTTTGCAGTGATTACTGGCGAAGATGCGTGGATGCTACAGTTAAAAGGGCGGGCCTCTGAGCCGCTGTTTTCCTTCTGTAGAGAAAAGTCTGTTTTGGAAGGTCAAAATGACCATTTTTGGAAATTTTGCCGGCCTCTCCCGTCCAAACGCAGGGGGATAGAGAGTTGTCCTTTATACTGGAGATAGAGTTCGACGAGCTGTATTCAACGCAATCATCGGCTTTGTTGTGACCACAAGTACTGCTGAGTTATGGCCGCCAGAACGTCGGCGGAAGGGTGGTTTAAACCCTTCCCCTTTTTTTCTCGAAAATCAGAAAGTGTTCGCGATTGCCAATTCGATGCTATCGTGTAAGAAGTAAGTCAAGTTGGAATACAGGGCCGCATTCCGTTCCTCGTTATGGCCATTATTTCCGGAATTAGAGACTGAAATATTTCAGGTACCCAAAAATTAAGGCTAGAAACAAGTGCGGCGGATTTGCCGGATTTTTGCGGTGATTACTGGCGAAGATGCGGGGATGCTACAGTTAAAAGGGCGGGCCTCTGAGCCGCTTCGTTTTCCCTTGTGTAGAGAAAAGTCTGTTTTGGAAGGTCAAAATGACCATTTTTGGAAATTTTGCCGGCCTCTCCCGTCCAAACGCAGGGGGATAGAGAGTTGTCCTTTATACTGGAGATAGAGTTCGACGAGCTGTATTCAACGCACTCATCGGCTTTGTTGTGACCACAAGTACTGCGGAGTAATGGCCGCCAGAACGTCGGCGGAAGGGTGGTTTAAACCCTTCCCCTTTTTTTCTCGAAAATCAGAAAGTGTTCGCGATTGCCAATTCGATGCTATCGTGTAAGAAGTAAGTCAAGGTGGAATACAGGGCCGCATCCCGTTCCTCTTTATGGCCATTATTTCCGGAATTAGAGACTGAAATATTTCAGGTACCCAAAAATTAAGGCTAGACACAAGTGCGGCGGATTTGCCGAATTTTTGCGGTGATTACTGGCGAAGATGCGGGGATGCTACAGTTAAAAGGGCGGGCCTCTGAGCCGCTTCGTTTTCCTTGTGTAGAGGAAAGTCTGTTTTGGAAGGTCAAAATGACCATTTTTGGAAATTTTGCCGGCCTCTCCCGTCCAAACGCAGGGGGATAGACAGTTGCCCTTTATACTGGAGATAGAGTTCGACGAGCTGTATTAAACGCACTCATCGGCTTTGTTGTGACCACAAGTACGGCGGAGTTATGGCCGCCAGAACGTCGGCGGAAGGGTGGTTCCCCTTTTTTTTCTTGAAAATCAGAAAGTGTTCGCGATTGCCAATTCGATGCTATCGTGTAAGAAGTAAGTCAAGGTGGAATACAGGGCCGCATCCCGTTCCTCGTTATGGCCATTATTTCCGGAATTAGAGACTGAAATATTTCAGGTACCCAAAAATTAAGGCTAGAAAAAAGTGCGGCGGATTTGCCGGATTTTTGCGGTGATTACTGGCGAAGATGCGGGGATGCTACATATAAAAGGGCGGGCCTCTGAGCCGCTTCTTTTTCCTTGTGTAGAGAAAAGTCTGTTTTGGAAGGTCAAAATGACCATTTTTGGAAATTTTGCCGGCCTCTCCCGTCCAAACGCAGGGGGATAGAGAGTTGTCCTTTATACTGGAGATAGAGTTCGACGAGCTGTATTCAACGCACTCATCGGCTTTGTTGTGACCACAAGTACTGCGGAGTAATGGCCGCCAGAACGTCGGCGGAAGGGTGGTTCCCCTTTTTTTTCTTGAAAATCAGAAAGTGTTCGCGATTGCCAATTCGATGCTATCGTGTAAGAAGTAAGTCAAGGTGGAATACAGGGCCGCATCCCGTTCCTCGTTATGGCCATTATTTCCGGAATTAGAGACTGAAATATTTCAGGTACCCAAAAATTAAGGCTAGAAAAAAGTGCGGCGGATTTGCCGGATTTTTGCGGTGATTACTGGCGAAGATGCGGGGATGCTACAGTTAAAAGGGCGGGCCTCTGAGCCGCTTCGTTTTCCTTGTGTAGAGAAGAGTCTGTTTTGGAAGGTCAAAACGACCATTTTTTGAAATTTTCCCGGCCTCTCCCGTCCAAAGGCAGGGGGATAGAGAGTTGTCCTTTATGCTGGAGATAGAGTTCGACGAGCTGTATTCAACGCACTCATCGGCTTTGTTGTGACCACAAGTACTGCGGAGTTATGGCCGCCAGAACGTCGGCGGAAGGGTGGTTCCCCTTTTTTTTCTCGAAAATCAGAAAGTGTTCGCGTTTGCCAATTCGATGGTATCGTGTAAGAAGTAAGTCAAGGTGGAATACAGGGCCGCATCCCGTTCCTCGTTATGGCCATTATTTCCGGAATTAGAGACTGAAATATTTCAGGTACCCAAAAATTAAGGCTAGAAACAAGTGCGGCGGATATGCCGGATTTTTGCGGTGATTACTGGCGAAGATGCGGGGATGCTACAGTTAAAAGGGCGGGCCTCTGAGCCGCTTCGTTTTCCCTTGTGTAGAGAAAAGTCTGTTTTGGAAGGTCAAAATGACCATCTTTGGAAATTTTGCCGGCCTCTCCCGTCCAAACGCAGGGGGATAGAGAGTTGTCCTTTATACTGGAGATAGAGTTCGACGAGCTGTATTCAACGCACTCATCGGCTTTGTTGTGACCACAAGTACTGCTGAGTTATGGCCGCCAGAACGTCGGCGGAAGGGTGGTTCCCCTTTTTTTTCTCGAAAATCAGAAAGTGTTCGCGATTGCCAATTCGATGCTATCGTGTAAGAAGTAGGTCAAGGTGGAATACAGGGCCGCGTCCCGTTCCTCGTTATGGCCATTATTTCCGGAATTAGAGACTGAAATATTTCAGGTACCCAAAAATTAAGGCTAGAAAAAAGTGCGGCGGATTTGCCGGATTTTTGCGGTGATTACTGGCGAAGATGCGGGGATGCTACAGTTAAAAGGGCGGGCCTCTGAGCCGCTGTTTTCCTTGTGTAGAGAAAAGTCTGTTTTGGAAGGTCAAAATGACCATTTTTGGAAATTTTGCCGGCCTCTCCCGTCCAAACGCAGGGGGATAGAGAGTTGTCCTTTATACTGGAGATAGAGTTCGACGAGCTGTATTCAACGCACTCATCGGCTTTGTTGTGACCACAAGTACTGCGGAGTTATGGCCGCCAGAACGTCGGGTGAAGGGTGGTTTAAACCCTTCCCCTTTTTTTCTCGTAAATCAGAAAGAGTTCGCGATTGCCAATTCGATGCTATCGTGTAAGAAGTAAGTCAAGGTGGAATACAGGGCCGCATCCCGTTCCTCGTTATGGCCATTATTTCCGGAATTAGAGACTGAAATATTTCAGGTACCCAAAAATTAAGGCTAGAAACAAGTGCGGCGGATTTGCCGGATTTTTGCGGTGATTACTGGCGAAGATGCGGGGATGCTACAGTTAAAAGGGCGGGCCGCTGAGCCGCTTCGTTTTCCTTGTGTAGAGAAAAGTCTGTTTTGGAAGGTCAAAATGACCATTTTTTGAAATTTTGCCGGCCTCTCCCGTCCAAACGCAGGGGGATGGAGAGTTGTCCTTTATACTGGCGATAGAGTTCGACGAGCTGTATTAAACGCACTCATCGGCTTTGTTGTGACCACAAGTACTGCGGAGTTATGGCCGCCAGAACGTCGGCGGAAGGGTGATTCCCCTTTTTTTTCTCGAAAATCAGAAAGTGTTCGCGATTGCCAATTCGATGCTATCGTGTAAGAAGTAAGTCAAGGTGGAATACAGGGCCGCATCCCGTTCCTCGTTATGGCCATTATTTCCGGAATTAGAGACTGAAATATTTCAGGTATCCAAAAATTAAGGCTAGTAAAAAGTGCGGCGGATTTGCCGGATTTTTGCGGTGATTACTGGCGAAGATGCGGGGATGCTACAGTTAAAAGGGCGGGCCTCTGAGCCGCTTCGTTTTCCTTGTGTAGAGAAAAGTCTGTTTTGGAAGGTCAAAACGACCATTTTTGGAAATTTTGCCGGCCTCTCCCGTCCAAACGCAGGGGGATAGAGAGTTGTCCTTTATACTGGAGATAGAGTTCGACGAGCTGTATTCAACGCACTCATCGGCTTTGTTGTGACCACAAGTACTGCGGAGTTATGGCCGCCAGAACGTCGGCGGAAGGGTGGTTCCCCTTTTTTTTCTCGAAAATCAGAAAGTGTTCGCGATTGCCAATTCGATGGTATCGTGTAAGAAGTAAGTCAAGGTGGAATACAGTGCCGCATCCCGTTCCTCGTTATGGCCATTATTTCCGGAATTAGAGACTGAAATATTTCAGGTACCCAAAAATTAAGGCTAGAAACAAGTGCGGCGGATTTGCCGGATTTTTGCGGTTATTACTGGCGAAGATGCGGGGATGCTACAGTTAAAAGGGCGGGCCTCTGAGCCGCTTCGTTTTCCCTTGTGTAGAGAAAAGTCTGTTTTGGAAGGTCAAAATGACCATTTTTGGAAATTTTGCCGGCCTCTCCCGTCCAAACACAGGGGGATAGAGAGTTGTCCTTTATACTAGAGATAGAGTTCGACGAGCTGTATTCAACGCACTCATCGGCTTTGTTGTGACCACAAGTACTGCGGAGTTATGGCCGCCAGAACGTCGGCGGAAGGGTGGTTTACCTTCCCCTTTTTTTCTCGAAAATCAGAAAGTGTTCGCGATTGCCCATTCGATGCTATCGTGTAAGAAGTAAGTCAAGGTGGAATACAGGGCCGCATCCCGTTCCTCGTTATGGCCATTATTTCCGGAATTAGAGGCTGAAATATTTCAGGTACCCAAAAATTAAGGCTAGAAAAAAATGCGCCGGATTTGCCGGATTTTTGCAGTGATTACTGGCGAAGATGCGTGGATGCTACAGTTAAAAGGGCGGGCCTCTGAGCCTCTGTTTTCCTTGTGTAGAGAAAAGTCTGTTTTGGAAGGTCAAAATGACCAATTTTGGAAATTTTGCCGGCCTCTCCCGTCCAAACGCAGGGGGATAGAGAGTTGTCCTTTATACTGGAGATAGAGTTCGACGAGCTGTATTCAACGCAATCATCGGCTTTGTTGTGACCACAAGTACTGCGGAGTTATGGCCGCCAGAACGTCGGCGGAAGGGTGGTTTAAACCCTTCCCCTTTTTTTCTCGAAAATCAGAAAGTGTTCGCGATTGCCAATTCGATGCTATCGTGTAAGAAGTAAGTCAAGTTGGAATACAGGGCCGCATCCCGTTCCTCGTTATGGCCATTATTTCCGGAATTAGAGACTGAAATATTTCAGGTACCCAAAAATTAAGGCTAGAAACAAGTGCGGCGGATTTGCCGGATTTTTACGGTGATTACTGGCGAAGATGCGGGGATGCTACAGTTAAAAGGGCGGGCCTCTGAGCCGCTTCGTTTTCCTTGTGTAGAGAAAAGTCTGTTTTGGAAGGTCAAAATGACCATTTTTGGAAATTTTGCCGGCCTCTCCCGTCCAAACGCAGGGGGATAGAGAGTTGTCCTTTATACTGGAGATAGAGTTCGACGAGCTGTATTCAACGCACTCATCGGCTTTGTTGTGACCACAAGTACTGCGGAGTTATGGCCGCCAGAACGTCGGGTGAAGGGTGGTTTAAACCCTTCCCCTTTTTTTCTCGTAAATCAGAAAGTGTTCGCGATTGCCAATTCGATGCTATCGTGTAAGAAGTAAGTCAAGGTGGAATACAGGGCCGCATCCCGTTCCTCGTTATGGCCATTATTTCCGGAATTAGAGACTGAAATATTTCAGGTACCGAAAAATTAAGGGTAGATACAAGTGCGGCGGATTTGCCGGATTTTTGCGGTGATTACTGGCGAAGATGCGGGGATGCTACAGTTAAAAGGGCGGGCCGCTGAGCCGCTTCGTTTTCCTTGTGTACAGAAAAGTCTGTTTTGGAAGGTCAAAATGACCATTTTTTGAAATTTTGCCGGCCTCTCCCGTCCAAACGCAGGGGGATGGAGAGTTGTCCTTTATACTGGCGATAGAGTTCGACGAGCTGTATTAAACGCACTCATCGGCTTTGTTGTGACCACAAGTACTGCGGAGTTATGGGCGCCAGAATGTCGGCGGAAGGGTGGTTTAAACCCTTCCCCTTTTTTCCTCGAAAATCAGAAAGTGTTCGCGATTGCCAATTCGATGCTATCGTGTAAGAAGTAAGTCAAGGTGGAATACAGGGCCGCATCGCGTTCCTCGTTATGGCCATTATTTCCGGAATTAGAGACTGAAATATTTCAGGTACCCAAAAATTAAGGCTAGAAAAAAGTGCGGCGGATTTGCCGGATTTTTGCGGTGATTACTGGCGAAGATGCGTGGATGCTACAGTTAAAAGGGCGGGCCTCTGAGCCGCTGTTTTCCTTGTGTAGAGAAAAGTCTGTTTTGGAAGGTCAAAATGACCATTTTTGGAAATTTTGCCGGCCTCTCCCGTCCAAACGCAGGGGGATAGAGAGTTGTCCTTTATACTGGAGATAGAGTTCGACGAGCTGTATTCAACGCACTCATCGGCTTTGTTGTGACCACAAGTACTGCGGAGTTATGGCCGCCAGACCGTCGGCGGAAGGGTGGTTTAAACCCTTCCCCTTTTTTTCTCGAAAATCAGAAAGTGTTCGCGATTGCCAATTCGATGCTATCGTGTAAGAAGTAAGTCAAGGTGGAATACAGGGCCGCATCCCGTTCCTCGTTATGGCCATTATTTCCGGAATTAGAGACTGAAATATTTCAGGTACCCAAAAATTAAGGCTAGAAACCAGTGCGGCGGATTTGCCGGATTTTTGCGGTGATTGCAGGCGAAGATGCGGGGATGCTACAGTTAAAAGGGCGGGCCTCTGAGCCGCTTCGTTTTCCTTGTGTAGAGAAAAGTCTGTTTTGGAAGGTCAAAACGACCATTTTTGGAAATTTTGCCGGCCTCTCCCGTCCAAACGCAGGGGGATAGAGAGTTGTCCTTTATACTGGAGATAGAGTACGACGAGCTGTATTCAACGCACTCATCGGCTTTGTTGTGACCACAAGTACTGCGGAGTTATGGCCGCCAGAACGTCGGCGGAAGGGTGGTTCCCCTTTTTTTTCTCGAAAATCAGAAAGTGTTCGCGATTGCCAATTCGATGGTATCGTGTAAGAAGTAAGTCAAGGTGGAATACAGGGCCGCATCCCGTTCCTCGTTATGGCCATTATTTCCGGAATTAGAGACTGAAATATTTCAGGTACCCAAAAATTAAGGCTAGAAACAAGTGCGGCGGATTTGCCGGATTTTTGCGGTTATTACTGGCGAAGATGCGGGGATGCTACAGTTAAAAGGGCGGGCCTCTGAGCCGCTTCGTTTTCCCTTGTGTAGAGAAAAGTCTGTTTTGGAAGGTCAAAATGACCATTTTTGGAAATTTTGCCGGCCTCTCCCGTCCAAACACAGGGGGATAGAGAGTTGTCCTTTATACTAGAGATAGAGTTCGACGAGCTGTATTCAACGCACTCATCGGCTTTGTTGTGACCACAAGTACTGCGGAGTTATGGCCGCCAGAACGTCGGCGGAAGGATGGTTTACCTTCCCCTTTTTTTCTCGAAAATCAGAAAGTGTTCGCGATTGCCCATTCGATGCTATCGTGTAAGAAGTAAGTCAAGGTGGAATACAGGGCCGCATCCCGTTCCTCGTTATGGCCATTATTTCCGGAATTAGAGGCTGAAATATTTCAGGTACCCAAAAATTAAGGCTAGAAAAAAATGCGCCGGATTTGCCGGATTTTTGCAGTGATTACTGGCGAAGATGCGTGGATGCTACAGTTAAAAGGGCGGGCCTCTGAGCCTCTGTTTTCCTTGTGTAGAGAAAAGTCTGTTTTGGAAGGTCAAAATGACCAATTTTGGAAATTTTGCCGGCCTCTCCCGTCCAAACGCAGGGGGATAGAGAGTTGTCCTTTATACTGGAGATAGAGTTCGACGAGCTGTATTCAACGCAATCATCGGCTTTGTTGTGACCACAAGTACTGCGGAGTTATGGCCGCCAGAACGTCGGCGGAAGGGTGGTTTAAACCCTTCCCCTTTTTTTCTCGAAAATCAGAAAGTGTTCGCGATTGCCAATTCGATGCTATCGTGTAAGAAGTAAGTCAAGTTGGAATACAGGGCCGCATCCCGTTCCTCGTTATGGCCATTATTTCCGGAATTAGAGACTGAAATATTTCAGGTACCGAAAAATTAAGGGTAGATACAAGTGCGGCGGATTTGCCGGATTTTTGCGGTGATTACTGGCGAAGATGCGGGGATGCTACAGTTAAAAGGGCGGGCCGCTGAGCCGCTTCGTTTTCCTTGTGTACAGAAAAGTCTGTTTTGGAAGGTCAAAATGACCATTTTTTTAAATTTTGCCGGCCTCTCCCGTCCAAACGCAGGGGGATGGAGAGTTGTCCTTTATACTGGCGATAGAGTTCGACGAGCTGTATTAAACGCACTCATCGGCTTTGTTGTGACCACAAGTACTGCGGAGTTATGGGCGCCAGAATGTCGGCGGAAGGGTGGTTTAAACCCTTCCCCTTTTTTCCTCGAAAATCAGAAAGTGTTCGCGATTGCCAATTCGATGCTATGGTGTAAGAAGTAAGTCAAGGTGGAATACAGGGCCGCATCCCGTTCCTCGTTATGGCCATTATTTCCGGAATTAGAGACTGAAATATTTCAGGTACCCAAAAATTAAGGCTAGAAAAAAGTGCGGCGGATTTGCCGGATTTTTGCGGTGATTACTGGCGAAGATGCGTGGATGCTACAGTTAAAAGGGCGGGCCTCTGAGCCGCTGTTTTCCTTGTGTAGAGAAAAGTCTGTTTTGGAAGGTCAAAATGACCATTTTTGGAAATTTTGCCGGCCTCTCCCGTCCAAACGCAGGGGGATAGAGAGTTGTCCTTTATACTGGAGATAGAGTTCGACGAGCTGTATTCAACGCACTCATCGGCTTTGTTGTGATCACAAGTACTGCGGAGTTATGGCCGCCAGAACGTCGGCGGAAGGGTGGTTTAAACCCTTCCCCTTTTTTTCTCGAAAATCAGAAAGTGTTCGCGATTGCCAATTCGATGCTATCGTGTAAGAAGTAAGTCAAGGTGGAATACAGGGCCGCATCCCGTTCCTCGTTATGGCCATTATTTCCGGAATTAGAGACTGAAATATTTCAGGTACCCAAAAATTAAGGCTAGAAACCAGTGCGGCGGATTTGCCGGATTTTTGCGGTGATTGCAGGCGAAGATGCGGGGATGCTACAGTTAAAAGGGCGGGCCTCTGAGCCGCTTCGTTTTCCTTGTGTAGAGAAAAGTCTGTTTTGGAAGGTCAAAACGACCATTTTTGGAAATTTTGCCGGCCTCTCCCGTCCAAACGCAGGGGGATAGAGAGTTGTCCTTTATACTGGAGATAGAGTACGACGAGCTGTATTCAACGCACTCATCGGCTTTGTTGTGACCACAAGTACTGCGGAGTTATGGCCGCCAGAACGTCGGCGGAAGGGTGGTTCCCCTTTTTTTTCTCGAAAATCAGAAAGTGTTCGCGATTGCCAATTCGATGGTATCGTGTAAGAAGTAAGTCAAGGTGGAATACAGGGCCGCATCCCGTTCCTCGTTATGGCCATTATTTCCGGAATTAGAGGCTGAAATATTTCAGGTACCCAAAAATTAAGGCTAGAAAAAAGTGCGGCGGATTTGCCGGATTTTTGCAGTGATTACTGGCGAAGATGCGTGGATGCTACAGTTAAAAGGGCGGGCCTCTGAGCCGCTGTTTTCCTTCTGTAGAGAAAAGTCTGTTTTGGAAGGTCAAAATGACCATTTTTGGAAATTTTGCCGGCCTCTCCCGTCCAAACGCAGGGGGATAGAGAGTTGTCCTTTATACTGGAGATAGAGTTCGACGAGCTGTATTCAACGCAATCATCGGCTTTGTTGTGACCACAAGTACTGCGGAGTTATGGCCGCCAGAACGTCGGCGGAAGGGTGGTTTAAACCCTTCCCCTTTTTTTCTCGAAAATCAGAAAGTGTTCGCGATTGCCAATTCGATGCTATCGTGTAAGAAGTAAGTCAAGTTGGAATACAGGGCCGCATTCCGTTCCTCGTTATGGCCATTATTTCCGGAATTAGAGACTGAAATATTTCAGGTACCCAAAAATTAAGGCTAGAAACAAGTGCGGCGGATTTGCCGGATTTTTGCGGTGATTACTGGCGAAGATGCGGGGATGCTACAGTTAAAAGGGCGGGCCTCTGAGCCGCTTCGTTTTCCCTTGTGTAGAGAAAAGTCTGTTTTGGAAGGTCAAAATGACCATTTTTGGAAATTTTGCCGGCCTCTCCCGTCCAAACGCAGGGGGATAGAGAGTTGTCCTTTATACTGGAGATAGAGTTCGACGAGCTGTATTCAACGCACTCATCGGCTTTGTTGTGACCACAAGTACTGCGGAGTAATGGCCGCCAGAACGTCGGCGGAAGGGTGGTTTAAACCCTTCCCCTTTTTTTCTCGAAAATCAGAAAGTGTTCGCGATTGCCAATTCGATGCTATCGTGTAAGAAGTAAGTCAAGGTGGAATACAGGGCCGCATCCCGTTCCTCTTTATGGCCATTATTTCCGGAATTAGACGCTGAAATATTTCAGGTACCCAAAAATTAAGGCTAGAAACCAGTGCGGCGGATTTGCCGGATTTTTGCGGTGATTGCTGGCGAAGATGCGGGGATGCTACAGTTAAAAGGGCGGGCCTCTGAGCCGCTTCGTTTTCCTTGTGTAGAGAAAAGTCTGTTTTGGAAGGTCAAAACGACCATTTTTGGAAATTTTGCCGGCCTCTCCCGTCCAAACGCAGGGGGATAGAGAGTTGTCCTTTATACTGGAGATAGAGTACGACGAGCTGTATTCAACGCACTCATCGGCTTTGTTGTGACCACAAGTACTGCGGAGTTATGGCCGCCAGAACGTCGGCGGAAGGGTGGTTCCCCTTTTTTTTCTCGAAAATCAGAAAGTGTTCGCGATTGCCAATTCGATGGTATCGTGTAAGAAGTAAGTCAAGGTGGAATACAGGGCCGCATCCCGTTCCTCGTTATGGCCATTATTTCCGGAATTAGAGACTGAAATATTTCAGGTACCCAAAAATTAAGGCTAGAAAAAAGTGCGGCGGATTTGCCGGATTTTTGCGGTGATTACTGGCGAAGATGCGGGGATGCTACAGTTAAAAGGGCGGGCCTCTGAGCCGCTTCGTTTTCCTTGGGTAGAGAAAAGTCTGTTTTGGAAGGTCAAAATCACCATTTTTGGAAATTTTGCCGGCCTCTCCCGTCCAAACGCAGGGGGATAGAGAGTTGTCCTTTATACTGGAGATAGAGTTCGACGAGCTGTATTCAACGCACTCATCGGCTTTGTTGTGACCACAAGTACTGCGGAGTTATGGCCGCCAGAACGTCTCGAAAATCAGAAAGTGTTCGCGATTGCCAATTCGATGCTATCGTGTAAGAAGTAAGTCAAGGTGGAATACAGGGCCGCATCCCGTTCCTCGTTATGGCCATTATTTCTGGAATTAGAGGCTGAAATATTTCAGGTACCCAAAAATTAAGGCTAGAAAAAAGTGCGGCGGATTTGCCGGATTTTTGCAGTGATTACTGGCGAAGATGCGTGGATGCTACAGTTAAAAGGGCGGGCCTCTGAGCCGCTGTTTTCCTTCTGTAGAGAAAAGTCTGTTTTGGAAGGTCAAAATGACCATTTTTGGAAATTTTGCCGGCCTCTCCCGTCCAAACGCAGGGGGATAGAGAGTTGTCCTTTATACTGGAGATAGAGTTCGACGAGCTGTATTCAACGCAATCATCGGCTTTGTTGTGACCACAAGTACTGCGGAGTTATGGCCGCCAGAACGTCGGCGGAAGGGTGGTTTAAACCCTTCCCCTTTTTTTCTCGAAAATCAGAAAGTGTTCGCGATTGCCAATTCGATGCTATCGTGTAAGAAGTAAGTCAAGTTGGAATACAGGGCCGCATCCCGTTCCTCGTTATGGCCATTATTTCCGGAATTAGAGGCTGAAATATTTCAGGTACCCAAAAATTAAGGCTAGAAAAAAGTGCGGCGGATTTGCCGGATTTTTGCAGTGATTACTGGCGAAGATGCGTGGATGCTACAGTTAAAAGGGCGGGCCTCTGAGCCGCTGTTTTCCTTCTGTAGAGAAAAGTCTGTTTTGGAAGGTCAAAATGACCATTTTTGGAAATTTTGCCGGCCTCTCCCGTCCAAACGCAGGGGGATAGAGAGTTGTCCTTTATACTGGAGATAGAGTTCGACGAGCTGTATTCAACGCACTCATCGGCTTTGTTGTGACCACAAGTACTGCGGAGTTATGGCCGCCAGAACGTCTCGAAAATCAGAAAGTGTTCGCGATTGCCAATTCGATGCTATCGTGTAAGAAGTAAGTCAAGGTGGAATACAGGGCCGCATCCCGTTCCTCGTTATGGCCATTATTTCCGGAATTAGAGGCTGAAATATTTCAGGTACCCAAAAATTAAGGCTAGAAAAAAGTGCGCCGGATTTGCCGGATTTTTGCAGTGATTACTGGCGAAGATGCGTGGATGCTACAGTTAAAAGGGCGGGCCTCTGAGCCGCTGTTTTCCTTGTGTAGAGAAAAGTCTGTTTTGGAAGGTCAAAATGACCATTTTTGGAAATTTTGCCGGCCTCTCCCGTCCAAACGCAGGGGGATAGAGAGTTGTCCTTTATACTGGTGATAGAGTTCGACGAGCTGTATTCAACGCAATCATCGGCTTTGTTGTGACCACAAGTACTGCGGAGTTATGGCCGCCAGAACGTCGGCGGAAGGGTGGTTTAAACCCTTCCCCTTTTTTTCTCGAAAATCAGAAAGTGTTCGCGATTGCCAATTCGATGCTATCGTGTAAGAAGTAAGTCAAGTTGGAATACAGGGCCGCATCCCGTTCCTCGTTATGGCCATTATTTCCGGAATTAGAGACTGAAATATTTCAGGTACCCAAAAATTAAGGCTAGAAAAAAGTGCGGCGGATTTGCCGGATTTTTGCGGTGATTACTGGCGAAGATGCGTGGATGCTACAGTTAAAAGGGCGGGCCTCTGAGCCGCTGTTTTCCTTGTGTAGAGAAAAGTCTGTTTTGGAAGGTCAAAATGACCATTTTTGGAAATTTTGCCGGCCTCTCCCGTCCAAACGCAGGGGGATAGAGAGTTGTCCTTTATACTGGAGATAGAGTTCGACGAGCTGTATTCAACGCACTCATCGGCTTTGTTGTGACCACAAGTACTGCGGAGTTATGGCCGCCACAACGTCGGCGGAAGGGTGGTTCCCCTTTTTTTTCTCGAAAATCAGAAAGTGTTCGCGATTGCCAATTCGATGCTATCGTGTAAGAAGTAAGTCAAGGTGGAATACAGGGCCGCATCCCGTTCCTCGTTATGGCCATTAATTCCGGAATTAGAGACTGAAATATTTCAGGTACCGAAAAATTAAGGCTAGAAAAAAGTGCGGCGGATTTGCCGGATTTTTGCGGTGATTACTGGCGAAGATGCGTGGATGCTACAGTTAAAAGGGCGGGCCTCTGAGCCGCTGTTTTCCTTGTGTAGAGAAAAGTCTGTTGTGGAAGGTCAAAATGACCATTTTTGGAAATTTTGCCGGCCTCTCCCGTCCAAACGCAGGGGGATAGAGAGTTGTCCTTTATACTGGAGATAGAGTTCGACGAGCTGTATTCAACGCACTCATCGCCTTTGTTGTGACCACAAGTACTGCGGAGTTATGGCCGCCAGAATGTCGGCGGAAGGGTGGGGAAGGGTTTACCTTCCCCTTTTTTTCTCGATATTCAGAAAGTGTTCGCGATTGCCAATTCGATGCTATCGTGTAAGAAGTCAAGGTGGAATACAGGGCCGCATCCCGTTCCTCTTTATGGCCATTATTTCCGGAATTAGAGGCTGAAATATTTCAGGTACCCAAAAATTAAGGCTAGAAACCAGTGCGGCGGATTTGCCGGATTTTTGCGGTGATTACTGGCGAAGATGCGGGGATGCTACAGTTAAAAGGGCGGGCCTCTGAGCCGCTTCGTTTTCCTTGTGTAGAGAAAAGTCTGTTTTGGAAGGTCAAAATGACCATTTTTTGAAATTTTGCCGGCCTCTCCCGTCCAAACGCAGGGGGATAGAGAGTTGTCCTTTATACTGGAGATAGAGTTCGACGAGCTGTATTCAACGCACTCATCGGCTTTGTTGTGACCACAAGTACTGCGGAGTTATGGCCGCCAGAACGTCGGCGGAAGGGTGGTTTGAACCCTTCCCCTTTTTTTCTCGAAAATCAGAAAGTGTTCGCGATTGCCAATTCGATGCTATCGTGTAAGAAGTAAGTCAAGGTGGAATACAGGGCCGCATCCCGTTCCTCTTTATGGCCATTATTTCCGGAATTAGAGGCTGAAATATTTCAGGTACCTAAAAATTAAGGCTAGAAACCAGTGCGGCGGATTTCCCGGATTTTTGCGGTGCTTCCTGGCGAAGATGCGGGGATGCTACAGTTAAAAGGGCGGGCCTCTGAGCCGCTGTTTTCCTTGTGTAGAGAAAAGTCTGTTTTGGAAGGTCAAAATGACCATTTTTGGAAATTTTGCCGGCCTCTCCCGTCCAAACGCAGGGGGATAGAGAGTTGTCCTTTATACTGGAGATAGAGTTCGACGAGCTGTATTAAACGCACTCATCGGCTTTGTTGTGACCACAAGTACTGCGGAGTTATGGCCGCCAGAATGTCGGCGGAAGGGTGGTTTAAACCCTTCCCCTTTTTTTCTCGAAAATCAGAAAGTGTTCGCAATTGCCAATTCGATGCTATCGTGTAAGAAGTAAGTCAAGGTGGAATACAGGGCCGCATCCCGTTCCTCGTTATGGCCATTATTTCCGGAATTAGAGGCTGAAATATTTCAGATACCCAAAAATTAAGGCTAGAAACCAGTGCGGCGGATTTGCCGGATTTTTGCGGTGATTGCTGGCGAAGATGCGGGGATGCTACAGTTAAAAGGGCGGGCCTCTGAGCCGCTTCGTTTTCCTTGTGTAGAGAAAAGTCTGTTTTGGAAGGTCAAAACGACCATTTTTGGAAATTTTGCCGGCCTCTCCCGTCCAAACGCAGGGGGATAGAGAGTTGTCCTTTATACTGGAGATAGAGTACGACGAGCTGTATTCAACGCACTCATCGGCTTTGTTGTGACCACAAGTACTGCGGAGTTATGGCCGCCAGAACGTCGGCGGAAGGGTGGTTCCCCTTTTTTTTCTCGAAAATCAGAAAGTGTTCGCGATTGCCAATTCGATGGTATCGTGTAAGAAGTAAGTCAAGGTGGAATACAGGGCCGCATCCCGTTCCTCGTTATGGCCATTATTTCCGGAATTAGAGACTGAAATATTTCAGGTACCCAAAAATTAAGGCTAGAAAAAAGTGCGGCGGATTTGCCGGATTTTTGCGGTGATTACTGGCGAAGATGCGGGGATGCTACAGTTAAAAGGGCGGGCCTCTGAGCCGCTTCGTTTTCCTTGGGTAGAGAAAAGTCTGTTTTGGAAGGTCAAAATCACCATTTTTGGAAATTTTGCCGGCCTCTCCCGTCCAAACGCAGGGGGATAGAGAGTTGTCCTTTATACTGGAGATAGAGTTCGACGAGCTGTATTCAACGCACTCATCGGCTTTGTTGTGACCACAAGTACTGCGGAGTTATGGCCGCCAGAACGTCGGCAGAAGGGTGGTTTACCTTCCCCTTTTTTTCTCGAAAATCACAAAGTGTTCGCGATTGCCAATTCGATGCTATCGTGTAAGAAGTAAGTCAAGGTGGAATACAGGGCCGCATCCCGTTCCTCGTTATGGCCATTATTTCCGGAATTAGAGACTGAAATATTTCAGGTACCCAAAACTTAAGGCTAGAAACAAGTGCGGCGGATTTGCCGGATTTTTGCGGTGATTACTGGCGAAGATGCGGGGATGCTACAGTTAAAAGGGCGGGCCTCTGAGCCGCCTCGTTTTCCTTGTGTAGAGAAAAGTCTGTTTTGGAAGGTCAAAATGACCATTTTTGGAAATTTTGCCGGCCTCTCCCGTCCAAACGCAGGGGGATAGAGAGTTGTCCTTTATACTGGAGATAGAGTTCGACGAGCTGTATTCAACGCACTCATCGGCTTTGTTGTGACCACAAGTACTGCGGAGTTATGGCCGCCAGAACGTCTCGAAAATCAGAAAGTGTTCGCGATTGCCAATTCGATGCTATCGTGTAAGAAGTAAGTCAAGGTGGAATACAGGGCCGCATCCCGTTCCTCGTTATGGCCATTATTTCTGGAATTAGAGGCTGAAATATTTCAGGTACCCAAAAATTAAGGCTAGAAAAAAGTGCGGCGGATTTGCCGGATTTTTGCAGTGATTACTGGCGAAGATGCGTGGATGCTACAGTTAAAAGGGCGGGCCTCTGAGTCGCTGTTTTCCTTCTGTAGAGAAAAGTCTGTTTTGGAAGGTCAAAATGACCATTTTTGGAAATTTTGCCGGCCTCTCCCGTCCAAACGCAGGGGGATAGAGAGTTGTCCTTTATACTGGAGATAGAGTTCGACGAGCTGTATTCAACGCAATCATCGGCTTTGTTGTGACCACAAGTACTGCGGAGTTATGGCCGCCAGAACGTCGGCGGAAGGGTGGTTTAAACCCTTCCCCTTTTTTTCTCGAAAATCAGAAAGTGTTCGCGATTGCCAATTCGATGCTATCGTGTAAGAAGTAAGTCAAGTTGGAATACAGGGCCGCATCCCGTTCCTCGTTATGGCCATTATTTCCGGAATTAGAGGCTGAAATATTTCAGGTACCCAAAAATTAAGGCTAGAAAAAAGTGCGGCGGATTTGCCGGATTTTTGCAGTGATTACTGGCGAAGATGCGTGGATGCTACAGTTAAAAGGGCGGGCCTCTGAGCCGCTGTTTTCCTTGTGTAGAGAAAAGTCTGTTTTGGAAGGTCAAAATGACCATTTTTGGAAATTTTGCCGGCCTCTCCCGTCCAAACGCAGGGGGATAGAGAGTTGTCCTTTATACTGGAGATAGAGTTCGACGAGCTGTATTCAACGCACTCATCGGCTTTGTTGTGACCACAAGTACTGCGGAGTTATGGCCGCCAGAACGTCTCGAAAATCAGAAAGTGTTCGCGATTGCCAATTCGATGCTATCGTGTAAGAAGTAAGTCAAGGTGGAATACAGGGCCGCATCCCGTTCCTCGTTATGGCCATTATTTCCGGAATTAGAGGCTGAAATATTTCAGGTACCCAAAAATTAAGGCTAGAAAAAAGTGCGCCGGATTTGCCGGATTTTTGCAGTGATTACTGGCGAAGATGCGTGGATGCTACAGTTAAAAGGGCGGGCCTCTGAGTCGCTGTTTTCCTTGTGTAGAGAAAAGTCTGTTTTGGAAGGTCAAAATGACCATTTTTGGAAATTTTGCCGGCCTCTCCCGTCCAAACGCAGGGGGATAGAGAGTTGTCCTTTATACTGGTGATAGAGTTCGACGAGCTGTATTCAACGCAATCATCGGCTTTGTTGTGACCACAAGTACTGCGGAGTTATGGCCGCCAGAACGTCGGCGGAAGGGTGGTTTAAACCCTTCCCCTTTTTTTCTCGAAAATCAGAAAGTGTTCGCGATTGCCAATTCGATGCTATCGTGTAAGAAGTAAGTCAAGGTGGAATACAGGGCCGCATCCCGTTCCTCTTTATGGCCATTATTTCCGGAATTAGAGGCTGAAATATTTCAGGTACCTAAAAATTAAGGCTAGAAACCAGTGCGGCGGATTTCCCGGATTTTTGCGGTGCTTGCTGGCGAAGATGCGGGGATGCTACAGTTAAAAGGGCGGGCCTCTGAGCCGCTGTTTTCCTTGTGTAGAGAAAAGTCTGTTTTGGAAGGTCAAAATGACCATTTTTGGAAATTTTGCCGGCCTCTCCCGTCCAAACGCAGGGGGATAGAGAGTTGTCCTTTATACTGGAGATAGAGTTCGACGAGCTGTATTAAACGCACTCATCGGCTTTGTTGTGACCACAAGTACTGCGGAGTTATGGCCGCCAGAATGTCGGCGGAAGGGTGGTTTAAACCCTTCCCCTTTTTTTCTCGAAAATCAGAAAGTGTTCGCAATTGCCAATTCGATGCTATCGTGTAAGAAGTAAGTCAAGGTGGAATACAGGGCCGCATCCCGTTCCTCGTTATGGCCATTATTTCCGGAATTAGAGGCTGAAATATTTCAGGTACCCAAAAATTAAGGCTAGAAAAAAGTGCGGCGGATTTGCCGGATTTTTGCGGTGATTACTGGCGAAGATGCGGGGATGCTACAGTTAAAAGGGCGGGCCTCTGAGCCGCTTCGTTTTCCTTGTGTAGAGAAAAGTCTGTTTTGGAAGGTCAAAATGACCATTTTTTGAAATTTTGCCGGCCTCTCCCGTCCAAACGCAGGGGGATAGAGAGTTGTCCTTTATACTGGAGATAGAGTTCGACGAGCTGTATTCAACGCACTCATCGGCTTTGTTGTGACCACAAGTACTGCGGAGTTATGGCCGCCCTTCCCCTTTTTTTCTCGAAAATCACAAAGTGTTCGCGATTGCCAATTCCATGCTATCGTGTAAGAAGTAAGTCAAGGTGGAATACAGGGCCGCATCCCGTTCCTCGATATGGCCATTATTTCCGGAATTAGAGGCTGAAATATTTCAGGTACCCAAAAATTAAGGCTAGAAAAAAGTTCGGCGGATTTGCCGGATTTTTGCGGTGATTACTGGCGAAGATGCGTGGATGCTACAGTTAAAAGTGCGGGCCTCTGAGCCGCTGTTTTCCTTGTGTAGAGAAAAGTCTGTTTTGGAAGGTCAAAATGACCATTTTTGGAAATTTTGCCGGCTTCTCCCGTCCAAACGCAGGGGGATAGAGAGTTGTCCTTTATACTGGAGATAGAGTTCGACGAGCTGTATTCAACGCACTCATCGGCTTTGTTGTGACCACAAGTACTGCGGAGTTATGGCCGCCAGAACGTCGGCGGAAGGGTGGTTTAAACCCTTCCCCCTTTTTTCTCCAAAATCAGAAAGTGTTCGCGATTGCCAATTCGATGCTATCGTGTAAGAAGTAAGTCAAGGTGGAATACAGGGCCGCATCCCGTTCCTCTTTATGGCCATTATTTCCGGAATTAGAGGCTGAAATATTTCAGGTACCCAAAAATTAAGGCTAGAAACCAGTGCGGCGGATTTGCCGGATTTTTGCGGTGATTACTGGCGAAGATGCGGGGATACTACAGTTAAAAGGGCGGGCCTCTGAGCCGCTTCGTTTTCCTTGTGTAGAGAAAAGTCTGTTTTGGAAGGTCAAAATGACCATTTTTTGAAATTTTGCCGGCCTCTCCCGTCCAAACGCAGGGGGATAGAGAGTTGTCCTTTATACTGGAGATAGAGTTCGACGAGCTGTATTCAACGCACTCATCGGCTTTGTTGTGACCACAAGTACTGCGGAGTTATGGCCGCCAGAACGTCGGCGGAAGGGTGGTTTAAACCCTTCCCCTTTTTTTCTCGAAAATCACAAAGTGTTCGCGATTGCCAATTCGATGCTATCGTGTAAGAAGTAAGTCAAGGTGGAATACAGGGCCGCATCCCGTTCCTCGATATGGCCATTATTTCCGGAATTAGAGGCTGAAATATTTCAGGTACCCAAAAATTAAGGCTAGAAAAAAGTTCGGCGGATTTGCCGGATTTTTGCGGTGATTACTGGCGAAGATGCGTGGATGCTACAGTTAAAAGTGCGGGCCTCTGAGCCGCTTCGTTTTCCTTGTGTAGAGAAAAGTCTGTTTTGGAAGGTCAAAATGACCATTTTTGGAAATTTTGCCGGCCTCTCCCGTCCAAACGCAGGGGGATAGAGAGTTGTCCTTTATACTGGAGATAGAGTTCGACGAGCTGTATTCAACGCACTCATCGCCTTTGTTGTGACCACAAGTACTGCGGAGTTATGGCCGCCAGAATGTCGGCGGAAGGGTGGGGAAGGGTTTACCTTCCCCTTTTTTTCTCGATATTCAGAAAGTGTTCGCGATTGCCAATTCGATGCTATCGTGTAAGAAGTCAAGGTGGAATACAGGGCCGCATCCCGTTCCTCTTTATGGCCATTATTTCCGGAATTAGAGGATGAAATATTTCAGATACCCAAAAATTAAGGCTAGAAACCAGTGCGGCGGATTTGCCGGATTTTTGCGGTGATTACTGGCGAAGATGCGGGGATGCTACAGTTAAAAGGGCGGGCCTCTGAGCCGCTTCGTTTTCCTTGTGTAGAGAAAAGTCTGTTTTGTAAGGTCAAAATGACCATTTTTGGAAATTTTGCCGGCCTCTCCCGTCCAAACGCAGGGGGATAGAGAGTTGTCCTTTATACTGGAGATAGAGTTCGACGAGCTGTATTCAACGCACTCATCGGCTTTGTTGTGACCACAAGTACTGCGGAGTTATGGCCGCCAGAACGTCGGCGGAAGGGTGGTTTGAACCCTTCCCCTTTTTTTCTCGAAAATCAGAAAGTGTTCGCGATTGCCAATTCGATGCTATCGTGTAAGAAGTAAGTCAAGGTGGAATACAGGGCCGCATCCCGTTCCTCTTTATGGCCATTATTTCCGGAATTAGAGGCTGAAATATTTCAGGTACCTAAAAATTAAGGCTAGAAACCAGTGCGGCGGATTTCCCGGATTTTTGCGGTGCTTGCTGGCGAAGATGCGGGGATGCTACAGTTAAAAGGGCGGGCCTCTGAGCCGCTGTTTTCCTTGTGTAGAGAAAAGTCTGTTTTGGAAGGTCAAAATGACCATTTTTGGAAATTTTGCCGGCCTCTCCCGTCCAAACGCAGGGGGATAGAGAGTTGTCCTTTATACTGGAGATAGAGTTCGACGAGCTGTATTAAACGCACTCATCGGCTTTGTTGTGACCACAAGTACTGCGGAGTTATGGCCGCCAGAATGTCGGCGGAAGGGTGGTTTAAACCCTTCCCCTTTTTTTCTCGAAAATCAGAAAGTGTTCGCAATTGCCAATTCGATGCTATCGTGTAAGAAGTAAGTCAAGGTGGAATACAGGGCCGCATCCCGTTCCTCTTTATGGCCATTATTTCCGGAATTAGAGGCTGAAATATTTCAGGTACCCAAAAATTAAGGCTAGAAAAAAGTGCGGCGGATTTGCCGGATTTTTGCGGTGATTACTGGCAAAGATGCGGGGATGCTACAGTTAAAAGGGCGGGCCTCTGAGCCGCTTCGTTTTCGGCCTCTCCCGTCCAAACGCAGGGGGATAGAGAGTTGTCCTTTATACTGGAGATAGAGTTCGACGAGCTGTATTCAACGCACTCATCGGCATTGTTGTTACCACAAGTACTGCGGAGTTATGGCCGCCAGAACGTCGGCGGAAGGGTGGTTTAAACCCTTCCCCTTTTTTTCTCGAAAATCAGAAAGTGTTCGCGATTGCCAATTCGATGCTATCGTGTAAGAAGTAAGTCAAGGTGGAATACAGGGCCGCATCCCGTTCCTCGTTATGGCCATTATTTCCGGAATTAGAGACTGAAATATTTCAGGTACCCAAAAATTAAGGCTAGAAACAAGTGCGGCGGATTTGCCGGATTTTTGCGGTGATTACTGGCGAAGATGCGGGGATGCTACAGTTAAAAGGGCGGGCCTCTGAGCCGCTTCGTTTTCCTTGTGTAGAGAAAAGTCTGTTTTGGAAGGTCAAAATGACCATTTTTTGAAATTTTGCCGGCCTCTCCCGTCCAAACGCAGGGGGATAGAGAGTTGTCGTTTATACTGGAGATAGAGTTCAACGAGCTGTATTAAACGCACTCATCGGCTTTGTTGTGACCACAAGTACTGCGGAGTTATGGCCGCCAGAACGTCGGCGGAAGGGTGGTTTAAACCCTTCCCCCTTTTTTCTCCAAAATCAGAAAGTGTTCGCGATTGCCAATTCGATGCTATCGAGTAAGAAGTAAGTCAAGGTGGAATACAGGGCCGCATCCCGTTCCTCTTTATGGCCATTATTTCCGGAATTAGAGGCTGAAATATTTCAGGTACCCAAAAATTAAGGCTAGAAACCAGTGCGGCGGATTTGCCGGATTTTTGCGGTGATTACTGGCGAAGATGCGGGGATGCTACAGTTAAAAGGGCGGGCCTCTGAGCCGCTTCGTTTTCCTTGTGTAGAGAAAAGTCTGTTTTGGAAGGTCAAAATGACCATTTTTTGAAATTTTGCCGGCCTCTCCCGTCCAAACGCAGGGGGATAGAGAGTTGTCCTTTATACTGGAGATAGAGTTCGACGAGCTGTATTCAACGCACTCATCGGCTTTGTTGTGACCACAAGTACTGCGGAGTTATGGCCGCCAGAACGTCGGCGGAAGGGTGGTTTAAACCCTTCCCCTTTTTTTCACGAAAATCACAAAGTGTTCGCGATTGCCAATTCGATGCTATCGTGTAAGAAGTAAGTCAAGGTGGAATACAGGGCCGCATCCCGTTCCTCGATATGGCCATTATTTCCGGAATTAGAGGCTGAAATATTTCAGGTACCCAAAAATTAAGGCTAGAAAAAAGTTCGGCGGATTTGCCGGATTTTTGCGGTGATTACTGGCGAAGATGCGTGGATGCTACAGTTAAAAGTGCGGGCCTCTGAGCCGCTTCGTTTTCCTTGTGTAGAGAAAAGTCTGTTTTGGAAGGTCAAAATGACCATTTTTGGAAATTTTGCCGGCCTCTCCCGTCCAAACGCAAGGGGATAGAGAGTTGTCCTTTATACTGGAGATAGAGTTCGACGAGCTGTATTCAACGCACTCATCGGCTTTGTTGTGACCACAAGTACTGCGGAGTTATGGCCGCCAGAACGTCGGTGGAAGGGTGGTCCCCTTTTTTTCTCGAAAATCAGAAAGTGTTCGCGATTGCCAATTCGATGCTATCGTGTAAGAAGTAAGTCAAGGTGGAATACAGGGCCGCATCCCGTTCCTCTTTATGGCCATTATTTCCGGAATTAGAGGCTGAAATATTTCAGGTACCCAAAAATTAAGGCTAGAAACCAGTGCGGCGGATTTGCCGGATTTTTGCGGTGATTACTGGCGAAGATGCGGGGATGCTACAGTTAAAAGGGCGGGCCTCTGAGCCGCTTCGTTTTCCTTGTGTAGAGAAAAATCTGTTTTGGAAGGTCAAAATGACCATTTTTGGAAATTTTGCCGGCCTCTCCCGTCCAAACTCAGGGGGATAGAGAGTTGTCCTTTATACTGGAGATAGAGTTCGAAGAGCTGTATTAAACGCACTCATCGGCTTTGTTGTGACCACAAGTACTGCGGAGTTATGGCCGCCAGAATGTCGGCGGAAGGGTGGTTTAAACCCTTCCCCTTTTTTTCTCGAAAATCAGAAAGTGTTCGCGATTGCCAATTCGATGCTATCGTGTAAGAAGTAAGTCAAGGTGGAATACAGGGCCGCATCCCGTTCCTCGTTATGGCCATTATTTCCGGAATTAGAGGCTGAAATATTTCAGGTACCCAAAAATTAAGGCTAGAAAAAAGTGCGGCGGATTTGCCGGATTTTTGCGGTGATTACTGGCGAAGATGCGGGGATGCTACAGTTAAAAGGGCGGGCCTCTGAGCCGCTTCGTTTTCCTTGTGTAGAGAAAAGTCTGTTTTGGAAGGTCAAAATGACCATTTTTGGAAATTTTGCCGGCCTCTCCCGTCCAAACGCAGGGGGATAGAGAGTTGTCCTTTATACTGGAGATAGAGTTCGACGAGCTGTATTCAACGCACTCATCGGCTTTGTTGTGACCACAAGTACTGCGGAGTTATGGCCGCCAGAACGTCGGCGGAAGGGTGGTTTAAACCCTTCCCCTTTTTTTCTCGAAAATCAGAAAGTGTTCGCGATTGCCAATTCGATGCTATCGTGTAAGAAGTAAGTCAAGGTGGAATACAGGGCCGCATGCCGTTCCTCTTTATGGCCATTATTTCCGGAAGTAGAGGCTGAAATATTTCAGGTACCCAAAAATTAAGGCTAGAAACCAGTGCGGCGGATTTGCCGGATTTTTGCGGTGATTGCTGGCGAAGATGCGGGGATGCTACAGTTAAAAGGGCGGGCCTCTGAGCCGCTTCGTTTTCCTTGTGTAGAGAAAAGTCTGTTTTGTAAGGTCAAAATGACCATTTTTGGAAATTTTGCCGGCCTCTCCCGTCCAAACGCAGGGGGATAGAGAGTTGTCCTTTATACTGGAGATAGAGTTCGACGAGCTGTATTCAACGCACTCATCGGCTTTGTTGTGACCACAAGTACTGCGGAGTTATGGCCGCCAGAACGTCGGCGGAAGGGTGGTTTGAACCCTTCCCCTTTTTTTCTCGAAAATCAGAAAGTGTTCGCGATTGCCAATTCGATGCTATCGTGTAAGAAGTAAGTCAAGGTGGAATACAGGGCCGCATCCCGTTCCTCTTTATGGCCATTATTTCCGGAATTAGAGGCTGAAATATTTCAGGTACCTAAAAATTAAGGCTAGAAACCAGTGCGGCGGATTTCCCGGATTTTTGCGGTGCTTGCTGGCGAAGATGCGGGGATGCTACAGTTAAAAGGGCGGGCCTCTGAGCCGCTGTTTTCCTTGTGTAGAGAAAAGTCTGTTTTGGAAGGTCAAAATGACCATTTTTGGAAATTTTGCCGGCCTCTCCCGTCCAAACGCAGGGGGATAGAGAGTTGTCCTTTATACTGGAGATAGAGTTCGACGAGCTGTATTAAACGCACTCATCGGCTTTGTTGTGACCACAAGTACTGCGGAGTTATGGCCGCCAGAATGTCGGCGGAAGGGTGGTTTAAACCCTTCCCCTTTTTTTCTCGAAAATCAGAAAGTGTTCGCAATTGCCAATTCGATGCTATCGTGTAAGAAGTAAGTCAAGGTGGAATACAGGGCCGCATCCCGTTCCTCGTTTTGGCCATTATTTCCGGAATTAGAGGCTGAAATATTTCAGGTACCCAAAAATTAAGGCTAGAAAAAAGTGCGGCGGATTTGCCGGATTTTTGCGGTGATTACTGGCGAAGATGCGGGGATGCTACAGTTAAAAGGGCGGGCCTCTGAGCCGCTTCGTTTTCGGCCTCTCCCGTCCAAACGCAGGGGGATAGAGAGTTGTCCTTTATACTGGAGATAGAGTTCGACGAGCTGTATTCAACGCACTCATCGGCATTGTTGTTACCACAAGTACTGCGGAGTTATGGCCGCCAGAACGTC
This sequence comes from Periplaneta americana, assembly GCF_040183065.1. Lineage (NCBI taxonomy): Eukaryota > Metazoa > Arthropoda > Insecta > Blattodea > Blattidae > Periplaneta > Periplaneta americana. Next base: position 16,668,903 of record NC_091120.1, read on the forward strand.
GGCGGAAGGGTGGTTTAAACCCTTCCCCTTTTTTTCTCGAAAATCAGAAAGTGTTCGCGATTGCCAATTCGATGCTATCGTGTAAGAAGTAAGTCAAGGTGGAATACAGGGCCGCATCCCGTTCCTCGTTATGGCCATTATTTCCGGAATTAGAGACTGAAATATTTCAGGTACCCAAAAATTAAGGCTAGAAACAAGTGGGGCGGATTTGCCGGATTTTTGCGGTGATTACTGGCGAAGATGCGGGGATGCTACAGTTAAAAGGGCGGGCCTCTGAGCCGCTTCGTTTTCCTTGTGTAGAGAAAAGTCTGTTTTGGAAGGTCAAAATGACCATGTTTTGAAATTTTGCCGGCCTCTCCCGTCCAAACGCAGGGGGATAGAGAGTTGTCGTTTATACTGGAGATAGAGTTCAACGAGCTGTATTAAACGCACTCATCGGCTTTGTTGTGACCACAAGTACTGCGGAGTTATGGCCGCCAGAACGTCGGCGGAAGGGTGGTTTAAACCCTTCCCCTTTTTTTCTCGAAAATCACAAAGTGTTCGCGATTGCCAATTCGATGCTATCGTGTAAGAAGTAAGTCAAGGTGGAATACAGGGCCGCATCCCGTTCCTCGATATGGCCATTATTTCCGGAATTAGAGGCTGAAATATTTCAGGTACCCAAAAATTAAGGCTAGAAACCAGTGCGGCGGATTTGCCAGATTTTTGCGGTGATTACTGGCGAAGATGCGGGGATGCTACAGTTAAAAGGGCGGGCCTCTGAGCCGCTTCGTTTTCCTTGTGTAGAGAAAAGTCTGTTTTGGAAGGTCAAAATGACCATTTTTTGAAATTTTGCCGGCCTCTCCCGTCCAAACGCAGGGGGATAGAGAGTTGTCCTTTATACTGGAGATAGAGTTCGACGAGCTGTATTCAACGCACTCATCGGCTTTGTTGTGACCACAAGTACTGCGGAGTTATGGCCGCCAGAACGTCGGCGGAAGGGTGGTTTAAACCCTTCCCCTTTTTTTCTCGAAAATCACAAAGTGTTCGCGATTGCCAATTCCATGCTATCGTGTAAGAAGTAAGTCAAGGTGGAATACAGGGCCGCATCCCGTTCCTCGATATGGCCATTATTTCCGGAATTAGAGGCTGAAATATTTCAGGTACCCAAAAATTAAGGCTAGAAAAAAGTTCGGCGGATTTGCCGGATTTTTGCGGTGATTACTGGCGAAGATGCGTGGATGCTACAGTTAAAAGTGCGGGCCTCTGAGCCGCTGTTTTCCTTGTGTAGAGAAAAGTCTGTTTTGGAAGGTCAAAATGACCATTTTTGGAAATTTTGCCGGCTTCTCCCGTCCAAACGCAGGGGGATAGAGAGTTGTCCTTTATACTGGAGATAGAGTTCGACGAGCTGTATTCAACGCACTCATCGGCTTTGTTGTGACCACAAGTACTGCGGAGTTATGGCCGCCAGAACGTCGGCGGAAGGGTGGTTTAAACCCTTCCCCCTTTTTTCTCCAAAATCAGAAAGTGTTCGCGATTGCCAATTCGATGCTATCGAGTAAGAAGTAAGTCAAGGTGGAATACAGGGCCGCATCCCGTTCCTCTTTATGGCCATTATTTCCGGAATTAGAGGCTGAAATATTTCAGGTACCCAAAAATTAAGGCTAGAAACCAGTGCGGCGGATTTGCCGGATTTTTGCGGTGATTACTGGCGAAGATGTTGGGATGCTACAGTTAAAAGGGCGGGCCTCTGAGCCGCTTCGTTTTCCTTGTGTAGAGAAAAGTCTGTTTTGGAAGGTCAAAATGACCATTTTTTGAAATTTTGCCGGCCTCTCCCGTCCAAACGCAGGGGGATAGAGAGTTGTCCTTTATACTGGAGATAGAGTTCGACGAGCTGTATTCAACGCACTCATCGGCTTTGTTGTGACCACAAGTACTGCGGAGTTATGGCCGCCAGAACGTCGGCGGAAGGGTGGTTTAAACCCTTCCCCTTTTTTTCACGAAAATCACAAAGTGTTCGCGATTGCCAATTCGATGCTATCGTGTAAGAAGTAAGTCAAGGTGGAATACAGGGCCGCATCCCGTTCCTCGATATGGCCATTATTTCCGGAATTAGAGGCTGAAATATTTCAGGTACCCAAAAATTAAGGCTAGAAAAAAGTTCGGCGGATTTGCCGGATTTTTGCGGTGATTACTGGCGAAGATGCGTGGATGCTACAGTTAAAAGTGCGGGCCTCTGAGCCGCTTCGTTTTCCTTGTGTAGAGAAAAGTCTGTTTTGGAAGGTCAAAATGACCATTTTTGGAAATTTTGCCGGCCTCTCCCGTCCAAACGCAGGGGGATAGAGAGTTGTCCTTTATACTGGAGATAGAGTTCGACGAGCTGTATTCAACGCACTCATCGGCTTTGTTGTGACCACAAGTACTGCGGAGTTATGGCCGCCAGAACGTCGGTGGAAGGGTGGTCCCCTTTTTTTCTCGAAAATCAGAAAGTGTTCGCGATTGCCAATTCGATGCTATCGTGTAAGAAGTAAGTCAAGGTGGAATACAGGGCCGCATCCCGTTCCTCTTTATGGCCATTATTTCCGGAATTAGAGGCTGAAATATTTCAGGTACCCAAAAATTAAGGCTAGAAACCAGTGCGGCGGATTTGCCGGATTTTTGCGGTGATTACTGGCGAAGATGCGGGGATGCTACAGTTAAAAGGGCGGGCCTCTGAGCCGCTTCGTTTTCCTTGTGTAGAGAAAAGTCTGTTTTGGAAGGTCAAAATGACCATTTTTGGAAATTTTGCCGGCCTCTCCCGTCCAAACTCAGGGGGATAGAGAGTTGTCCTTTATACTGGAGATAGAGTTCGAAGAGCTGTATTAAACGCACTCATCGGCTTTGTTGTGACCACAAGTACTGCGGAGTTATGGCCGCCAGAATGTCGGCGGAAGGGTGGTTTAAACCCTTCCCCTTTTTTTCTCGAAAATCAGAAAGTGTTCGCGATTGCCAATTCGATGCTATCGTGTAAGAAGTAAGTCAAGGTGGAATACAGGGCCGCATCCCGTTCCTCGTTATGGCCATTATTTCCGGAATTAGAGGCTGAAATATTTCAGGTACCCAAAAATTAAGGCTAGAAAAAAGTGCGGCGGATTTGCCGGATTTTTGCGGTGATTACTGGCGAAGATGCGGGGATGCTACAGTTAAAAGGGCGGGCCTCTGAGCCGCTTCGTTTTCCTTGTGTAGAGAAAAGTCTGTTTTGGAAGGTCAAAATGACCATTTTTGGAAATTTTGCCGGCCTCTCCCGTCCAAACGCAGGGGGATAGAGAGTTGTCCTTTATACTGGAGATAGAGTTCGACGAGCTGTATTCAACGCACTCATCGGCTTTGTTGTGACCACAAGTACTGCGGAGTTATGGCCGCCAGAACGTCGGCGGAAGGGTGGTTTAAACCCTTCCCCTTTTTTTCTCGAAAATCAGAAAGTGTTCGCGATTGCCAATTCGATGCTATCGTGTAAGAAGTAAGTCAAGGTGGAATACAGGGCCGCATCCCGTTCCTCTTTATGGCCATTATTTCCGGAAATAGAGGCTGAAATATTTCAGGTACCCAAAAATTAAGGCTAGAAACCAGTGCGGCGGATTTGCCGGATTTTTGCGGTGATTGCTGGCGAAGATGCGGGGATGCTACAGTTAAAAGGGCGGGCCTCTGAGCCGCTTCGTTTTCCTTGTGTAGAGAAAAGTCTGTTTTGTAAGGTCAAAATGACCATTTTTGGAAATTTTGCCGGCCTCTCCCGTCCAAACGCAGGGGGATAGAGAGTTGTCCTTTATACTGGAGATAGAGTTCGACGAGCTGTATTCAACGCACTCATCGGCTTTGTTGTGACCACAAGTACTGCGGAGTTATGGCCGCCAGAACGTCGGCGGAAGGGTGGTTTAAACCCTTCCCCTTTTTTTCTCGAAAATCAGAAAGTGTTCGCGATTGCCAATTCGATGCTATCGTGTAAGAAGTAAGTCAAGGTGGAATACAGGGCCGCATCCCGTTCCTCTTTATGGCCATTATTTCCGGAATTAGAGGCTGAAATATTTCAGGTACCCTAAAATTAAGGCTAGAAACCAGTGCGGCGGATTTGCCGGATTTTTGCGGTGATTGCTGGCGAAGATGCGAAGATGAGCCGCTTCGTTTTCCTTGTGTAGAGAAAAGTCTGTTTTGGAAGGTCAAAATGACCATTTTTTGAAATTTTGCCGGCCTCTCCCGTCCAAACGCAGGGGGATAGAGAGTTGTCCTTTATACTGGAGATAGAGTTCGACGAGCTGTATTCAACGCACTCATCGGCTTTGTTGTGACCACAAGTACTGCGGAGTTATGGCCGCGAGAACGTCGGCGGAAGGGTGGTATAACTTTTTCCCCTTTTTTTCTCGAAAATCGCAAAGTGTTCGCGATTGCCAATTCGATGCTATCGTGTAAGATGTAAGTCAAGGAGGAATACAGGGCCGCATCCCGTTCCTCGATATGGCCATTATTTCCGGAATTAGAGGCTGAAATATTTCAGGTACCCAAAAATTAAGGCTAGAAAAAAGTTCGGCGGATTTGCCGGATTTTTGCGGTGATTACTGGCGAAGATGCGTGGATGCTACAGTTAAAAGGGCGGGCCTCTGAGCCGCTGTTTTCCTTGTGTAGAGAAAAGTCTGTTTTGGAAGGTCAAAATGACCATTTTTGGAAATTTTGCCGGCCTCTCCCGTCCAAACGCAGGGGGATAGAGAGTTGTCCTTTATACTGGAGATAGAGTTCGACGAGCTGTATTCAACGCACTCATCGCCTTTGTTGTGACCACAAGTACTGCGGAGTTATGGCCGCCAGAATGTCGGCGGAAGGGTGGGGAAGGGTTTACCTTCCCCTTTTTTTCTCGTAAATCAGAAAGTGTTCGCGATTGCCAATTCGATGCTATCGTGTAGGAAGTAAGTCAAGGTGGAATACAGGGCCGCATCCCGTTCCTCTTTATGGCCATTATTTCCGGAATTAGAGACTGAAATATTTCAGGTACCCAAAAATTAAGGCTAGAAACAAGTGCGGCGGATTTGCCGCATTTTTGCGGTGATTACTGGCGAAGATGCGGGGATGCTACAGTTAAAAGGGCGGGCCTCTGAGCCGCTTCGTTTTCCTTGTGTAGAGAAAAGTCTGTTTTGGAAGGTCAAAATGACCATTTTTGGAAATTTTGCCGGCCTCTCCCGTCCAAACGCAGGGGGATAGAGAGTTGTCCTTTATACTGGAGATAGAGTTCGACGAGCTGTATTAAACGCACTCATCGGCTTTGTTGTGACCACAAGTACTGCGGAGTTATGGCCGCCAGAATGTCGGCGGAAGGGTGGTTTGAACCCTTCCCCTTTTTTTCTCGAAAATCAGAAAGTGTTCGCGATTGCCAATTCGATGCTATCGTGTAAGAAGTAAGTCAAGGTGGAATACAGGGCCGCATCCCGTTCCTCTTTATGGCCATTATTTCCGGAATTAGAGGCTGAAATATTTCAGGTACCTAAAAATTAAGGCTAGAAACCAGTGCGGCGGATTTCCCGGATTTTTGCGGTGCTTGCTGGCGAAGATGCGGGGATGCTACAGTTAAAAGGGCGGGCCTCTGAGCCGCTGTTTTCCTTGTGTAGAGAAAAGTCTGTTTTGGAAGGTCAAAATGACCATTTTTGGAAATTTTGCCGGCCTCTCCCGTCCAAACGCAGGGGGATAGAGAGTTGTCCTTTATACTGGAGATAGAGTTCGACGAGCTGTATTAAACGCACTCATCGGCTTTGTTGTGACCACAAGTACTGCGGAGTTATGGCCGCCAGAATGTCGGCGGAAGGGTGGTTTAAACCCTTCCCCTTTTTTTCTCGAAAATCAGAAAGTGTTCGCAATTGCCAATTCGATGCTATCGTGTAAGAAGTAAGTCAAGGTGGAATACAGGGCCGCATCCCGTTCCTCGTTATGGCCATTATTTCCGGAATTAGAGGGTGAAATATTTCAGGTACCCAAAAATTAAGGCTAGAAAAAAGTGCGGCGGATTTGCCGGATTTTTGCGGTGATTACTGGCGAAGATGCGGGGATGCTACAGTTAAAAGGGCGGGCCTCTGAGCCGCTTCGTTTTCGGCCTCTCCCGTCCAAACGCAGGGGGATAGAGAGTTGTCCTTTATACTGGAGATAGAGTTCGACGAGCTGTATTCAACGCACTCATCGGCATTGTTGTTACCACAAGTACTGCGGAGTTATGGCCGCCAGAACGTCGGCGGAAGGGTGGTTTAAACCCTTCCCCTTTTTTTCTCGAAAATCAGAAAGTGTTCGCGATTGCCAATTCGATGCTATCGTGTAAGAAGTCAGTCAAGGTGGAATACAGGGCCGCATCCCGTTCCTCGTTATGGCCATTATTTCCGGAATTAGAGACTGAAATATTTCAGGTACCCAAAAATTAAGGCTAGAAACAAGTGCGGCGGATTTGCCGGATTTTTGCGGTGATTACTGGCGAAGATGCGGGGATGCTACAGTTAAAAGGGCGGGCCTCTGAGCCGCTTCGTTTTCCTTGTGTAGAGAAAAGTCTGTTTTGGAAGGTCAAAATGATCATTTTTGGAAATTTTGCCGGCCTCTCCCGTCCAAACGCAGGGGGATAGAGAGTTGTCGTTTATACTGGAGATAGAGTTCAACGAGCTGTATTAAACGCACTCATCGGCTTTGTTGTGACCACAAGTACTGCGGAGTTATGGCCGCCAGAACGTCGGCGGAAGGGTGGTTTAAACCCTTCCCCTTTTTTTCTCGAAAATCACAAAGTGTTCGCGATTGCCAATTCGATGCTATCGTGTAAGAAGTAAGTCAAGGTGGAATACAGGGCCGCATCCCGTTCCTCTTTGTGGCCATTATTTCCGGAATTAGAGGCTGAAATATTTCAGGTACCCAAAAATTAAGGCTAGAAACCAGTGCGGCGGATTTGCCGGATTTTTGCGGTGATTACTGGCGAAGATGCGGGGATGCTACAGTTAAAAGGGCGGGCCTCTGAGCCGCTTCGTTTTCCTTGTGTAGAGAAAAGTCTGTTTTGGAAGGTCAAAATGACCATTTTTTGAAATTTTGCCGGCCTCTCCCGTCCAAACGCAGGGGGATAGAGAGTTGTCCTTTATACTGGAGATAGAGTTCGACGAGCTGTATTCAACGCACTCATCGGCTTTGTTGTGACCACAAGTACTGCGGAGTTATGGCCGCCAGAACGTCGGCGGAAGGGTGGTTTAAACCCTTCCCCTTTTTTTCTCGAAAATCACAAAGTGTTCGCGATTGCCAATTCGATGCTATCGTGTAAGAAGTAAGTCAAGGTGGAATACAGGGCCGCATCCCGTTCCTCTTTATGGCCATTATTTCCGGAATTAGAGGCTGAAATATTTCAGGTACCTAAAAATTAAGGCTAGAAACCAGTGCGGCGGATTTCCCGGATTTTTGCGGTGCTTGCTGGCGAAGATGCGGGGATGCTACAGTTAAAAGGGCGGGCCTCTGAGCCGCTGTTTTCCTTGTGTAGAGAAAAGTCTGTTTTGGAAGGTCAAAATGACCATTTTTGGAAATTTTGCCGGCCTCTCCCGTCCAAACGCAGGGGGATAGAGAGTTGTCCTTTATACTGGAGATAGAGTTCGACGAGCTGTATTAAACGCACTCATCGGCTTTGTTGTGACCACAAGTACTGCGGAGTTATGGCCGCCAGAATGTCGGCGGAAGGGTGGTTTAAACCCTTCCCCTTTTTTTCTCGAAAATCAGAAAGTGTTCGCAATTGCCAATTCGATGCTATCGTGTAAGAAGTAAGTCAAGGTGGAATACAGGGCCGCATCCCGTTCCTCGTTATGGCCATTATTTCCGGAATTAGAGGGTGAAATATTTCAGGTACCCAAAAATTAAGGCTAGAAAAAAGTGCGGCGGATTTGCCGGATTTTTGCGGTGATTACTGGCGAAGATGCGGGGATGCTACAGTTAAAAGGGCGGGCCTCTGAGCCGCTTCGTTTTCGGCCTCTCCCGTCCAAACACAGGGGGATAGAGAGTTGTCCTTTATACTGGAGATAGAGTTCGACGAGCTGTATTCAACGCACTCTTCGGCATTGTTGTTACCACAAGTACTGCGGAGTTATGGCCGCCAGAACGTCGGCGGAAGGGTGGTTTAAACCCTTCCCCTTTTTTTCTCGAAAATCAGAAAGTGTTCGCGATTGCCAATTCGATGCTATCGTGTAAGAAGTAAGTCAAGGTGGAATACAGGGCCGCATCCCGTTCCTCGTTATGGCCATTATTTCCGGAATTAGAGACTGAAATATTTCAGGTACCCAAAAATTAAGGCTAGAAACAAGTGCGGCGGATTTGCCGGATTTTTGCGGTGATTACTGGCGAAGATGCGGGGATGCTACAGTTAAAAGGGCGGGCCTCTGAGCCGCTTCGTTTTCCTTGTGTAGAGAAAAGTCTGTTTTGGAAGGTCAAAATGATCATTTTTTGAAATTTTGCCGGCCTCTCCCGTCCAAACGCAGGGGGATAGAGAGTTGTCGTTTATACTGGAGATAGAGTTCAACGAGCTGTATTAAACGCACTCATCGGCTTTGTTGTGACCACAAGTACTGCGGAGTTATGGCCGCCAGAATGTCGGCGGAAGGGTGGTTTAAACCCTTCCCCTTTTTTTCTCGAAAATCAGAAAGTGTTCGCGATTGCCAATTCGATGCTATCGTGTAAGAAGTAAGTCAAGGTGGAATACAGGGCCGCATCCCGTTCCTCGTTATGGCCATTATTTCCGGAATTAGAGGCTGAAATATTTCAGGTACCCAAAAATTAAGGCTAGAAAAAAGTGCGGCGGATTTGCCGGATTTTTGCGGTGATTACTGGCGAAGATGCGGGGATGCTACAGTTAAAAGGGCGGGCCTCTGAGCCGCTTCGTTTTCCTTGTGTAGAGAAAAGTCTGTTTTGGAAGGTCAAAATGACCATTTTTTGAAATTTTGCCGGCCTCTCCCGTCCAAACGCAGGGGGATAGAGAGTTGTCGTTTATACTGGAGATAGAGTTCAACGAGCTGTATTAAACGCACTCATCGGCTTTGTTGTGACCACAAGTACTGCGGAGTTATGGCCGCCAGAACGTCGGCGGAAGGGTGGTTTAAACCCTTCCCCTTTTTTTCTCGAAAATCACAAAGTGTTCGCGATTGCCAATTCGATGCTATCGTGTAAGAAGTAAGTCAAGGTGGAATACAGGGCCGCATCCCATTCCTCTTTATGGCCATTATTTCCGGAATTAGAGGCTGAAATATTTCAGGTACCCAAAAATTAAGGCTAGAAACCAGTGCGGCGGATTTGCCGGATTTTTGCGGTGATTACTGGCGAAGATGCGGGGATGCTACAGTTAAAAGGGCGGGCCTCTGAGCCGCTTCGCTTTCCTTGTGTAGAGAAAAGTCAGTTTTGGAAGGTCAAAATGACCATTTTTTGAAATTTTGCCGGCCTCTCCCGTCCAAACGCAGGGGGATAGAGAGTTGTCCTTTATACTGGAGATAGAGTTCGACGAGCTGTATTCAACGCACTCATCGGCTTTGTTGTGACCACACGTACTGCGGAGTTATGGCCGCCAGAACGTCGGCGGAAGGGTGGTTTAAACCCTTCCCCTTTTTTTCTCGAAAATCACAAAGTGTTCGCGATTGCCAATTCGATGCTATCGTGTAAGAAGTAAGTCAAGGTGGAATACAGGGCCGCATCCCGTTCCTCGATATGGCCATTATTTCCGGAATTAGAGGCTGAAATATTTCAGGTACCCAAAAATTAAGGCTAGAAAAAAGTTCGGCGGATTTGCCGGATTTTTGCGGTGATTACTGGCGAAGATGCGTGGATGCTACAGTTAAAAGTGCGGGCCTCTGAGCCGCTTCGTTTTCCTTGTGTAGAGAAAAGTCTGTTTTGGAAGGTCAAAATGACCATTTTTGGAAATTTTGCCGGCCTCTCCCGTCCAAACGCAGGGGGATAGAGAGTTGTCCTTTATACTGGAGATAGAGTTCGACGAGCTGTATTCAACGCACTCATCGGCTTTGTTGTGACCACAAGTACTGCGGAGTTATGGCCGCCAGAACGTCGGTGGAAGGGTGGTCCCCTTTTTTTCTCGAAAATCAGAAAGTGTTCGCGATTGCCAATTCGATGCTATCGTGTAAGAAGTAAGTCAAGGTGGAATACAGGGCCGCATCCCGTTCCTCTTTATGGCCATTATTTCCGGAATTAGAGGCTGAAATATTTCAGGTACCCAAAAATTAAGGCTAGAAACCAGTGCGGCGGATTTGCCGGATTTTTGCGGTGATTACTGGCGAAGATGCGGGGATGCTACAGTTAAAAGGGCGGGCCTCTGAGCCGCTTCGTTTTCCTTGTGTAGAGAAAAGTCTGTTTTGGAAGGTCAAAATGACCATTTTTGGAAATTTTGCCGGCCTCTCCCGTCCAAACTCAGGGGGATAGAGAGTTGTCCTTTATACTGGAGATAGAGTTCGACGAGCTGTATTAAACGCACTCATCGGCTTTGTTGTGACCACAAGTACTGCGGAGTTATGGCCGCCAGAATGTCGGCGGAAGGGTGGTTTAAACCCTTCCCCTTTTTTTCTCGAAAATCAGAAAGTGTTCGCGATTGCCAATTCGATGCTATCGTGTAAGAAGTAAGTCAAGGTGGAATACAGGGCCGCATCCCGTTCCTCGTTATGGCCATTATTTCCGGAATTAGAGGCTGAAATATTTCAGGTACCCAAAAATTAAGGCTAGAAAAAAGTGCGGCGGATTTGCCGGATTTTTGCGGTGATTACTGGCGAAGATGCGGGGATGCTACAGTTAAAAGGGCGGGCCTCTGAGCCGCTTCGTTTTCCTTGTGTAGAGAAAAGTCTGTTTTGGAAGGTCAAAATGACCATTTTTGGAAATTTTGCCGGCCTCTCCCGTCCAAACGCAGGGGGATAGAGAGTTGTCCTTTATACTGGAGATAGAGTTCGACGAGCTGTATTCAACGCACTCATCGGCTTTGTTGTGACCACAAGTACTGCGGAGTTATGGCCGCCAGAACGTCGGCGGAAGGGTGGTTTAAACCCTTCCCCTTTTTTTCTCGAAAATCACAAAGTGTTCGCGATTGCCAATTCGATGCTATCGTGTAAGAAGTAAGTCAAGGTGGAATACAGGGCCGCATGCCGTTCCTCTTTATGGCCATTATTTCCGGAAATAGAGGCTGAAATATTTCAGGTACCCAAAAATTAAGGCTAGAAACCAGTGCGGCGGATTGGCCGGATTTTTGCGGTGATTGCTGGCGAAGATGCGGGGATGCTACAGTTAAAAGGGCGGGCCTCTGAGCCGCTTCGTTTTCCTTGTGTAGAGAAAAGTCTGTTTTGTAAGGTCAAAATGACCATTTTTGGAAATTTTGCCGGCCTCTCCCGTCCAAACGCAGGGGGATAGAGAGTTGTCCTTTATACTGGAGATAGAGTTCGACGAGCTGTATTCAACGCACTCATCGGCTTTGTTGTGACCACAAGTACTGCGGAGTTATGGCCGCCAGAACGTCGGCGGAAGGGTGGTTTAAACCCTTCCCCTTGTTTTCTCGAAAATCAGAAAGTGTTCGCGATTGCCAATTCGATGCTATCGTGTAAGAAGTAAGTCAAGGTGGAATACAGGGCCGCATCCCGTTCCTCTTTATGGCCATTATTTCCGGAATTAGAGGCTGAAATATTTCAGGTTCCCAAAAATTAAGGCTAGAAACCAGTGCGGCGGATTTGCCGGATTTTTGCGGTGATTGCTGGCGAAGATGCGAAGATGAGCCGCTTCGTTTTCCTTGTGTAGAGAAAAGTCTGTTTTGGAACGTCAAAATGACCATTTTTTGAAATTTTGCCGGCCTCTCCCGTCCAAACGCAGGGGGATAGAGAGTTGTCCTTTATACTGGAGATAGAGTTCGACGAGCTGTATTAAACGCACTCATCGGCTTTGTTGTGACCACAAGTACTGCGGAGTTATGGCCGCCAGAATGTCGGCGGAAGGGTGGTTTAAACCCTTCCCCTTTTTTTCTCGAAAATCAGAAAGTGTTCGCGATTGCCAATTCGATGCTATCGTGTAAGAAGTAAGTCAAGGTGGAATACAGGGCCGCATCCCGTTCCTCGTTATGGCCATTATTTCCGGAATTAGAGGCTGAAATATTTCAGGTACCCAAAAATTAAGGCTAGAAAAAAGTGCGGCGGATTTGCCGGATTTTTGCGGTGATTACTGGCGAAGATGCGGGGATGCTACAGTTAAAAGGGCGGGCCTCTGAGCCGCTTTGTTTTCGGCCTCTCCCGTCCAAACGCAGGGGGATAGAGAGTTGTCCTTTATACTGGAGATAGAGTTCGACGAGCTGTATTCAACGCACTCATCGGCATTGTTGTGACCACAAGTACTGCGGAGTTATGGCCGCCAGAACGTCGGCGGAAGGGTGGTTTAAACCCTTCCCCCTTTTTTCTCCAAAATCAGAAAGTGTTCGCGATTGCCAATTCGATGCTATCGTGTAAGAAGTAAGTCAAGGTGGAATACAGGGCCGCATCCCGTTCCTCTTTATGGCCATTATTTCCGGAATTAGAGACTGAAATATTTGAGGTACCCAAAAATTAAGGCTAGAAACAAGTGCGGCGGATTTGCCGGATTTTTGCGGTGATTACTGGCGAAGATGCGGGGATGCTACAGTTAAAAGGGCGGGCCTCTGAGCCGCTTCGTTTTCCTTGTGTAGAGAAAAGTCTGTTTTGGAAGGTCAAAATGACCATTTTTTGAAATTTTGCCGGCCTCTCCCGTCCAAACGCAGGGGGATAGAGAGTTGTCCTTTATACTGGAGATAGAGTTCGACGAGCTGTATTAAACGCACTCATCGGCTTTGTTGTGACCACAAGTACTGCGGAGTTATGGCCGCCAGAATGTCGGCGGAAGGGTGGTTCAAACCCTTCCCCTTTTTTTCTTGAAAATCAGAAAGTGTTCGCGATTGCCAATTCGATGCTATCGTGTAAGAAGTAAGTCAAGGTGGAATACAGGGCCGCATCCCGTTCCTCTTTATGGCCATTATTTCCGGAATTAGAGGCTGAAATATTTCAGGTACCGAAAAATTAAGGCTAGAAACCAGTGCGGCGGATTTGCCGGATTTTTGGGGTGATTGCTGGCGAAGATGCGGGGTTGCAACAGTTAAAAGGGCGGGCCTCTGAGCCGCTTCGTTTTCCTTGTGTAGAGAAAAGTCTGTTTTGGAAGGTCAAAATGACCATTTTTGGAAATTTTGCCGGCCTCTCCCGTCCAAACGCAGGGGGATAGAGAGTTGTCCTTTATACTGGAGATAGAGTTCGACGAGCTGTATTAAACGCACTCATCGGCTTTGTTGTGACCACAAGTACTGCGGAGTTATGGCCGCCAGAATGTCGGCGGAAGGGTGGTTTAAACCCTTCCCCTTTTTTTCTCGAAATTCAGAAAGTGTTCGCGATTGCCAATTCGATGCTATCGTGTAAGAAGTAAGTCAAGGTGGAATACAGGGCCGCATCCCGTTCCTCGTTATGGCCATTATTTCCGGAATTAGAGACTGAAATATTTCAGGTACCCAAAAATTAAGGCTAGAAACAAGTGCGGCGGATTTGCCGGATTTTTGCGGTGATTACTGGCGAAGATGCGGGGATGCTACAGTTAAAAGGGCGGGCCTCTGAGCCGCTTCGTTTTCCTTGTGTAGAGAAAAGTCTGTTTTGGAAGGTCAAAATGACCGTTTTTGGAAATTTTGCCGGCCTCTCCCGTCCAAACGCAGGGGGATAGAGAGTTGTCCTTTATACTGGAGATAGAGTTCGACGAGCTGTATTCAACGCACTCATCGGCTTTGTTGTGACCACAAGTACTGCGGAGTTATGGCCGCCAGAACGTCTCGTAAATCAGAAAGTGTTCGCGATTGCCAATTCGATGCTATCGTGTAGGAAGTAAGTCAAGGTGGAATACAGGGCCGCATCCCGTTCCTCTTTATGGCCATTATTTCCGGAATTAGAGACTGAAATATTTCAGGTACCCAAAAATTAAGGCTAGAAACCAGTGCGGCGGATTTGCCGGATTTTTGCGGTGATTACTGGCGAAGATGCGGGGATGCTACAGTTAAAAGGGCGGGCCTCTGAGCCGCTTCGTTTTCTTTGAGTAGAGAAAAGTCTGTTTTGGAAGGTCAAAATGACCATTTTTGGAAATTTTGCCGGCCTCTCCCGTCCAAACGCAGGGGGATAGAGAGTTGTCCTTTATACTGGAGATAGAGTTCGACCAACTGTATTCAACGCACTCATCGGCTATGTTGTGACCACAAGTACTGCGGAGTTATGGCCGCCAGAACGTCGGCGGAAGGGTGGTTTAAACCCTTCCCCTTTTTTTCTCGAAAATCAGAAAGTGTTCGCGATTGCCAATTCGATGCTATCGTGTAAGAAGTAAGTCAAGGTGGAATACAGGGCCGCATCCCGTTCCTCTTTATGGCCATTATTTCCGGAATTAGAGGCTGAAATATTTCAGGTACCCAAAAATTAAGGATAGAAACCAGTGCGGCGGATTTGCCGGATTTTTGGGGTGATTGCTGGCGAAGATGCGGGGATGCTACAGTTAAAAGGGCGGGCCTCTGAGCCGCTTCGTTTTCCTTGTGTAGAGAAAAGTCTGTTTTGGAAGGTCAAAATGACCATTTTTGGAAATTTTGCCGGCCTCTCCCGTCCAAACGCAGGGGGATAGAGAGTTGTCCTTTATACTGGAGATAGAGTTCGACGAGCTGTATTAAACGCACTCATCGGCTTTGTTGTGACCACAAGTAGTGCGGAGTTATGGCCGCCAGAATGTCGGCGGAAGGGTGGTTTAAACCCTTCCCCTTTTTTTCTCGAAATTCAGAAAGTGTTCGCGATTGCCAATTCGATGCTATCGTGTAAGAAGTAAGTCAAGGTGGAATACAGGGCCGCATCCCGTTCCTCGTTATGGCCATTATTTCCGGAATTAGAGACTGAAATATTTCAGGTACCCAAAAATTAAAGCTAGAAACAAGTGCGGCGGATTTGCCGGATTTTTGCGGTGATTACTGGCGAAGATGCGGGGATGCTACAGTTAAAAGGGCGGGCCTCTGAGCCGCTTCGTTTTCCTTGTGTAGAGAAAAGTCTGTTTTGGAAGGTCAAAATGACCATTTTTGGAAATTTTGCCGGCCTCTCCCGTCCAAACGCAGGGGGATAGAGAGTTGTCCTTTATACTGGAGATAGAGTTCGACGAGCTGTATTCAACGCACTCATCGGCTTTGTTGTGACCACAAGTACTGCGGAGTTATGGCCGCCAGAACGTCGGCGGAAGGGTGGTTTAAACCCTTCCCCTGTTTTTCTCGAAAATCAGAAAGTGTTCGCGATTGCCAATTCGATGCTATCGTGTAAGAAGTAAGTCAAGGTGGAATACAGGGCCGCATCCCGTTCCTCTTTATGGCCATTATTTCCGGGATTAGAGGCTGAAATATTTCAGGTACCCAAAAATTAAGGCTAGAAACCAGTGCGGCGGATTTGCCGGATTTTTGCGGTGATTGCTGGCGAAGATGCGGGGATGCTACAGTTAAAAGGGCGGGCCTCTGAGCCGCTTCGTTTTCCTTGTGTAGAGAAAAGTCTTGTTTTGGAAGGTCAAAATGACCATTTTTGGAAATTTTGCCGGCCTCTCCCGTCCAAACGCAGGGGGATAGAGAGTTGTCCTTTATACTGGAGATAGAGTTCGACGAGCTGTATTAAACGCACTCATCGGCTTTGTTGTGACCACAAGTACTGCTGAGTTATGGCCGCCACAACGTCGGCGGAAGGGTGGTTTAAACCCTTCCCCTTTTTTTCTCGAAAATCAGAAAGTGTTCGCGATTGCCAATTCGATGCTATCGTGTAAGAAGTAAGTCAAGGTGGAATACAGGGCCGCATCCCGTTCCTCTTTATGGCCATTATTTCCGGAATTAGAGGCTGAAATATTTCAGGTACCCAAAAATTAAGGCTAGAAACCAGTGCGGCGGATTTGCCGGATTTTTGCGGTGATTGCTGGCGAAGATACGGGGATGCTACAGTTAAAATGGCGGGCCTCTGAGCCGCTTCGTTTTCCTTGTGTAGAGAAAAGTCTGTTTTGGATGGTCAAAATGACCATTTTTGGAAATTTTGCCGGCCTCTCCCGTCCAAACGCAGGGGGATAGAGAGTTGTCCTTTATACTGGAGATAGAGTTCGACGAGCTGTATTAAACGCACTCATCGGCTTTGTTGTGACCACAAGTACTGCGGAGTTATGGCCGCCAGAATGTCGGCGGAAGGGTGGTTTAAACCCTTCCCCTTTTTTTCTCGAAAATCAGAAAGTGTTCGCGATTGCCAATTCGATGCTATCGTGTAAGAAGTAAGTCAAGGTGGAATACAGGGCCGCATCCCGTTCCTCGTTATGGCCATTATTTCCGGAAATAGAGACTGAAATATTTCAGGTACCCAAAAATTAAGGCTAGAAACAAGTGCGGCGGATTTGCCGGATTTTTGCGGTGATTACTGGCGAAGATGCGGGGATGCTACAGTTAAAAGGGCGGGCCTCTGAGCCGCTTCGTTTTCCTTGTGTAGAGAAAAGTCTGTTTTGGAAGGTCAAAATGACCATTTTTGGAAATTTTGCCGGCCTCTCCCGTCCAAACGCAGGGGGATAGAGAGTTGTTCTTTATACTGGAGATAGAGTTCGACCAGCTGTATTCAACGCACTCATCGGCTTTGTTGTGACCACAAGTACTGCGGAGTTATGGCCGCCAGAACGTCGGCGGAAGGGTGGTTTAAACCCTTCCCCTTTTTTTCTCGAAAATCAGAAAGTGTTCGCGATTGCCAATTCGATGCTATCGTGTAAGAAGTAAGTCAAGGTGGAATACAGGGCCGCATCCCGTTCCTCGTTATGGCCATTATTTCCGGAATTAGAGGCTGAAATATTTCAGGTACCCAAAAATTAAGGCTAGAAAAAAGTGCGGCGGATTTGCCGGATTTTTGCGGTGATTACTCTCGAAGATGCGGGGATGCTACAGTTAAAAGGGCGGGCCTCTGAGCCGCTTCGTTTTCCTTGTGTAGAGAAAAGTCTGTTTTGGATGGTCAAAATGACCATTTTTGGAAATTTTGCCGGCCTCTCCCGTCCAAACGCAGGGGGATAGAGAGTTGTCCTTTATACTGGAGATAGAGTTCGACGAGCTGTATTCAACGCACTCATCGGCTTTGTTGTGACCACAAGTACTGCGGAGTTATGGCCGCCAGAACGTCGGCGGAAGGGTGGTTTAAACCCTTCCCCTTTTTTTCTCGAAAATCAGAAAGTGTTCGCGATTGCCAATTCGATGCTATCGTGTAAGAAGTAAGTCAAGGTGGAATACAGGGCCGCATCCCGTTCCTCTTTATGGCCATTATTTCCGGAACTAGAGACTGAAATATTTCAGGTACCCAAAAATTAAGGCTAGAAACAAGTGCGGCGGATTTGCCGGATTTTTGCGGTGATTACTGGCGAAGATGCGGGGATGCTACAGTTAAAAGGGCGGGCCTCTGAGCCGCTTCGTTTTCCTTGTGTAGAGAAAAGTCTGTTTTGGAAGGTCAAAATGACCATTTTTGGAAATTTTGCCGGCCTCTCCCGTCCAAACGCAGGGGGATAGAGAGTTGTCCTTTATACTGGAGATAGAGTTCGACCAGCTGTATTCAACGCACTCATCGGCTTTGTTGTGACCACAAGTACTGCGGAGTTATGGCCGCCAGAACGTCGGCGGAAGGGTGGTTTTAAACCCTTCCCCTTTTTTTCTCGAAAATCAGAAAGTGTTCGCGATTGCCAATTCGATGCTATCGTGTAAGAAGTAAGTCAAGGTGGAATACAGGGCCGCATCCCGTTCCTCGTTATGGCCATTATTTCCGGAATTAGAGGCTGAAATATTTCAGGTACCCAAAAATTAAGGCTAGAAAAAAGAGCGGCGGATTTGCCGGATTTTTGCGGTGATTACTGGCGAAGATGCGGGGATGCTACAGTTAAAAGGGCGGGCCTCTGAACCGCTTCGTTTTCCTTGTGTAGAGAAAAGTCTGTTTGGAAGGTCAAAATGACCATTTTTGGAAATTTTGCCGGCCTCTCCCGTCCAAACGCAGGGGGATAGAGAGTTGTCCTTTATACTGGAGATAGAGTTCGACGAGCTGTATTCAACGCACTCATCGGCTTTGTTGTGACCACAAGTACTGCGGAGTTATGGCCGCCAGAACGTCGGCGGAAGGGTGGTTCCCCTTTTTTTCTCGAAAATCAGAAAGTGTTCGCGATTGCCATTTCGATGCTTTCGTGTAAGAAGTAAGTCAAGGTGGAATACAGGGCCGCATCCCGTTCCTCTTTATGGCCATTATTTCCGGGATTAGAGGCTGAAATATTTCAGGTACCCAAAAATTAAGGCTAGAAACCAGTGCGGCGGATTTGCCGGATTTTTGCGGTGATTGCTGGCGAAGATGCGGGGATGCTACAGTTAAAAGGGCGGGCCTCTGAGCCGCTTCGTTTTCCTTGTGTAGAGAAAAGTCTGTTTTGGAAGGTCAAAATGACCATTTTTGGAAATTTTGCCGGCCTCTCCCGTCCAAACGCAGGGGGATAGAAAGTTGTCATTTATACTGGAGATAGAGTTCGACGAGCAGTATTCAACGCACACATCGGCTTTGTTGTGACCACAAGTACTGCGGAGTTATGGCCGCCAGAATGTCGGCGGAATGGTGTTTTAAACCCTTCCCCTTTTTTTCTCGAAAATCAGAAAGTGTTCGCGATTGCCAATTCGATGCTATCGTGTAAGAAGTAAGTCAAGGTGGAATACAGGGCCGCATCCCGTTCCTCGCTATGGCCATTATTTCCGGACTTAGAGGCTGAACTATTTCAGGTACCCAAAAATTAATGCTAGAAAAAAGTGCGGCGGATTTGCCGGATTTTTGCGGTGATTACTGGCGAAGATGCGGTGATGCTACAGTTAAAAGGGCGGGCCTCTGAGCCGCTGTTTTCCTTGTGTAGAGAAAAGTCTGTTTTGGAAGGTCAAAATGACCATTTTTTGAAATTATGCCGGCCTCTCCCGTCCAAACGCAGGGGGATAGATAGTTGTTTTTTATACTGGAGATAGAGTTCGACGAGCTGTATTCAACGCACTCATCGGCTTTGTTGTGACCACAAGTACTGCGGAGTTATGGCCGCCAGAACGTCGGCGGAAGGGTGGTTTAAACCCTTCCCCTTTTTTTCTCGAAAATCAGAAAGTGTTCGCGATTGCCAATTCGATGCTATCGTGTAAGAAGTAAGTCAAGGTGGAATACAGGGCCGCATCCCGTTCCTCTTTATGGCCATTTTTTCCGGAATTAGAGGCTGAAATATTTCAGGTACCCAAAAATTAAGGCTAGAAAAAAGTGCGGCGGATTTGCCGGATTTTTGCGGTGATTACTGGCGAAGATGCGGGGATGCTACAGTTAAAAGAGCGGGCCTCTGAGCCGCTACGTTTTCCTTGTGTAGAGAAAAGTCTGTTTTGCAAGGTCAAAATGACCATTTTTGGAAATTTTGCCGGCCTCTCCCGTCCAAACGCAGGGGGATAGAGAGTTGTCCTTTATACTGGAGATAGAGTTCGACGAGCAGTATTCAACGCACTCATCGGCTTTGTTGTGACCACAAGTACTGCGGAGTTATGGCCGCCAGAATGTCGGCGGAAGGGTGGTTTAAACCCTTCCCCTTTTTTTCTCGAAAATCAGAAAGTGTTCGCGATTGCCAATTCGATGCTATCGTGTAAGAAGTAAGTCAAGGTGGAATACAGGGCCGCATCCCGTTCCTCGTTATGGCCATTATTTCCGGAATTAGAGACTGAAATATTTCAGGTACCCAAAAATTAAGGCTAGAAACAAGTGCGGCGGATTTGCCGGATTTTTGCGGTGATTACTGGCGAAGATGCGGGGATGCTACAGTTAAAAGGCGGGCCTCTGAGCCGCTTCGTTTTCCTTGTGTAGAGAAAAGTCTGTTTAGGATGGTCAAAATGACCATTTTTGGAAATTTTGCCGGCCTCTCCCGTCCAAACGCAGGGGGATAGAGAGTTGTCCTTTATACCGGAGATAGATTTCGACGAGCTGTATTCAACGCACTCATCGGCTTTGTTGTGACCACAAGTACTGCGGAGTTATGGCCGCCAGAACGTCGGCGGAAGGGTGTTTTAAACCCTTCCCCTTTTTTTCTCGAAAATCAGAAAGTGTTCGCGATTGCCAATTCGATGCTATCGTGTAAGAAGTAAGTCAAGGTGGAATACAGGGCCGCATCCCGTTCCTCGTTATGGCCATTATTTCCGGACTTAGAGGCTGAACTATTTCAGGTACCCAAAAATTAAGGCTAGAAAAAAGTGCGGCGGATTTGCCGGATTTTTGCGGTGATTACTGGCGAAGATGCGTGGATGCTACAGTTAAAAGGGCTGGCCTCTGAGCCGCTGTGTTCCTTGTGTAGAGAAAAGTCTGTTTTGGAAGGTCAAAATGACCATTTTTGGAAATTTTGCCGACCTCTCTCGTCCAAACGCAGGGGGATAGAGAGTTGTCCTTTATACTGGAGATAGAGTTCGACGAGCTGTATTCAACGCACTCATCGGCTTTGTTGTGACCACAAGTACTGCGGAGATATGGCCGCCAGAATGTCGGCGGAAGGGTGGTTTAAACCCTTCCCCTTTTTTTCTCGAAAATCAGAAAGTGTTCGCTATTGCCAATTCGATGCTATCGTGTAAGAAGTAAGTCAAGGTGGAATACAGAGCCGCATCCCGTTCCTCGTTATGGCCATTATTTCCGGAATTAGAGACTGAAATAGTTCAGGTACCCAAAAATTAAGGCAAGAAACAAGTGCGGCGGATTTGCCGGATTTTTGCGGTGATTACTGGCGAAGATGCGTGGATGCTACACTTAAAAGGGCGGGCCTCTGAGCCGCTGTTTTCCTTGTGTAGAGAAAAGTCTGTTTTGGAAGGTCAAAATGACCATTTTTGGAAATTTTGCCGGCCTCTCCCGTCCAAACGCAGGGGGATAGAAAGTTGTCCTTTATACTGGAGATAGAGTTCGACGAGCTGTATTCAACGCACTCATCGGCTTTGTTGTGACCACAAGTACTGCGGAGTTATGGCCGCCAGAATGTCGGCGGAAGGGTGGTTTAAACCCTTCCCCTTTTTTTCTCGAAAATCAGAAATTGTTCGCGATTGCCAATTCGATGCTATCGTGTAAGAAGTAAGTCAAGGTGGAATACAGGGCCGCATCCCGTTCCTCGTTATGGCCATTATTTCCGGAATTAGAGGCTGAAATATTTCAGGTACCCAAAAATTAAGGCTAGAAAAAAGTGCGGCGGATTTGCCGGATTTTTGCGGTGATTACTGGCGAAGATGCGGGGATGCTACAGTTAAAAGGGCGGGCCTCTGAGCCGCTTCGTTTTCCTTGTGTAGAGAAAAGTCTGTTTTGGAAGGTCAAAATGACTATTTTTGGAAATTTTGCCGGCCTCTCCCGTCCAAACGCAGGGGGATAGAGAGTTGTCCTTTATACTGGAGATAGAGTTCGACGAGCTGTATTCAACGCACTCATCGGCTTTGTTGTGACCTCAAGTACTGCGGAGTTATGGCCGCCAGAACGTCGGCGGAATGGTGTTTTAAACCCTTCCCCTTTTTTCCTCGAAAATCAGAAAGTGTTCGCGATTGCCAATTCGATGCTATCGTGTAAGAAGTAAGTCAAGGTGGAATACAGGGCCGCATCCCCTTCCTCGTTATGGCCATTATTTCCGGAATTAGAGGCTGAAATATTTCAGGTACCCAAAAATTAATGCTAGAAAAAAGTGCGGCGGATTTGCCGGATTTTTGCGGTGATTACTGGCGAAGATGCGGGGATGCTACAGTTAAAAGGGCGGGCCTCTGAGCCGCTACGTTTTCCTTGTGTAGAGAAAAGTCTGTTTTGCAAGGTCAAAATGACCATTTTTGGAAATTTTGCCGGCCTCTCCCGTCCAAACGCAGGGGGATAGAGAGTTGTCCTTTATACTGGAGATAGAGTTCGACGAGCAGTATTCAACGCACTCATCGGCTTTGTTGTGACCACAAGTACTGCGGAGTTATGGCCGCCAGAATGTCGGCGGAAGGGTGGTTTAAACCCTTCCCCTTTTTTTCTCGAAAATCAGAAAGTGTTCGCGATTGCCAATTCGATGCTATCGTGTAAGAAGTAAGTCAAGGTGGAATACAGGGCCGCATCCCGTTCCTCGTTATGGCCATTATTTCCGGAATTAGAGACTGAAATATTTCAGGTACCCAAAAATTAAGGCTAGAAACAAGTGCGGCGGATTTGCCGGATTTTTGCGGTGATTACTGGCGAAGATGCGGGGATGCTACAGTTAAAAGGCGGGCCTCTGAGCCGCTTCGTTTTCCTTGTGTAGAGAAAAGTCTGTTTTGGATGGTCAAAATGACCATTTTTGGAAATTTTGCCGGCCTCTCCCGTCCAAACGCAGGGGGATAGAGAGTTGTCCTTTATACCGGAGATAGATTTCGACGAGCTGTATTCAACGAACTCATCGGCTTTGTTGTGACCACAAGTACTGCGGAGTTATGGCCGCCAGAACGTCGGCGGAAGGGTGTTTTAAACCCTTCCCCTTTTTTTCTCGAAAATCAGAAAGTGTTCGCGATTGCCAATTCGATGCTATCGTGTAAGAAGTAAGTCAAGGTGGAATACAGGGCCGCATCCCGTTCCTCGTTATGGCCATTATTTCCGGACTTAGAGGCTGAACTATTTCAGGTACCCAAAAATTAAGGCTAGAAAAAAGTGCGGCGGATTTGCCGGATTTTTGCGGTGATTACTGGCGAAGATGCGTGGATGCTACAGTTAAAAGGGCTGGCCTCTGAGCCGCTGTTTTCCTTGTGTAGAGAAAAGTCTGTTTTGGAAGGTCAAAATGACCATTTTTGGAAATTTTGCCGGCCTCTCCCGTCCAAACGCAGGGGGATAGAGAGTTGTCCTTTATACCGGAGATAGATTTCGACGAGCTGTATTCAACGCACTCATCGGCTTTGTTGTGACCACAAGTACTGCGGAGTTATGGCCGCCAGAACGTCGGCGGAAGGGTGTTTTAAACCCTTCCCCTTTTTTTCTCGAAAATCAGAAAGTGTTCGCGATTGCCAATTCGATGCTATCGTGTAAGAAGTAAGTCAAGGTGGAATACAGGGCCGCATCCCGTTCCTCGTTATGGCCATTATTTCCGGACTTAGAGGCTGAACTATTTCAGGTACCCAAAAACTAAGGCTAGAAAAAAGTGCGGCGGATTTGCCGGATTTTTGCGGTGATTACTGGCGAAGATGCGTGGATGCTACAGTTAAAAGGGCTGGCCTCTGAGCCGCTGTGTTCCTTGTGTAGAGAAAAGTCTGTTTTGGAAGGTCAAAATGACCATTTTTGGAAATTTTGCCGACCTCTCTCGTCCAAACGCAGGGGGATAGAGAGTTGTCCTTTATACTGGAGATAGAGTTCGACGAGCTGTATTCAACGCACTCATCGGCTTTGTTGTGACCACAAGTACTGCGGAGATATGGCCGCCAGAATGTCGGCGGAAGGGTGGTTTAAACCCTTCCCCTTTTTTTCTCGAAAATCAGAAAGTGTTCGCTATTGCCAATTCGATGCTATCGTGTAAGAAGTAAGTCAAGGTGGAATACAGAGCCGCATCCCGTTCCTCGTTATGGCCATTATTTCCGGAATTAGAGACTGAAATAGTTCAGGTACCCAAAAATTAAGGCTAGAAACAAGTGCGGCGGATTTGCCGGATTTTTGCGGTGATTACTGGCGAAGATGCGTGGATGCTACACTTAAAAGGGCGGGCCTCTGAGCCGCTGTTTTCCTTGTGTAGAGAAAAGTCTGTCTTGGAAGGTCAAAATGACCATTTTTGGAAATTTTGCCGGCCTCTCCCGTCCAAACGCAGGGGGATAGAAAGTTGTCCTTTATACTGGAGATAGAGTTCGACGAGCTCTATTCAACGCACTCATCGGCTTTGTTGTGACCTCAAGTACTGCGGAGTTATGGCCGCCAGAACGTCGGCGGAAGGGTGGTTCCCCTTTTTTTCTCGAAAATCAGAAAGTGTTCGCAATTGCCAATTCGATGCTTTCGTGTAAGAAGTAAGTCAAGGTGGAATACAGGGCCGCATCCCGTTCCTCGTTATGGCCATTATTTCCGGAATTAGAGGCTGAAATATTTCAGGTACCCAAAAATTAAGGCTAGAAAAAAGTGCGGCGGATTTGCCGGATTTTTGCGGTGATTACTGGCGAAGATGCGGGGATGCTACAGTTAAAAGGGCGGGCCTCTGAGCCGCTTCGTTTTCCTTGTGTAGAGAAAAGTCTGTTTTGGAAGGTCAAAATGACTATTTTTGGAAATTTTGCCGGCCTCTCCCGTCCAAACGCAGGGGGATAGAGAGTTGTCCTTTATACTGGAGATAGAGTTCGACGAGCTGTATTCAACGCACTCATCGGCTTTGTTGTGACCACAAGTACTGCGGAGTTATGGCCGCCAGAACGTCGGCGGAAGGGTGGTTTAAACCCTTCCCCTTTTTTTCTCGAAAATCAGAAAGTGTTCGCGATTGCCAATTCGATGCTATCGTGTAAGAAGTAAGTCAAGGTGGAATACAGGGCCGCATCCCGTTCCTCTTTATGGCCATTATTTCCGGGATTAGAGGCTGAAATATTTCAGGTACCCAAAAATTAAGGCTAGAAACCAGTGCGGCGGATTTGCCGGATTTTTGCGGTGATTGCTGGCGAAGATGCGGGGATGCTACAGTTAAAAGGGCGGGCCTCTGAGCCGCTTCGTTTTCCTTGTGTAGAGAAAAGTCTGTTTTGGAAGGTCAAAATGACCATATTTGGAAAATTTGCCGGCCTCTCCCGTCCAAACGCAGGGGGATAGAAAGTTGTCCTTTATACTGGAGATAGAGTTCGACGAGCTGTATTCAACGCACTCATCGGCTTTGTTGTGACCTCAAGTACTGCGGAGTTATGGCCGCCAGAACGTCGGCGGAAGGGTGGTTCCCCTTTTTTTCTCGAAAATCAGAAAGTGTTCGCAATTGCCAATTCGATGCTTTCGTGTAAGAAGTAAGTCAAGGTGGAATACAGGGCCGCATCCCGTTCCTCGTTATGGCCATTATTTCCGGAATTAGAGGCTGAAATATTTCAGGTACCCAAAAATTAAGGCTAGAAAAAAGTGCGGCGGATTTGCCGGATTTTTGCGGTGATTACTGGCGAAGATGCGGGGATGCTACAGTTAAAAGGGCGGGCCTCTGAGCCGCTTCGTTTTCCTTGTGTAGAGAAAAGTCTGTTTTGGAAGGTCAAAATGACCATTTTTGGAAATTTTGCCGGCCTCTCCCGTCCAAACGCAGGGGGATAGAGAGTTGTCCTTTATACTGGAGATAGAGTTCGACGAGCTGTATTCAACGCACTCATCGGCTTTGTTGTGACCACAAGTACTGCGGAGTTATGGCCGCCAGAACGTCGGCGGAAGGGTGGTTTAAACCCTTCCCCTTTTTTTCTCGAAAATCAGAAAGTGTTCGCGATTGCCAATTCGATGCTATCGTGTAAGAAGTAAGTCAAGGTGGAATACAGGGCCGCATCCCGTTCCTCTTTATGGCCATTATTTCCGGGATTAGAGGCTGAAATATTTCAGGTACCCAAAAATTAAGGCTAGAAACCAGTGCGGCGGATTTGCCGGATTTTTGCGGTGATTGCTGGCGAAGATGCGGGGATGCTACAGTTAAAAGGGCGGGCCTCTGAGCCGCTTCGTTTTCCTTGTGTAGAAAAAAGTCTGTTTTGGAAGGTCAAAATGACAATTTTTTGAAATTTTGCCGGCCTCTCCCGTCCAAACGCAGGGGGATAGAGAGTTGTCCTTTATACTGGAGATAGAGTTCGACGAGCTGTATTCAACGCACTCATCGGCTTTGTTGTGACCACAAGTACTGCGGAGTTATGGCCGCCAGAACGTCGGCGGAAGGGTGGTTTAAACCCTTCCCCTTTTTTTCTCGAAAATCAGAAAGTGTTCGCGATTGCCAATCCGATGCTATCGTGTAAGAAGTAAGTCAAGGTGGAATACAGGGCCGCATCCCGTTCCTCGTTATGGCCATTATTTCCGGAATTAGAGACTGAAATATTTCAGGTACCCAAAAATTAAGGCTAGAAACAAGTGCGGCGGATTTGCCGGATTTTTGCGGTGATTACTGGCGAAGATGCGGGGATGCTACAGTTAAAAGTGCGGGCCTCTGAGCCGCTTCGTTTTCCTTGTGTAGAGAAAAGTCTGTTTTGGAAGGTCAAAATGACCATTTTTGGAAATTTTGCCGGCCTCTCCCGTCCAAACGCAGGGGGATAGAGAGTTGTCCTTTATACTGGAGATAGAGTTCGACGAGCTGTATTCAACGCACACATCGGCTTTGTTGTGACCACAAGTACTGCGGAGTTATGGCCGCCAGAATGTCGGCGGAAGGGTGGTTTAAACCCTTCCCCTTTTTTTTTTCTCGAAAATCAGAAAGTGTTCGCGATTGCCAATTCGATGCTATCGTGTAAGAAGTAAGTCAAGGTGGAATACAGGGCCGCATCCCGTTCCTCGTTATGGCCATTATTTCCGGAATTAGAGACTGAAATATTTCAGGTACCCAAAAATTAAGGCTAGAAACAAGTGCGGCGGATTTGCCGGATTTTTGCGGTGATTACTGGCGAAGATGCGGGGATGCTACAGTTAAAAGGGCGGGCCTCTGAGCCGCTTCGTTTTCCTTGTGTAGAGAAAAGTCTGTTTTGGATGGTCAAAATGACCATTTTTGGAAATTTTGCCGGCCTCTCCCGTCCAAACGCAGGGGGATAGAGAGTTGTCCTTTATACTGGAGATAGATTTCGACGAGCTGTATTCAACGCACTCATCGGCTTTGTTGTGACCACAAGTACTGCGGAGTTATGGCCGCCAGAACGTCGGCGGAATGGTGTTTTAAACCCTTCCCCTTTTTTCCTCGAAAATCAGAAAGTGTTCGCGATTGCCAATTCGATGCTATCGTGTAAGAAGTAAGTCAAGGTGGAATACAGGGCCGCATCCCCTTCCTCGTTATGGCCATTATTTCCGGAATTAGAGGCTGAAATATTTCAGGTACCCAAAAATTAATGCTAGAAAAAAGTGCGGCGGATTTGCCGGATTTTTGCGGTGATTACTGGCGAAGATGCGGGGATGCTACAGTTAAAAGGGCGGGCCTCTGAGCCGCTACGTTTTCCTTGTGTAGAGAAAAGTCTGTTTTGCAAGGTCAAAATGACCATTTTTGGAAATTTTGCCGGCCTCTCCCGTCCAAACGCAGGGGGATAGAGAGTTGTCCTTTATACTGGAGATAGAGTTCGACGAGCAGTATTCAACGCACTCATCGGCTTTGTTGTGACCACAAGTACTGCGGAGTTATGGCCGCCAGAATGTCGGCGGAAGGGTGGTTTAAACCCTTCCCCTTTTTTTCTCGAAAATCAGAAAGTGTTCGCGATTGCCAATTCGATGCTATCGTGTAAGAAGTAAGTCAAGGTGGAATACAGGGCGCATCCCGTTCCTCGTTATGGCCATTATTTCCGGAATTAGAGACTGAAATATTTCAGGTACCCAAAAATTAAGGCTAGAAACAAGTGCGGCGGATTTGCCGGATTTTTGCGGTGATTACTGGCGAAGATGCGGGGATGCTACAGTTAAAAGGCGGGCCTCTGAGCCGCTTCGTTTTCCTTGTGTAGAGAAAAGTCTGTTTTGGATGGTCAAAATGACCATTTTTGGAAATTTTGCCGGCCTCTCCCGTCCAAACGCAGGGGGATAGAGAGTTGTCCTTTATACCGGAGATAGATTTCGACGAGCTGTATTCAACGCACTCATCGGCTTTGTTGTGACCACAAGTACTGCGGAGTTATGGCCGCCAGAACGTCGGCGGAAGGGTGTTTTAAACCCTTCCCCTTTTTTTCTCGAAAATCAGAAAGTGTTCGCGATTGCCAATTCGATGCTATCGTGTAAGAAGTAAGTCAAGGTGGAATACAGGGCCGCATCCCGTTCCTCGTTATGGCCATTATTTCCGGACTTAGAGGCTGAACTATTTCAGGTACCCAAAAATTAAGGCTAGAAAAAAGTGCGGCGGATTTGCCGGATTTTTGCGGTGATTACTGGCGAAGATGCGTGGATGCTACAGTTAAAAGGGCTGGCCTCTGAGCCGCTGTTTTCCTTGTGTAGAGAAAAGTCTGTTTTGGAAGGTCAAAATGACCATTTTTGGAAATTTTGCCGGCCTCTCCCGTCCAAACGCAGGGGGATAGAAAGTTGTCCTTTATACTGGAGATAGAGTTCGACGAGCTGTATTCAACGCACTCATCGGCTTTGTTGTGACCACAAGTACTGCGGAGTTATGGCCGCCAGAATGTCGGCGGAAGGGTGGTTTAAACCCTTCCCCTTTTTTTCTCGAAAATCAGAAAGTGTTCGCGATTGCCAATTCGATGCTATCGTGTAAGAAGTAAGTCAAGGTGGAATACAGGGCCGCATCCCGTTCCTCGTTATGGCCATTATTTCCGGAATTAGAGACTGAAATATTTCAGGTACCCAAAAATTAAGGCTAGAAACAAGTGCGGCGGATTTGCCGGATTTTTGCGGTGATTACTGGCGAAGATGCGGGGATGCTACAGTTAAAAGGCGGGCCTCTGAGCCGCTTCGTTTTCCTTGTGTAGAGAAAAGTCTGTTTTGGATGGTCAAAATGACCATTTTTGGAAATTTTGCCGGCCTCTCCCGTCCAAACGCAGGGGGATAGAGAGTTGTCCTTTATACCGGAGATAGATTTCGACGAGCTGTATTCAACGCACTCATCGGCTTTGTTGTGACCACAAGTACTGCGGAGTTATGGCCGCCAGAACGTCGGCGGAAGGGTGTTTTAAACCCTTCCCCTTTTTTTCTCGAAAATCAGAAAGTGTTCGCGATTGCCAATTCGATGCTATCGTGTAAGAAGTAAGTCAAGGTGGAATACAGGGCCGCATCCCGTTCCTCGTTATGGCCATTATTTCCGGACTTAGAGGCTGAACTATTTCAGGTACCCAAAAATTAAGGCTAGAAAAAAGTGCGGCGGATTTGCCGGATTTTTGCGGTGATTACTGGCGAAGATGCGTGGATGCTACAGTTAAAAGGGCTGGCCTCTGAGCCGCTGTGTTCCTTGTGTAGAGAAAAGTCTGTTTTGGAAGGTCAAAATGACCATTTTTGGAAATTTTGCCGACCTCTCTCGTCCAAACGCAGGGGGATAGAGAGTTGTCCTTTATACTGGAGATAGAGTTCGACGAGCTGTATTCAACGCACTCATCGGCTTTGTTGTGACCACAAGTACTGCGGAGATATGGCCGCCAGAATGTCGGCGGAAGGGTGGTTTAAACCCTTCCCCTTTTTTTCTCGAAAATCAGAAAGTGTTCGCTATTGCCAATTCGATGCTATCGTGTAAGAAGTAAGTCAAGGTGGAATACAGAGCCGCATCCCGTTCCTCGTTATGGCCATTATTTCCGGAATTAGAGACTGAAATAGTTCAGGTACCCAAAAATTAAGGCTAGAAACAAGTGCGGCGGATTTGCCGGATTTTTGCGGTGATTACTGTCGAAGATGCGTGGATGCTACACTTAAAAGGGCGGGCCTCTGAGCCGCTGTTTTCCTTGTGTAGAGAAAAGTCTGTTTTGGAAGGTCAAAATGACCATTTTTGGAAATTTTGCCGGCCTCTCCCGTCCAAACGCAGGGGGATAGAAAGTTGTCCTTTATACTGGAGGTAGAGTTCGACGAGCTGTATTCAACGCACTCATCGGCTTTGTTGTGACCACAAGTACTGCGGAGTTATGGCCGCCAGAATGTCGGCGGAAGGGTGGTTTAAACCCTTCCCCTTTTTTTCTCGAAAATCAGAAATTGTTCGCGATTGCCAATTCGATGCTATCGTGTAAGAAGTAAGTCAAGGTGGAATACAGGGCCGCATCCCGTTCCTCGTTATGGCCATTATTTCCGGAATTAGAGGCTGAAATATTTCAGGTACCCAAAAATTAAGGCTAGAAAAAAGTGCGGCGGATTTGCCGGATTTTTGCGGTGATTACTGGCGAAGATGCGGGGATGCTACAGTTAAAAGGGCGGGCCTCTGAGCCGCTTCGTTTTCCTTGTGTAGAGAAAAGTCTGTTTTGGAAGGTCAAAATGACTATTTTTGGAAATTTTGCCGGCCTCTCCCGTCCAAACGCAGGGGGATAGAGAGTTGTCCTTTATACTGGAGATAGAGTTCGACGAGCTGTATTCAACGCACTCATCGGCTTTGTTGTGACCACAAGTACTGCGGAGTTATGGCCGCCAGAACGTCGGCGGAAGGGTGGTTTAAACCCTTCCCCTTTTTTTCTCGAAAATCAGAAAGTGTTCGCGATTGCCAATTCGATGCTATCGTGTAAGGAGTAAGTCAAGGTGGAATACAGGGCCGCATCCCGTTCCTCTTTATGGCCATTATTTCCGGGATTAGAGGCTGAAATATTTCAGGTACCCAAAAATTAAGGCTAGAAACCAGTGCGGCGGATTTGCCGGATTTTTGCGGTGATTGCTGGCGAAGATGCGGGGATGCTACAGTTAAAAGGGCGGGCCTCTAAGCCGCTTCGTTTTCCTTGTGTAGAGAAAAGTCTGTTTTGGAAGGTCAAAATGACCATATTTGGAAAATTTGCCGGCCTCTCCCGTCCAAACGCAGGGGGATAGAAAGTTGTCCTTTATACTGGAGATAGAGTTCGACGAGCTGTATTCAACGCACTCATCGGCTTTGTTGTGACCTCAAGTACTGCGGAGTTATGGCCGCCAGAACGTCGGCGGAAGGGTGGTTCCCCTTTTTTTCTCGAAAATCAGAAAGTGTTCGCAATTGCCAATTCGATGCTTTCGTGTAAGAAGTAAGTCAAGGTGGAATACAGGGCCGCATCCCGTTCCTCGTTATGGCCATTATTTCCGGAATTAGAGGCTGAAATATTTCAGGTACCCAAAAATTAAGGCTAGAAAAAAGTGCGGCGGATTTGCCGGATTTTTGCGGTGATTACTGGCGAAGATGCGGGGATGCTACAGTTAAAAGGGCGGGCCTCTGAGCCGCTTCGTTTTCCTTGTGTAGAGAAAAGTCTGTTTTGGAAGGTCAAAATGACCATTTTTGGAAATTTTGCCGGCCTCTCCCGTCCAAACGCAGGGGGATAGAGAGTTGTCCTTTATACTGGAGATAGAGTTCGACGAGCTGTATTCAACGCACTCATCGGCTTTGTTGTGACCACAAGTACTGCGGAGTTATGGCCGCCAGAACGTCGGCGGAAGGGTGGTTTAAACCCTTCCCCTTTTTTTCTCGAAAATCAGAAAGTGTTCGCGATTGCCAATTCGATGCTATCGTGTAAGAAGTAAGTCAAGGTGGAATACAGGGCCGCATCCCGTTCCTCGTTATGGCCATTATTTCCGGAATTAGAGACTGAAATATTTCAGGTACCCAAAAATTAAGGCTAGAAACAAGTGCGGCGGATTTGCCGGATTTTTGCGGTGATTACTGGCGAAGATGCGGGGATGCTACAGTTAAAAGTGCGGGCCTCTGAGCCGCTTCGTTTTCATTGTGTAGAGAAAAGTCTGTTTTGGAAGGTCAAAATGACCATTTTTGGAAAGTTTGCCGGCCTCTCCCGTCCAAACGCAGGGGGATAGAGAGTTGTCCTTTATACTGGAGATAGAGTTCGACGAGCTGTATTCAACGCACACATCGGCTTTGTTGTGACCACAAGTACTGCGGAGTTATGGCCGCCAGAATGTCGGCGGAAGGGTGGTTTAAACCCTTCCCCTTTTTTTTTTCTCGAAAATCAGAAAGTGTTCGCGATTGCCAATTCGATGCTATCGTGTAAGAAGTAAGTCAAGGTGGAATACAGGGCCGCATCCCGTTCCTCGTTATGGCCATTATTTCCGGAATTAGAGACTGAAATATTTCAGGTACCCAAAAATTAAGGCTAGAAACAAGTGCGGCGGATTTGCCGGATTTTTGCGGTGATTACTGGCGAAGATGCGGGGATGCTACAGTTAAAAGGGCGGGCCTCTGAGCCGCTTCGTTTTCCTTGTGTAGAGAAAAGTCTGTTTTGGATGGTCAAAATGACCATTTTTGGAAATTTTGCCGGCCTCTCCCGTCCAAACGCAGGGGGATAGAGAGTTGTCCTTTATACTGGAGATAGATTTCGACGAGCTGTATTCAACGCACTCATCGGCTTTGTTGTGACCACAAGTACTGCGGAGTTATGGCCGCCAGAACGTCGGCGGAATGGTGTTTTAAACCCTTCCCCTTTTTTCCTCGAAAATCAGAAAGTGTTCGCGATTGCCAATTCGATGCTATCGTGTAAGAAGTAAGTCAAGGTGGAATACAGGGCCGCATCCCCTTCCTCGTTATGGCCATTATTTCCGGAATTAGAGGCTGAAATATTTCAGGTACCCAAAAATTAATGCTAGAAAAAAGTGCGGCGGATTTGCCGGATTTTTGCGGTGATTACTGGCGAAGATGCGGGGATGCTACAGTTAAAAGGGCGGGCCTCTGAGCCGCTACGTTTTCCTTGTGTAGAGAAAAGTCTGTTTTGCAAGGTCAAAATGACCATTTTTGGAAATTTTGCCGGCCTCTCCCGTCCAAACGCAGGGGGATAGAGAGTTGTCCTTTATACTGGAGATAGAGTTCGACGAGCAGTATTCAACGCACTCATCGGCTTTGTTGTGACCACAAGTACTGCGGAGTTATGGCCGCCAGAATGTCGGCGGAAGGGTGGTTTAAACCCTTCCCCTTTTTTTCTCGAAAATCAGAAAGTGTTCGCGATTGCCAATTCGATGCTATCGTGTAAGAAGTAAGTCAAGGTGGAATACAGGGCCGCATCCCGTTCCTCGTTATGGCCATTATTTCCGGAATTAGAGACTGAAATATTTCAGGTACCCAAAAATTAAGGCTAGAAACAAGTGCGGCGGATTTGCCGGATTTTTGCGGTGATTACTGGCGAAGATGCGGGGATGCTACAGTTAAAAGGCGGGCCTCTGAGCCGCTTCGTTTTCCTTGTGTAGAGAAAAGTCTGTTTTGGATGGTCAAAATGACCATTTTTGGAAATTTTGCCGGCCTCTCCCGTCCAAACGCAGGGGGATAGAGAGTTGTCCTTTATACCGGAGATAGATTTCGACGAGCTGTATTCAACGCACTCATCGGATTTGTTGTGACCACAAGTACTGCGGAGTTATGGCCGCCAGAACGTCGGCGGAAGGGTGTTTTAAACCCTTCCCCTTTTTTTCTCGAAAATCAGAAAGTGTTCGCGATTGCCAATTCGATGCTATCGTGTAAGAAGTAAGTCAAGGTGGAATACAGGGCCCCATCCCGTTCCTCGTTATGGCCATTATTTCCGGACTTAGAGGCTGAACTATTTCAGGTACCCAAAAATTAAGGCTAGAAAAAAGTGCGGCGGATTTGCCGGATTTTTGCGGTGATTACTGGCGAAGATGCGTGGATGCTACAGTTAAAAGGGCTGGCCTCTG
The DNA here is from genome assembly GCF_040183065.1 of Periplaneta americana. Classification (NCBI taxonomy): domain Eukaryota; kingdom Metazoa; phylum Arthropoda; class Insecta; order Blattodea; family Blattidae; genus Periplaneta; species Periplaneta americana. Next base: position 16,702,373 of record NC_091120.1, read on the forward strand.
AGCCGCTGTTTTCCTTGTGTAGAGAAAAGTCTGTTTTGGAAGGTCAAAATGACCATTTTTGGAAATTTTGCCGGCCTCTCCCGTCCAAACGCAGGGGGATAGAAAGTTGTCCTTTATACTGGAGATAGAGTTCGACGAGCTGTATTCAACGCACTCATCGGCTTTGTTGTGACCACAAGTACTGCGGAGTTATGGCCGCCAGAATGTCGGCGGAAGGGTGGTTTAAACCCTTCCCCTTTTTTTCTCGAAAATCAGAAAGTGTTCGCGATTGCCAATTCGATGCTATCGTGTAAGAAGTAAGTCAAGGTGGAATACAGGGCCGCATCCCGTTCCTCGTTATGGCCATTATTTCCGGAATTAGAGGCTGAAATATTTCAGGTACCCAAAAATTAAGGCTAGAAAAAAGTGCGGCGGATTTGCCGGATTTTTGCGGTGATTACTGGCGAAGATGCGGGGATGCTACAGTTAAAAGGGCGGGCCTCTGAGCCGCTTCGTTTTCCTTGTGTAGAGAAAAGTCTGTTTTGGAAGGTCAAAATGACCATTTTTGGAAATTTTGCCGGCCTCTCCCGTCCAAACGCAGGGGGATAGAGAGTTGTCCTTTATACTGGAGATAGAGGTCGACGACCTGTATTCAACGCACTCATCGGCTTTGTTGTGACCACAAGTACTGCGGAGTTATGGGCGCCAGAATGTCGGCGGAAGGGTGGTTTAAACCCTTCCCCTTTTTTTCTCGAAAATCAGAAAGTGTTCGCGATTTCCAATTCGATGCTATCGTTTAAGAAGTAAGTCAAGGTGGAACACAGGGCCGCATCCCGTTCCTCGTTATGGCCATTATTTCCGGAATTAAAGACTGAAATAGTTCAGGTACCCAAAAATTAAGGCTAGAAACAATTGCGGCGGATTTGCCGGATTTTTGCGGTGATTACTGGCGAAGATGCGGGGATGCTACAGTTAAAAGGGCGGGCCTCTGAGCCGCTTCGTTTTCCTTGTGTAGAGAAAAGTCTGTTTTGGAAGGTCAAAATGATCATTTTTTGAAATTTTGCCGGCCTCTCCCGTCCAAACGCAGGGGGATAGAGAGTTGTCCTTTATACTGGAGATAGAGTTCGACGAGCTGTATTCAACGCACTCATCGGCTTTGTTGTGACCACAAGTACTGCGGAGTTATGGCCGCCAGAACGTCGGCGGAAGGGTGGTTTAAACCCTTCCCCTTTTTTTCTCGAAAATCAGAAAGTGTTCGCGATTGCCAATCCGATGCTATCGTGTAAGAAGTAAGACAAGGTGGAATACAGGGCCGCATCCCGTTCCTCGTTATGGCCATTATTTCCGGAATTAGAGACTGAAATATTTCAGGTACCCAAAAATTAAGGCTAGAAACAAGTGCGGCGGATTTGCCGGATTTTTGCGGTGATTACTGGCGAAGATGCGGGGATGCTACAGTTAAAAGTGCGGGCCTCTGAGCCGCTTCGTTTTCCTTGTGTAGAGAAAAGTCTGTTTTGGAAGGTCAAAATGACCATTTTTGGAAATTTTGCCGGCCTCTCCCGTCCAAACGCAGGGGGATAGAGAGTTGTCCTTTATACTGGAGATAGAGTTCGACGAGCTGTATTCAACGCACTCATCGGCTTTGTTGTGACCACAAGTACTGCGGAGATATGGCCGCCAGAATGTCGGCGGAAGGGTGGTTTAAACCCTTCCCCTTTTTTTCTCGAAAATCAGAAAGTGTTCGCTATTGCCAATTCGATGCTATCGTGTAAGAAGTAAGTCAAGGTGGAATACAGAGCCGCATCCCGTTCCTCGTTATGGCCATTATTTCCGGAATTAGAGACTGAAATAGTTCAGGTACCCAAAAATTAAGGCTAGAAACAAGTGCGGCGGATTTGCCGGATTTTTGCGGTGATTACTGTCGAAGATGCGTGGATGCTACACTTAAAAGGGCGGGCCTCTGAGCCGCTGTTTTCCTTGTGTAGAGAAAAGTCTGTTTTGGAAGGTCAAAATGACCATTTTTGGAAATTTTGCCGGCCTCTCCCGTCCAAACGCAGGGGGATAGAAAGTTGTCCTTTATACTGGAGGTAGAGTTCGACGAGCTGTATTCAACGCACTCATCGGCTTTGTTGTGACCACAAGTACTGCGGAGTTATGGCCGCCAGAATGTCGGCGGAAGGGTGGTTTAAACCCTTCCCCTTTTTTTCTCGAAAATCAGAAATTGTTCGCGATTGCCAATTCGATGCTATCGTGTAAGAAGTAAGTCAAGGTGGAATACAGGGCCGCATCCCGTTCCTCGTTATGGCCATTATTTCCGGAATTAGAGGCTGAAATATTTCAGGTACCCAAAAATTAAGGCTAGAAAAATGTGCGGCGGATTTGCCGGATTTTTGCGGTGATTACTGGCGAAGATGCGGGGATGCTACAGTTAAAAGGGCGGGCCTCTGAGCCGCTTCGTTTTCCTTGTGTAGAGAAAAGTCTGTTTTGGAAGGTCAAAATGACTATTTTTGGAAATTTTGCCGGCCTCTCCCGTCCAAACGCAGGGGGATAGAGAGTTGTCCTTTATACTGGAGATAGAGTTCGACGAGCTGTATTCAACGCACTCATCGGCTTTGTTGTGACCACAAGTACTGCGGAGTTATGGCCGCCAGAACGTCGGCGGAAGGGTGGTTTAAACCCTTCCCCTTTTTTTCTCGAAAATCAGAAAGTGTTCGCGATTGCCAATTCGATGCTATCGTGTAAGGAGTAAGTCAAGGTGGAATACAGGGCCGCATCCCGTTCCTCTTTATGGCCATTATTTCCGGGATTAGAGGCTGAAATATTTCAGGTACCCAAAAATTAAGGCTAGAAACCAGTGCGGCGGATTTGCCGGATTTTTGCGGTGATTGCTTGCGAAGATGCGGGGATGCTACAGTTAAAAGGGCGGGCCTCTAAGCCGCTTCGTTTTCCTTGTGTAGAGAAAAGTCTGTTTTGGAAGGTCAAAATGACCATATTTGGAAAATTTGCCGGCCTCTCCCGTCCAAACGCAGGGGGATAGAAAGTTGTCCTTTATACTGGAGATAGAGTTCGACGAGCTGTATTCAACGCACTCATCGGCTTTGTTGTGACCTCAAGTACTGCGGAGTTATGGCCGCCAGAACGTCGGCGGAAGGGTGGTTCCCCTTTTTTTCTCGAAAATCAGAAAGTGTTCGCAATTGCCAATTCGATGCTTTCGTGTAAGAAGTAAGTCAAGGTGGAATACAGGGCCGCATCCCGTTCCTCGTTATGGCCATTATTTCCGGAATTAGAGGCTGAAATATTTCAGGTACCCAAAAATTAAGGCTAGAAAAAAGTGCGGCGGATTTGCCGGATTTTTGCGGTGATTACTGGCGAAGATGCGGGGATGCTACAGTTAAAAGGGCGGGCCTCTGAGCCGCTTCGTTTTCCTTGTGTAGAGAAAAGTCTGTTTTGGAAGGTCAAAATGACCATTTTTGGAAATTTTGCCGGCCTCTCCCGTCCAAACGCAGGGGGATAGAGAGTTGTCCTTTATACTGGAGATAGAGTTCGACGAGCTGTATTCAACGCACTCATCGGCTTTGTTGTGACCACAAGTACTGCGGAGTTATGGCCGCCAGAACGTCGGCGGAAGGGTGGTTTAAACCCTTCCCCTTTTTTTCTCGAAAATCAGAAAGTGTTCGCGATTGCCAATTCGATGCTATCGTGTAAGAAGTAAGTCAAGGTGGAATACAGGGCCGCATCCCGTTCCTCGTTATGGCCATTATTTCCGGAATTAGAGACTGAAATATTTCAGGTACCCAAAAATTAAGGCTAGAAACAAGTGCGGCGGATTTGCCGGATTTTTGCGGTGATTACTGGCGAAGATGCGGGGATGCTACAGTTAAAAGTGCGGGCCTCTGAGCCGCTTCGTTTTCATTGTGTAGAGAAAAGTCTGTTTTGGAAGGTCAAAATGACCATTTTTGGAAAGTTTGCCGGCCTCTCCCGTCCAAACGCAGGGGGATAGAGAGTTGTCCTTTATACTGGAGATAGAGTTCGACGAGCTGTATTCAACGCACACATCGGCTTTGTTGTGACCACAAGTACTGCGGAGTTATGGCCGCCAGAATGTCGGCGGAAGGGTGGTTTAAACCCTTCCCCTTTTTTTTTTCTCGAAAATCAGAAAGTGTTCGCGATTGCCAATTCGATGCTATCGTGTAAGAAGTAAGTCAAGGTGGAATACAGGGCCGCATCCCGTTCCTCGTTATGGCCATTATTTCCGGAATTAGAGACTGAAATATTTCAGGTACCCAAAAATTAAGGCTAGAAACAAGTGCGGCGGATTTGCCGGATTTTTGCGGTGATTACTGGCGAAGATGCGGGGATGCTACAGTTAAAAGGGCGGGCCTCTGAGCCGCTTCGTTTTCCTTGTGTAGAGAAAAGTCTGTTTTGGATGGTCAAAATGACCATTTTTGGAAATTTTGCCGGCCTCTCCCGTCCAAACGCAGGGGGATAGAGAGTTGTCCTTTATACTGGAGATAGATTTCGACGAGCTGTATTCAACGCACTCATCGGCTTTGTTGTGACCACAAGTACTGCGGAGTTATGGCCGCCAGAACGTCGGCGGAATGGTGTTTTAAACCCTTCCCCTTTTTTCCTCGAAAATCAGAAAGTGTTCGCGATTGCCAATTCGATGCTATCGTGTAAGAAGTAAGTCAAGGTGGAATACAGGGCCGCATCCCCTTCCTCGTTATGGCCATTATTTCCGGAATTAGAGGCTGAAATATTTCAGGTACCCAAAAATTAATGCTAGAAAAAAGTGCGGCGGATTTGCCGGATTTTTGCGGTGATTACTGGCGAAGATGCGGGGATGCTACAGTTAAAAGGGCGGGCCTCTGAGCCGCTACGTTTTCCTTGTGTAGAGAAAAGTCTGTTTTGCAAGGTCAAAATGACCATTTTTGGAAATTTTGCCGGCCTCTCCCGTCCAAACGCAGGGGGATAGAGAGTTGTCCTTTATACTGGAGATAGAGTTCGACGAGCAGTATTCAACGCACTCATCGGCTTTGTTGTGACCACAAGTACTGCGGAGTTATGGCCGCCAGAATGTCGGCGGAAGGGTGGTTTAAACCCTTCCCCTTTTTTTCTCGAAAATCAGAAAGTGTTCGCGATTGCCAATTCGATGCTATCGTGTAAGAAGTAAGTCAAGGTGGAATACAGGGCCGCATCCCGTTCCTCGTTATGGCCATTATTTCCGGAATTAGAGACTGAAATATTTCAGGTACCCAAAAATTAAGGCTAGAAACAAGTGCGGCGGATTTGCCGGATTTTTGCGGTGATTACTGGCGAAGATGCGGGGATGCTACAGTTAAAAGGCGGGCCTCTGAGCCGCTTCGTTTTCCTTGTGTAGAGAAAAGTCTGTTTTGGATGGTCAAAATGACCATTTTTGGAAATTTTGCCGGCCTCTCCCGTCCAAACGCAGGGGGATAGAGAGTTGTCCTTTATACCGGAGATAGATTTCGACGAGCTGTATTCAACGCACTCATCGGATTTGTTGTGACCACAAGTACTGCGGAGTTATGGCCGCCAGAACGTCGGCGGAAGGGTGTTTTAAACCCTTCCCCTTTTTTTCTCGAAAATCAGAAAGTGTTCGCGATTGCCAATTCGATGCTATCGTGTAAGAAGTAAGTCAAGGTGGAATACAGGGCCCCATCCCGTTCCTCGTTATGGCCATTATTTCCGGACTTAGAGGCTGAACTATTTCAGGTACCCAAAAATTAAGGCTAGAAAAAAGTGCGGCGGATTTGCCGGATTTTTGCGGTGATTACTGGCGAAGATGCGTGGATGCTACAGTTAAAAGGGCTGGCCTCTGAGCCGCTGTTTTCCTTGTGTAGAGAAAAGTCTGTTTTGGAAGGTCAAAATGACCATTTTTGGAAATTTTGCCGGCCTCTCCCGTCCAAACGCAGGGGGATAGAAAGTTGTCCTTTATACTGGAGATAGAGTTCGACGAGCTGTATTCAACGCACTCATCGGCTTTGTTGTGACCACAAGTACTGCGGAGTTATGGCCGCCAGAATGTCGGCGGAAGGGTGGTTTAAACCCTTCCCCTTTTTTTCTCGAAAATCAGAAAGTGTTCGCGATTGCCAATTCGATGCTATCGTGTAAGAAGTAAGTCAAGGTGGAATACAGGGCCGCATCCCGTTCCTCGTTATGGCCATTATTTCCGGAATTAGAGGCTGAAATATTTCAGGTACCCAAAAATTAAGGCTAGAAAAAAGTGCGGCGGATTTGCCGGATTTTTGCGGTGATTACTGGCGAAGATGCGGGGATGCTACAGTTAAAAGGGCGGGCCTCTGAGCCGCTTCGTTTTCCTTGTGTAGAGAAAAGTCTGTTTTGGAAGGTCAAAATGACCATTTTTGGAAATTTTGCCGGCCTCTCCCGTCCAAACGCAGGGGGATAGAGAGTTGTCCTTTATACTGGAGATAGAGGTCGACGACCTGTATTCAACGCACTCATCGGCTTTGTTGTGACCACAAGTACTGCGGAGTTATGGGCGCCAGAATGTCGGCGGAAGGGTGGTTTAAACCCTTCCCCTTTTTTTCTCGAAAATCAGAAAGTGTTCGCGATTTCCAATTCGATGCTATCGTTTAAGAAGTAAGTCAAGGTGGAACACAGGGCCGCATCCCGTTCCTCGTTATGGCCATTATTTCCGGAATTAAAGACTGAAATAGTTCAGGTACCCAAAAATTAAGGCTAGAAACAATTGCGGCGGATTTGCCGGATTTTTGCGGTGATTACTGGCGAAGATGCGGGGATGCTACAGTTAAAAGGGCGGGCCTCTGAGCCGCTTCGTTTTCCTTGTGTAGAGAAAAGTCTGTTTTGGAAGGTCAAAATGATCATTTTTTGAAATTTTGCCGGCCTCTCCCGTCCAAACGCAGGGGGATAGAGAGTTGTCCTTTATACTGGAGATAGAGTTCGACGAGCTGTATTCAACGCACTCATCGGCTTTGTTGTGACCACAAGTACTGCGGAGTTATGGCCGCCAGAACGTCGGCGGAAGGGTGGTTTAAACCCTTCCCCTTTTTTTCTCGAAAATCAGAAAGTGTTCGCGATTGCCAATCCGATGCTATCGTGTAAGAAGTAAGACAAGGTGGAATACAGGGCCGCATCCCGTTCCTCGTTATGGCCATTATTTCCGGAATTAGAGACTGAAATATTTCAGGTACCCAAAAATTAAGGCTAGAAACAAGTGCGGCGGATTTGCCGGATTTTTGCGGTGATTACTGGCGAAGATGCGGGGATGCTACAGTTAAAAGTGCGGGCCTCTGAGCCGCTTCGTTTTCCTTGTGTAGAGAAAAGTCTGTTTTGGAAGGTCAAAATGACCATTTTTGGAAATTTTGCCGGCCTCTCCCGTCCAAACGCAGGGGGATAGAGAGTTGTCCTTTATACTGGAGATAGAGTTCGACGAGCAGTATTCAACGCACACATCGGCTTTGTTGTGACCACAAGTACTGCGGAGTTATGGCCGCCAGAATGTCGGCGGAAGGGTGGTTTAAACCCTTCCCCTTTTTTTCTCGAAAATCAGAAAGTGTTCGCGATTGCCAATTCGATGCTATCGTGTAAGAAGTAAGTCAAGGTGGAATACAGGGCCGCATCCCGTTCCTCGTTATGGCCATTATTTCCGGAATTAGAGACTGAAATATTTCAGGTACCCAAAAATTAAGGCTAGAAACAAGTGCGGCGGATTTGCCGGATTTTTGCGGTGATTACTGGCGAAGAAGCGGGGATGCTACAGTTAAAAGGGCGGGCCTCTGAGCCGTTTCGTTTTCCTTGTGTAGAGAAAAGTCTGTTTTGGATGGTCAAAATGACCAATTTGGAAATTTTGCCGGCCTCTCCCGTCCAAACGCAGGGGGATAGAGAGTTGTCCTTTATACTGGAGATAGATTTCGACGAGCTGTATTCAACGCACTCATCGGCTTTGTTGTGACCACAAGTACTGCGGAGTTATGGCCGCCAGAACGTCGGCGGAAGGGTGTTTTAAACCCTTCCCCTTTTTTTCTCGAAAATCAGAAAGTGTTCGCGATTGCCAATTCGATGCTATCGTGTAAGAAGTAAGTCAAGGTGGAATACAGGGCCGCATCCCGTTCCTCGCTATGGCCATTATTTCCGGACTTAGAGGCTGAACTATTTCAGGTACCCAAAAATTAATGCTAGAAAAAAGTGCGGCGGATTTGCCGGATTTTTGCGGTGATTACTGGCGAAGATGCGGGGATGCTACAGTTAAAAGGGCGGGCCTCTGAGCCGCTGTTTTCCTTGTGTAGAGAAAAGTCTGTTTTGGAAGTTCAAAATGACCATTTTTGGAAATTTTGCCGGCCTCTCCCGTCCAAACGCAGGGGGATAGAGAGTTGTCCTTTATACTGGAGATAGATTTCGACGAGCTGTATTCAACGCACTCATCGGCTTTGTTGTGACCACAAGTACTGCGGAGTTATGGCCGCCAGAACGTCGGCGGAAGGGTGGTTTAAACCCTTCCCCTTTTTTTCTCGAAAATCAGAAAGTGTTCGCGATTGCCAATTCGATGCTATCGTGTAAGAAGTAAGTCAAGGTGGAATACAGGGCCGCATCCCGTTCCTCGTTATGGCCATTATTTCCGGAATTAGAGACTGAAATATTTCAGGTACCCAAAAATTAAGGCTAGAAACAAGTGCGGCGGATTTGCCGGATTTTTGCGGTGATTACTGGCGAAGATGCGGGGATGCTACAGTTAAAAGGGCGGGCCTCTGAGCCGCTTCGTTTTCCTTGTGTAGAGAAAAGTCTGTTTTGTATGGTCAAAATGACCATTTTTGGAAATTTTGCCGGCCTCTCCCGTCGAAACGCAGGGGGATAGAGAGTTGTCCTTTATACCGGAGATAGATTTCGACGAGCTGTATTCAACGCACTCATCGGCTTTGTTGTGACCACAAGTACTGCGGAGTTATGGCCGCCAGAACGTTTCTCGAAAATCAGAAAGTGTTCGCGATTGCCAATTCGATGCTATCGTGTAAGAAGTAAGTCAAGGTGGAATACAGGGCCGCATCCCGTTCCTCGTTATGGCCATTATTTCCGGACTTAGAGGCTGAACTATTTCAGGTACCCAAAAATTAAGGCTAGAAAAAAGTGCGGCGGATTTGCCGGATTTTTGCGGTGATTACTGGCGAAGATGCGTGGATGCTACAGTTAAAATGGCTGGCCTCTGAGCCGCTGTGTTCCTTGTGTAGAGAAAAGTCTGTTTTGGAAGGTCAAAATGACCATTTTTGGAAATTTTGCCGACCTCTCTCGTCCAAACGCAGGGGGATAGAGAGTTGTCCTTTATACTGGAGATAGAGTTCGACGAGCTGTATTCAACGCACTCATCGGCTTTGTTGTGACCACAAGTACTGCGGAGTTATGGCCGCCAGAAAATCAGAAAGTGTTCGCGATTGCCAATTCGATGCTATCGTGTAAGAAGTAAGTCAAGGTGGAATACAGGGCCGCATCCCGTTCCTCGTTATGGCCATTATTTCCGGAATTAGAGACTGAAATATTTCAGGTACCCAAAAATTAAGGCTAGAAAAAAGTGCGGCGGATTTGCCGGATTTTTGCGGTGATTACTGGCGAAGATGCGGGGATGCTACAGTTAAAAGGGCGGGCCTCTGAGCCGCTACGTTTTCCTTGTGTAGAGAAAAGTCTGTTTTGCAAGGTTAAAATGACCATTTTTGGAAATTTTGCCGGCCTCTCCCGTCCAAACGCAGGGGGATAGAGAGTTGTCCTTTATACTGGAGATCGAGTTCGACGAGCAGTATTCAACGCACTCATCGGCTTTGTTGTGACCACAAGTACTGCGGAGTTATGGCCGCCAAAACGTCGGCGGAAGGGTGGTTTAAACCCTTCCCCTTTTTTCCTCGAAAATCAGAAAGTGTTCGCGATTGCCAATTCGATGCTATCGTGTAAGAAGTAAGTCAAGGTGGAATACAGGGCCGCATCCCGTTCCTCGTTATGGCCATTATTTCCGGAATTAGAGACTGAAATATTTCAGGTACCCAAAAATTAAGGCTAGAAAAAAGTGCGGCGGATTTGCCGGATTTTTGCGGTGATTACTGGCGAAGATGCGGGGATGCTACAGTTAAAAGGGCGGGCCTCTGAGCCGCTACGTTTTCCTTGTGTAGAGAAAAGTCTGTTTTGCAAGGTCAAAATGACCATTTTTGGAAATTTTGCCGGCCTCTCCCGTCCAAACGCAGGGGGATAGAGAGTTGTCCTTTATACTGGAGATAGAGTTCGACGAGCAGTATTCAACGCACTCATCGGCTTTGTTGTGACCACAAGTACTGCGGAGTTATGGCCGCCAGAATGTCGGCGGAAGGGTGGTTTAAACCCTTCCCCTTTTTTTCTCGAAAATCAGAAAGTGTTCGCGATTGCCAATTCGATGCTATCGTGTAAGAAGTAAGTCAAGGTGGAATACAGGGCCGCATCCCGTTCCTCGTTATGGCCATTATTTCCGGAATTAGAGACTGAAATATTTCAGGTACCCAAAAATTAAGGCTAGAAACAAGTGCGGCGGATTTGCCGGATTTTTGCGGTGATTACTGGCGAAGATGCGGGGATGCTACAGTTAAAAGGGCGGGCCTCTGAGCCGCTTCGTTTTCCTTGTGTAGAGAAAAGTCTGTTTTGGAAGGTCAAAATGACCATTTTTGTAAATTTTGCCGGCCTCTCCCGTCCAAACGCAGGGGGATAGAGAGTTGTCCTTTATACTGGAGATAGAGTTCGACGAGCTGTATTCAACGCACTCATCGGCTTTCTTGTGACCACAAGTACTGCGGAGTTATGGCCGCCAAAACGTCGGCGGAAGGGTGGTTTAAACCCTTCCCCTTTTTTTCTCGAAAATCAGAAAGTGTTCGCGATTGCCATTTTGATGCTATCGTGTAAGAAGCAAGTCAAGGGGGTATACAGGGCCGCGTCCCGTTCCTCGGTATTGCCATTATTTCAGGAATTAGAGACTCAAATATTTCAGGTACCCAAAAATTAAGGCTAGAAAAAAGTGCGGCGGATTTGCCGGATATTAGCGGTGATTACTAGATAAGGTGCGAGGATGCTACAGTTAAAAGGGCGGGCCTCTGAGTCGCTTCGTTCTCCTTGTGTAGAAAAAAGTCTGTTTTGGAAGGGCAAAATGACCATTTTTTGAAATTTTGTCGGCCTCTCCCGTCCAAACGCAGGAGGATAGAGAGTTGTCCTTTATACTGGAGATAGAGTTCGACGAGCTGTATTCAACGCACTCATCGGCTTTGTTGTCACTACATGTAGTGCGGAGTTATGGCGGCAAGAAGGTCGGCGGAAGGGTGGTCTAAACCCTTCCCCCTTTTTTTCTCGACAATCAGAAAGTGTTCGCGATTGCCATTTTGATCCTATCGTGTAAGAAGCAAGTCAAGGGGGAATACAGGGCCGCATCCCGTTCCTCGGTATGGTCATTATTTCAGGAATTAGAGACTCAAATATTTCAGGTACCCAAAAATTAAGGCTAGAAAAAAGTGCGGCGGATTTGCCGGATATTAGCGGTGATTACTAGATAAGGTGCGAGGATGCTACAGTTAAAAGGGCGGGCCTCTGAGTCGCTTCGTTCTCCTTGTGTAGAAAAAAGTCTGTTTTGGAAGGGCAAAATGACCATTTTTTGAAATTTTGCCGGCCTCTCCCGTCCAAACGCAGGAGGATAGAGAGTTGTCCTTTATACTGGAGATAGAGTTCGACGAGCTGTATTCAACGCACTCATCGGCTTTGTTGTCACTACACGTAGTGCGGAGTTATGGCGGCAAGAAGGTCGGCGGAAGGGTGGTCTAAACCCTTCCCCATTTTTTCTCGAAAATCAGAAAGTGTTTGCGATTGCCATTTTGATGCTATCGTGTAAGAAGCAAGACAAGGGGGAATACAGGGCCGCATCCCGTTCCTCGGTATGGCCATTATTTCAGGAATTAGAGACTCAAATATTTCAGGTACCCAAAAATTAAGGCTAGAAAAAAGTGCGGCGGATTTGCCGGATATTAGCGGTGATTACTAGATAAGGTGCGAGGATGCTACAGTTAAAAGGGCGGGCCTCTGAGTCGCTTCGTTCTCCTTGTGTAGAAAAAAGTCTGTTTTGGAAGAGCAAAATGACCATTTTTTGAAATTTTGCCGGCCTCTCCCGTCCAAACGCAGGAGGATAGAGAGTTGTCCTTTATACTGGAGATAGAGTTCGACGAGCTGTATTCAACGCACTCATCGCCTTTGTTGTCACTACACGTAGTGCGGAGTTATGGCGGCAAGAAGGTCGGCGGAAGGGTGGTCTAAACCCTTCCCCTTTTTTTCTCGAAAATCAGAAAGTGTTCGCGATTGCCATTTTGATGCTATCGTGTAAGAAGCAAGTCAAGGGGGAATACAGGGCCGCATCCCGTTCCTCGGTATGGCCATTATTTCAGGAATTAGAGACTCAAATATTACAGGTACCCAAAAATTAAGGCTAGGAAAAAGTGCGGCGGATTTGCCGGATATTAGCGGTGATTACTAGATAAGGTGCGAGGATGCTACAGTTAAAAGGGCGGGCCTCTGAGTCGTTTCGTTCTCCTTGTGTAGAAAAAAGTCTGTTTTGGAAGGGCAAAATGACCATTTTTTGAAATTTTGCCGGCCTCTCCCGTCCAAACGCAGGAGGATAGAGAGTTGTCCTTTATACTGGAGATAGAGTTTGACGAGCTGTATTCAACGCACTCATCGGCTTTGTTGTCACTACACGTAGTGCGGAGTTATGGCGGCAAGAAGGTCGGCGGAAGGGTGGTCTAAACCCTTCCCCTTTTTTTCTCGAAAATCAGAAAGTGTTCGCGATTGCCATTTTGATGCTATCGTGTAAGAAGCAAGTCAAGGGTGTATACAGGGCCGCGTCCCGTTCCTCGGTATTGCCATTATTTCAGGAATTAGAGACTCAAATATTTCAGGTACCCAAAAATTAAGGCTAGAAAAAAGTGCGGCGGATTTGCCGGATATTAGCGGTGATTACTAGATAAGGTGCGAGGATGCTACAGTTAAAAGGGCGGGCCTCTGAGTCGCTTCGTTCTCCTTGTGTAGAAAAAAGTCTGTTTTGGAAGGGCAAAATAACCATTTTTTGAAATTTTGCCGGCCTCTCCCGTCCAAACGCAGGAGGATAGAGAGTTGTCCTTTATACTGGAGATAGAGTTCGACGAGCTGTATTCAACGCACTCATCGGCTTTGTTGTCACTACACGTAGTGCGGAGTTATTCCGGCAAGAAGGTCGGCGGAAGGGTGGTCTAAGCCCTTCCCCTTTTTTTCTCGAAAATCAGAAAGTGTTCGCGATTGCCATTTTGATGCTATCGTGTAAGAAGCAAGTCAAGGGGGTATACAGGGCCGCATCCCGTTCCTCGGTATGGCCATTATTTCAGGAATTAGAGACTCAAATATTTCAGGTACCCAAAAATTAAGGCTAGAAAAAAAGTGCGGCGGATTTGCCGGATATTACCGGTGATTACTAGATGAGGTGCGAGGATGCTACAGTTAAAAGGGCGGGCCTCTGAGTCGCTTCGTTCTCCTTTTGTAGAAAAAAGTCTGTTTTGGAAGAGCAAAATGACCATTTTTTGAAATTTTGCCGGCCTCTCCCCTCCAAACGCAGGAGGATAGAGAGTTGTCCTTTATACTGGAGATAGAGTTCGACGAGCTGTATTCAACGCACTCATCGGCTTTGTTGTCACTACACGTAGTGCGGAGTTATGGCGGCAAGAATGTCCCCTTTTTTTCTCGAAAATCAGAAAGTGTTCGCGATTGCCATTTTGATGCTATCGTGTAAGAAGCAAGTCAAGGGGGTATACAGGGCCGCATCCCGTTCTTCGGTATGGCCATTATTTCAGGAATTAGAGACTCAAATATTTCAGGTACCCAAAAATTAAGGCTAGAAAAAAGTGCGGCGGATTTGCCGGATATTAGCGGTGATTACTAGATAAGGTGCGAGGATGCTACAGTTAAAAGGGCGGGCCTCTGAGTCGCTTCGTTCTCCTTGTGTAGAAAAAAGTCTGTTTTGGAAGGGCAAAATGACCATTTTTTGAAATTTTGCCGGCCTCTCCCGTCCAAACGCAGGAGGATAGAGAGTTGTCCTTTATACTGGAGATAGAGTTCGACGAGCTGTATTCAACGCACTCATCGGCTTTGTTGTCACTTCACGTAGTGAGGAGTTTTGGCGGCAAGAACGTCGGCGGAAGGGTGGTCTAAACCCTTCCCCTTTTTTTCTCGAAAATCAGAAAGTGTTCGCGATTGCCATTTTGATGCTATCGTGTAAGAAGCAAGTCAAGGGGGAATACAGGGCCGCGTCCCGTTCCTCGGTATTGCCATTATTTCAGGAATTAGAGACTCAAATATTTCAGGTACCCAAAAATTAAGGCTAGAAAAAAGTGCGGCGGATTTGCCGGATATTAGCGGTGATTACTAGATAAGGTGCGAGGATGCTACAGTTAAAAGGGCGGGCCTCTGAGTCGCTTCGTTCTCCTTGTGTAGAAAAAAGTCTGTTTTGGAAGGGCAAAATGACCATTTTTTGAAATTTTGCCGGCCTCTCCCGTCCAAACGCAGGAGGATAGAGAGTTGTCCTTTATACTGGAGATAGAGTTCGACGAGCTGTATTCAACGCACTCATCGGCTTTGTTGTCACTACACGTAGTGCGGAGTTATGGCGGCAAGAAGGTCGCGGGAAGGGTGGTCTTAACCCTTCCCCTTTTTTTCTCGAAAATCAGAAAGTGTTCGCGATTGCCATTTAATGCTATCGTGTAAGAAGCAAGGCAAGGGGGAATACAGGGCCGCATCCCGTTCCTCGGTATGGCCATTATTTCAGGAATTAGAGACTCAAATATTTCAGGTACCCAAAAATTAAGGCTAGAAAAAAGTGCGGCGGATTTGCCGGATATTAGCGGTGATTACTAGATAAGGTGCGAGGATGCTACAGTTAAAAGGGCGGGCCTCTGAGTCGTTTCGTTCTCCTTGTGTAGAAAAAAGTCTGTTTTGGATGGTCAAAATGACCATTTTTGGGAATTTTGCCGGCCTCTCCCGTCCAAACGCAGGGGGATAGAGAGTTGTCCTTTATACTGGAGATAGAGTTCGACGAGCTGTATTCAACGCACTCATCGGCTTTGTTGTCACTACACGTAGTGCGGAGTTATGGCGGCAAGAAGGTCGGCGGAAGGGTGGTCTAAACCCTTCCCCTTTTTTTCTCGAAAATCAGAAAGTGTTCGCGATTGCCATTTTGATGCTATTGTGTAAGAAGCAAGTCAAGGGGGTTTAGAGGGCCGCATCCCGTTCCTCGGTATGGCCATTATTTCAGGAATTAGAGACTCAAATATTTCAGGTACCCAAAAATTAAGGCTAGAAAAAAGTGCGGCGGATTTGCCGGATATTAGCGGTGATTACTAGATAAGGTGCGAGGATGCTACAGTTAAAAGGGCGGGCCTCTGAGTCGTTTCGTTCTCCTTGTGTAGAAAAAAGTCTGTTTTGGAAGGGCAAAATGACCATTTTTTGAAATTTTGCCGGCCTCTCCCGTCCAAACGCAGGAGGATAGAGAGTTGTCCTTTATACTGGAGATAGAGTTCGACGAGCTGTATTCAACGCACTCATCGGCTTTGTTGTCACTACACGTAGTGCGGAGTTATGGCGGCAAGAAGGTCGGCGGAAGGGTGGTATGGCCATTATTTCAGGAATTAGAGACTCAAATATTTCAGGTACCCAAAAGTTAAGGCTAGAAAAAAGTGCGGCTGATTTGCCGGATATTAGCGGTGATTACTAGATAAGGTGCGAGGATGCTACAGTTAAAAGGGCGGGCCTCTGAGTCGCTTCGTTCTCCTTGTGTAGAAAAAAGTCTGTTTTGGAAGGGCAAAATGACCATTTTTTGAAATTTTGCCGGCCTCTCCCGTCCAAACGCAGGAGGATAGAGAGTTGTCCTTTATACTGGAGATAGAGTTCGACGAGCTGTATTCAACGCACTCATCGGCTTTGTTGTCACTACACGTAGTGCGGAGTTATGGCGGCAAGAAGGTCGGCGGAAGGGTGTTCTAAACCCTTCCCCTTTTTTTCTCGAAAATCAGAAAGTGTTCGCGATTGCCATTTTGATGCTATCGTGTAAGAAGCAAATCAAGGGGGTATACAGGGCCGCGTCCCGTGCCTCGGTATTGCCATTATTTCAGGAATTAGAGACTCAAATATTTCAGGTACCCAAAAATTAAGGCTAGAAAAAAGTGCGGCGGATTTGCCGGATATTAGCGGTGATTACTAGATAAGGTGCGAGGATGCTACTGTTAAAAGGGCGGGCCTCTGAGTCGCTTCGTTCTCCTTGTGTAGAAAAAAGTCTGTTTTGGAAGGGCAAAATGACCATTTTTTTGAAATTTTGCCGGCCTCTCCCGTCCAAACGCAGGAGGATAGAGAGTTGTCCTTTATACTGGAGATAGAGTTCGACGAGCTGTATTCAACGCACTCATCGGCTTTGTTGTCACTTCACGTAGTGAGGAGTTTTGGCGGCAAGAACGTCGGCGGAAGGGTGGTCTAAACCCTTCCCCTTTTTTTCTCGAAAATCAGAAAGTGTTCGCGATTGCCATTTTGATGCTATCGTGTAAGAAGCAAGTTAAGGGGGAATACAGGGCCGCGTCCCGTTCCTCGGTATTGCCATTATTTCAGGAATTAGAGACTCAAATATTTCAGGTACCCAAAAATTAAGGCTAGAAAAAAGTGCGGCGGATTTGCCGGATATTAGCGGTGATTACTAGATAAGGTGCGAGGATGCTACAGTTAAAAGGGCGGGCCTCTGAGTCGCTTCGTTCTCCTTGTGTAGAAAAAAGTCTGTTTTGGAAGGGCAAAATGACCATTTTTTGAAATTTTGCCGGCCTCTCCCGTCCAAACGCAGGAGGATAGAGAGTTGTCCTTTATACTGGAGATAGAGTTCGACGAGCTGTATTCAACGCACTCATCGGCTTTCTTGTGACCACAAGTACTGCGGAGTTATGGCCGCCAGAACGTCGGCGGAAGGGTGGTTTAAACCCTTCCCCTTTTTTTCTCGAAAATCAGAAAGTGTTCGCGATTGCCAATTCGATGCTATCGTGTAAGAAGTAAGTCAAGGTGGAATACAGGGCCGCATCCCGTTCCTCGTTATGGCCATTATTTCCGGAATTAGAGACTGAAATATTTCAGGTACCCAAAAATTAAGGCTAGAAACAAGTGCGGCGGATTTGCCGGATTTTTGCGGTGATTACTGGCGAAGATGCGGGGATGCTACAGTTAAAAGGGCGGGCCTCTGAGCCGCTTCGTTTTCCTTGTGTAGAGAAAAGTCTGTTTTGTATGGTCAAAATGACCATTTTTGGAAATTTTGCCGGCCTCTCCCGTCGAAACGCAGGGGGATAGAGAGTTGTCCTTTATACCGGAGATAGATTTCGACGAGCTGTATTCAACGCACTCATCGGCTTTGTTGTGACCACAAGTACTGCGGAGTTATGGCCGCCAGAACGTCGGCGGAAGGGTGTTTTAAACCCTTCCCCTTTTTTTCTCGAAAATCAGAAAGTGTTCGCGATTGCCAATTCGATGCTATCGTGTAAGAAGTAAGTCAAGGTGGAATACAGGGCCGCATCCCGTTCCTCGTTATGGCCATTATTTCCGGACTTAGAGGCTGAACTATTTCAGGTACCCAAAAATTAAGGCTAGAAAAAAGTGCGGCGGATTTGCCGGATTTTTGCGGTGATTACTGGCGAAGATGCGTGGATGCTACAGTTAAAATGGCTGGCCTCTGAGCCGCTGTGTTCCTTGTGTAGAGAAAAGTCTGTTTTGGAAGGTCAAAATGACCATTTTTGGAAATTTTGCCGACCTCTCTCGTCCAAACGCAGGGGGATAGAGAGTTGTCCTTTATACTGGAGATAGAGTTCGACGAGCTGTATTCAACGCACTCATCGGCTTTGTTGTGACCACAAGTACTGCGGAGTTATGGCCGCCAGAAAATCAGAAAGTGTTCGCGATTGCCAATTCGATGCTATCGTGTAAGAAGTAAGTCAAGGTGGAATACAGGGCCGCATCCCGTTCCTCGTTATGGCCATTATTTCCGGAATTAGAGACTGAAATATTTCAGGTACCCAAAAATTAAGGCTAGAAAAAAGTGCGGCGGATTTGCCGGATTTTTGCGGTGATTACTGGCGAAGATGCGGGGATGCTACAGTTAAAAGGGCGGGCCTCTGAGCCGCTACGTTTTCCTTGTGTAGAGAAAAGTCTGTTTTGCAAGGTTAAAATGACCATTTTTGGAAATTTTGCCGGCCTCTCCCGTCCAAACGCAGGGGGATAGAGAGTTGTCCTTTATACTGGAGATCGAGTTCGACGAGCAGTATTCAACGCACTCATCGGCTTTGTTGTGACCACAAGTACTGCGGAGTTATGGCCGCCAAAACGTCGGCGGAAGGGTGGTTTAAACCCTTCCCCTTTTTTCCTCGAAAATCAGAAAGTGTTCGCGATTGCCAATTCGATGCTATCGTGTAAGAAGTAAGTCAAGGTGGAATACAGGGCCGCATCCCGTTCCTCGTTATGGCCATTATTTCCGGAATTAGAGACTGAAATATTTCAGGTACCCAAAAATTAAGGCTAGAAAAAAGTGCGGCGGATTTGCCGGATTTTTGCGGTGATTACTGGCGAAGATGCGGGGATGCTACAGTTAAAAGGGCGGGCCTCTGAGCCGCTACGTTTTCCTTGTGTAGAGAAAAGTCTGTTTTGCAAGGTCAAAATGACCATTTTTGGAAATTTTGCCGGCCTCTCCCGTCCAAACGCAGGGGGATAGAGAGTTGTCCTTTATACTGGAGATAGAGTTCGACGAGCAGTATTCAACGCACTCATCGGCTTTGTTGTGACCACAAGTACTGCGGAGTTATGGCCGCCAGAATGTCGGCGGAAGGGTGGTTTAAACCCTTCCCCTTTTTTTCTCGAAAATCAGAAAGTGTTCGCGATTGCCAATTCGATGCTATCGTGTAAGAAGTAAGTCAAGGTGGAATACAGGGCCGCATCCCGTTCCTCGTTATGGCCATTATTTCCGGAATTAGAGACTGAAATATTTCAGGTACCCAAAAATTAAGGCTAGAAACAAGTGCGGCGGATTTGCCGGATTTTTGCGGTGATTACTGGCGAAGATGCGGGGATGCTACAGTTAAAAGGGCGGGCCTCTGAGCCGCTTCGTTTTCCTTGTGTAGAGAAAAGTCTGTTTTGGAAGGTCAAAATGACCATTTTTGTAAATTTTGCCGGCCTCTCCCGTCCAAACGCAGGGGGATAGAGAGTTGTCCTTTATACTGGAGATAGAGTTCGACGAGCTGTATTCAACGCACTCATCGGCTTTCTTGTGACCACAAGTACTGCGGAGTTATGGCCGCCAAAACGTCGGCGGAAGGGTGGTTTAAACCCTTCCCCTTTTTTTCTCGAAAATCAGAAAGTGTTCGCGATTGCCATTTTGATGCTATCGTGTAAGAAGCAAGTCAAGGGGGTATACAGGGCCGCGTCCCGTTCCTCGGTATTGCCATTATTTCAGGAATTAGAGACTCAAATATTTCAGGTACCCAAAAATTAAGGCTAGAAAAAAGTGCGACGGATTTGCCGGATATTAGCGGTGATTACTAGATAAGGTGCGAGGATGCTACAGTTAAAAGGGCGGGCCTCTGAGTCGCTTCGTTCTCCTTGTGTAGAAAAAAGTCTGTTTTGGAAGGGCAAAATGACCATTTTTTGAAATTTTGTCGGCCTCTCCCGTCCAAACGCAGGAGGATAGAGAGTTGTCCTTTATACTGGAGATAGAGTTCGACGAGCTGTATTCAACGCACTCATCGGCTTTGTTGTCACTACATGTAGTGCGGAGTTATGGCGGCAAGAAGGTCGGCGGAAGGGTGGTCTAAACCCTTCCCCCTTTTTTTCTCGACAATCAGAAAGTGTTCGCGATTGCCATTTTGATCCTATCGTGTAAGAAGCAAGTCAAGGGGGAATACAGGGCCGCATCCCGTTCCTCGGTATGGTCATTATTTCAGGAATTAGAGACTCAAATATTTCAGGTACCCAAAAATTAAGGCTAGAAAAAAGTGCGGCGGATTTGCCGGATATTAGCGGTGATTACTAGATAAGGTGCGAGGATGCTACAGTTAAAAGGGCGGGCCTCTGAGTCGCTTCGTTCTCCTTGTGTAGAAAAAAGTCTGTTTTGGAAGGGCAAAATGACCATTTTTTGAAATTTTGCCGGCCTCTCCCGTCCAAACGCAGGAGGATAGAGAGTTGTCCTTTATACTGGAGATAGAGTTCGACGAGCTGTATTCAACGCACTCATCGGCTTTGTTGTCACTACACGTAGTGCGGAGTTATGGCGGCAAGAAGGTCGGCGGAAGGGTGGTCTAAACCCTTCCCCATTTTTTCTCGAAAATCAGAAAGTGTTTGCGATTGCCATTTTGATGCTATCGTGTAAGAAGCAAGTCAAGGGGGAATACAGGGCCGCATCCCGTTCCTCGGTATGGCCATTATTTCAGGAATTAGAGACTCAAATATTTCAGGTACCCAAAAATTAAGGCTAGAAAAAAGTGCGGCGGATTTGCCGGATATTAGCGGTGATTACTAGATAAGGTGCGAGGATGCTACAGTTAAAAGGGCGGGCCTCTGAGTCGCTTCGTTCTCCTTGTGTAGAAAAAAGTCTGTTTTGGAAGAGCAAAATGACCATTTTTTGAAATTTTGCCGGCCTCTCCCGTCCAAACGCAGGAGGATAGAGAGTTGTCCTTTATACTGGAGATAGAGTTCGACGAGCTGTATTCAACGCACTCATCGCCTTTGTTGTCACTACACGTAGTGCGGAGTTATGGCGGCAAGAAGGTCGGCGGAAGGGTGGTCTAAACCCTTCCCCTTTTTTTCTCGAAAATCAGAAAGTGTTCGCGATTGCCATTTTGATGCTATCGTGTAAGAAGCAAGTCAAGGGGGAATACAGGGCCGCATCCCGTTCCTCGGTATGGCCATTATTTCAGGAATTAGAGACTCAAATATTACAGGTACCCAAAAATTAAGGCTAGGAAAAAGTGCGGCGGATTTGCCGGATATTAGCGGTGATTACTAGATAAGGTGCGAGGATGCTACAGTTAAAAGGGCGGGCCTCTGAGTCGTTTCGTTCTCCTTGTGTAGAAAAAAGTCTGTTTTGGAAGGGCAAAATGACCATTTTTTGAAATTTTGCCGGCCTCTCCCGTCCAAACGCAGGAGGATAGAGAGTTGTCCTTTATACTGGAGATAGAGTTTGACGAGCTGTATTCAACGCACTCATCGGCTTTGTTGTCACTACACGTAGTGCGGAGTTATGGCGGCAAGAAGGTCGGCGGAAGGGTGGTCTAAACCCTTCCCCTTTTTTTCTCGAAAATCAGAAAGTGTTCGCGATTGCCATTTTGATGCTATCGTGTAAGAAGCAAGTCAAGGGGGTATACAGGGCCGCATCCCGTTCTTCGGTATGGCCATTATTTCAGGAATTAGAGACTCAAATATTTCAGGTACCCAAAAATTAAGGCTAGAAAAAAGTGCGGCGGATTTGCCGGATATTAGCGGTGATTACTAGATAAGGTGCGAGGATGCTACAGTTAAAAGGGCGGGCCTCTGAGTCGCTTCGTTCTCCTTGTGTAGAAAAAAGTCTGTTTTGGAAGGGCAAAATGACCATTTTTTGAAATTTTGCCGGCCTCTCCCGTCCAAACGCAGGAGGATAGAGAGTTGTCCTTTATACTGGAGATAGAGTTCGACGAGCTGTATTCAACGCACTCATCGGCTTTGTTGTCACTTCACGTAGTGAGGAGTTTTGGCGGCAAGAACGTCGGCGGAAGGGTGGTCTAAACCCTTCCCCTTTTTTTCTCGAAAATCAGAAAGTGTTCGCGATTGCCATTTTGATGCTATCGTGTAAGAAGCAAGTCAAGGGGGAATACAGGGCCGCGTCCCGTTCCTCGGTATTGCCATTATTTCAGGAATTAGAGACTCAAATATTTCAGGTACCCAAAAATTAAGGCTAGAAAAAAGTGCGGCGGATTTGCCGGATATTAGCGGTGATTACTAGATGAGGTGCGAGGATGCTACAGTTAAAAGGGCGGGCCTCTGAGTCGTTTCGTTCTCCTTGTGTAGAAAAAAGTCTGTTTTGGAAGGGCAAAATGACCATTTTTTGAAATTTTGCCGGCCTCTCCCGTCCAAACGCAGGAGGATAGAGAGTTGTCCTTTATACTGGAGATAGAGTTCGACGAGCTGTATTCAACGCACTCATCGGCTTTGTTGTCACTACACGTAGTGCGGAGTTATGGCGGCAAGAAGGTCGCGGGAAGGGTGGTCTTAACCCTTCCCCTTTTTTCTCGAAAATCAGAAAGTGTTCGCGATTGCCATTTAATGCTATCGTGTAAGAAGCAAGGCAAGGGGGAATACAGGGCCGCATCCCGTTCCTCGGTATGGCCATTATTTCAGGAATTAGAGACTCAAATATTTCAGGTACCCAAAAATTAAGGCTAGAAAAAAGTGCGGCGGATTTGCCGGATATTAGCGGTGATTACTAGATAAGGTGCGAGGATGCTACAGTTAAAAGGGCGGGCCTCTGAGTCGTTTCGTTCTCCTTGTGTAGAAAAAAGTCTGTTTTGGATGGTCAAAATGACCATTTTTGGGAATTTTGCCGGCCTCTCCCGTCCAAACGCAGGGGGATAGAGAGTTGTCCTTTATACTGGAGATAGAGTTCGACGAGCTGTATTCAACGCACTCATCGGCTTTGTTGTCACTACACGTAGTGCGGAGTTATGGCGGCAAGAAGGTCGGCGGAAGGGTGGTCTAAACCCTTCCCCTTTTTTTCTCGAAAATCAGAAAGTGTTCGCGATTGCCATTTTGATGCTATTGTGTAAGAAGCAAGTCAAGGGGGTTTAGAGGGCCGCATCCCGTTCCTCGGTATGGCCATTATTTCAGGAATTAGAGACTCAAATATTTCAGGTACCCAAAAATTAAGGCTAGAAAAAAGTGCGGCGGATTTGCCGGATATTAGCGGTGATTACTAGATAAGGTGCGAGGATGCTACAGTTAAAAGGGCGGGCCTCTGAGTCGTTTCGTTCTCCTTGTGTAGAAAAAAGTCTGTTTTGGAAGGGCAAAATGACCATTTTTTGAAATTTTGCCGGCCTCTCCCGTCCAAACGCAGGAGGATAGAGAGTTGTCCTTTATACTGGAGATAGAGTTCGACGAGCTGTATTCAACGCACTCATCGGCTTTGTTGTCACTACACGTAGTGCGGAGTTATGGCGGCAAGAAGGTCGGCGGAAGGGTGGTATGGCCATTATTTCAGGAATTAGAGACTCAAATATTTCAGGTACCCAAAAGTTAAGGCTAGAAAAAAGTGCGGCTGATTTGCCGGATATTAGCGGTGATTACTAGATAAGGTGCGAGGATGCTACAGTTAAAAGGGCGGGCCTCTGAGTCGCTTCGTTCTCCTTGTGTAGAAAAAAGTCTGTTTTGGAAGGGCAAAATGACCATTTTTTGAAATTTTGCCGGCCTCTCCCGTCCAAACGCAGGAGGATAGAGAGTTGTCCTTTATACTGGAGATAGAGTTCGACGAGCTGTATTCAACGCACTCATCGGCTTTGTTGTCACTACACGTAGTGCGGAGTTATGGCGGCAAGAAGGTCGGCGGAAGGGTGTTCTAAACCCTTCCCCTTTTTTTCTCGAAAATCAGAAAGTGTTCGCGATTGCCATTTTGATGCTATCGTGTAAGAAGCAAATCAAGGGGGTATACAGGGCCGCGTCCCGTGCCTCGGTATTGCCATTATTTCAGGAATTAGAGACTCAAATATTTCAGGTACCCAAAAATTAAGGCTAGAAAAAAGTGCGGCGGATTTGCCGGATATTAGCGGTGATTACTAGATAAGGTGCGAGGATGCTACTGTTAAAAGGGCGGGCCTCTGAGTCGCTTCGTTCTCCTTGTGTAGAAAAAAGTCTGTTTTGGAAGGGCAAAATGACCATTTTTTTGAAATTTTGCCGGCCTCTCCCGTCCAAACGCAGGAGGATAGAGAGTTGTCCTTTATACTGGAGATAGAGTTCGACGAGCTGTATTCAACGCACTCATCGGCTTTGTTGTCACTTCACGTAGTGAGGAGTTTTGGCGGCAAGAACGTCGGCGGAAGGGTGGTCTAAACCCTTCCCCTTTTTTTCTCGAAAATCAGAAAGTGTTCGCGATTGCCATTTTGATGCTATCGTGTAAGAAGCAAGTTAAGGGGGAATACAGGGCCGCGTCCCGTTCCTCGGTATTGCCATTATTTCAGGAATTAGAGACTCAAATATTTCAGGTACCCAAAAATTAAGGCTAGAAAAAAGTGCGGCGGATTTGCCGGATATTAGCGGTGATTACTAGATAAGGTGCGAGGATGCTACAGTTAAAAGGGCGGGCCTCTGAGTCGCTTCGTTCTCCTTGTGTAGAAAAAAGTCTGTTTTGGAAGGGCAAAATGACCATTTTTTGAAATTTTGCCGGCCTCTCCCGTCCAAACGCAGGAGGATAGAGAGTTGTCCTTTATACTGGAGATAGAGTTCGACGAGCTGTATTCAACGCACTCATCGGCTTTGTTGTCACTACACGTAGTGCGGAGTTATGGCGGCAAGAAGGTCGGCGGAAGGGTAGTATGGCCATTATTTCAGGAATTAGAGACTCAAATATTTCAGGTACCCAAAAATTAAGGCTAGAAAAAAGTGCGGCGGATTTGCCGGATATTAGCGGTGATTACTAGATAAGGTGCGAGGATGCTACAGTTAAAAGGGCGGGCCTCTGAGTCGTTTCGTTCTCCTTGTGTAGAAAAAAGTCTGTTTTGGATGGTCAAAATGACCATTTTTGGAAATTTTGCCGGCCTCTCCCGTCCAAACGCAGGGGGATAGAGAGTTGTCCTTTATACTGGAGATAGAGTTCGACGAGCTGTATTCAACGCACTCATCGGCTTTGTTGTCACTATACGTAGTGCGGAGTTATGGCGGCAAGAAGGTCGGCGGAAGGGTGGTCTAAACCCTTCCCCTTTTTTTCTCGAAAATCAGAAAGTGTTCGCGATTGCCATTTTGATGCTATTGTGTAAGAAGCAAGTCAAGGGGGTTTAGAGGGCCGCATCCCGTTCCTCGGTATGGCCATTATTTCAGGAATTAGAGACTCAAATATTTCAGGTACCCAAAAATTAAGGCTAGAAAAAAGTGCGGCGGATTTGCCGGATATTAGCGGTGATTACTAGATAAGGTGCGAGGATGCTACAGTTAAAAGGGCGGGCCTCTGAGTCGTTTCGTTCTCCTTGTGTAGAAAAAAGTCTGTTTTGGAAGGGCAAAATGACCATTTTTTGAAATTTTGCCGGCCTCTCCCGTCCAAACGCAGGAGGATAGAGAGTTGTCCTTTATACTGGAGATAGAGTTCGACGAGCTGTATTCAACGCACTCATCGGCTTTGTTGTCACTACACGTAGTGCGGAGTTATGGCGGCAAGAAGGTCGGCGGAAGGGTAGTATGGCCATTATTTCAGGAATTAGAGACTCAAATATTTCAGGTACCCAAAAGTTAAGGCTAGAAAAAAGTGCGGCTGATTTGCCGGATATTAGCGGTGATTACTAGATAAGGTGCGAGGATGCTACAGTTAAAAGGGCGGGCCTCTGAGTCGCTTCGTTCTCCTTGTGTAGAAAAAAGTCTGTTTTGGAAGGGCAAAATGACCATTTTTTGAAATTTTGCCGGCCTCTCCCGTCCAAACGCAGGAGGATAGAGAGTTGTCCTTTATACTGGAGATAGAGTTCGACGAGCTGTATTCAACGCACTCATCGGCTTTGTTGTCACTACACGTAGTGCGGAGTTATGGCGGCAAGAAGGTCGCGGGAAGGGTGGTCTTAACCCTTCCCCTTTTTTTCTCGAAAATCAGAAAGTGTTCGCGATTGCCATTTTGATGCTATCGTGTAAGAAGCAAGGCAAGGGGGAATACAGGGCCGCATCCCGTTCCTCGGTATGGCCATTATTTCAGGAATTAGAGACTCAAATATTTCAGGTACCCAAAAATTAAGGCTAGAAAAAAGTGCGGCGGATTTGCCGGATATTAGCGGTGATTACTAGATAAGGTGCGAGGATGCTACAGTTAAAAGGGCGGGCCTCTGAGTCGTTTCGTTCTCCTTGTGTAGAAAAAAGTCTGTTTTGGATGGTCAAAATGACCATTTTTGGAAATTTTGCCGGCCTCTCCCGTCCAAACGCAGGGGGATAGAGAGTTGTCCTTTATACTGGAGATAGAGTTCGACGAGCTGTATTCAACGCACTCATCGGCTTTGTTGTCACTATACGTAGTGCGGAGTTATGGCGGCAAGAAGGTCGGCGGAAGGGTGGTCTAAACCCTTCCCCTTTTTTTCTCGAAAATCAGAAAGTGTTCGCGATTGCCATTTTGATGCTATTGTGTAAGAAGCAAGTCAAGGGGGTTTAGAGGGCCGCATCCGTTCCTCGGTATGGCCATTATTTCAGGAATTAGAGACTCAAATATTTCAGGTACCCAAAAATTAAGGCTAGAAAAAAGTGCGGCGGATTTGCCGGATATTAGCGGTGATTACTAGATAAGGTGCGAGGATGCTACAGTTAAAAGGGCGGGCCTCTGAGTCGTTTCGTTCTCCTTGTGTAGAAAAAAGTCTGTTTTGGAAGGGCAAAATGACCATTTTTTGAAATTTTGCCGGCCTCTCCCGTCCAAACGCAGGAGGATAGAGAGTTGTCCTTTATACTGGAGATAGAGTTCGACGAGCTGTATTCAACGCACTCATCGGCTTTGTTGTCACTACACGTAGTGCGGAGTTATGGCGGCAAGAAGGTCGGCGGAAGGGTGGTATGGCCATTATTTCAGGAATTAGAGACTCAAATATTTCAGGTACCCAAAAGTTAAGGCTAGAAAAAAGTGCGGCTGATTTGCCGGATATTAGCGGTGATTACTAGATAAGGTGCGAGGATGCTACAGTTAAAAGGGCGGGCCTCTGAGTCGCTTCGTTCTCCTTGTGTAGAAAAAAGTCTGTTTTGGAAGGGCAAAATGACCATTTTTTGAAATTTTGCCGGCCTCTCCCGTCCAAACGCAGGAGGATAGAGAGTTGTCCTTTATACTGGAGATAGAGTTCGACGAGCTGTATTCAACGCACTCATCGGCTTTGTTGTCACTACACGTAGTGCGGAGTTATGGCGGCAAGAAGGTCGGCGGAAGGGGTGTTCTAAACCCTTCCCCTTTTTTTCTCGAAAATCAGAAAGTGTTCGCGATTGCCATTTTGATGCTATCGTGTAAGAAGCAAATCAAGGGGGGTATACAGGGCCGCGTCCCGTGCCTCGGTATTGCCATTATTTCAGGAATTAGAGACTCAAATATTTCAGGTACCCAAAAATTAAGGCTAGAAAAAAGTGCGGCGGATTTGCCGGATATTAGCGGTGATTACTAGATAAGGTGCGAGGATGCTACTGTTAAAAGGGCGGGCCTCTGAGTCGCTTCGTTCTCCTTGTGTAGAAAAAAGTCTGTTTTGGAAGGGCAAAATGACCATTTTTTTGAAATTTTGCCGGCCTCTCCCGTCCAAACGCAGGAGGATAGAGAGTTGTCCTTTATACTGGAGATAGAGTTCGACGAGCTGTATTCAACGCACTCATCGGCTTTGTTGTCACTACACGTAGTGCGGAGTTATGGCGGCAAGAAGGTCGGCGGAAGGGTGGTCTAAACCCTTCCCCTTTTTTTCTCGAAAATCAGAAAGTGTTCGCGATTGCCATTTTGATGCTATCGTGTAAGAAGCAAGTCAAGGGGGTATACAGGGCCGCATCCCGTTCCTCGGTATGGCCATTATTTCAGGAATTAGAGACTCAAATATTTCAGGTACCCAAAAATTAAGGCTAGAAAAATGTGCGGCGGATTTGCCGGATATTAGCGGTGATTACTAGATAAGGTGCGAGGATGCTACAGTTAAAAGGGCGGGCCTCTGAGTCGCTTCGTTCTCCTTGTGTAGAAAAAAGTCTGTTTTGGAAGGGCAAAATGACCATTTTTTGAAATTTTGCCGGCCTCTCCCGTCCAAACGCAGGAGGATAGAGAGTTGTCCTTTATACTGGAGATAGAGTTCGACGAGCTGTATTCAACGCACTCATCGGCTTTGTTGTCACTATACGTAGTGCGGAGTTATGGCGGCAAGAATGTCGGCGGAAGGGTGGTCTAAACCCTTCCCCTTTTTTTCTCGAAAATCAGAAAGTGTTCGCGATTGCCATTTTGATGCTATCGTGTAAGAAGCAAGTTAAGGGGGAATACAGGGCCGCATCCCGTTCCTCGGTATGGCCATTATTTCAGGAATTAGAGACTCAAATATTTCAGGTACCCAAAAATTAAGGCTAGAAAAAAGTGCGGCGGATTTGCCGGATATTAGCGGTGATTACTAGATGAGGTGCGAGGATGCTACAGTTAAAAGGGCGGGCCTCTGAGTCGTTTCGTTCTCCTTGTGTAGAAAAAAGTCTGTTTTGGAAGGGCAAAATGACCATTTTTTGAAATTTTGCCGGCCTCTCCCGTCCAAACGCAGGAGGATAGAGAGTTGTCCTTTATACTGGAGATAGAGTTCGACGAGCTGTATTCAACGCACTCATCGGCTTTGTTGTCACTACACGTAGTGCGGAGTTATGGCGGCAAGAAGGTCGGCGGAAGGGTGGTCTAAACCCTTCCCCTTTTTTTCTCGAAAATCAGAAAGTGTTCGCGATTGCCATTTTGATGCTATCGTGTAAGAAGCAAATCAATGGGGTATACAGGGCCGCGTCCCGTGCCTCGGTATTGCCATTATTTCAGGAATTAGAGACTCAAATATTTCAGGTACCCAAAAATTAAGGCTAGAAAAAAGTGCGGCGGATTTGCCGGATATTAGCGGTGATTACTAGATAAGGTGCGAGGATGCTACAGTTAAAAGGGCGGGCCTCTGAGTCGCTTCGTTCTCCTTGTGTAGAAAAAAGTCTGTTTTGGAAGGGCAAAATGACCATTTTTTTTAAATTTTGCCGGCCTCTCCCGTCCAAACGCAGGAGGATAGAGAGTTGTCCTTTATACTGGAGATAGAGTTCGACGAGCTGTATTCAACGCACTCATCGGCTTTGTTGTCACTACACGTAGTGCGGAGTTATGGCGGCAAGAAGGTCGGCGGAAGGGTGGTCTAAACCCTTCCCCTTTTTTTCTCGAAAATCAGAAAGTGTTCGCGATTGCCATTTTGATGCTATCGTGTAAGAAGCAAGTCAAGGGGGTATACAGGGCCGCATCCCGTTCCTCGGTATGGCCATTATTTCAGGAATTAGAGACTCAAATATTTCAGGTACCCAAAAATTAAGGCTAGAAAAATGTGCGGCGGATTTGCCGGATATTAGCGGTGATTACTAGATAAGGTGCGAGGATGCTACAGTTAAAAGGGCGGGCCTCTGAGTCGCTTCGTTCTCCTTGTGTAGAAAAAAGTCTGTTTTGGAAGGGCAAAATGACCATTTTTTGAAATTTTGCCGGCCTCTCCCGTCCAAACGCAGGAGGATAGAGAGTTGTCCTTTATACTGGAGATAGAGTTCGACGAGCTGTATTCAACGCACTCATCGGCTTTGTTGTCACTACACGTAGTGCGGAGTTATGGCGGCAAGAAGGTCGGCGGAAGGGTGGTCTACTAGATAAGGTGCGAGGATGCTACAGTTAAAAGGGCGGGCCTCTGAGTCGCTTCGTTCTCCTTGTGTAGAAAAAAGTCTGTTTTGGAAGGGCAAAATGACCATTTTTGAAATTTTGCCGGCCTCTCCCGTCCAAACGCAGGAGGATGGAGAGTTGTCCTTTATACTGGAGATAGAGTTCGACGAGCTGTATTCAACACACTCATCGGCTTTGTTGTCACTACACGTAGTGGGTAGTTATGGCGGCAAGAAGGTCGGCGGAAGGGTGGTCTAAACCCTTCCCCTTTTTTTCTCGAAAATCAGAAAGTGTTCGCGATTGCCATTTTGATGCTATCGTGTAAGAAGCAAGTCAAGGGGGAATACAGGGCCGCATCCCGTTCCTCGGTATGGCCATTATTTCAGGAATTAGAGACTCAAATATTTCAGGTACCCAAAAATTAAGGCTAGAAAAAAGTGCGGCGTATTTGCCGGATATTAGCGGTGATTACTATATAAGGTGCGAGGATGCTACAGTTAAAAGGGCGGGCCTCTGAGTCGTTTCGTTCTCCTTGTGTAGAAAAAAGTCTGTTTTGGAAGGGCAAAATGACCATTTTTTGAAATTTTGCCGGCCTCTCCCGTCCAAACGCAGGAGGATAGAGAGATGTCCTTTATAATGGAGATAGAGTTCGACGAGCTGTATTCAACGCACTCATCGGCTTTGTTGTCACTACACGTAGTGCGAAGTTATGGCGGCAAGAATGTCGGCGGAAGGGTGGTCTAAACCCTTCCCCTTTTTTTCTCGAAAATCAGAAAGTGTTCGCGATTGCCATTTTGATGCTATCGTGTAAGAAGCAAGTCAAGGGGGAATACAGGGCCGCATCCCGTTCCTCGGTATGGCCATTATTTCAGGAATTAGAGACTCAAATATTTCAGGTACCCAAAAATTAAGGCTAGAAAAAAGTGCGGCGGATTTGCCGGATATTAGCGGTGATTACTAGATAAGGTGCGAGGATGCTACAGTTAAAAGGGCGGGCCTCTGAGTCGCTTCGTTCTCCTTGTGTAGAAAAAAGTCTGTTTTGGAAGGGCAAAATGACCATTTTTTGAAATTTTGCCGGCCTCTCCCGTCCAAACGCAGGAGGATAGAGAGTTGTCCTTTATACTGGAGATAGAGTTCGACGAGCTGTATTCAACGCACTCATCGGCTTTGTTGTCACTACACGTAGTGCGGAGTTATGGCGGCAAGAAGGTCGGCGGAAGGGTGGTCTAAACCCTTCCCCTTTTTTTCTCGAAATCAGAAAGTGTTCGCGATTGCCATTTTGATGCTATCGTGTAAGAAGCAAGTCAAGGGGGTATACAGGGCCGCATCCCGTTCCTCGGTATGGCCATTATTTCAGGAATTAGAGACTCAAATATTTCAGGTACCCAAAAATTAAGGCTAGAAAAAAGTGCGGCGGATTTGCCGGATATTAGCGGTGATTACTAGATAAGGTGCGAGGATGCTACAGTTAAAAGGGCGGGCCTCTGAGTCCCTTCGTTCTCCTTGTGTAGAAAAAAGTCTGTTTTGGAAGGGCAAACTGACCATTTTTTGAAAATTTGCCGCCCTCTCCCGTCCAAACGCAGGAGGATAGAGAGTTGTCCTTTATACTGGAGATAGAGTTCGACGAGCTGTATTCAACGCACTCATCGGCTTTGTTGTCACTACACGTAGTGCGGAGTTATGGCGGCAAGAAGGTCGGCGGAAGGGTGGTCTAAACCCTTCCCCTTTTTTTCTCGAAAATCAGAAAGTGTTCGCGATTGCCATTTTGATGCTATCGTGTAAGAAGCAAGTCAAGGGGGTATACAGGGCCGCATCCCGTTCCTCGGTATGGCCATTATTTCAGGAATTAGAGACTCAAATATTTCAGGTACCCAAAAATTAAGGCTAGAAAAAAGTGCGGCGGATTTGCCGGATATTAGCGGTGATTACTAGATAAGGTGCGAGGATGCTACAGTTAAAAGGGCGGGCCTCTGAGTCGCTTCGTTCTCCTTGTGTAGAAAAAAGTCTGTTTTGGAAGGGCAAAATGTCCAATTTTTGAAATTTTTCCGGCCTCTCCCGTCCAAACGCAAGAGGATAGAGAGTTGTCCTTTATACTGGAGATAGAGTTCGACGAGCTGTATTCAACGCACTCATCGGCTTTGTTGTCACTACACGTAGTGCGGAGATATGGCGGCAAGAAGGTCTTCGGAAGGGTGGTCTAAACCCTTCCCCTTTTTTTCTCGAAAATCAGAAAGTGTTCGCGATTGCCATTTTGATGCTATCGTGTAAGAAGCAAGTCAAGGGGGAATACAGGGCCGCATCCCGTTCCGCGGTATGGCCATTATTTCAGGAATTAGAGACTCAAATATTTCAGGTACCCAAAAATTAAGGCTAGAAAAAAGTGCGGCGGATTTGCCGGATATTAGCGGTGATTACTAGATAAGGTGCGAGGATGCTACAGTTAAAAGGGCGGGCCTCTGAGTCGCTTCGTTCTCCTTGAGTAGAAAAAAAGTCTGTTTTGGAAGGGCAAAATGACCATTTTTTTTAATTTTGCCGGCCTCTCCCGTCCAAACGCAGGAGGATAGAGAGTTGTCCTTTATACTGGAGATAGAGTTCGACGAGCTGTATTCAACGCACTCATCGGCTTTGTTGTCACTACACGTAGTGCGAAGTTATGGCGGCAAGAATGTCGGCGGAAGGGTGGTCTAAACCCTTCCCCTTTTTTTCTCGAAAATCAGAAAGTGTTCGCGATTGCCATTTTGATGCTATCGTGTAAGAAGCAAGTCAAGGGGGAATACAGGGCCGCATCCCGTTCCTCGGTATGGCCATTATTTCAGGAATTAGAGACTCAAATATTTCAGGTACCCAAAAATTAAGGCTAGAAAAAAGTGCGGCGGATTTGCCGGATATTAGCGGTGATTACTAGATAAGGTGCGAGGATGCTACAGTTAAAAGGGCGGGCCTCTGAGTCGC
Source organism: Periplaneta americana (assembly GCF_040183065.1). NCBI lineage: Eukaryota > Metazoa > Arthropoda > Insecta > Blattodea > Blattidae > Periplaneta > Periplaneta americana. Next base: position 16,734,954 of record NC_091120.1, read on the forward strand.
TTCGTTCTCCTTGTGTAGAAAAAAGTCTGTTTTGGAAGGGCAAAATGACCATTTTTTGAAATTTTGCCGGCCTCTCCCGTCCAAACGCAGGAGGATAGAGAGTTGTCCTTTATACTGGAGATAGAGTTCGACGAGCTGTATTCAACGCACTCATCGGCTTTGTTGTCACTACACGTAGTGCGGAGTTATGGCGGCAAGAAGGTCGGCGGAAGGGTGGTCTAAACCCTTCCCCTTTTTTTCTCGAAAATCAGAAAGTGTTCGCGATTGCCATTTTGATGCTATCGTGTAAGAAGCAAGTCAAGGGGGTATACAGGGCCGCATCCCGTTCCTCGGTATGGCCATTATTTCAGGAATTAGAGACTCAAATATTTCAGGTACCCAAAAATTAAGGCTAGAAAAAAGTGCGGCGGATTTGCCGGATATTAGCGGTGATTACTAGATAAGGTGCGAGGATGCTACAGTTAAAAGGGCGGGCCTCTGAGTCCCTTCGTTCTCCTTGTGTAGAAAAAAGTCTGTTTTGGAAGGGCAAACTGACCATTTTTTGAAAATTTGCCGCCCTCTCCCGTCCAAACGCAGGAGGATAGAGAGTTGTCCTTTATACTGGAGATAGAGTTCGACGAGCTGTATTCAACACACTCATCGGCTTTGTTGTCACTACACGTAATGCGGAGTTATGGCGGCAAGAAGGTCGGCGGAAGGGTGGTCTAAACCCTTCCCCTTTTTTTCTCGAAAATCAGAAAGTGTTCGCGATTGCCATTTTGATGCTATCGTGTAAGAAGCAAGTCAAGGGGGTATACAGGGCCGCATCCCGTTCCTCGGTATGGCCATTATTTCAGGAATTAGAGACTCAAATATTTCAGGTACCCAAAAATTAAGGCTAGAAAAAAGTGCGGCGGATTTGCCGGATATTAGCGGTGATTACTAGATAAGGTGCGAGGATGCTACAGTTAAAAGGGCGGGCCTCTGAGTCGCTTCGTTCTCCTTGTGTAGAAAAAAGTCTGTTTTGGAAGGGCAAAATGTCCATTTTTTGAAATTTTGCCGGCCTCTCCCGTCCAAACGCAAGAGGATAGAGAGTTGTCCTTTATACTGGAGATAGAGTTCGACGAGCTGTATTCAACGCACTCATCGGCTTTGTTGTCACTTCACGTAGTGAGGAGTTTTGGCGGCAAGAACGTCGGCGGAAGGGTGGTCTAAACCCTTCCCCTTTTTTTCTCGAAAATCAGAAAGTGTTCGCGATTGCCATTTTGATGCTATCGTGTAAGAAGCAAGTCAAGGGGGAATACAGGGCCGCATCCCGTTCCTCGGTATGGCCATTATTTCAGGAATTAGAGACTCAAATATTTCAGGTACCCAAAAATTAAGGCTAGAAAAAAGTGCGGGGGATTTGCCGGATATTAGCGGTGATTACTAGATAAGGTGCGAGGATGCTACAGTTAAAAGGGCGGGCCTCTGAGTCACTTCGTTCTCCTTGTGTAGAAAAAAGTCTGTTTTGGAAGGGCAAAATGACCATTTTTTTAAATTTTGCCGGCCTCTCCCGTCCAAACGCATAGAGAGTTGTCCTTTATACTGGTGATAGAGTTCGGCGAGCTGTATTCAACGCACTCATCGGCTTTGTTGTCACTACACGTAGTGCGGAGTTATGGCGGCAAGAACGTAGGCGGAAGGGTGGTCTAAACCCTTCCCCTTTTTTTCTCGAAAATCAGAAAGTGTTCGCGATTGCCATTTTGATGCTATCGTGTAAGAAGCAAGTCAAGGGGGAATACAGGGCCGCATCCCGTTCCTCGGTATGGCCATTATTTCAGGAATTAGAGACTCAAATATTTCAGGTACCCAAAAATTAAGGCTAGAAAAAAGTGCGGCGGATTTGCCGGATATTAGCGGTGATTACTAGATAAGGTGCGAGGATGCTACAGTTAAAAGGGCGGGCCTCTGAGTCGCTTCGTTCTCCTTGAGTAGAAAAAAAGTCTGTTTTGGAAGGGCAAAATGACCATTTTTTTTAATTTTGCCGGCCTCTCCCGTCCAAACGCAGGAGGATAGAGAGTTGTCCTTTATACTGGAGATAGAGTTCGACGAGCTGTATTCAACGCACTCATCGGCTTTGTTGTCACTACACGTAGTGCGAAGTTATGGCGGCAAGAATGTCGGCGGAAGGGTGGTCTAAACCCTTCCCCTTTTTTTCTCGAAAATCAGAAAGTGTTCACGATTGCCATTTTGATGCTATCGTGTAAGAAGCAAGTCAAGGGGGAATACAGGGCCGCATCCCGTTCCTCGGTATGGCCATTATTTCAGGAATTAGAGACTCAAATATTTCAGGTACCCAAAAATTAAGGCTAGAAAAAAGTGCGGCGGATTTGCCGGATATTAGCGGTGATTACTAGATAAGGTGCGAGGATGCTACAGTTAAAAGGGCGGGCCTCTGAGTCGCTTCGTTCTCCTTGTGTAGAAAAAAGTCTGTTTTGGAAGGGCAAAATGACCATTTTTTGAAATTTTGCCGGCCTCTCCCGTCCAAACGCAGGAGGATAGAGAGTTGTCCTTTATACTGGAGATAGAGTTCGACGAGCTGTATTCAACGCACTCATCGGCTTTGTTGTCACTACACGTAGTGCGGAGTTATGGCGGCAAGAAGGTCGGCGGAAGGGTGGTCTAAACCCTTCCCCTTTTTTTCTCGAAAATCAGAAAGTGTTCGCGATTGCCATTTTGATGCTATCGTGTAAGAAGCAAGTCAAGGGGGTATACAGGGCCGCATCCCGTTCCTCGGTATGGCCATTATTTCAGGAATTAGAGACTCAAATATTTCAGGTACCCAAAAATTAAGGCTAGAAAAAAGTGCGGCGGATTTGCCGGATATTAGCGGTGATTACTAGATAAGGTGCGAGGATGCTACAGTTAAAAGGGCGGGCCTCTGAGTCCCTTCGTTCTCCTTGTGTAGAAAAAAGTCTGTTTTGGAAGGGCAAACTGACCATTTTTTGAAAATTTGCCGCCCTCTCCCGTCCAAACGCAGGAGGATAGAGAGTTGTCCTTTATACTGGAGATAGAGTTCGACGAGCTGTATTCAACACACTCATCGGCTTTGTTGTCACTACACGTAATGCGGAGTTATGGCGGCAAGAAGGTCGGCGGAAGGGTGGTCTAAACCCTTCCCCTTTTTTTCTCGAAAATCAGAAAGTGTTCGCGATTGCCATTTTGATGCTATCGTGTAAGAAGCAAGTCAAGGGGGTATACAGGGCCGCATCCCGTTCCTCGGTATGGCCATTATTTCAGGAATTAGAGACTCAAATATTTCAGGTACCCAAAAATTAAGGCTAGAAAAAAGTGCGGCGGATTTGCCGGATATTAGCGGTGATTACTAGATAAGGTGCGAGGATGCTACAGTTAAAAGGGCGGGCCTCTGAGTCGCTTCGTTCTCCTTGTGTAGAAAAAAGTCTGTTTTGGAAGGGCAAAATGTCCATTTTTTGAAATTTTGCCGGCCTCTCCCGTCCAAACGCAAGAGGATAGAGAGTTGTCCTTTATACTGGAGATAGAGTTCGACGAGCTGTATTCAACGCACTCATCGGCTTTGTTGTCACTTCACGTAGTGAGGAGTTTTGGCGGCAAGAACGTCGGCGGAAGGGTGGTCTAAACCCTTCCCCTTTTTTTCTCGAAAATCAGAAAGTGTTCGCGATTGCCATTTTGATGCTATCGTGTAAGAAGCAAGTCAAGGGGGAATACAGGGCCGCATCCCGTTCCTCGGTATGGCCATTATTTCAGGAATTAGAGACTCAAATATTTCAGGTACCCAAAAATTAAGGCTAGAAAAAAGTGCGGGGGATTTGCCGGATATTAGCGGTGATTACTAGATAAGGTGCGAGGATGCTACAGTTAAAAGGGCGGGCCTCTGAGTCACTTCGTTCTCCTTGTGTAGAAAAAAGTCTGTTTTGGAAGGGCAAAATGACCATTTTTTTAAATTTTGCCGGCCTCTCCCGTCCAAACGCATAGAGAGTTGTCCTTTATACTGGAGATAGAGTTCGGCGAGCTGTATTCAACGCACTCATCGGCTTTGTTGTCACTACACGTAGTGCGGAGTTATGGCGGCAAGAACGTAGGCGGAAGGGTGGTCTAAACCCTTCCCCTTTTTTTCTCGAAAATCAGAAAGTGTTCGCGATTGCCATTTTGATGCTATCGTGTAAGAAGCAAGTCAAGTGGGTATACAGGGCCGCGTCCCGTTCCTCGGTATGGCCATTATTTCAGGAATTAGAGACTCAAATATTTCAGGTACCCAAAAATTAAGGCTAGAAAAAAGTGCGGCGGATTTGCCGGATATTAGCGGTGATTACTAGATAAGGTGCGAGGATGCTACAGTTAAAAGGGCGGGCCTCTGAGTCGTTTCGTTCTCCTTGTGTAGAAAAAAGTCTGTTTTGGAAGGGCAAAATGACCATTTTTTGAAATTTTGCCGGCCTCTCCCGTCCAAACGCAGGAGGATAGAGAGTTGTCCTTTATACTGGAGATAGAGTTCGACGAGCTGTATTCAACGCACTCATCGGCTTTGTTGTCACTACACGTAGTGCGGAGTTATGGCGGCAAGAAGGTCGGCGGAAGGGTGGTCTAAACCCTTCCCCTTTTTTTCTCGAAAATCAGAAAGTGTTCGCGATTGCCATTTTGATGCTATCGTGTAAGAAGCAAGTCAAGGGGGTATACAGAGTCGCGTCCCGTTCCTCGGTATTGCCATTATTTCAGGAATTAGAGACTCAAATATTTCAGGTACCCAAAAATTAAGGCTAGAAAAAAGTGCGGCGGATTTGCCGGATATTAGCGGTGATTACTAGATAAGGTGCGAGGATGCTACAGTTAAAAGGGCGGGCCTCTGAGTCGCTTCGTTCTCCTTGTGTAGAAAAAAGTCTGTTTTGGAAGGGCAAAATGACCATTTTTTGAAATTTTGCCGGCCTCTCCCGTCCAAACGCAGGAGGATAGAGAGTTGTCCTTTATACTGGAGATAGAGTTCCACGAGCTGTATTCAACGCACTCATCGGCTTTGTTGTCACTACACGTAGTGCGGAGTTATGGCGGCAAGAAGGTCGGCGGAAGGGTGGTCTAAACCCTTCCCCTTTTTTTCTCGAAAATCAGAAAGTGTTCGCGATTGCCATTTTGATGCTATCGTGTAAGAAGCAAATCAAGGGGGTATACAGGGCCGCGTCCCGTGCCTCGGTATTGCCATTATTTCAGGAATTAGAGACTCAAATATTTCAGGTACCCAAAAATTAAGGCTAGAAAAAAGTGCGGCGGATTTGCCGGATATTAGCGGTGATTACTAGATAAGGTGCGAGGATGCTACTGTTAAAAGGGCGGGCCTCTGAGTCGCTTCGTTCTCCTTGTGTAGAAAAAAGTCTGTTTTGGAAGGGCAAAATGACCATTTTTTTGAAATTTTGCCGGCCTCTCCCGTCCAAACGCAGGAGGATAGAGAGTTGTCCTTTATACTGGAGATAGAGTTCGACGAGCTGTATTCAACGCACTCATCGGCTTTGTTGTCACTACACGTAGTGCGGAGTTATGGCGGCAAGAAGGTCGGCGGAAGGGTGGTCTAAACCCTTCCCCTTTTTTTCTCGAAAATCAGAAAGTGTTCGCGATTGCCATTTTGATGCTATCGTGTAAGAAGCAAGTCAAGGGGGTATACAGGGCCGCATCCCGTTCCTCGGTATGGCCATTATTTCAGGAATTAGAGACTCAAATATTTCAGGTACCCAAAAATTAACGCTAGAAAAATGTGCGGCGGATTTGCCGGATATTAGCGGTGATTACTAGATAAGGTGCGAGGATGCTACAGTTAAAAGGGCGGGCCTCTGAGTCGCTTCGTTCTCCTTGTGTAGAAAAAAGTCTGTTTTGGAAGGGCAAAATGACCATTTTTTGAAATTTTGCCGGCCTCTCCCGTCCAAACGCAGGAGGATAGAGAGTTGTCCTTTATACTGGAGATAGAGTTCGACGAGCTGTATTCAACGCACTCATCGGCTTTGTTGTCACTACACGTAGTGCGGAGTTATGGCGGCAAGAAGGTCGGCGGAAGGGTGGTCTAAACCCTTCCCCTTTTTTTCTCGAAAATCAGAAAGTGTTCGCGATTGCCATTTTGATGCTATCGTGTAAGAAGCAAGTCAAGGGGGTATACAGGGCCGCATCCCGTTCCTCGGTATGGCCATTATTTCAGGAATTAGTGACTCAAATATTTCAGGTACCCAGAAATTAAGGCTAGAAAAAAGTGCGGCGGATTTGCCGGATATTAGCGGTCATTACTAGATAAGGTGCGAGGATGCTATAGTTAAAAGGGCGGGCCTCTGAGTCGCTTCGTTCTCCTTGTGTAGAAAAAAGTCTGTTTTGGAAGGGCAAAATGACCATTTTTTGAAATTTTGCCGGCCTCTCCCGTCCAAACGCAGGAGGATAGAGAGTTGTCCTTTATACTGGAGATAGAGTTCGACGAGCTGTATTCAACGCACTCATCGGCTTTGTTGTCACTACACGTAGTGCGGAGTTATGGCGGCAAGAAGGTCCCCTTTTTTTCTCGAAAATCAGAAAGTGTTCGCGATTGCCATTTTGATGCTATCGTGTAAGAAGCAAGTCAAGGGGGTATACAGGGCCGCATCCCGTTCCTCGGTATGGCCATTATTTCAGGAATTAGAGACTCAAATATTTCAGGTACCCAAAAAATTAAGGGTAGAAAAAAGTGCGGCGGATTTGCCGGATATTAGCGGTGATTACTAGATAAGGTGCGAGGATGCTACAGTTAAAAGGGCGGGCCTCTGAGTCGCTTCGTTCTCCTTGTGTAGAAAAAAGTCTGTTTTGGAAGGGCAAAATGACCATTTTTTGAAATTTTGCCGGCCTCTCCCGTCCAAACGCAGGAGGATAGAGAGTTGTCCTTTATACTGGAGATAGAGTTCGACGAGCTGTATTCAACGCACTCATCGGCTTTGTTGTCACTTCACGTAGTGAGGAGTTTTGGCGGCAAGAACGTCGGCGGAAGGGTGGTCTAAACCCTTCCCCTTTTTTTCTCGAAAATCAGAAAGTGTTCGCGATTGCCATTTTGATGCTATCGTGTAAGAAGCAAGTCAAGGGGGAATACAGGGCCGCATCCCGTTCCTCGGTATGGCCATTATTTCAGGAATTAGAGACTCAAATATTACAGGTACCCAAACATTAAGGCTAGAAAAAAGTGCGGCGGATTTGCCGGATATTAGCGGTGATTACTAGATAAGGTGGGAGGATGCTACAGTTAAAAGGGCGGGCCTCTGAGTCGTTTCGTTCTCCTTGTGTAGAAAAAAGTCTGTTTTGGAAGGGCAAAATGACCATTTTTTGAAATTTTGCCGGCCTCTCCCGTCCAAACGCAGGAGGATAGAGAGTTGTCCTTTATACTGGCGATAGAGTTCACCGAGCTGTATTCAACGCACTCATCGGCTTTGTTGTCACTACACGTAGTGCGGAGTTATGGCGGAAAGAATGTCGGCGGAAGGGTGGTCTAAACCCTTCCCCTTTTTTTCTCGAAAATCAGAAAGTGTTCGCGATTGCCATTTTGATGCTATCGTGTAAGAAGCAAGTCAAGGGGGAATACAGGGCCGCATCCCGTTCCTCGGTATGGCCATTATTTCAGGAATTAGAGACTCAAATATTTCAGGTACCCAAAAATTATGGCTAGAAAAAAGTGCGGCGGATTTGCCGGATATTAGCGGTGATTACTAGATAAGGTGCGAGGATGCTACAGTTAAAAGGGCGGGCCTCTGAGTCGCTTCGTTCTCCTTGTGTAGAAAAAAGTCTGTTTTGGAAGGGCAAAATGACCATTTTTTGACATTTTGCCGGCCTCTCCCGTCCAAACGCAGGAGGATAGAGAGTTGTCCTTTATACTGGAGATAGAGTTCGACGAGCTGTATTCAACGCACTCATCGGCTTTGTTGTCACTACACGTAGTGCGGAGTTATGGCGGCAAGAAGGTCGGCGGAAGGGTGGTCTAAACCCTTCCCCTTTTTTTCTCGAAAATCAGAAAGTGTTCGCGATTGCCATTTTGATGCTATTGTGTAAGAAGCAAGTCAAGGGGGTTTAGAGGGCCGCATCCCGTTCCTCGGTATGGCCATTATTTCAGGAATTAGACACTCAAATATTTCAGGTACCCAAAAATTAAGGCTAGAAAAAAGTGCGGCGGATTTGCCGGATATTAGCGGTGATTACTAGATAAGGTGCGAGGATGCTACAGTTAAAAGGGCGGGCCTCTGAGTCGTTTCGTTCTCCTTGTGTAGAAAAAAGTCTGTTTTGGAAGGGCAAAATGACCATTTTTTGAAATTTTGCCGGCCTCTCCCGTCCAAACGCAGGAGGATAGAGAGTTGTCCTTTATACTGGAGATAGAGTTCGACGAGCTGTATTCAACGCACTCATCGGCTTTGTTGTCACTACACGTAGTGCGGAGTTATGGCGGCAAGAAGGTCGGCGGAAGGGTGGTCTAAACCCTTCCCCTTTTTTTCTCGAAAATCAGGAAGTGTTCGCGATTGCCATTTTGATGCTATCGTGTAAGAAGCAAGTCAAGGGGGTTTACAGGGCCGCATCCCGTTCCTCGGTATGGCCATTATTTCAGGAATTAGAGACTCAAATATTTCAGGTACCCAAAAATTAAGGCTAGAAAAAAGTGCGGCGGATTTGCCGGATATTAGCGGTGATTACTAGATAAGGTGCGAGGATGCTACAGTTAAAAGGGCGGGCCTCTGAGTCGCTTCGTTCTCCTTGTGTAGAAAAAAGTCTGTTTTGGAAGGGCAAAATGACCATTTTTTGAAATTTTGCCGGCCTCTCCCGTCCAAACGCAGGAGGATATAGAGTTGTCCTTAATACTGGAGATAGAGTTCGACGATCTGTATTCAACGCACTCATCGGCTTTGTTGTCCCTACACGTAGTGCGGAGTTATGGCGGCAAGAAGGTCGACGGAAGGGTGGTCTAAACCCTTCCCCTTTTTTTCTCGAAAATCAGAAAGTGTTCGCGATTGCCATTTTGATGCTAACGTGTAAGAAGCAAGTCAAGGGGGTATACAGGGCCGCATCCCGTTCCTCGGTATGGCCATTATTTCAGGAATTAGAGACTCAAATATTTCACGTACCCAAAAATTAAGGCTAGAAAAAAGTGCGGGGGATTTGCCGGATATTAGCGGTGATTACTAGATAAGGTGCGAGGATGCTACAGTTAAAAGGGCGGGCCTCTGAGTCGCTTCGTTCTCCTTGTGTAGAAAAAAGTCTGTTTTGGAAGGGCAAAATGACCTTTTTTGAAATTTTGCCGGCCTCTCCCGTCCAAACGCAGGAGGATAGAGAGTTGTCCTTTATACTGGAGATAGAGTTCGACGAGCTGTATTCAACGCACTCATCGGCTTTGTTGTCACTACACGTAGTGCGGAGTTATGGCGGCAAGAAGGTCGGGGGAAGGGTGGTCTTAACCCTTCCCCTTTTTTTCTCGAAAATCAAAAGTGTTCGCGATTGCCATTTTGATGCTATCGTGTAAGAAGCAAGTCAAGGGGGTATACAGGGCCGCGTCCCGTTCCTCGGTATTGCCATTATTTCAGGAATTAGAGACTCAAATATTTCAGGTACCCAAAAATTAAGGCTAGAAAAAAGTGCGGCGGATTTGCCGGATATTAGCGGTGATTACTAGATAAGGTGCGAGGATGCTACAGTTAAAAGGGCGGGCCTCTGAGTCGCTTCGTTCTCCTTGTGTAGAAAAAAGTCTGTTTTGGAAGGGCAAAATGACCATTTTTTGAAATTTTGCCGGCCTCTCCCGTCCAAACGCAGGAGGATAGAGAGTTGTCCTTTATACTGGAGATAGAGTTCGACGAGCTGTATTCAACGCACTCATCGGCTTTGTTGTCACTACACGTAGTGCGGAGTTATGGCGGCAAGAAGGTCGGGGGAAGGGTGGTCTTAACCCTTCCCCTTTTTTTCTCGAAAATCAGAAAGTGTTCGTGATTGCCATTTTGATGCTATCGTGTAAGAAGCAAGGCAAGGGGGAATACAGGGCCGCATCCCGTTCCTCGGTATGGCCATTATTTCAGGAATTAGAGACTCAAATATTTCAGGTACCCAAAAATTAAGGCTAGAAAAAAGTGCGGCTGATTTGCCGGATATTAGCGGTGATTACTAGATAAGGTGCGAGGATGCTACAGTTAAAAGGGCGGGCCTCTGAGTCGCTTCGTTCTCCTTGTGTAGAAAAAAGTCTGTTTTGGAAGGGCAAAATGACCATTTTTTGAAATTTTGCCGGCCTCTCCCGTCCAAACGCAGGAGGATAGAGAGTTGTCCTTTATACTGGAGATAGAGTTCGACGAGCTGTATTCAACGCACTCATCGGCTTTGTTGTCACTACACGTAGTGCGGAGTTATGGCGGCAAGAATGTCGGCGGAAGGGTGGTCTAAACCCTTCCCCTTTTTTTCTCGAAAATCAGAAAGTGTTCGCGATTGCCATTTTGATGCTATCGTGTAAGAAGCAAGTCAAGGGGGAATACAGGGCCGCATCCCGTTCCTCGGTATGGCCATTATTTCAGGAATTAGAGACTCAAATATTTCAGGTACCCAAAAATTAAGGCTAGAAAAAAGTGCGGCGGATTTGCCGGATATTAGCGGTGATTACTAGATAAGGTGCGAGGATGCTACAGTTAAAAGGGCGGGCCTCTGAGTCGCTTCGTTCTCCTTGTGTAGAAAAAAGTCTGTTTTGGAAGGGCAAAATGACCATTTTTTGAAATTTTGCCGGCCTCTCCCGTCCAAACGCAGGAGGATAGAGAGTTGTCCTTTATACTGGAGATAGAGTTCGACGAGCTGTATTCAACGCACTCATCGGCTTTGTTGTCACTACACGTAGTGCGGAGTTATGGCGGCAAGAAGGTCGGCGGAAGGGTGGTCTAAACCCTTCCCCTTTTTTTCTCGAAAATCAGAAAGTGTTCGCGATTGCCATTTTGATGCTATCGTGTAAGAAGCAAATCAAGGGGGTATACAGGGCCGCGACCCGTGCCTCGGTATTGCCATTATTTCAGGAATTAGAGACTCAAATATTTCAGGTACCCAAAAATTAAGGCTAGAAAAAAGTGCGGCGGATTTGCCGGATATTAGCGGTGATTACTAGATAAGGTGCGAGGATGCTACTGTTAAAAGGGCGGGCCTCTGAGTCGCTTCGTTCTCCTTGTGTAGAAAAAAGTCTGTTTTGGAAGGGCAAAATGACCATTTTTTTGAAATTTTGCCGGCCTCTCCCGTCCAAACGCAGGAGGATAGAGAGTTGTCCTTTATACTGGAGATAGAGTTCGACGAGCTGTATTCAACGCACTCATCGGCTTTGTTGTCACTTCACGTAGTGAGGAGTTTTGGCGGCAAGAACGTCGGCGGAAGGGTGGTCTAAACCCTTCCCCTTTTTTTCTCGAAAATCAGAAAGTGTTCGCGATTGCCATTTTGATGCTATCGTGTAAGAAGCAAGTCAAGGGGGAATACAGGGCCGCATCCCGTTCCTCGGTATGGCCATTATTTCAGGAATTAGAGACTCAAATATTACAGGTACCCAAACATTAAGGCTAGAAAAAAGTGCGGCGGATTTGCCGGATATTAGCGGTGATTACTAGATAAGGTGGGAGGATGCTACAGTTAAAAGGGCGGGCCTCTGAGTCGCTTCGTTCTCCTTGTGTAGAAAAAAGTCTGTTTTGGAAGGGCAAAATGACCATTTTTTGAAATTTTGCCGGCCTCTCCCGTCCAAACGCAGGAGGATAGAGAGTTGTCCTTTATACTGGCGATAGAGTTCACCGATCTGTATTCAACGCACTCATCGGCTTTGTTGTCCCTACACGTAGTGCGGAGTTATGGCGGCAAGAAGGTCGGCGGAAGGGTGGTCTAAACCCTTCCCCTTTTTTTCTCGAAAATCAGAAAGTGTTCGCGATTGCCATTTTGATGCTATCGTGTAAGAAGCAAGTCAAGGGGGAATACAGGGCCGCATCCCGTTCCTCGGTATGGCCATTATTTCAGGAATTAGAGACTCAAATATTTCAGGTACCCAAAAATTAAGGCTAGAAAAAAGTGCGGCGGATTTGCCGGATATTAGCGGTGATTACTAGATAAGGTGCGAGGATGCTACAGTTAAAAGGGCGGGCCTCTGAGTCGCTTCGTTCTCCTTGTGTAGAAAAAAGTCTGTTTTGGAAGGGCAAAATGACCATTTTTTGAAATTTTGCCGGCCTCTCCCGTCCAAACGCAGGAGGATAGAGAGTTGTCCTTTATACTGGAGATAGAGTTCGACGAGCTGTATTCAACGCACTCATCGGCTTTGTTGTCACTACACGTAGTGCGGAGTTATGGCGGCAAGAAGGTCGGCGGAAGGGTGGTCTAAACCCTTCCCCTTTTTTTCTCGAAAATCAGAAAGTGTTCGCGATTGCCATTTTGATGCTATCGTGTAAGAAGCAAGTCAAGGGGGTTTAGAGGGCCGCATCCCGTTCCTCGGTATGGCCATTATTTCAGGAATTAGACACTCAAATATTTCAGGTACCCAAAAATTAAGGCTAGAAAAAAGTGCGGCGGATTTGCCGGATATTAGCGGTGATTACTAGATAAGGTGCGAGGATGCTACAGTTAAAAGGGCGGGCCTCTGAGTCGCTTCGTTCTCCTTGTGTAGAAAAAAGTCTGTTTTGGAAGGGCAAAATGACCATTTTTTGAAATTTTGCCGGCCTCTCCCGTCCAAACGCAGGAGGATAGAGAGTTGTCCTTTATACTGGAGATAGAGTTCGACGAGCTGTATTCAACGCACTCATCGGCTTTGTTGTCACTACACGTAGTGCGGAGTTATGGCGGCAAGAAGGTCGGGGGAAGGGTGGTCCTAACCCTTCCCCTTTTTTTCTCGAAAATCAGAAAGTGTTCGTGATTGCCATTTTGATGCTATCGTGTAAGAAGCAAGGCAAGGGGGAATACAGGGCCGCATCCCGTTCCTCGGTATGGCCATTATTTCAGGAATTAGAGACTCAAATATTTCAGGTACCCAAAAATTAAGGCTAGAAAAAAGTGCGGCTGATTTGCCGGATATTAGCGGTGATTACTAGATAAGGTGCGAGGATGCTACAGTTAAAAGGGCGGGCCTCTGAGTCGCTTCGTTCTCCTTGTGTAGAAAAAAGTCTGTTTTGGAAGGGCAAAATGACCATTTTTTGAAATTTTGCCGGCCTCTCCCGTCCAAACGCAGGAGGATAGAGAGTTGTCCTTTATACTGGAGATAGAGTTCGACGAGCTGTATTCAACGCACTCATCGGCTTTGTTGTCACTACACGTAGTGCGGAGTTATGGCGGCAAGAATGTCGGCGGAAGGGTGGTCTAAACCCTTCCCCTTTTTTTCTCGAAAATCAGAAAGTGTTCGCGATTGCCATTTTGATGCTATCGTGTAAGAAGCAAGTCAAGGGGGAATACAGGGCCGCATCCCGTTCCTCGGTATGGCCATTATTTCAGGAATTAGAGACTCAAATATTTCAGGTACCCAAAAATTAAGGCTAGAAAAAAGTGCGGCGGATTTGCCGGATATTAGCGGTGATTACTAGATAAGGTGCGAGGATGCTACAGTTAAAAGGGCGGGCCTCTGAGTCGCTTCGTTCTCCTTGTGTAGAAAAAAGTCTGTTTTGGAAGGGCAAAATGACCATTTTTTGAAATTTTGCCGGCCTCTCCCGTCCAAACGCAGGAGGATAGAGAGTTGTCCTTTATACTGGAGATAGAGTTCGACGAGCTGTATTCAACGCACTCATCGGCTTTGTTGTCACTACACGTAGTGCGGAGTTATGGCGGCAAGAAGGTCGGCGGAAGGGTGGTCTAAACCCTTCCCCTTTTTTTCTCGAAAATCAGAAAGTGTTCGCGATTGCCATTTTGATGCTATCGTGTAAGAAGCAAATCAAGGGGGTATACAGGGCCGCGACCCGTGCCTCGGTATTGCCATTATTTCAGGAATTAGAGACTCAAATATTTCAGGTACCCAAAAATTAAGGCTAGAAAAAAGTGCGGCGGATTTGCCGGATATTAGCGGTGATTACTAGATAAGGTGCGAGGATGCTACTGTTAAAAGGGCGGGCCTCTGAGTCGCTTCGTTCTCCTTGTGTAGAAAAAAGTCTGTTTTGGAAGGGCAAAATGACCATTTTTTTGAAATTTTGCCGGCCTCTCCCGTCCAAACGCAGGAGGATAGAGAGTTGTCCTTTATACTGGAGATAGAGTTCGACGAGCTGTATTCAACGCACTCATCGGCTTTGTTGTCACTTCACGTAGTGAGGAGTTTTGGCGGCAAGAACGTCGGCGGAAGGGTGGTCTAAACCCTTCCCCTTTTTTTCTCGAAAATCAGAAAGTGTTCGCGATTGCCATTTTGATGCTATCGTGTAAGAAGCAAGTCAAGGGGGAATACAGGGCCGCATCCCGTTCCTCGGTATGGCCATTATTTCAGGAATTAGAGACTCAAATATTACAGGTACCCAAACATTAAGGCTAGAAAAAAGTGCGGCGGATTTGCCGGATATTAGCGGTGATTACTAGATAAGGTGGGAGGATGCTACAGTTAAAAGGGCGGGCCTCTGAGTCGCTTCGTTCTCCTTGTGTAGAAAAAAGTCTGTTTTGGAAGGGCAAAATGACCATTTTTTGAAATTTTGCCGGCCTCTCCCGTCCAAACGCAGGAGGATAGAGAGTTGTCCTTTATACTGGCGATAGAGTTCACCGATCTGTATTCAACGCACTCATCGGCTTTGTTGTCCCTACACGTAGTGCGGAGTTATGGCGGCAAGAAGGTCGGCGGAAGGGTGGTCTAAACCCTTCCCCTTTTTTTCTCGAAAATCAGAAAGTGTTCGCGATTGCCATTTTGATGCTATCGTGTAAGAAGCAAGTCAAGGGGGAATACAGGGCCGCATCCCGTTCCTCGGTATGGCCATTATTTCAGGAATTAGAGACTCAAATATTTCAGGTACCCAAAAATTAAGGCTAGAAAAAAGTGCGGCGGATTTGCCGGATATTAGCGGTGATTACTAGATAAGGTGCGAGGATGCTACAGTTAAAAGGGCGGGCCTCTGAGTCGCTTCGTTCTCCTTGTGTAGAAAAAAGTCTGTTTTGGAAGGGCAAAATGACCATTTTTTGAAATTTTGCCGGCCTCTCCCGTCCAAACGCAGGAGGATAGAGAGTTGTCCTTTATACTGGAGATAGAGTTCGACGAGCTGTATTCAACGCACTCATCGGCTTTGTTGTCACTACACGTAGTGCGGAGTTATGGCGGCAAGAAGGTCGGCGGAAGGGTGGTCTAAACCCTTCCCCTTTTTTTCTCGAAAATCAGAAAGTGTTCGCGATTGCCATTTTGATGCTATCGTGTAAGAAGCAAGTCAAGGGGGTTTAGAGGGCCGCATCCCGTTCCTCGGTATGGCCATTATTTCAGGAATTAGACACTCAAATATTTCAGGTACCCAAAAATTAAGGCTAGAAAAAAGTGCGGCGGATTTGCCGGATATTAGCGGTGATTACTAGATAAGGTGCGAGGATGCTACAGTTAAAAGGGCGGGCCTCTGAGTCGCTTCGTTCTCCTTGTGTAGAAAAAAGTCTGTTTTGGAAGGGCAAAATGACCATTTTTTGAAATTTTGCCGGCCTCTCCCGTCCAAACGCAGGAGGATAGAGAGTTGTCCTTTATACTGGAGATAGAGTTCGACGAGCTGTATTCAACGCACTCATCGGCTTTGTTGTCACTACACGTAGTGCGGAGTTATGGCGGCAAGAAGGTCGGGGGAAGGGTGGTCCTAACCCTTCCCCTTTTTTTCTCGAAAATCAGAAAGTGTTCGTGATTGCCATTTTGATGCTATCGTGTAAGAAGCAAGGCAAGGGGGAATACAGGGCCGCATCCCGTTCCTCGGTATGGCCATTATTTCAGGAATTAGAGACTCAAATATTTCAGGTACCCAAAAATTAAGGCTAGAAAAAAGTGCGGCTGATTTGCCGGATATTAGCGGTGATTACTAGATAAGGTGCGAGGATGCTACAGTTAAAAGGGCGGGCCTCTGAGTCGCTTCGTTCTCCTTGTGTAGAAAAAAGTCTGTTTTGGAAGGGCAAAATGACCATTTTTTGAAATTTTGCCGGCCTCTCCCGTCCAAACGCAGGAGGATAGAGAGTTGTCCTTTATACTGGAGATAGAGTTCGACGAGCTGTATTCAACGCACTCATCGGCTTTGTTGTCACTACACGTAGTGCGGAGTTATGGCGGCAAGAATGTCGGCGGAAGGGTGGTCTAAACCCTTCCCCTTTTTTTCTCGAAAATCAGAAAGTGTTCGCGATTGCCATTTTGATGCTATCGTGTAAGAAGCAAGTCAAGGGGGAATACAGGGCCGCATCCCGTTCCTCGGTATGGCCATTATTTCAGGAATTAGAGACTCAAATATTTCAGGTACCCAAAAATTAAGGCTAGAAAAAAGTGCGGCGGATTTGCCGGATATTAGCGGTGATTACTAGATAAGGTGCGAGGATGCTACAGTTAAAAGGGCGGGCCTCTGAGTCGCTTCGTTCTCCTTGTGTAGAAAAAAGTCTGTTTTGGAAGGGCAAAATGACCATTTTTTGAAATTTTGCCGGCCTCTCCCGTCCAAACGCAGGAGGATAGAGAGTTGTCCTTTATACTGGAGATAGAGTTCGACGAGCTGTATTCAACGCACTCATCGGCTTTGTTGTCACTACACGTAGTGCGGAGTTATGGCGGCAAGAAGGTCGGCGGAAGGGTGGTCTAAACCCTTCCCCTTTTTTTCTCGAAAATCAGAAAGTGTTCGCGATTGCCATTTTGATGCTATCGTGTAAGAAGCAAATCAAGGGGGTATACAGGGCCGCGACCCGTGCCTCGGTATTGCCATTATTTCAGGAATTAGAGACTCAAATATTTCAGGTACCCAAAAATTAAGGCTAGAAAAAAGTGCGGCGGATTTGCCGGATATTAGCGGTGATTACTAGATAAGGTGCGAGGATGCTACTGTTAAAAGGGCGGGCCTCTGA
This sequence comes from Periplaneta americana, assembly GCF_040183065.1. Taxonomy (NCBI): domain Eukaryota; kingdom Metazoa; phylum Arthropoda; class Insecta; order Blattodea; family Blattidae; genus Periplaneta; species Periplaneta americana. The sequence goes on from NC_091120.1 coordinate 16,751,925, forward strand.
GTCGCTTCGTTCTCCTTGTGTAGAAAAAAGTCTGTTTTGGAAGGGCAAAATGACCATTTTTTTGAAATTTTGCCGGCCTCTCCCGTCCAAACGCAGGAGGATAGAGAGTTGTCCTTTATACTGGAGATAGAGTTCGACGAGCTGTATTCAACGCACTCATCGGCTTTGTTGTCACTACACGTAGTGCGGAGTTATGGCGGCAAGAAGGTCGGCGGAAGGGTGGTCTAAACCCTTCCCCTTTTTTTCTCGAAAATCAGAAAGTGTTCGCGATTGCCATTTTGATGCTATCGTGTAAGAAGCAAGTCAAGGGGGTATACAGGGCCGCATCCCGTTCCTCGGTATGGCCATTATTTCAGGAATTAGAGACTCAAATATTTCAGGTACCCAAAAATTAAGGCTAGAAAAATGTGCGGCGGATTTGCCGGATATTAGCGGTGATTACTAGATAAGGTGCGAGGATGCTCCAGTTAAAAGGGCGGGCCTCTGAGTCGCTTCGTTCTCCTTGTGTAGAAAAAAGTCTGTTTTGGAAGGGCAAAATGACCATTTTTTGAAATTTTGCCGGCCTCTCCCGTCCAAACGCAGGAGGATAGAGAGTTCTCCTTTATACTGGAGAGAGAGTTCGACGAGCTGTATTCAACACACTCATCGGCTTTGTTGTCACTACACGTAGTGCGGAGTTATGGCGGCAAGAAGGTCGGCGGAAGGGTGGTCTAAACCCTTCCCCTTTTTTTCTCGAAAATCAGAAAGTGTTCGCGATTGCCATTTTGATGCTATCGTGTAAGAAGCAAGTCAAGGGGGAATACAGGGCCGCATCCCGTTCCTCGGTATGGCCATTATTTCAGGAATTAGAGACTCAAATATTTCAGGTACCCAAAAATTAAGGCTAGAAAAAAGTGCGGCGGATTTGCCGGATATTAGCGGTGATTACTAGATAAGGTGCGAGGATGCTACAGTTAAAAGGGCGGGCCTCTGAGTCGTTTCGTTCTCCTTGTGTAGAAAAAAGTCTGTTTTGGAAGGGCAAAATGACCATTTTTTGAAATTTTGCCGGCCTCTCCCGTCCAAACGCAGGAGGATAGAGAGTTGTCCTTTATACTGGAGATAGAGTTCGACGAGCTGTATTCAACGCACTCATCGGCTTTGTTGTCACTACACGTAGTGCGGAGTTATGGCGGCAAGAAGGTCGGCGGAAGGGTGGTCTAAACCCTTCCCCTTTTTTTCTCGAAAATCAGAAAGTGTTCGCGATTGCCATTTTGATGCTATCGTGTAAGAAGCAAGTCAAGGGGGTATACAGGGCCGCGTCCCGTTCCTCGGTATTGCCATTATTTCAGGAATTAGAGACTCAAATATTTCAGGTACCCAAAAATTAAGGCTAGAAAAAAGTGCGGCGGATTTGCCGGATATTAGCGGTGATTACTAGATAAGGTGCGAGGATGCTACAGTTAAAAGGGCGGGCCTCTGAGTCGCTTCGTTCTCCTTGTGTAGAAAAAAGTCTGTTTTGGAAGGGCAAAATGACCATTTTTTGAAATTTTGCCGGCCTCTCCCGTCCAAACGCAGGAGGATAGAGAGTTGTCCTTTATACTGGAGATAGAGTTCGACGAGCTGTATTCAACGCACTCATCGGCTTTGTTGTCACTACACGTAGTGCGGAGTTATGGCGGCAAGAAGGTCGGCGGAAGGGTGGTCTAAACCCTTCCCCTTTTTTTCTCGAAAATCAGAAAGTGTTCGCGATTGCCATTTTGATGCTATCGTGTAAGAAGCAAGTCAAGGGGGTATACAGGGCCGCATCCCGTTCCTCGGTATGGCCATTATTTCAGGAATTAGTGACTCAAATATTTCAGGTACCCAAAAATTAAGGCTAGAAAAAAGTGCGGCGGATTTGCCGGATATTAGCGGTGCTTACTAGATAAGGTGCGAGGATGCTATAGTTAAAAGGGCGGGCCTCTGAGTCGCTTCGTTCTCCTTGTGTAGAAATAAGTCTGTTTTGGAAGGGCAAAATGACCATTTTTTGAAATTTTGCCGGCCTCTCCCGTCCAAACGCAGGAGGATAGAGAGTTGTCCTTTATACTGGAGATAGAGTTCGACGAGCTGTATTCAACGCACTCATCGGCTTTGTTGTCACTACACGTAGTGCGGAGTTATGGCGGCAAGAAGGTCCCCTTTTTTTCTCGAAAATCAGAAAGTGTTCGCGATTGCCATTTTGATGCTATCGTGTAAGAAGCAAGTCAAGGGGGTATACAGGGCCGCATCCCGTTCCTCGGTATGGCCATTATTTCAGGAATTAGAGACTCAAATATTTCAGGTACCCAAAAATTAAGGCTAGAAAAAAGTGCGGCGGATTTGCCGGATATTAGCGGTGATTACTAGATAAGGTGCAAGGATGCTACAGTTAAAAGGGCGGGCCTCTGAGTCGCTTCGTTCTCCTTGTGTAGAAAAAAGTCTGTTTTGGAAGGGCAAAATGACCATTTTTTGAAATTTTGCCGGCCTCTCCCGTCCAAACGCAGGAGGATAGAGAGTTGTCCTTTATACTGGAGATAGAGTTCGACGAGCTGTATTCAACGCACTCATCGGCTTTGTTGTCACTTCACGTAGTGAGGAGTTTTGGCGGCAAGAACGTCGGCGGAAGGGTGGTCTAAACCCTTCCCCTTTTTTTCTCGAAAATCAGAAAGTGTTCGCGATTGCCATTTTGATGCTATCGTGTAAGAAGCAAGTCAAGGGGGTATACAGGGCCGCATCCCGTTCCACGGTATGGCCATTATTTCAGGAATTAGAGACTCAAATATTTCAGGTACCCAAAAATTAAGGCTAGAAAAAAGTGCGGGGGATTTGCCGGATATTAGCGGTGATTACTAGATAAGGTGCGAGGATGCTACAGTTAAAAGGGCGGGCCTCTGAGTCACTTCGTTCTCCTTGTGTAGAAAAAAGTCTGTTTTGGAAGGGCAAAATGACCATTTTTTTAAATTTTGCCGGCCTCTCCCGTCCAAACGCAGGAGGATAGAGAGTTGTCCTTTATACTGGCGATAGAGTTCACCGAGCTGTATTCAACGCACTCATCGGCTTTGTTGTCACTACACGTAGTGCGGAGTTATGGCGGAAAGAAGGTCGGCGGAAGGGTGGTCTAAACCCTTCCCCTTTTTTTCTCGAAAATCAGAAAGTGTTCGCGATTGCCATTTTGATGCTATCGTGTAAGAAGCAAGTCAAGGGGGAATACAGGGCCGCATCCCGTTCCTCGGTATGGCCATTATTTCAGGAATTAGAGACTCAAATATTTCAGGTACCCAAAAATTAAGGCTAGAAAAAAGTGCGGCGGATTTGCCGGATATTAGCGGTGATTACTAGATAAGGTGCGAGGATGCTACAGTTAAAAGGGCGGGCCTCTGAGTCGCTTCGTTCTCCTTGTGTAGAAAAAAGTCTGTTTTGGAAGGGCAAAATGACCATTTTTTGACATTTTGCCGGCCTCTCCCGTCCAAACGCAGGAGGATAGAGAGTTGTCCTTTATACTGGAGATAGAGTTCGACGAGCTGTATTCAACGCACTCATCGGCTTTGTTGTCACTACACGTAGTGCGGAGTTATGGCGGCAAGAAGGTCGGCGGAAGGGTGGTCTAAACCCTCCCCCTTTTTTTCTCGAAAATCAGAAAGTGTTCGCGATTGCCATTTTGATGCTATTGTGTAAGAAGCAAGTCAAGGGGGTTTAGAGGGCCGCATCCCGTTCCTCGGTATGGCCATTATTTCAGGAATTAGAGACTCAAATATTTCAGGTACCCAAAAATTAAGGCTAGAAAAAAGTGCGGGGGATTTGCCGGATATTAGCGGTGATTACTAGATAAGGTGCGAGGATGCTACAGTTAAAAGGGCGGGCCTCTGAGTCGTTTCGTTCTCCTTGTGTAGAAAAAAGTCTGTTTTGGAAGGGCAAAATGACCATTTTTTGAAATTTTGCCGGCCTCTCCCGTCCAAACGCAGGAGGATAGAGAGTTGTCCTTTATGCTGGAGATAGAGTTCGACGAGCTGTATTCAACGCACTCATCGGCTTTCTTGTCCCTACACGTAGTGCGGAGTTATGGCGGCAAGAAGGTCGAAAATCAGAAAGTGTTCGCGATTGCCATTTTGATGCTATCGTGTAAGAAGCAAGTCAAGGGGGTATACAGGGCCGCATCCCGTTCCACGGTATGGCCATTATTTCAGGAATTAGAGACTCAAATATTTCAGGTACCCAAAAATTAAGGCTAGAAAAAAGTGCGGGGGATTTGCCGGATATTAGCGGTGATTACTAGATAAGGTGCGAGGATGCTACAGTTAAAAGGGCGGGCCTCTGAGTCACTTCGTTCTCCTTGTGTAGAAAAAAGTCTGTTTTGGAAGGGCAAAATGACCATTTTTTGAAATTTTGCCGGCCTCTCCCGTCCAAACGCAGGAGGATAGAGAGTTGTCCTTTATACTGGAGATAGAGTTCGACGAGCTGTATTCAACGCACTCATCGGCTTTGTTGTCACTACACGTAGTGCGGAGTTATGGCGGCAAGAAGGTCGGCGGAAGGGTGGTCTAAACCCTTCCCCTTTTTTTCTCGAAAATCAGAAAGTGTTCGCGATTGCCATTTTGATGCTATCGTGTAAGAAGCAAGTCAAGGGGGAATACAGGGCCGCATCCCGTTCCTCGGTATGGCCATTATTTCAGGAATTAGAGACTCAAATATTTCAGGTACCCAAAAATTAAGGCTAGAAAAAAGTGCGGCGGATTTGCCGGATATTAGCGGTGATTACTAGATAAGGTGCGAGGATGCTACAGTTAAAAGGGCGGGCCTCTGAGTCGTTTCGTTCTCCTTGTGTAGAAAAAAGTCTGTTTTGGAAGGGCAAAATGACCATTTTTTGAAATTTTGCCGGCCTCTCCCGTCCAAACGCAGGAGGATAGAGAGTTGTCCTTTATACTGGAGATAGAGTTCGACGAGCTGTATTCAACGCACTCATCGGCTTTGTTGTCACTACACGTAGTGCGGAGTTATGGCGGCAAGAAGGTCGGCGGAAGGGTGGTCTAAACCCTTCCCCTTTTTTTCTCGAAAATCAGAAAGTGTTCGCGATTGCCATTTTGATGCTATCGTGTAAGAAGCAAGTCAAGGGGGTATACAGGGCCGCATCCCGTTCCTCGGTATGGCCATTATTTCAGGAATTAGAGACTCAAATATTTCAGGTACCCAAAAATTAAGGCTAGAAAAAAGTGCGGCTGATTTGCCGGATATTAGCGGTGATTACTAGATAAGGTGCGAGGATGCTACAGTTAAAAGGGCGGGCCTCTGAGTCGCTTCGTTCTCCTTGTGTAGAAAAAAGTCTGTTTTGGAAGGGCAAAATGACCATTTTTTGACATTTTTCCGGCCTCTCCCGTCCAAACGCAGGAGGATAGAGAGTTGTCCTTTATACTGGAGATAGAGTTCGACGAGCTGTATTCAACGCACTCATCGGCTTTGTTGTCACTACACGTAGTGCGGAGTTATGGCGGCAAGAAGGTCGGCGGAAGGGTGGTCTAAACCCTTCCCCTTTTTTTCTCGAAAATCAGAAAGTGTTCGCGATTGCCATTTTGATGCTATCGTGTAAGAAGCAAGTCAAGGGGGTATACAGGGTCGCGTCCCGTTCCTCGGTATTGCCATTATTTCAGGAATTAGAGACTCAAATATTTCAGGTACCCAAAAATTAAGGCTAGAAAAAAGTGCGGCGGATTTGCCGGATATTAGCGGTGATTACTAGATAAGGTGCGAGGATGCTACAGTTAAAAGGGCGGGCCTCTGAGTCGCTTCGTTCTCCTTGTGTAGAAAAAAGTCTGTTTTGGAAGGGCAAAATGACCATTTTTTGAAATTTTGCCGGCCTCTCCCGTCCAAACGCAGGAGGATAGAGAGTTGTCCTTTATACTGGAGATAGAGTTCGACGAGCTGTATTCAACGCACTCATCGGCTTTGTTGTCACTACACGTAGTGCGGAGTTATGGCGGCAAGAAGGTCGGGGGAAGGGTGGTCTTAACCCTTCCCCTTTTTTTCTCGAAAATCAGAAAGTGTTCGTGATTGCCATTTTGATGCTATCGTGTAAGAAGCAAGGCAAGGGGGAATACAGGGCCGCATCCCGTTCCTCGGTATGGCCATTATTTCAGGAATTAGAGACTCAAATATTTCAGGTACCCAAAAATTAAGGCTAGAAAAAAGTGCGGCTGATTTGCCGGATATTAGCGGTGATTACTAGATAAGGTGCGAGGATGCTACAGTTAAAAGGGCGGGCCTCTGAGTCGCTTCGTTCTCCTTGTGTAGAAAAAAGTCTGTTTTGGAAGGGCAAAATGACCATTTTTTGAAATTTTGCCGGCCTCTCCCGTCCAAACGCAGGAGGATAGAGAGTTGTCCTTTATACATGGAAATAGAGTTCGACGAGCTGTATTCAACGCACTCATCGGCTTTGTTGTCACTACACGTAGTGCGGAGTTATGGCGGCAAGAAGGTCCCCTTTTTTTCTCGAAAATCAGAAAGTGTTCGCGATTGCCATTTTGATGCTATCGTGTAAGAAGCAAGTCAAGGGGGTATACAGGGCCGCATCCCGTTCCTCGGTATGGCCATTATTTCAGGAATTAGAGACTCAAATATTTCAGGTACCCAAAAATTAAGGCTAGAAAAAAGTGCGGCGGATTTGCCGGATATTAGCGGTGATTACTAGATAAGGTGCGAGGATGCTACAGTTAAAAGGGCGGGCCTCTGAGTCGCTTCGTTCTCCTTGTGTAGAAAAAAGTCTGTTTTGGAAGGGCAAAATGACCATTTTTTGAAATTTTGCCGGCCTCTCCCGTCCAAACGCAGGAGGATAGAGAGTTGTCCTTTATACTGGAGATAGAGTTCGACGAGCTGTATTCAACGCACTCATCGGCTTTGTTGTCACTTCACGTAGTGAGGAGTTTTGGCGGCAAGAACGTCGGCGGAAGGGTGGTCTAAACCCTTCCCCTTTTTTTCTCGAAAATCAGAAAGTGTTCGCGATTGCCATTTTGATGCTATCGTGTAAGAAGCAAGTCAAGGGGGAATACAGGGCCGCATCCCGTTCCTCGGTATGGCCATTATTTCAGGAATTAGAGACTCAAATATTACAGGTACCCAAACATTAAGGCTAGAAAAAAGTGCGGCGGATTTGCCGGATATTAGCGGTGATTACTAGATAAGGTGCGAGGATGCTACAGTTAAAAGGGCGGGCCTCTGAGTCGTTTCGTTCTCCTTGTGTAGAAAAAAGTCTGTTTTGGAAGGGCAAAATGACCATTTTTTGAAATTTTGCCGGCCTCTCCCGTCCAAACGCAGGAGGATAGAGAGTTGTCCTTTATACTGGAGATAGAGTTCGACGAGCTGTATTCAACGCACTCATCGGCTTTGTTGTCACTACACGTAGTGCGGAGTTATGGCGGCAAGAAGGTCGGCGGAAGGGTGGTCTAAACCCTTCCCCTTTTTTTCTCGAAAATCAGGAAGTGTTCGCGATTGCCATTTTGATGCTATCGTGTAAGAAGCAAGTCAAGGGGGTTTACAGGGCCGCATCCCGTTCCTCGGTATGGCCATTATTTCAGGAATTAGAGACTCAAATATTTCAGGTACCCAAAAATTAAGGCTAGAAAAAAGTGCGGCGGATTTGCCGGATATTAGCGGTGATTACTAGATAAGGTGCGAGGATGCTACAGTTAAAAGGGCGGGCCTCTGAGTCGCTTCGTTCTCCTTGTGTAGAAAAAAGTCTGTTTTGGAAGGGCAAAATGACCATTTTTTGAAATTTTGCCGGCCTCTCCCGTCCAAACGCAGGAGGATATAGAGTTGTCCTTAATACTGGAGATAGAGTTCGACGATCTGTATTCAACGCACTCATCGGCTTTGTTGTCCCTACACGTAGTGCGGAGTTATGGCGGCAAGAAGGTCGGCGGAAGGGTGGTCTAAACCCTTCCCCTTTTTTTCTCGAAAATCAGAAAGTATTCGCGATTGCCATTTTGATGCTAACGTGTAAGAAGCAAGTCAAGGGGGTATACAGGGCCGCATCCCGTTCCTCGGTATGGCCATTATTTCAGGAATTAGAGACTCAAATATTTCAGGTACCCAAAAATTAAGGCTAGAAAAAAGTGCGGGGGATTTGCCGGATATTAGCGGTGATTACTAGATAAGGTGCGAGGATGCTACAGTTAAAAGGGCGGGCCTCTGAGTCGCTTCGTTCTCCTTGTGTAGAAAAAAGTCTGTTTTGGAAGGGCAAAATGACCTTTTTTGAAATTTTGCCGGCCTCTCCCGTCCAAACGCAGGAGGATAGAGAGTTGTCCTTTATACTGGAGATAGAGTTCGACGAGCTGTATTCAACGCACTCATCGGCTTTGTTGTCACTACACGTAGTGCGGAGTTATGGCGGCAAGAAGGTCGGCGGAAGGGTGGTCTAAACCCTTCCCCTTTTTTTCTCGAAAATCAGAAAGTGTTCGCGATTGCCATTTTGATGCTATCGTGTAAGAAGCAAGTCAAGGGGGTATACAGGGCCGCGTCCCGTTCCTCGGTATTGCCATTATTTCAGGAATTAGAGACTCAAATATTTCAGGTACCCAAAAATTAAGGCTAGAAAAAAGTGCGGCGGATTTGCCGGATATTAGCGGTGATTACTAGATAAGGTGCGAGGATGCTACAGTTAAAAGGGCGGGCCTCTGAGTCGCTTCGTTCTCCTTGTGTAGAAAAAAGTCTGTTTTGGAAGGGCAAAATGACCATTTTTTGAAATTTTGCCGGCCTCTCCCGTCCAAACGCAGGAGGATAGAGAGTTGTCCTTTATACTGGAGACAGAGTTCGACGAGCTGTATTCAACGCACTCATCGGCTTTGTTGTCACTACACGTAGTGCGGAGTTATGGCGGCAAGAAGGTCGGGGGAAGGGTGGTATTAACCCTTCCCCTTTTTTTCTCGAAAATCAGAAAGTGTTCGTGATTGCCATTTTGATGCTATCGTGTAAGAAGCAAGGCAAGGGGGAATACAGGGCCGCATCCCGTTCCTCGGTATGGCCATTATTTCAGGAATTAGAGACTCAAATATTTCAGGTACCCAAAAATTAAGGCTAGAAAAAAGTGCGGCTGATTTGCCGGATATTAGCGGTGATTACTAGATAAGGTGCGAGGATGCTACAGTTAAAAGGGCGGGCCTCTGAGTCGCTTCGTTCTCCTTGTGTAGAAAAAAGTCTGTTTTGGAAGGGCAAAATGACCATTTTTTGAAATTTTGCCGGCCTCTCCCGTCCAAACGCAGGAGGATAGAGAGTTGTCCTTTATACTGGAGATAGAGTTCGACGAGCTGTATTCAACGCACTCATCGGCTTTGTTGTCACTACACGTAGTGCGGAGTTATGGCGGCAAGAATGTCGGCGGAAGGGTGGTCTAAACCCTTCCCCTTTTTTTCTCGAAAATCAGAAAGTGTTCGCGATTGCCATTTTGATGCTATCGTGTAAGAAGCAAGTCAAGGGGGAATACAGGGCCGCATCCCGTTCCTCGGTATGGCCATTATTTCAGGAATTAGAGACTCAAATATTTCAGGTACCCAAAAATTAAGGCTAGAAAAAAGTGCGGCGGATTTGCCGGATATTAGCGGTGATTACTAGATAAGGTGCGAGGATGCTACAGTTAAAAGGGCGGGCCTCTGAGTCGCTTCGTTCTCCTTGTGTAGAAAAAAGTCTGTTTTGGAAGGGCAAAATGACCATTTTTTGAAATTTTGCCGGCCTCTCCCGTCCAAACGCAGGAGGATAGAGAGTTGTCCTTTATACTGGAGATAGAGTTCGACGAGCTGTATTCAACGCACTCATCGGCTTTGTTGTCACTACACGTAGTGCGGAGTTATGGCGGCAAGAAGGTCGGCGGAAGGGTGGTCTAAACCCTTCCCCTTTTTTTCTCGAAAATCAGAAAGTGTTCGCGATTGCCATTTTGATGCTATCGTGTAAGAAGCAAATCAAGGGGGTATACAGGGCCGCGACCCGTGCCTCGGTATTGCCATTATTTCAGGAATTAGAGACTCAAATATTTCAGGTACCCAAAAATTAAGGCTAGAAAAAAGTGCGGCGGATTTGCCGGATATTAGCGGTGATTACTAGATAAGGTGCGAGGATGCTACTGTTAAAAGGGCGGGCCTCTGAGTCGCTTCGTTCTCCTTGTGTAGAAAAAAGTCTGTTTTGGAAGGGCAAAATGACCATTTTTTTTTAAATTTTGCCGGCCTCTCCCGTCCAAACGCAGGAGGATAGAGAGTTGTCCTTTATACTGGAGATAGAGTTCGACGAGCTGTATTCAACGCACTCATCGGCTTTGTTGTCACTACACGTAGTGCGGAGTTATGGCGGCAAGAAGGTCGGCGGAAGGGTGGTCTAAACCCTTCCCCTTTTTTTCTCGAAAATCAGAAAGTGTTCGCGATTGCCATTTTGATGCTATCGTGTAAGAAGCAAGTCAAGGGGGTATACAGGGCCGCATCCCGTTCCTCGGTATGGCCATTATTTCAGGAATTAGAGACTCAAATATTTCAGGTACCCAAAAATTAAGGCTAGAAAAATGTGCGGCGGATTTGCCGGATATTAGCGGTGATTACTAGATAAGGTGCGAGGATGCTCCAGTTAAAAGGGCGGGCCTCTGAGTCGCTTCGTTCTCCTTGTGTAGAAAAAAGTCTGTTTTGGAAGGGCAAAATGACCATTTTTTGAAATTTTGCCGGCCTCTCCCGTCCAAACGCAGGAGGATAGAGAGTTCTCCTTTATACTGGAGAGAGAGTTCGACGAGCTGTATTCAACACACTCATCGGCGTTGTTGTCACTACACGTAGTGCGGAGTTATGGCGGCAAGAAGGTCGGCGGAAGGGTGGTCTAAACCCTTCCCCTTTTTTTCTCGAAAATCAGAAAGTGTTCGCGATTGCCATTTTGATGCTATCGTGTAAGAAGCAAGTCAAGGGGGAATACAGGGCCGCATCCCGTTCCTCGGTATGGCCATTATTTCAGGAATTAGAGACTCAAATATTTCAGGTACCCAAAAATTAAGGCTAGAAAAAAGTGCGGCGGATTTGCCGGATATTAGCGGTGATTACTAGATAAGGTGCGAGGATGCTACAGTTAAAAGGGCGGGCCTCTGAGTCGTTTCGTTCTCCTTGTGTAGAAAAAAGTCTGTTTTGGAAGGGCAAAATGACCATTTTTTGAAATTTTGCCGGCCTCTCCCGTCCAAACGCAGGAGGATAGAGAGTTGTCCTTTATACTGGAGATAGAGTTCGACGAGCTGTATTCAACGCACTCATCGGCTTTGTTGTCACTACACGTAGTGCGGAGTTATGGCGGCAAGAAGGTCGGCGGAAGGGTGGTCTAAACCCTTCCCCTTTTTTTCTCGAAAATCAGAAAGTGTTCGCGATTGCCATTTTGATGCTATCGTGTAAGAAGCAAGTCAAGGGGGTATACAGGGCCGCGTCCCGTTCCTCGGTATTGCCATTATTTCAGGAATTAGAGACTCAAATATTTCAGGTACCCAAAAATTAAGGCTAGAAAAAAGTGCGGCGGATTTGCCGGATATTAGCGGTGATTACTAGATAAGGTGCGAGGATGCTACAGTTAAAAGGGCGGGCCTCTGAGTCGCTTCGTTCTCCTTGTGTAGAAAAAAGTCTGTTTTGGAAGGGCAAAATGACCATTTTTTGAAATTTTGCCGGCCTCTCCCGTCCAAACGCAGGAGGATAGAGAGTTGTCCTTTATACTGGAGATAGAGTTCGACGAGCTGTATTCAACGCACTCATCGGCTTTGTTGTCACTACACGTAGTGCGGAGTTATGGCGGCAAGAAGGTCGGCGGAAGGGTGGTCTAAACCCTTCCCCTTTTTTTCTCGAAAATCAGAAAGTGTTCGCGATTGCCATTTTGATGCTATCGTGTAAGAAGCAAGTCAAGGGGGTATACAGGGCCGCATCCCGTTCCTCGGTATGGCCATTATTTCAGGAATTAGTGACTCAAATATTTCAGGTACCCAAAAATTAAGGCTAGAAAAAAGTGCGGCGGATTTGCCGGATATTAGCGGTGCTTACTAGATAAGGTGCGAGGATGCTATAGTTAAAAGGGCGGGCCTCTGAGTCGCTTCGTTCTCCTTGTGTAGAAATAAGTCTGTTTTGGAAGGGCAAAATGACCATTTTTTGAAATTTTGCCGGCCTCTCCCGTCCAAACGCAGGAGGATAGAGAGTTGTCCTTTATACTGGAGATAGAGTTCGACGAGCTGTATTCAACGCACTCATCGGCTTTGTTGTCACTACACGTAGTGCGGAGTTATGGCGGCAAGAAGGTCCCCTTTTTTTCTCGAAAATCAGAAAGTGTTCGCGATTGCCATTTTGATGCTATCGTGTAAGAAGCAAGTCAAGGGGGTATACAGGGCCGCATCCCGTTCCTCGGTATGGCCATTATTTCAGGAATTAGAGACTCAAATATTTCAGGTACCCAAAAATTAAGGCTAGAAAAAAGTGCGGCGGATTTGCCGGATATTAGCGGTGATTACTAGATAAGGTGCAAGGATGCTACAGTTAAAAGGGCGGGCCTCTGAGTCGCTTCGTTCTCCTTGTGTAGAAAAAAGTCTGTTTTGGAAGGGCAAAATGACCATTTTTTGAAATTTTGCCGGCCTCTCCCGTCCAAACGCAGGAGGATAGAGAGTTGTCCTTTATACTGGAGATAGAGTTCGACGAGCTGTATTCAACGCACTCATCGGCTTTGTTGTCACTTCACGTAGTGAGGAGTTTTGGCGGCAAGAACGTCGGCGGAAGGGTGGTCTAAACCCTTCCCCTTTTTTTCTCGAAAATCAGAAAGTGTTCGCGATTGCCATTTTGATGCTATCGTGTAAGAAGCAAGTCAAGGGGGAATACAGGGCCGCATCCCGTTCCTCGGTATGGCCATTATTTCAGGAATTAGAGACTCAAATATTACAGGTACCCAAACATTAAGGCTAGAAAAAAGTGCGGCGGATTTTCCGGATATTAGCGGTGATTACTAGATAAGGTGCGAGGATGCTACAGTTAAAAGGGCGGGCCTCTGAGTCGTTTCGTTCTCCTTGTGTAGAAAAAAGTCTGTTTTGGAAGGGCAAAATGACCATTTTTTTAAATTTTGCCGGCCTCTCCCGTCCAAACGCAGGAGGATAGAGAGTTGTCCTTTATACTGGCGATAGAGTTCACCGAGCTGTATTCAACGCACTCATCGGCTTTGTTGTCACTACACGTAGTGCGGAGTTATGGCGGAAAGAAGGTCGGCGGAAGGGTGGTCTAAACCCTTCCCCTTTTTTTCTCGAAAATCAGAAAGTGTTCGCGATTGCCATTTTGATGCTATCGTGTAAGAAGCAAGTCAAGGGGGAATACAGGGCCGCATCCCGTTCCTCGGTATGGCCATTATTTCAGGAATTAGAGACTCAAATATTTCAGGTACCCAAAAATTAAGGCTAGAAAAAAGTGCGGCGGATTTGCCGGATATTAGCGGTGATTACTAGATAAGGTGCGAGGATGCTACAGTTAAAAGGGCGGGCCTCTGAGTCGCTTCGTTCTCCTTGTGTAGAAAAAAGTCTGTTTTGGAAGGGCAAAATGACCATTTTTTGACATTTTGCCGGCCTCTCCCGTCCAAACGCAGGAGGATAGAGAGTTGTCCTTTATACTGGAGATAGAGTTCGACGAGCTGTATTCAACGCACTCATCGGCTTTGTTGTCACTACACGTAGTGCGGAGTTATGGCGGCAAGAAGGTCGGCGGAAGAGTGGTCTAAACCCTTCCCCTTTTTTTCTCGAAAATCAGGAAGTGTTCGCGATTGCCATTTTGATGCTATCGTGTAAGAAGCAAGTCAAGGGGGTTTACAGGGCCGCATCCCGTTCCTCGGTATGGCCATTATTTCAGGAATTAGAGACTCAAATATTTCAGGTACCCAAAAATTAAGGCTAGAAAAAAGTGCGGCGGATTTGCCGGATATTAGCGGTGATTACTAGATAAGGTGCGAGGATGCTACAGTTAAAAGGGCGGGCCTCTGAGTCGCTTCGTTCTCCTTGTGTAGAAAAAAGTCTGTTTTGGAAGGGCAAAATGACCATTTTTTTAAATTTTGCCGGCCTCTCCCGTCCAAACGCAGGAGGATATAGAGTTGTCCTTAATACTGGAGATAGAGTTCGACGATCTGTATTCAACGCACTCATCGGCTTTGTTGTCCCTACACGTAGTGCGGAGTTATGGCGGCAAGAAGGTCGGCGGAAGGGTGGTCTAAACCCTTCCCCTTTTTTTCTCGAAAATCAGAAAGTGTTCGCGATTGCCATTTTGATGCTATCGTGTAAGAAGCAAGTCAAGGGGGTATACAGGGCCGCATCCCGTTCCACGGTATGGCCATTATTTCAGGAATTAGAGACTCAAATATTTCAGGTACCCAAAAATTAAGGCTAGAAAAAAGTGCGGGGGATTTGCCGGATATTAGCGGTGATTACTAGATAAGGTGCGAGGATGCTACAGTTAAAAGGGCGGGCCTCTGAGTCACTTCGTTCTCCTTGTGTAGAAAAAAGTCTGTTTTGGAAGGGCAAAATGACCATTTTTTTAAATTTTGCCGGCCTCTCCCGTCCAAACGCAGGAGGATAGAGAGTTGTCCTTTATACTGGCGATAGAGTTCACCGAGCTGTATTCAACGCACTCATCGGCTTTGTTGTCACTACACGTAGTGCGGAGTTATGGCGGAAAGAAGGTCGGCGGAAGGGTGGTCTAAACCCTTCCCCTTTTTTTCTCGAAAATCAGAAAGTGTTCGCGATTGCCATTTTGATGCTATCGTGTAAGAAGCAAGTCAAGGGGGAATACAGGGCCGCATCCCGTTCCTCGGTATGGCCATTATTTCAGGAATTAGAGACTCAAATATTTCAGGTACCCAAAAATTAAGGCTAGAAAAAAGTGCGGCGGATTTGCCGGATATTAGCGGTGATTACTAGATAAGGTGCGAGGATGCTACAGTTAAAAGGGCGGGCCTCTGAGTCGCTTCGTTCTCCTTGTGTAGAAAAAAGTCTGTTTTGGAAGGGCAAAATGACCATTTTTTGACATTTTGCCGGCCTCTCCCGTCCAAACGCAGGAGGATAGAGAGTTGTCCTTTATACTGGAGATAGAGTTCGACGAGCTGTATTCAACGCACTCATCGGCTTTGTTGTCACTACACGTAGTGCGGAGTTATGGCGGCAAGAAGGTCGGCGGAAGGGTGGTCTAAACCCTTCCCCTTTTTTTCTCGAAAATCAGAAAGTGTTCGCGATTGCCATTTTGATGCTATCGTGTAAGAAGCAAGTCAAGGGGGTATACAGGGCCGCATCCCGTTCCTCGGTATGGCCATTATTTCAGGAATTAGAGACTCAAATATTTCAGGTACCCAAAAATTAAGGCTAGAAAAAAGTGCGGCGGATTTGCCGGATATTAGCGGTGATTACTAGATAAGGTGCGAGGATGCTACAGTTAAAAGGGCGGGCCTCTGAGTCGCTTCGTTCTCCTTGTGTAGAAAAAAGTCTGTTTTGGAAGGGCAAAATGACCATTTTTTGAAATTTTGCCGGCCTCTCCCGTCCAAACGCAGGAGGATAGAGAGTTGTCCTTTATACTGGAGATAGAGTTCGACGAGCTGTATTCAACGCACTCATCGGCTTTGTTGTCACTTCACGTAGTGAGGAGTTTTGGCGGCAAGAACGTCGGCGGAAGGGTGGTCTAAACCCTTCCCCTTTTTTTCTCGAAAATCAGAAAGTGTTCGCGATTGCCATTTTGATGCTATCGTGTAAGAAGCAAGTCAAGGGGGAATACAGGGCCGCATCCCGTTCCTCGGTATGGCCATTATTTCAGGAATTAGAGACTCAAATATTACAGGTACCCAAACATTAAGGCTAGAAAAAAGTGCGGCGGATTTGCCGGATATTAGCGGTGATTACTAGATAAGGTGCGAGGATGCTACAGTTAAAAGGGCGGGCCTCTGAGTCGTTTCGTTCTCCTTGTGTAGAAAAAAGTCTGTTTTGGAAGGGCAAAATGACCATTTTTTGAAATTTTGCCGGCCTCTCCCGTCCAAACGCAGGAGGATAGAGAGTTGTCCTTTATACTGGAGATAGAGTTCGACGAGCTGTATTCAACGCACTCATCGGCTTTGTTGTCACTACACGTAGTGCGGAGTTATGGCGGCAAGAAGGTCGGCGGAAGGGTGGTCTAAACCCTTCCCCTTTTTTTCTCGAAAATCAGGAAGTGTTCGCGATTGCCATTTTGATGCTATCGTGTAAGAAGCAAGTCAAGGGGGTTTACAGGGCCGCATCCCGTTCCTCGGTATGGCCATTATTTCAGGAATTAGAGACTCAAATATTTCAGGTACCCAAAAATTAAGGCTAGAAAAAAGTGCGGCGGATTTGCCGGATATTAGCGGTGATTACTAGATAAGGTGCGAGGATGCTACAGTTAAAAGGGCGGGCCTCTGAGTCGCTTCGTTCTCCTTGTGTAGAAAAAAGTCTGTTTTGGAAGGGCAAAATGACCATTTTTTGAAATTTTGCCGGCCTCTCCCGTCCAAACGCAGGAGGATATAGAGTTGTCCTTAATACTGGAGATAGAGTTCGACGATCTGTATTCAACGCACTCATCGGCTTTGTTGTCCCTACACGTAGTGCGGAGTTATGGCGGCAAGAAGGTCGGCGGAAGGGTGGTCTAAACCCTTCCCCTTTTTTTCTCGAAAATCAGAAAGTATTCGCGATTGCCATTTTGATGCTAACGTGTAAGAAGCAAGTCAAGGGGGTATACAGGGCCGCATCCCGTTCCTCGGTATGGCCATTATTTCAGGAATTAGAGACTCAAATATTTCAGGTACCCAAAAATTAAGGCTAGAAAAAAGTGCGGGGGATTTGCCGGATATTAGCGGTGATTACTAGATAAGGTGCGAGGATGCTACAGTTAAAAGGGCGGGCCTCTGAGTCGCTTCGTTCTCCTTGTGTAGAAAAAAGTCTGTTTTGGAAGGGCAAAATGACCTTTTTTGAAATTTTGCCGGCCTCTCCCGTCCAAACGCAGGAGGATAGAGAGTTGTCCTTTATACTGGAGATAGAGTTCGACGAGCTGTATTCAACGCACTCATCGGCTTTGTTGTCACTACACGTAGTGCGGAGTTATGGCGGCAAGAAGGTCGGCGGAAGGGTGGTCTAAACCCTTCCCCTTTTTTTCTCGAAAATCAGAAAGTGTTCGCGATTGCCATTTTGATGCTATCGTGTAAGAAGCAAGTCAAGGGGGTATACAGGGCCGCGTCCCGTTCCTCGGTATTGCCATTATTTCAGGAATTAGAGACTCAAATATTTCAGGTACCCAAAAATTAAGGCTAGAAAAAAGTGCGGCGGATTTGCCGGATATTAGCGGTGATTACTAGATAAGGTGCGAGGATGCTACAGTTAAAAGGGCGGGCCTCTGAGTCGCTTCGTTCTCCTTGTGTAGAAAAAAGTCTGTTTTGGAAGGGCAAAATGACCATTTTTTGAAATTTTGCCGGCCTCTCCCGTCCAAACGCAGGAGGATAGAGAGTTGTCCTTTATACTGGAGATAGAGTTCGACGAGCTGTATTCAACGCACTCATCGGCTTTGTTGTCACTACACGTAGTGCGGAGTTATGGCGGCAAGAAGGTCGGGGGAAGGGTGGTATTAACCCTTCCCCTTTTTTTCTCGAAAATCAGAAAGTGTTCGCGATTGCCATTTTGATGCTATCGTGTAAGAAGCAAGTCAAGGGGGTATACAGGGCCGCATCCCGTTCCTCGGTATGGCCATTATTTCAGGAATTAGAGACTCAAATATTTCAGGTACCCAAAAATTAAGGCTAGAAAAATGTGCGGCGGATTTGCCGGATATTAGCGGTGATTACTAGATAAGGTGCGAGGATGCTACAGTTAAAAGGGCGGGCCTCTGAGTCGCTTCGTTCTCCTCGTGTAGAAAAAAGTCTGTTTTGGAAGGGCAAAATGACCATTTTTTGACATTTTGCCGGCCTCTCCCGTCCAAACGCAGGAGGATAGAGAGTTGTCCTTTATACTGGAGATAGAGTTCGACGAGCTGTATTCAACGCACTCATCGGCTTTGTTGTCACTACACGTAGTGCGGAGTTATGGCGGCAAGAAGGTCGGCGGAAGGGTGGTCTAAACCCTTCCCCTTTTTTTCTCGAAAATCAGAAAGTGTTCGCGATTGCCATTTTGATGCTATCGTGTAAGAAGCAAATCAAGGGGGTATACAGGGCCGCGTCCCGTGCCTCGGTATTGCCATTATTTCAGGAATTAGAGACTCAAATATTTCAGGTACCCAAAAATTAAGGCTAGAAAAAAGTGCGGCGGATTTGCCGGATATTAGCGGTGATTACTAGATAAGGTGCGAGGATGCTACTGTTAAAAGGGCGGGCCTCTGAGTCGCTTCGTTCTCCTTGTGTAGAAAAAAGTCTGTTTTGGAAGGGCAAAATGACCATTTTTTTGAAATTTTGCCGGCCTCTCCCGTCCAAACGCAGGAGGATAGAGAGTTGTCCTTTATACTGGAGATAGAGTTCGACGAGCTGTATTCAACGCACTCATCGGCTTTGTTGTCACTACACGTAGTGCGGAGTTATGGCGGCAAGAAGGTCGGCGGAAGGGTGGTCTAAACCCTTCCCCTTTTTTTCTCGAAAATCAGAAAGTGTTCGCGATTGCCATTTTGATGCTATCGTGTAAGAAGCAAGTCAAGGGGGTATACAGGGCCGCATCCCGTTCCTCGGTATGGCCATTATTTCAGGAATTAGAGACTCAAATATTTCAGGTACCCAAAAATTAAGGCTAGAAAAATGTGCGGCGGATTTGCCGGATATTAGCGGTGATTACTAGATAAGGTGCGAGGATGCTCCAGTTAAAAGGGCGGGCCTCTGAGTCGCTTCGTTCTCCTTGTGTAGAAAAAAGTCTGTTTTGGAAGGGCAAAATGACCATTTTTTGAAATTTTGCCGGCCTCTCCCGTCCAAACGCAGGAGGATAGAGAGTTGTCCTTTATACTGGAGATAGAGTTCGACGAGCTGTATTCAACGCACTCATCGGCTTTGTTGTCACTACACGTAGTGCGGAGTTATGGCGGCAAGAAGGTCGGCGGAAGGGTGGTCTAAACCCTTCCCCTTTTTTTCTCGAAAATCAGAAAGTGTTCGCGATTGCCATTTTGATGCTATCGTGTAAGAAGCAAGTCAAGGGGGAATACAGGGCCGCACCCCGTCCCTCTGTATGGCCATTATTTCAGGAATTAGAGACTCAAATATTACAGGTACCCAAAAATTAAGGCTAGAAAAAAGTGCGGCGGATTTGCCGGATATTAGCGGTGATTACTAGATAAGGTGCGAGGATGCTACAGTTAAAAGGGCGGGCCTCTGAGTCGCTTCGTTCTCCTTGTGTAGAAAAAAGTCTGTTTTGGAAGGGCAAAATGACCATTTTTTGAAATTTTGCCGGCCTCTCCCGTCCAAACGCAGGAGGATAGAGAGTTGTCCTTTATACTGGAGATAGAGTTCGACGAGCTGTATTCAACGCACTCATCGGCTTTGTTGTCACTACACGTAGTGCGGAGTTATGGCGGCAAGAAGGTCGAAAATCAGAAAGTGTTCGCGATTGCCATTTTGATGCTATCGTGTAAGAAGCAAATCAAGGGGGTATACAGGGCCGCGTCCCGTGCCTCGGTATTGCCATTATTTCAGGAATTAGAGACTCAAATATTTCAGGTACCCAAAAATTAAGGCTAGAAAAAAGTGCGGCGGATTTGCCGGATATTAGCGGTGATTACTAGATAAGGTGCGAGGATGCTACTGTTAAAAGGGCGGGCCTCTGAGTCGCTTCGTTCTCCTTGTGTAGAAAAAAGTCTGTTTTGGAAGGGCAAAATGACCATTTTTTTGAAATTTTGCCGGCCTCTCCCGTCCAAACGCAGGAGGATAGAGAGTTGTCCTTTATACTGGAGATAGAGTTCGACGAGCTGTATTCAACGCACTCATCGGCTTTGTTGTCACTACACGTAGTGCGGAGTTATGGCGGCAAGAAGGTCGGCGGAAGGGTGGTCTAAACCCTTCCCCTTTTTTTCTCGAAAATCAGAAAGTGTTCGCGATTGCCATTTTGATGCTATCGTGTAAGAAGCAAGTCAAGGGGGAATACAGGGCCGCATCCCGTTCCTCGGTATGGCCATTATTTCAGGAATTAGAGACTCAAATATTACAGGTACCCAAAAATTAAGGCTAGAAAAAAGTGCGGCGGATTTGCCGGATATTAGCGGTGATTACTAGATAAGGTGCGAGGATGCTACAGTTAAAAGGGCGGGCCTCTGAGTCGCTTCGTTCTCCTTGTGTAGAAAAAAGTCTGTTTTGGAAGGGCAAAATGACCATTTTTTGAAATTTTGCCGGCCTCTCCCGTCCAAACGCAGGAGGATAGAGAGTTCTCCTTTATACTGGAGAGAGAGTTCGACGAGCTGTATTCAACACACTCATCGGCTTTGTTGTCACTACACGTAGTGCGGAGTTATGGCGGCAAGAAGGTCGGCGGAAGGGTGGTCCAAACCCTTCCCCTTTTTTTCTCGAAAATCAGAAAGTGTTCGCGATTGCCATTTTGATGCTATCGTGTAAGAAGCAAGTCAAGGGGGTATACAGGGCCGCGTCCCGTTCCTCGGTATTGCCATTATTTCAGGAATTAGAGACTCAAATATTTCAGGTACCCAAAAATTAAGGCTAGAAAAAAGTGCGGCGGATTTGCCGGATATTAGCGGTGATTACTAGATAAGGTGCGAGGATGCTACAGTTAAAAGGGCGGGCCTCTGAGTCGCTTCGTTCTCCTTGTGTAGAAAAAAGTCTGTTTTGGAAGGGCAAAATGACCATTTTTTGAAATTTTGCCGGCCTCTCCCGTCCAAACGCAGGAGGATAGAGAGTTGTCCTTTATACTGGAGATAGAGTTCGACGAGCTGTATTCAACGCACTCATCGGCTTTGTTGTCACTACACGTAGTGCGGAGTTATGGCGGCAAGAAGGTCGGCGGAAGGGTGGTCTAAACCCTTCCCCTTTTTTTCTCGAAAATCAGAAAGTGTTCGCGATTGCCATTTTGATGCTATCGTGTAAGAAGCAAGTCAAGGGGGTATACAGGGCCGCATCCCGTTCCTCGGTATGGCCATTATTTCAGGAATTAGAGACTCAAATATTTCAGGTACCCAAAAATTAAGGCTAGAAAAATGTGCGGCGGATTTGCCGGATATTAGCGGTGATTACTAGATAAGGTGCGAGGATGCTACAGTTAAAAGGGCGGGCCTCTGAGTCGCTTCGTTCTCCTCGTGTAGAAAAAAGTCTGTTTTGGAAGGGCAAAATGACCATTTTTTGACATTTTGCCGGCCTCTCCCGTCCAAACGCAGGAGGATAGAGAGTTGTCCTTTATACTGGAGATAGAGTTCGACGAGCTGTATTCAACGCACTCATCGGCTTTGTTGTCACTACACGTAGTGCGGAGTTATGGCGGCAAGAAGGTCGGCGGAAGGGTGGTCTAAACCCTTCCCCTTTTTTTCTCGAAAATCAGAAAGTGTTCGCGATTGCCATTTTGATGCTATCGTGTAAGAAGCAAATCAAGGGGGTATACAGGGCCGCGTCCCGTGCCTCGGTATTGCCATTATTTCAGGAATTAGAGACTCAAATATTTCAGGTACCCAAAAATTAAGGCTAGAAAAAAGTGCGGCGGATTTGCCGGATATTAGCGGTGATTACTAGATAAGGTGCGAGGATGCTACTGTTAAAAGGGCGGGCCTCTGAGTCGCTTCGTTCTCCTTGTGTAGAAAAAAGTCTGTTTTGGAAGGGCAAAATGACCATTTTTTTGAAATTTTGCCGGCCTCTCCCGTCCAAACGCAGGAGGATAGAGAGTTGTCCTTTATACTGGAGATAGAGTTCGACGAGCTGTATTCAACGCACTCATCGGCTTTGTTGTCACTACACGTAGTGCGGAGTTATGGCGGCAAGAAGGTCGGCGGAAGGGTGGTCTAAACCCTTCCCCTTTTTTTCTCGAAAATCAGAAAGTGTTCGCGATTGCCATTTTGATGCTATCGTGTAAGAAGCAAGTCAAGGGGGTATACAGGGCCGCATCCCGTTCCTCGGTATGGCCATTATTTCAGGAATTAGAGACTCAAATATTTCAGGTACCCAAAAATTAAGGCTAGAAAAATGTGCGGCGGATTTGCCGGATATTAGCGGTGATTACTAGATAAGGTGCGAGGATGCTCCAGTTAAAAGGGCGGGCCTCTGAGTCGCTTCGTTCTCCTTGTGTAGAAAAAAGTCTGTTTTGGAAGGGCAAAATGACCATTTTTTGAAATTTTGCCGGCCTCTCCCGTCCAAACGCAGGAGGATAGAGAGTTGTCCTTTATACTGGAGATAGAGTTCGACGAGCTGTATTCAACGCACTCATCGGCTTTGTTGTCACTACACGTAGTGCGGAGTTATGGCGGCAAGAAGGTCGGCGGAAGGGTGGTCTAAACCCTTCCCCTTTTTTTCTCGAAAATCAGAAAGTGTTCGCGATTGCCATTTTGATGCTATCGTGTAAGAAGCAAGTCAAGGGGGAATACAGGGCCGCACCCCGTCCCTCTGTATGGCCATTATTTCAGGAATTAGAGACTCAAATATTACAGGTACCCAAAAATTAAGGCTAGAAAAAAGTGCGGCGGATTTGCCGGATATTAGCGGTGATTACTAGATAAGGTGCGAGGATGCTACAGTTAAAAGGGCGGGCCTCTGAGTCGCTTCGTTCTCCTTGTGTAGAAAAAAGTCTGTTTTGGAAGGGCAAAATGACCATTTTTTGAAATTTTGCCGGCCTCTCCCGTCCAAACGCAGGAGGATAGAGAGTTGTCCTTTATACTGGAGATAGAGTTCGACGAGCTGTATTCAACGCACTCATCGGCTTTGTTGTCACTACACGTAGTGCGGAGTTATGGCGGCAAGAAGGTCGAAAATCAGAAAGTGTTCGCGATTGCCATTTTGATGCTATCGTGTAAGAAGCAAATCAAGGGGGTATACAGGGCCGCGTCCCGTGCCTCGGTATTGCCATTATTTCAGGAATTAGAGACTCAAATATTTCAGGTACCCAAAAATTAAGGCTAGAAAAAAGTGCGGCGGATTTGCCGGATATTAGCGGTGATTACTAGATAAGGTGCGAGGATGCTACTGTTAAAAGGGCGGGCCTCTGAGTCGCTTCGTTCTCCTTGTGTAGAAAAAAGTCTGTTTTGGAAGGGCAAAATGACCATTTTTTTGAAATTTTGCCGGCCTCTCCCGTCCAAACGCAGGAGGATAGAGAGTTGTCCTTTATACTGGAGATAGAGTTCGACGAGCTGTATTCAACGCACTCATCGGCTTTGTTGTCACTACACGTAGTGCGGAGTTATGGCGGCAAGAAGGTCGGCGGAAGGGTGGTCTAAACCCTTCCCCTTTTTTTCTCGAAAATCAGAAAGTGTTCGCGATTGCCATTTTGATGCTATCGTGTAAGAAGCAAGTCAAGGGGGAATACAGGGCCGCATCCCGTTCCTCGGTATGGCCATTATTTCAGGAATTAGAGACTCAAATATTACAGGTACCCAAAAATTAAGGCTAGAAAAAAGTGCGGCGGATTTGCCGGATATTAGCGGTGATTACTAGATAAGGTGCGAGGATGCTACAGTTAAAAGGGCGGGCCTCTGAGTCGCTTCGTTCTCCTTGTGTAGAAAAAAGTCTGTTTTGGAAGGGCAAAATGACCATTTTTTGAAATTTTGCCGGCCTCTCCCGTCCAAACGCAGGAGGATAGAGAGTTCTCCTTTATACTGGAGAGAGAGTTCGACGAGCTGTATTCAACACACTCATCGGCTTTGTTGTCACTACACGTAGTGCGGAGTTATGGCGGCAAGAAGGTCGGCGGAAGGGTGGTCCAAACCCTTCCCCTTTTTTTCTCGAAAATCAGAAAGTGTTCGCGATTGCCATTTTGATGCTATCGTGTAAGAAGCAAGTCAAGGGGGTATACAGGGCCGCGTCCCGTTCCTCGGTATTGCCATTATTTCAGGAATTAGAGACTCAAATATTTCAGGTACCCAAAAATTAAGGCTAGAAAAAAGTGCGGCGGATTTGCCGGATATTAGCGGTGATTACTAGATAAGGTGCGAGGATGCTACAGTTAAAAGGGCGGGCCTCTGAGTCGCTTCGTTCTCCTTGTGTAGAAAAAAGTCTGTTTTGGAAGGGCAAAATGACCATTTTTTGAAATTTTGCCGGCCTCTCCCGTCCAAACGCAGGAGGATAGAGAGTTGTCCTTTATACTGGAGATAGAGTTCGACGAGCTGTATTCAACGCACTCATCGGCTTTGTTGTCACTACACGTAGTGCGGAGTTATGGCGGCAAGAAGGTCGGCGGAAGGGTGGTCTAAACCCTTCCCCTTTTTTTCTCGAAAATCAGAAAGTGTTCGCGATTGCCATTTTGATGCTATCGTGTAAGAAGCAAGTCAAGGGGGTATACAGGGCCGCGTCCCGTTCCTCGGTATTGCCATTATTTCAGGAATTAGAGACTCAAATATTTCAGGTACCCAAAAATTAAGGCTAGAAAAAAGTGCGGCGGATTTGCCGGATATTAGCGGTGATTACTAGATAAGGTGCGAGGATGCTACAGTTAAAAGGGCGGGCCTCTGAGTCGCTTCGTTCTCCTTGTGTAGAAAAAAGTCTGTTTTGGAAGGGCAAAATGACCATTTTTTGAAATTTTGCCGGCCTCTCCCGTCCAAACGCAAGAGGATAGAGAGTTGTCCTTTATACTGGAGATAGAGTTCGACGAGCTGTATTCAACGCACTCATCGGCTTTGTTGTCACTACACGTAGTGCGGAGTTATGGCGGCAAGAAGGTCGGGGGAAGGGTGGTCTTTTTTCTCGAAAATCAGAAAGTGTTCGTGATTGCCATTTTGATGCTATCGTGTAAGAAGCAAGGCAAGGGGGAATACAGGGCCGCATCCCGTTCCTCGGTATGGCCATTATTTCAGGAATTAGAGACTCAAATATTTCAGGTACCCAAAAATTAAGGCTAGAAAAAAGTGCGGCTGATTTGCCGGATATTAGCGGTGATTACTAGATAAGGTGCGAGGATGCTACAGTTAAAAGGGCGGGCCTCTGAGTCGCTTCGTTCTCCTTGTGTAGAAAAAAGTCTGTTTTGGAAGGGCAAAATGACCATTTTTTGAAATTTTGCCGGCCTCTCCCGTCCAAACGCAGGAGGATAGAGAGTTGTCCTTTATACTGGAGATAGAGTTCGACGAGCTGTATTCAACGCACTCATCGGCTTTGTTGTCACTACACGTAGTGCGGAGTTATGGCGGCAAAAATGTCGGCGGAAGGGTGGTCTAAACCCTTCCCCTTTTTTTCTCGAAAATCAGAAAGTGTTCGCGATTGCCATTTTGATGCTATCGTGTAAGAAGCAAGTCAAGGGGGTATACAGGGCCGCATCCCGTTCCTCGGTATGGCCATTATTTCAGGAATTAGAGACTCAAATATTTCAGGTACCCAAAAATTAAGGCTAGA
Organism: Periplaneta americana; assembly: GCF_040183065.1. Taxonomy (NCBI): domain Eukaryota; kingdom Metazoa; phylum Arthropoda; class Insecta; order Blattodea; family Blattidae; genus Periplaneta; species Periplaneta americana. Next base: position 16,777,401 of record NC_091120.1, read on the forward strand.
AAAATGTGCGGCGGATTTGCCGGATATTAGCGGTGATTACTAGATAAGGTGCGAGGATGCTACAGTTAAAAGGGCGGGCCTCTGAGTCGCTTCGTTCTCCTTGTGTAGAAAAAAGTCTGTTTTGGAAGGGCAAAATGACCATTTTTTGAAATTTTGCCGGCCTCTCCCGTCCAAACGCAGGAGGATAGAGAGTTGTCCTTTATACTGGAGATAGAGTTCGACGAGCTGTATTCAACGCACTCATCGGCTTTGTTGTCACTACACGTAGTGCGGAGTTATGGCGGCAAGAAGGTCGGCGGAAGGGTGGTCTAAACCCTTCCCCTTTTTTTCTCGAAAATCAGAAAGTGTTCGCGATTGCCATTTTGATGCTATCGTGTAAGAAGCAAATCAAGGGGGTATACAGGGCCGCGTCCCGTGCCTCGGTATTGCCATTATTTCAGGAATTAGAGACTCAAATATTTCAGGTACCCAAAAATTAAGGCTAGAAAAAAGTGCGGCGGATTTGCCGGATATTAGCGGTGATTACTAGATAAGGTGCGAGGATGCTACTGTTAAAAGGGCGGGCCTCTGAGTCGCTTCGTTCTCCTTGTGTAGAAAAAAGTCTGTTTTGGAAGGGCAAAATGACCATTTTTTTGAAATTTTGCCGGCCTCTCCCGTCCAAACGCAGGAGGATAGAGAGTTGTCCTTTATACTGGAGATAGAGTTCGACGAGCTGTATTCAACGCACTCATCGGCTTTGTTGTCACTACACGTAGTGCGGAGTTATGGCGGCAAGAAGGTCGGCGGAAGGGTGGTCTAAACCCTTCCCCTTTTTTTCTCGAAAATCAGAAAGTGTTCGCGATTGCCATTTTGATGCTATCGTGTAAGAAGCAAGTCAAGGGGGAATACAGGGCCGCATCCCGTTCCTCGGTATGGCCATTATTTCAGGAATTAGAGACTCAAATATTACAGGTACCCAAAAATTAAGGCTAGAAAAAAGTGCGGCGGATTTGCCGGATATTAGCGGTGATTACTAGATAAGGTGCGAGGATGCTACAGTTAAAAGGGCGGGCCTCTGAGTCGCTTCGTTCTCCTTGTGTAGAAAAAAGTCTGTTTTGGAAGGGCAAAATGACCATTTTTTGAAATTTTGCCGGCCTCTCCCGTCCAAACGCAGGAGGATAGAGAGTTCTCCTTTATACTGGAGAGAGAGTTCGACGAGCTGTATTCAACACACTCATCGGCTTTGTTGTCACTACACGTAGTGCGGAGTTATGGCGGCAAGAAGGTCGGCGGAAGGGTGGTCCAAACCCTTCCCCTTTTTTTCTCGAAAATCAGAAAGTGTTCGCGATTGCCATTTTGATGCTATCGTGTAAGAAGCAAGTCAAGGGGGTAAACAGGGCCGCGTCCCGTTCCTCGGTATTGCCATTATTTCAGGAATTAGAGACTCAAATATTTCAGGTACCCAAAAATTAAGGCTAGAAAAAAGTGCGGCGGATTTGCCGGATATTAGCGGTGATTACTAGATAAGGTGCGAGGATGCTACAGTTAAAAGGGCGGGCCTCTGAGTCGCTTCGTTCTCCTTGTGTAGAAAAAAGTCTGTTTTGGAAGGGCAAAATGTCCATTTTTTGAAATTTTGCCGGCCTCTCCCGTCCAAACGCAAGAGGATAGAGAGTTGTCCTTTATACTGGAGATAGAGTTCGACGAGCTGTATTCAACGCACTCATCGGCTTTGTTGTCACTACACGTAGTGCGGAGATATGGCGGCAAGAAGGTCTTCGGAAGGGTGGTCTAAACCCTTCCCCTTTTTTTCTCGAAAATCAGAAAGTGTTCGCGATTGCCATTTTGATGCTATCGTGTAAGAAGCAAGTCAAGGGGGAATACAGGGCCGCATCCCGTTCCTCGGTATGGCCATTATTTCAGGAATTAGAGACTCAAATATTTCAGGTACCCAAAAATTAAGGCTAGAAAAAAGTGCGGCGGATTTGCCGGATATTAGCGGTGATTACTAGATAAGGTGCGAGGATGCTACAGTTAAAAGGGCGGGCCTCTGAGTCGCTTCGTTCTCCTTGTGTAGAAAAAAGTCTGTTTTGGAAGGGCAAAATGACCATTTTTTGAAATTTTGCCGGCCTCTCCCGTCCAAACGCAGGAGGATAGAGAGTTGTCCTTTATACTGGGGATAGAGTTCGACGAGCTGTATTCAACACACTCATCGGCTTTGTTGTCACTACACGTAGTGCGGAGTTATGGCGGCAAGAAGGTCGGCGGAAGGGTGGTCTAAACCCTTCCCCTTTTTTTCTCGAAAATCAGAAAGTGTTCGCGATTGCCATTTTGATGCTATCGTGTAAGAAGCAAGTCAAGGGGGAATACAGGGCCGCATCCCGTTCCTCGGTATGGCCATTATTTCAGGAATTAGAGACTCAAATATTTCAGGTACCCAAAAATTAAGGCTAGAAAAAAGTGCGGCGGATTTGCCGGATATTAGCGGTGATTACTAGATTAGGTGCGAGGATGCTACAGTTAAAAGGGCGGGCCTCTGAGTCGTTTCGTTCTCCTTGTGTAGAAAAAAGTCTGTTTTGGAAGGGCAAAATGACCATTTTTTGAAATTTTGCCGGCCTCTCCCGTCCAAACGCAGGAGGATAGAGAGTTGTCCTTTATACTGGAGATAGAGTTCGACGAGCTGTATTCAACGCACTCATCGGCTTTGTTGTCACTACACGTAGTGCGGAGTTATGGCGGCAAGAAGGTCGGCGGAAGGGTGGTCTAAACCCTTCCCCTTTTTTTCTCGAAAATCAGAAAGTGTTCGCGATTGCCATTTTGATGCTATCGTGTAAGAAGCAAGTCAAGGGGGTATACAGGGCCGCGTCCCGTTCCTCGGTATTGCCATTATTTCAGGAATTAGAGACTCAAATATTTCAGGTACCCAAAAATTAAGGCTAGAAAAAAGTGCGGCGGATTTGCCGGATATTAGCGGTGATTACTAGATAAGGTGCGAGGATGCTACAGTTAAAAGGGCGGGCCTCTGAGTCGCTTCGTTCTCCTTGTGTAGAAAAAAGTCTGTTTTGGAAGGGCAAAATGTCCATTTTTTGAAATTTTGCCGGCCTCTCCCGTCCAAACGCAAGAGGATAGAGAGTTGTCCTTTATACTGGAGATAGAGTTCGACGAGCTGTATTCAACGCACTCATCGGCTTTGTTGTCACTACACGTAGTGCGGAGATATGGCGGCAAGAAGGTCTTCGGAAGGGTGGTCTAAACCCTTCCCCTTTTTTTGTCGAAAATCAGAAAGTGTTCGCGATTGCCATTTTGATGCTATCGTGTAAGAAGCAAGTCAAGGGGGTATACAGGGCCGCATCCCGTTCCTCGGTATGGCCATTATTTCAGGAATTAGAGACTCAAATATTTCAGGTACCCAAAAATTAAGGCTAGAAAAAAGTGCGGCGGATTTGCCGGATATTAGCGGTGATTACTAGATAAGGTGCGAGGATGCTACAGTTAAAAGGGCGGGCCTCTGAGTCGTTTCGTTCTCCTTGTGTAGAAAAAAGTGTGTTTTGGAAGGGCAAAATGACCATTTTTTGAAATTTTGCCGGCCTCTCCCGTCCAAACGCAGGAGGATAGAGAGTTGTCCTTTATACTGGAGATAGAGTTCGACGAGCTGTATTCAACGCACTCATCGGCTTTGTTGTCACTACACGTAGTGCGGAGTTATGGCGGCAAGAAGGTCGGCGGAAGGGTGGTCTAAACCCTTCCCCTTTTTTTCTCGAAAATCAGAAAGAGTTCGCGATTGCCATTTTGATGCTATCGTATAAGAAGCAAGTCAAGGGGGTATACAGGGCCGCGTCCCGTTCCTCGGTATGGCCATTATTTCAGGAATTAGAGACTCAAATATTTCAGGTACCCAAAAATTAAGGCTAGAAAAAAGTGCGGCGCATTTGCCGGATATTAGCGGTGATTACTAGATAAGGTGCGAGGATGCTACAGTTAAAAGGGCGGGCCTCTGAGTCGCTTCGTTCTCCTTGTGTAGAAAAAAGTCTGTTTTGGAAGGGCAAAATGACCATTTTTTGAAATTTTGCCGGCCTCTCCCGTCCAAACGCAGGAGGATGGAGAGTTGTCCTTTATACTGGAGATAGAGTTCGACGAGCTGTATTCAACGCACTCATCGGCTTTGTTGTCACTACACGTAGTGCGGAGTTATGGCTGCAAGAAGGTCGGCGGAAGGGTGGTCTAAACCCATCCCCTTTTATTCTCGAAAATCAGAAAGTGTTCCCGATTGCAATTTTGATGCTATCGTGTAAGAAGCAAGTCAAGGGGGAATACAGGGCCGCATCCCGTTCCTCGGTATGGCCATTATTTCAGGAATTAGAGACTCAAATATTTCAGGTACCCAAAAATTAAGGCTAGAAAATAGTGCGGCGGATTTGCCGGATATTAGCGGTGATTACTAGATAAGGTGCGAGGATGCTACAGTTAAAAGGGCGGGCCTCTGAGTCGCTTCGTTCTCCTTGTGTAGAAAAAAGTCTGTTTTGGAAGGGCAAAATGTCCATTTTTTGAAATTTTGCCGGCCTCTCCCGTCCAAACGCAAGAGGATAGAGAGTTGTCCTTTATACTGGAGATAGAGTTCGACGAGCTGTATTCAACGCACTCATCGGCTTTGTTGTCACTACACGTAGTGCGGAGTTATAGCGGCAAGAAGGTCGGCGGAAGGGTGGTCTAAACCCTTCCCCTTTTTTTCTCGAAAATCAGAAAGTGTTCGCGATTGCCATTTTGATGCTATCGTGTAAGAAGCAAGTCAAGGGGGAATACAGGGCCGCATCCCGTTCCTCGGTATGGCCATTATTTCAGGAATTAGAGACTCAAATATTTCAGGTACCCAAAAATTAAGGCTAGAAAAAAGTGCGGCGGATTTGCCGGATATTAGCGGTGATTACTAGATAAGGTGCGAGGATGCTACAGTTAAAAGGGCGGGCCTCTGAGTCGCTTCGTTCTCCTTGTGTAGAAAAAAGTCTGTTTTGGAAGGGCAAAATGTCCATTTTTTGAAATTTTGCCGGCCTCTCCCGTCCAAACGCAAGAGGATAGAGAGTTGTCCTTTATACTGGAGATAGAGTTCGACGAGCTGTATTCAACGCACTCATCGGCTTTGTTGTCACTACACGTAGTGCGGAGATATGGCGGCAAGAAGGTCTTCGGAAGGGTGGTCTAAACCCTTCCCCTTTTTTTCTCGAAAATCAGAAAGTGTTCGCGATTGCCATTTTGATGCTATCGTGTAAGAAGCAAGTCAAGGGGGTATACAGGGCCGCATCCCGTTCCTCGGTATGGCCATTATTTCAGGAATTAGAGACTCAAATATTTCAGGTACCCAAAAATTAAGGCTAGAAAAAAGTGCGGCGGATTTGCCGGATATTAGCGGTGATTACTAGATAAGGTGCGAGGATGCTACAGTTAAAAGGGCGGGCCTCTGAGTCGTTTCGTTCTCCTTGTGTAGAAAAAAGTGTGTTTTGGAAGGGCAAAATGACCATTTTTTGAAATTTTGCCGGCCTCTCCCGTCCAAACGCAGGAGGATAGAGAGTTGTCCTTTATACTGGAGATAGAGTTCGACGAGCTGTATTCAACGCACTCATCGGCTTTGTTGTCACTACACGTAGTGCGGAGTTATGGCGGCAAGAAGGTCGGCGGAAGGGTGGTCTAAACCCTTCCCCTTTTTTTCTCGAAAATCAGAAAGAGTTCGCGATTGCCATTTTGATGCTATCGTATAAGAAGCAAGTCAAGGGGGTATACAGGGCCGCGTCCCGTTCCTCGGTATGGCCATTATTTCAGGAATTAGAGACTCAAATATTTCAGGTACCCAAAAATTAAGGCTAGAAAAAAGTGCGGCGCATTTGCCGGATATTAGCGGTGATTACTAGATAAGGTGCGAGGATGCTACAGTTAAAAGGGCGGGCCTCTGAGTCGCTTCGTTCTCCTTGTGTAGAAAAAAGTCTGTTTTGGAAGGGCAAAATGACCATTTTTTGAAATTTTGCCGGCCTCTCCCGTCCAAACGCAGGAGGATGGAGAGTTGTCCTTTATACTGGAGATAGAGTTCGACGAGCTGTATTCAACGCACTCATCGGCTTTGTTGTCACTACACGTAGTGCGGAGTTATGGCTGCAAGAAGGTCGGCGGAAGGGTGGTCTAAACCCATCCCCTTTTATTCTCGAAAATCAGAAAGTGTTCCCGATTGCAATTTTGATGCTATCGTGTAAGAAGCAAGTCAAGGGGGAATACAGGGCCGCATCCCGTTCCTCGGTATGGCCATTATTTCAGGAATTAGAGACTCAAATATTTCAGGTACCCAAAAATTAAGGCTAGAAAATAGTGCGGCGGATTTGCCGGATATTAGCGGTGATTACTAGATAAGGTGCGAGGATGCTACAGTTAAAAGGGCGGGCCTCTGAGTCGCTTCGTTCTCCTTGTGTAGAAAAAAGTCTGTTTTGGAAGGGCAAAATGTCCATTTTTTGAAATTTTGCCGGCCTCTCCCGTCCAAACGCAAGAGGATAGAGAGTTGTCCTTTATACTGGAGATAGAGTTCGACGAGCTGTATTCAACGCACTCATCGGCTTTGTTGTCACTACACGTAGTGCGGAGATATGGCGGCAAGAAGGTCTTCGGAAGGGTGGTCTAAACCCTTCCCCTTTTTTTCTCGAAAATCAGAAAGTGTTCGCGATTGCCATTTTGATGCTATCGTGTAAGAAGCAAGTCAAGGGGGAATACAGGGCCGCATCCCGTTCCTCGGTATGGCCATTATTTCAGGAATTAGAGACTCAAATATTTCAGGTACCCAAAAATTAAGGCTAGAAAAAAGTGCGGCGGATTTGCCGGATATTAGCGGTGATTACTAGATAAGGTGCGAGGATGCTACAGTTAAAAGGGCGGGCCTCTGAGTCGCTTCGTTCTCCTTGTGTAGAAAAAAGTCTGTTTTGGAAGGGCAAAATGACCATTTTTTGAAATTTTGCCGGCCTCTCCCGTCCAAACGCAGGAGGATAGAGAGTTGTCCTTTATACTGGGGATAGAGTTCGACGAGCTGTATTCAACACACTCATCGGCTTTGTTGTCACTACACGTAGTGCGGAGTTATGGCGGCAAGAAGGTCGGCGGAAGGGTGGTCTAAACCCTTCCCCTTTTTTTCTCGAAAATCAGAAAGTGTTCGCGATTGCCATTTTGATGCTATCGTGTAAGAAGCAAGTCAAGGGGGAATACAGGGCCGCATCCCGTTCCTCGGTATGGCCATTATTTCAGGAATTAGAGACTCAAATATTTCAGGTACCCAAAAATTAAGGCTAGAAAAAAGTGCGGCGGATTTGCCGGATATTAGCGGTGATTACTAGATAAGGTGCGAGGATGCTACAGTTAAAAGGGCGGGCCTCTGAGTCGTTTCGTTCTCCTTGTGTAGAAAAAAGTCTGTTTTGGAAGGGCAAAATGACCATTTTTTGAAATTTTGCCGGCCTCTCCCGTCCAAACGCAGGAGGATAGAGAGTTGTCCTTTATACTGGAGATAGAGTTCGACGAGCTGTATTCAACGCACTCATCGGCTTTGTTGTCACTACACGTAGTGCGGAGTTATGGCGGCAAGAAGGTCGGCGGAAGGGTGGTCTAAACCCTTCCCCTTTTTTTCTCGAAAATCAGAAAGTGTTCGCGATTGCCATTTTGATGCTATCGTGTAAGAAGCAAGTCAAGGGGGTATACAGGGCCGCGTCCCGTTCCTCGGTATTGCCATTATTTCAGGAATTAGAGACTCAAATATTTCAGGTACCCAAAAATTAAGGCTAGAAAAAAGTGCGGCGGATTTGCCGGATATTAGCGGTGATTACTAGATAAGGTGCGAGGATGCTACAGTTAAAAGGGCGGGCCTCTGAGTCGCTTCGTTCTCCTTGTGTAGAAAAAAGTCTGTTTTGGAAGGGCAAAATGTCCATTTTTTGAAATTTTGCCGGCCTCTCCCGTCCAAACGCAAGAGGATAGAGAGTTGTCCTTTATACTGGAGATAGAGTTCGACGAGCTGTATTCAACGCACTCATCGGCTTTGTTGTCACTACACGTAGTGCGGAGTTATGGCGGCAAGAAGGTCGGCGGAAGGGTGGTCTAAACCCTTCCCCTTTTTTTCTCGAAAATCAGAAAGTGTTCGCGATTGCCATTTTGATGCTATCGTGTAAGAAGCAAGTCAAGGGGGTATACAGGGCCGCGTCCCGTTCCTCGGTATTGCCATTATTTCAGGAATTAGAGACTCAAATATTTCAGGTACCCAAAAATTAAGGCTAGAAAAAAGTGCGGCGGATTTGCCGGATATTAGCGGTGATTACTAGATAAGGTGCGAGGATGCTACAGTTAAAAGGGCGGGCCTCTGAGTCGCTTCGTTCTCCTTGTGTAGAAAAAAGTCTGTTTTGGAAGGGCAAAATGTCCATTTTTTGAAATTTTGCCGGCCTCTCCCGTCCAAACGCAAGAGGATAGAGAGTTGTCCTTTATACTGGAGATAGAGTTCGACGAGCTGTATTCAACGCACTCATCGGCTTTGTTGTCACTACACGTAGTGCGGAGATATGGCGGCAAGAAGGTCTTCGGAAGGGTGGTCTAAACCCTTCCCCTTTTTTTTCGAAAATCAGAAAGTGTTCGCGATTGCCATTTTGATGCTATCGTGTAAGAAGCAAGTCAAGGGGGTATACAGGGCCGCATCCCGTTCCTCGGTATGGCCATTATTTCAGGAATTAGAGACTCAAATATTTCAGGTACCCAAAAATTAAGGCTAGAAAAAAGTGCGGCGGATTTGCCGGATATTAGCGGTGATTACTAGATAAGTTGCGAGGATGCTACAGTTAAAAGGGCGGGCCTCTGAGTCGTTTCGTTCTCCTTGTGTAGAAAAAAGTGTGTTTTGGAAGGGCAAAATGACCATTTTTTGAAATTTTGCCGGCCTCTCCCGTCCAAACGCAGGAGGATAGAGAGTTGTCCTTTATACTGGAGATAGAGTTCGACGAGCTGTATTCAACGCACTCATCGGCTTTGTTGTCACTACACGTAGTGCGGAGTTATGGCGGCAAGAAGGTCGGCGGAAGGGTGGTCTAAACCCTTCCCCTTTTTTTCTCGAAAATCAGAAAGAGTTCGCGATTGCCATTTTGATGCTATCGTAAAGAAGCAAGTCAAGGGGGTATACAGGGCCGCGTCCCGTTCCTCGGTATGGCCATTATTTCAGGAATTAGAGACTCAAATATTTCAGGTACCCAAAAATTAAGGCTAGAAAAAAGTGCGGCGCATTTGCCGGATATTAGCGGTGATTACTAGATAAGGTGCGAGGATGCTACAGTTAAAAGGGCGGGCCTCTGAGTCGCTTCGTTCTCCTTGTGTAGAAAAAAGTCTGTTTTGGAAGGGCAAAATGACCATTTTTTGAAATTTTGCCGGCCTCTCCCGTCCAAACGCAGGAGGATGGAGAGTTGTCCTTTATACTGGAGATAGAGTTCGACGAGCTGTATTCAACGCACTCATCGGCTTTGTTGTCACTACACGTAGTGCGGAGTTATGGCTGCAAGAAGGTCGGCGGAAGGGTGGTCTAAACCCATCCCCTTTTATTCTCGAAAATCAGAAAGTGTTCGTGATTGCCATTTTGATGCTATCGTGTAAGAAGCAAGTCAAGGGGGAATACAGGGCCGCATCCCGTTCCTCGGTATGGCCATTATTTCAGGAATTAGAGACTCAAATATTTCAGGTACCCAAAAATTAAGGCTAGAAAATAGTGCGGCGGATTTGCCGGATATTAGCGGTGATTACTAGATAAGGTGCGAGGATGCTACAGTTAAAAGGGCGGGCCTCTGAGTCGCTTCGTTCTCCTTGTGTAGAAAAAAGTCTGTTTTGGAAGGGCAAAATGACCATTTTTTGAAATTTTGCCGGCCTCTCCCGTCCAAACGCAAGAGGATAGAGAGTTGTCCTTTATACTGGAGATAGAGTTCGACGAGCTGTATTCAACGCACTCTTCGGCTTTGTTGTCACTACACGTAGTGCGGAGTTATGGCGGCAAGAAGGTCGGCGGAAGGGTGGTCTAAACCCTTCCCCTTTTTTTCTCGAAAATCAGAAAGTGTTGGCGATTGCCATTTTGATGCTATCGTGTAAGAAGCAAGTCAAGGGGGTATACAATGCCGCATCCCGTTCCTCGGTATGGCCATTATTTCAGGAATTAGAGACTCAAATATTTCAGGTACCCAAAAATTAAGGCTAGAAAAAATGCGGCGGATTTGCCGGATATTAGCGGTGATTACTAGATAAGGTGCGAGGATGCTACAGTTAAAAGGGCGGGCCTCTGAGTCGCTTCGTTCTCCTTGTGTAGAAAAAAGTCTGTTTTGGAAGGGCAAAATGACCATTTTTTGAAATTTTGCCGGCCTCTCCCGTCCAAACGCAGGAGGATAGAGAGTTGTCCTTTATACTGGAGATAGAGGTCGACGAGCTGTATTCAACGCACTCATCGGCTTTGTTGTGACCACAAGTACTGCGGAGTTATGGCCGCCAGGACGTCGGCAGAAGGGTGGTTTAAACCCTTCCCCTTTTTTTTTTTCTCGAAAATCAGAAAGTGTTCGCGATTGCCAATTCGATGCTATCGTGTAAGAAGTAAGTCAAGGTGGAATACAGGGCCGCATCCCGTTCCTCGTTATGGCCATTATTTCCGGAATTAGAGGCTGAAATATTTCAGGTACCCAAAAATTAAGGCTAGAAAAAAGTGCGGCGGATTTGCCGGATTTTTGCGGTGTTTACTGGCGAAGATGCGTGGATGCTACAGTTAAAAGGGCGGGCCTCTGAGCCGCTGTTTTCCTTGTGTAGAGAAAAGTCTGTTTTGGAAGGTCAAAATGACCATTTTTGGAAATTTTGCCGGCCTCTCCCGTCCAAACGCAGGGGGATAGAAAGTTGTCCTTTATACTGGAGATAGAGTTCGACGAGCTGTATTCAACGCACTCATCTTCTTTGTTGTGACCACAAGTACTGCGGAGTTATGGCCGCCAGAACGTCGGCGGAAGGGTGGTTTAAATCCTTCTCCTTTGTTTCTCGAAAATCAGAAAGTGTTCGCGATTGCCAATTCGATGCTATCGTGTAAGAAGTAAGTCAAGGTGGAATACAGGGCCGCATCCCGTTCCTCGTTATGGCCATTATTTCCGGAATTAGAGACTGAAATATTTCAGGTACCCAAAAATTAAAGCTAGAAACAAGTGCGGCGGATTTGCCGGATTTTTGCGGTGATTACTGGCGAAGATGCGGGGATGCTACAGTTAAAAGGGCGGGCCTCTGAGCCGCTTCGTTTTCCTTGTGTAGAGAAAAGTCTGTTTTGAAGGTCAAAATGACCATTTTTGGAAATTTTGCCGGCCTCTCCCGTCCAAACGCAGGGGGTAGAGAGTTGTCCTTTATACTGGAGATAGAGGTCGACGAGCTATATTCAACGCACTCATCGGCTTTGTTGTGACCACAAGTACTGGGGAGTTATGGCCGCCAGAATGTCGGCGGAAGGGTGGTTTAAACCCTTCCCCTTTTTTTCTCGAAAATCAGAAAGTGTTCGCGATTGCCAATTCGATGCAATCGTGTAAGAAGTAAGTCAAGGTGGAATACAGGGCCGCATCCCGTTCCTCGTTATGGCCATTATTTCCGGAAATAATGGCCATATCGAGGAACGGAATGTATTCTGTTCCCCCTTGACTTACTTCGGACACGATACCATGAAAATGGGAATCTCGAACACAAACTGATTATCGAGAAAAAACACCAAGGCTTATAAACTTCTATTGCGCATACATTCTCGGCGCCTTATCTCCGCCGTATACGTAGTGACAAGAAATCTGATAAATGCAGCGAATAGATCTTCACGAAGTCTATCTTTAGTATAAGAGACAACTCTCTGTCCCAAGGCATATGGACGGTAGGGACCGTGATATTTAAAAAAAGTGGTCATTTTGGGCTTCCAAAAACAGAATTTTCTCTACACGAGTAGAACGAAGGTGCTCAGAGACCCGCGCTTTTCACTGTAGCATCCCCGCATATTCACTAATATTCACGAATAAAATCGATCAAATCCCTTGCACTTTTTCGTAGGCTCGTGCTTTTCAGCTGTGCATTTTTTATTCCTTGCAGTGATATAATTCCTCTTGAAACTGATTGTTGTTTGCCATTAGGTATGCATCGACTTATGAAACGTGAGATTTTTTCAAAATTTTGGCATTTAGTGGTTTTTTGTCTCATCTGGAAGCTCATTTTTTTATATTTTTTAAAAAATATGTAATTTTTACTCATTATCTAAATAGTCTCGTAATTATTTGGACATTTTTGTAGTAATAATCGCATTGTACTTTGGATACCTTACACCATCTGCAGTGTCTGTTTCTCGTATTTCACATTTTCTGACATTTATTATCCTTGCAACGGACGAAATATAGATTTAAAATTGGGCAAAAAACTTCACTGAGATACCAAGTCCAAGTTCAAAATTGTGGCTATGTTTATTTTAAATTGAATGTAGTTATTGAATTCCATGATTGTACTGATATAAATGTGGGATATGTTATGAATATTTTTCCTTTGGCATTCTTCATTTGTTTTGCCTTGTTTATGTATTTCATGATGTCTTTGTTGCATTGTTGATTTGAAACATAGAGATATTAGAGCTGTAACATTGCTTTTGCTTATGTTTGCAGGCTGATTCCTCGGGTAGATGGCAGTATGTCGCTGGAGTGCCTGACAGTGATGTTCCCTTCATGTCGCAGACTGGTGTGGTCATATTGGCAGCACTGTCCTCGTGACATGCTACAGCTGGACACGTAAAGAGTTGCAATGTGAGGAGAAGGGAAGTTTGAAATAATGAGTGGTTTAGTTAAATAATACCAGTTTATTTCATGAAATGTATTAAACAGCTTAATTGCACTATAAATACGTGTGTGTGTAATATGTATAAAGGAATAGAGGAGAAATAATTCTTAACTATAAGAGACATACTGTAAATTGCATAAAGGCTAATTTCATTGTCAATGATTTTCAGTACCCAACATATTACAACTGTTAATAGGATGCTCACAGTATAAAATGTTGACGTCATTATGTCTAGTGTTTCGTAAAGAGAAGGTGTTGAAGGAATAGATTATGGAGACGCAATGTGTAATGAATAACCCTCACTGTAGTGACTACAACATTACATGAGTGGCGTTATAAGCAATGTAGAAACAGGATATATTTATGAAGTATATTGTATAATGTTGATGATAATTTTTAAATATACATTTGAATATAAATGTTGACTACGCCTGTATACTTTGTATTTTATGACAGTAAAGTAATGTCAGTATGAACAAAGCGACATGAAGCAGGAATGCTTCCCTTGGACTCTTTGCTTGGAAGCGATCTGCACTTTATACTTAACTAGTGAGCTAACATAACATGCATATACGTCATTGAGTTCATACCTTACATTGCAATTGAGGCTAACTACACATGTGTATGACTAGATTTCAGTCTGGTGTGAATAGGACTTAACACGTCCAGCGCCTGAGTGGTCCCTAGGGTCTGCTATCTATATTTTTTGTGCGTGAAGGCAGTCCTTATGGCTGTCAGCATCCCACTTTATTTCGCGAGCTCTACAGATCTCCTGACGGCTGTAGTACCTATTGAATATGGATCAGACCGCTGTGGCCCTTGTCTATCGTTGGGGTTTGGATGGGGTTTATTATAGAATCATAAATCTAAACATAATAAGATGCATATCACTATGAATGCAACATTTTATTTTGATCATTATTTTGTAATGAACTTACAGTAACATTGATACTAACGATTGAACATTGCACCGTACTCTCTTGCTTTAAAATATTCGAAATGCAGTTTGAAGTTACGGAAAAATTACATTATCGAACTTTGTTTGAATCAGAGTACTTCACATTAGATTTTGTTTGACAAATAATATAACAAAATACAGTACTGAAACCTGTCTGAAAAATATTTATTCTCAATTCACTCTAGTCACACCCAGGTCACTCTTAACTCGCTCTCGCGTTAATCCTAAACACTTGCAAGTCACTCCCAAATCACTCTTAAGTCACTTTCCATTCATTGTCGAGTCGATCTTAAGTCACACCTAAGTCTCTCCGTATTCACTCTTTAGTCACTCCCTATCACTCTCGGTTCCCTCTTAAGTCACTCAAAAGTCATTCTCGATTTGCACATGAATCGCTCTAGATATACTCCATAGTCAATCTCGATTCACTCCGAAGTCAGTGCCTAGTCACTCCCAAATATTTATGTCACTCCTAAGTCATTCTTAATACACTCTCGATAAGTCCAAAGTCAATTTTAAAACTCTCATAAATCAGTTAACACACACATGACTCGATTCACTCTTACCTAACTTACTATGAAGTCACTCTCGATTTTCTCCCTAGTCACTCTTCATTCACTCCGAAGTCAATCTCGATTCATTCCCAAATCACTTCCAAATTAATCTTACAACACTCCCAAGTCACACTTTAAAAAGTCAGTTTTGAGTCACTCTTAAGTCACTCTCGATTCACACTCAAGTTACTCCCAAATCACTCCTGTCAGTCCTAAGTCAATGTTAAACACTCCCACGTCACTCAAAAAATCACTCCTCATTTCGGAGTGTCCAGATAAGGAAGACTTTTTGTTGGAATATACTTGTCCACCAATCCTAGTAAATTGAATATATTTATAACGCTAAAGAACGAAGAGAGAATGTAAATGATTACTTGAATATTATTTATACAGTTAAAGAACGATAACAGAATATAAATAACGTGAATATTATTTATATTGCTAAAGAACGAAAATAGAATACAAAAAATTATAAATTGAGTATTAATTATATCGCTTACAGAACGTGAACAGAATATGATTGATCATTTGAATATTATTTATATCGCTGAAGAACGATTAAAAAATAAAATGAAAACTTGAACAAGGCCCGAACTCAGAACCTTCGATTCATTGAGCAAGCACTCTACAGCTGGTTTATGAGACGCAGATATGAATTAGTACCATAGTTCCGGAACTGCTTCAACAAGAACATGCATTGTGTAACATCGCCATGGATGAATAGAAAATAGGATGCGAAACTACGTTCAGCATTATCTGACGGAAGGGGGTTCAAATAAGATGATCAGCGCACGACGTCGTGGGTGGTGAACATTAGAACTACGTGTTGGAGAGATTACCCGGAGTTCTCTAATTATCCGTTCCTGTTGGCTCCGGTAAGAATTTTCAGTGGAAGATGCTGTGAGGAATAAAAATGCAAATGTTTCCTTTCAAATTGGGTTGGGAATATCGATGAGAAATATTTTTCTACATAGTTTAACATTTTCGTCACCAGGTGCTCTGCTAAATGCATAGAGTAATTAGTTTTTGTTTTCGCTACTTGGTGCGCTGCTAGATGTAAAAAGTTCTAGTCCGTCCAACAGATGGCAACAAGATCAGTTCCTACATTAGCGTCTCAAGCATGTGTTACGGAACACTGAGTAAGTTACGCATCGTATTACAATTCATCCATGACATCGCCGCGACCCGAAGTGGACTATGAAAATATTCCCGTCGTCGTCGACTTCGTCCCGTCTAATTTCGTCTAGGTGGCATTATCGACTTCGTCTCTTCGTAGTTGAAAAGTCATCTAGGTCTCGTCGTCTTCCACTTCATCTCGTCATCGTCGTCTACTTCGTCTCGTCGTCGAAATCGTCTCGTCTCCGCCGTCTTCATGTACTTCCTTTTCGTCGTCGACTTCGGCCAGGATGCCGGGATCTATGTGCAGGCCTCCGCTTTCAGGGTTCCGGGTTCCCGGGAAAACTACTTTGCGTTCCGGGTCCAAGACTCGCAGACCTGGATAAAGAAAAACCAGTTCCAGTTAGGGCTCTGGGACAACACTGTCTTCCGGGTCCAGGACAGCGAGTTCCGGGTTCAGGACTCAGGTTACGGGTGGACACCCAAACTCCTGGTTCCGGTTCCCAAACTCCGGGTTCCGGTTCAAAAAATCCGGGTTCCAAAGTACGGGTTTTGGTTCCCAAATTCCGGGCTCCGGTTCCCAAACTCCGGGTCCCAAACCGAGGGTTGCGGATCCCATATTCCCGGTTCCGGATTCCAAACTCCACGTTCCGGTTACCATACTCCGGGTTCCGGTTTCCAATCTCGTATGTAATCCATCCATCAATGGATCACTTATGTAATCCACGTATTTCGATCACATATGTAATCCATCCATAATTGGATTACGTATGTAATCAACACAGATTTGGATTACGTATGTAATCCATACATAATTGGATTACACATGTAATACACACAGATTTGGATTACGTATGTAATCCATTTATAATTGGATTCCACATGTAATCCATCCATAATTGGATCACATATGTAATCCACACAGATTTGGATTACGTACGTAATCAATCTATAATTGGATTACATATGTAATCCACACAGATTTGGATTACGTATGTAATCCATCCATAATTGTAATTGTAATCCACACAGATTTGGATTACGTATGTAATCCATCTGTAATTGGATTACATCTGTAATCCATCCATAATTGGATTACATATGTAACCCACACAGATTTGGATTGCGTATGTAATCCATCTATAATTGGATTACATATGTCATCGACACAGATTTGGATTGCGTATGTAATCCATCCATAATTGGATTACATATGTAATCCACTCAGATTTGGAGTACGTATGTAATCCATCCATAATTGGATTACATATGTAATCCACACAGGTTTGGATTGCACATGTAATCCATCCATAATTGGATTACATATGTAATCCACTCAGATTTTGATTACGTATGTAATCCATCCATAATTGGATTACATATGTAATCCACACAGATTTGGATTACGTATGTAATCCATCCATAATTGGATTACATATGTAATCCACACAGGTTTGGATTGCACATGTAATCCATCCATAAATGGATTACATATGTAATCCACTCAGATTTTGATTACGTATGTAATCCATCTACAATTTATTGGGTTGCACATGTAATCCATCCATAATTGGATTACATATGTAACCCACACAGATTTGGATTACGTATGTAATCCATCCATAATTGGATTACATATGTAATCCACTCAGATTTGGCTTAAGAATGTAATCCATCCACAATTGGATCACATGTAATCCACGTATTTGGATTGCACATGTAATCCTTCCATAATTGGATTACATATCTAATCCACACAGATTTGGATGTCATGTAATCCATCCATAATTGGATTACACATGTATTCCACAGATTTGGATTTCATACGTAATCCATCCATAATTGGATCACATATGCAATCCAAGAATATAATCCACACAGAATTTGATTACGTATAAAACCCTAAACTCCGGGTATGAATCCAAACTCCGGGTTTCGGTTTTCAAATTCCGGGCAGGGATGCCAAGCTCCGGGTTCAGGTTCCCAAATTCCGGGTATAGTTCCCTCTAAACTCCGGGTTGCGGATCCAAAGCTCCGGGTTCGGGATTCCAAACTCCAGGTTCCAGTTCCCAAACTCCGGGCAGTATTCCAAAACTCCGGGTTCTGCGGTCGCAAACTCCGGGTTCCGGTCACGAACCCCTGGTCCCAGGTTGGAAATTCCGGGTTCCCGAACTCCGGGTACAGGTTCCAAAGCTCCGGTTACCTGTTCCCAAACTCCGGGTCCAAAACTCCAGTTCCGAAACTGAGGGTTCCGGTTCCCAAACTCCGGGCAGTATTCCAAATCTCCGGGTTGTCGTATCGCAAACACAGGGTTCCAGGTCCAAAACTCCGAGTTCCAGGTCCAAAGCTCCGGGTTCCGGGTCCAACACTCTGAGTTCCGTGTACAAAACTCCGTTTTCCGGGTCCAAACACTCCGGGTTCCCGGTCCAAAACTCCGGGTTCCGGGTACAAAACTCCGGGTTCCGGGTACAACACTCCGGGTTCCGGGTCAAAAATTCGGGTTCCGGTCACAAACTCCTGAGCCGGTTTGGAAACTCCGGGTTCCGGATCCAAAACTCCGGTTTCCGGCTCCAAAACTCCGGGTTCCGGTTCCAACACTCGTGGTTCCCGGTCCAAAACTCCGTGTTCCGGTCCAAAACTCCGAGTTCCGGGTCCATAACTCCGGGTTCCTGGTCCAAAACTCCGGGTTCCGTTCCAACACTCCGGGTTTCGGGTCCAAAACTCCTGGCTCCGTTCCAAAACTCTAGGTTCTGGGTCAAAACTCTCGGTTCCGGGTCCAAAACTCCGGGTTCCGCTTCCGAATCGTAGCGTTTTGGTTCCCATACTCCTGGTTCCGCTCACAAACTCCTGAGACGGTTTGGAAACTTCGGGTTTCCTGGTCCAAAGCTCCGGGTTCCGGATTCAAAACCTACGGGTTCCGGTCACAAACTCCTGAGCCGGTTTGGAAACTCCGAGTTCCGGGACCAAAACTCCGGGTTACGGGTCCAAAACTCCGGGTTCCGTTCCAAAACTCGGGGTTCCTTTCCAAAACTCTCGGTTCCGGGTCCAAAACTCCGGGTTCCGTTTCCAACACTCCGAGTTCAGGGCCCAAAACTCCGGGTTCCAGGCGCAAAACTCCGGATTCCGTGTCCAAATCTACGGGTTCCGGGTCCAAAACTCCGGGTTCGAGGCCCAATGCTGCGGGTTCCGGGTCAAAAATTCGGGTTCCGGGTCAAAACCTTCGGGTTCCTGTTCGCATACTCCGGGCAGTATTCCAAAACTCCGGGTTCCGGGTCCAATACTCCGGGTTATGGGTCCAACATTCCGGGTTCCGGGTTCAAAAGTCCGATTTCCAGGTACATAGCTTTGGGTTCCCGTTTCAAAACTCCGGGTTTCCGGTGCAAAACTCCGTGTTCCGGGTACAAATCTCCTGGTTCCGGGTACAAAACTCCGGGTTCCGGGTCCAAAGATCCGGGTTCCGGGTCTAAAGTTCCGGGTTCCGGGTCCAACACTCCGTGTTCCGTGTCCAAAACTACGGGTTCCGGTTCCAAAACTCCGTGTCCAAAACTCCGGGTTCCGGGTCAAAAACTCCGGGTTCCGGGCACAAACTCCGGGTTCCGGTTTAAAACTCCGGGTACCTAGTCTAAAACTCCGGGTTCCGAGTCCGAAACTCCAGGTTCCAGTTCGCATACTCCGGGCAGTACTCCAAAACTCCGGGTTGCGGGACATAAACTCTGGGTTTATAGTCCAAAACTCCGGGTTCCGGGTCCAAAACTCCCGGTCCCGTTCCCAAAACTCCGGTTCCGTGTCCAAAACTCCGGGTTCCGGTTCCAAAACTCCTGGTTCCGGGTCCAAAACTCCTGGTTCCGGGTCAAAAACTCCTGTTCAGGGCCCAAAACTCCGGGTACCGGGCCCAAAGCTCCGTGTTCTGGGTCCAAAACTCCGGGTTACAATTCGCATACTCCGGGCGGAATTCCAAAACTCCGGGTTCTGGTGTCGCAAACTCCGGGTTCCGGTCTAAAACTCCTGGTCCCGATTTGTATTTTCAACAAATTTTTTTGAATTTTACAAAAAAATGAAAAAATATGAAATGAAATTTTAAAAAATTTGAGAGAAATATTTTTAAAAAATTCAGAAATAAATTTGAAAATAAAACTTAAAAAATATAACTATTAGAAAATAATTTTCAAAATTGAAATTCCTTTTAAAAATTTTTTTTTATCCTTGAAATTTTTTTTAAAGATTTTTTTTAAATTTTTTGAATATTTTATGAGGCCTGTTTAAGATTTTTTTAAAATTTGAAAATCTTTTTTTTTAATTTTACAAAAACAAATAAAAATTGTCAAAATATTTTCAAAAAATGTTAAATAATGAAATTTTCAGAAAAATCTTATTTTACAAATGAATTTGAAAATTGATATTAAAAAATTTAAAAAAAATTTTGGAAAACAAATTTAAAATCAATACTTTCAAAAAATTTTAAAAAAAAACGAATTATAATTTCCAAAATTTTTTCTGAAAAGTTTTTTTCGTTTTTTTTTTGTTTTTGAAAAAATTTTTTTGTGGAAATTTTATTTTTTTAAATTTAAATTTTTTTAAAAATTTCGTTTCGTATTTTTTTTAAATTGTGTTCTGATCCTTTATTTTATTTTAATTACTTTTTTTAAATTTTTTTGAAGAGGTCTTCCTTGTAAATTTTATTATTTAGAGTTTTAAAAAGTTTTTGTCAATTTTTTATTTGATCTAAAATTATTTTTGGAAAATTTAAAAAAATTTTTTAACAAAGTATTTTGAAGATTTCATTAACATTATGTTTTTAATTTATCTTTTCTTTTACTTTTTTATATTTTTTTTGATCAGATAATTTAAAAAAAAAATTGTCATATTTTCAAAAAATGTTACATAATAAAATTTTCAAAAAAATGTCAAAAAAATATTTTGAAAAAAAAATTTCAAAAAATATTTTTTTTTAATTTTGAAACAAATTTTAAAAAGAATTTGAATTTTGACATTTTTTTCTGAAAATTTTTAAATTTATTTTACATTTCTCAAATTTATTTATGAATTTTTTTGTAAATATTGCAAATTTTTTTAAACTTCATTTCATATATTTTTTTTTTATATTTTTTGTCTTTTTAATTTCTTGTCATTTTTATTAAATTTTTTTGAAAATATATATTTTTTTTAATTTTCGAAAAAATTTTTTTTAATTTTTTATTTTTCTTAGATTTATATTCCGGTTCCAAAACTCGTGGTTCCCGGTCCAAAACTCCGAGTTCCAGGACCAAAGCTCCGGGTTCCGAGTCCAACACTCCGGGTTCCGTTTCCAACACTCCGGGTTCCGTGCCCAAAACTCCGGGTTCCATGCCCAAAACTCTGGGTTCCGTGTCCAAAACTACGGGTTCCGGGTCCAAAGCTCCGGGTTCGAGGCCCAAAGCTACGGGTTCCGGGTACAAAAGTCCGGGTTCCGGTTCCAAACTCGGGGTTCCCGGTCCAAAACTCCGTCTTCCGGGTCCAAAGCTCCGGGTACCGTGTCCAAAACTCCATTTTCCGGGTTCAACACTCCGGGTTCCGGGTCCAACACTCTGGGTTCCGGGCTCAAAACTCCAGGTTCCGGGCCAAAACTCCGGGTTCCGGGTACAAAACTCCAGGTTCCGGTTCGCATACTCCGTGCAGTATTCCAAAACTCCGGGTTGCGGGACAAAAACTCCGGGTTCCTGGTCCAAAACTCCGTGTTCCGGGTCCAAAACTCCCGGTCGCGTTACCAAAACTACGGGTTCCGGGTGGAAAACTCCGGGTTCCGGGTCAAAGACTCCGGGTCCCTGGTGGAAAACTCCGGGTTCCGGGCCCAAAACACCGGGTTCTGGTGTGACAAACTCCGGGTTCTGGTCGCAATCTCCTGGTCCCGATTTGGAAATTCCGTGTCCCGTTCCCTAAACCCCGGGTTCCGTGTCCAAAACTCCGCGGTCCGTTCTCAATCTCCGGGTTCCGGGTTCAAACTCCGGGTTCCGGGCGGAAAACGCCGGGTTCCGGTCCAAATCTCCAGGTTCCTGGCCCAAAACTCCGGGTTCCGCGTACAACACTCCGGGTTCCGGGTCCAAAACTCCGGGTTCCCGTTCTCAAGCTCCGTGTTCCGGATTCCAAACTCCGGGTTCCAGTTCGCCAACTCCAGGTACCATTCCAAAACTCCGGGTTCTCGGTTTGTAAACTCCGGTTCCAAAACTACGGTATCCGGTTCCAAAACTCCGGGTTCTGGGTCCAAAACTCCGGGGTTCCGGTTTCAAAACTCCGGTTCCGGTTCCCAAACTCCGGTTTCCGTTTCCCAAACTCCAGGTTCCGAGTCACAAACTCCGGGTTCCGCGTCACAAACTGCGGGTTTCGAGTCAAAAACTGCGGATTCCGGTTCCGAAAAACCGCTTCAAGTTACGAAACTCCGGGTCCCGGTTGCTAAACTCCGGGTTCCGGTGCTAAACTCCAGATTCCGTTTTCCAGTATATGGGTGCTGTTCCCAAAATCAGGGCTACAAACACCGGTTTTTCGGGTCCCAAAGTCGGGTTCGTAACCCAAAATGCGGGTTCCTGTCACAAACTCATGTTCCTAAACAAAACTGAGATTCAAGAAACAAATTGAAAAAAATTAAGAAAGATTTCCATAAATTCTATTTTGAAAAAATAATTTAAAACACTGAAAAAAATGTTTTCAAAAAAATTTTTTTTTTAATTTTTACAAAAAATATAAAAATGTCAAAATTTTTTAAATTTTAAATAATAAAATTTCGTAAATAACTTTTGAAAAAAATTTCAAAAAAACAATAAATATAAATCTAAGAAAGTTTAAAAAATTAAAAAAAATTTTTCGAAAATTAAAAAAATATATATTTTCAAAAAAATTTAATAAAAATGACAAGAAATTAAAAAAAAAATAAAAAAAAAAAATAAAAAAATATGAAATGAAGTTTAAAAAAATTTGCAATATTTACAAAAAAATTCATAAATAAATTTGAGAAAAGTAAAATAAATTAAAAAATTTTCAGAAAAAAAATTTCAAAATTCAAATTCTTTTTAAAATTTGTTTCAAAATTTAAAAAAAAATATTTTTTGAAAAATTTTTTTTTCAAAATATTTTTTTGACAATTTTTTGAAAATTTTATTATGTAACATTTTTTGAAAATATGACAATTTTTTTTGAAAAATTATGTTCAAAAAAAAAATATAAAAAAAGTAAAAGAAAAGATAAATTAAAAACATAATGTTAATGAAATCTTCAAAATACTTTGTTAAAAAAATTTTTTAATTTTCCAAAAATAATTTTAGGTCAAATAAAAAAATGACAAAAAATATTCAAAACTCTAAATAATAAAATTTACAAGGAAAACCTCTTCAAAAAAATTAAAAAAAGTAATTAAAATAAAATAAAAGATCAGAACAGAATTTAAAAAAATTACGAAACGAAATTTTTAAAAAAATTTAAATTTAAAAAAATAAAAAATTTTCACAAAAAATTTATTTTCAAAAAACAAAAAAAAAAAAATGAAAAAAACATTTCAGAAAAAATTTTGGAAAATAAAATCCTTTTTTTTTTTAATTTTTTGAAAGTATTTATTTTAAATTTGTTTTCCAAAATTTTTTTTAAATTTTTTAATATCAATTTGCAAATTCATTTGTAAAATAAGATTTTTTGAAAATTTCATTATTTAACATTTTTTGAAAATATTTTGATAATTTTTTAATTGTTTTTGTAAAATTAAAAAAAAAGATTTTCAAATTTTAAAAAAATCTTAAATAGGCCTAATAAAATTTTCAAAAAATTAAAAAAAAATCTTTAAAAAAAATTTCGAGGGTATAAAGAAATTTTTAAAAGGAATTTCAATTTTGAAAATTATTTTGTAATAATTATATTTTTTAAGTTTTATTTTGAAATTTATTTCTGAATTTTTTAAAAATATTTCTCTCAAATTTTTTAAAAAATCATTTCTAATTTTTTCATTTTTTTGTAAAATTCAAAAAATTTGTTGAAAATACAAATCGTGACCAGGAGTTTTAGACCGGAACCCGGAGTTTGCGACACCAGAGCCCGGAGTTTTGGAATTCTGCCCGGAGTATGCGAACTGTAACCCGGAGTTTTGGACCCGGAACACGGAGTTTTGGGCACGCAACCCGGAGTTTTGGGCCCTGAACAGGAGTTTTGGACCCGGAACCAGGAGTTTTGGACCCGGAACCCGGAGTGTTGGACCCGGAACCCGGAGTTTTGTGAACGGGACCGGGAGTTTTGGACCCGGAACCCGGAGTTTTGGACTAGAAACCCGGAATTTATGTCCCGCAACCCGGAGTTTTGGAGTACTGCCCGGAGTATGTGAACTGGAACCTGGAGTTTCGGACCCGGAACCCGGAGTTTTAGACTAGGAACCCGGAGTTTTAAGCCGGAACCCGGAGTTTGTGCCCGGAACCCACCGTTTTTGACCCGGAACCCGGAGTTTTGGACCCGGAGCTTTGGAGGCCGGAACCCGGAGTTTTTGAACCGGAACCCGTAGTTTTGGACACGGAACCCGTAGTGTTGGACCCGGAACCCGGAACTTTGGACCCGGAACCCGGAGTGTTGGACCCATAACCCGGAGTATTGGACCCGGAACCCGGAGATTTGGAATACTACCCGGAGTATGCGAAGAGGAACCCGGAGATTTTGACCCGGTACCCGAATTTTTGACCCGGAACTCGCAGCATTGGGCCTCGAACCCGGAGTTTTGGACCCGGAACCCGTAGTTTTGGACACGGAACCCGGAGTTTTGCGCCAGGAACCCGGAGTTTTGTGCCAGGAACCCGGAGTGTTGGACCCGGAACACGGAGCTTTGGACCTGCAAATTGTAGTTTTGGACCTGGAACCCAGAGTTTTGGAACCGGAACCCGGAGTTTTGGACCCGGAAGCCGGAGTTTTCGACCCGGAACCCGGAGTTTCCAAACCGGCTCAGGAGTTTGTGACCGGAACCCGTATTTTTGAACCCGGAACCCGGAGTTTGGACCCGGAAGCCCGGAGTTTCCAAACCGGCTCAGGAGTTTGTGACCGGAACCAGGAGTTTGGGAATCAAAACCCTAAGTTTCGGAAGCGGAACCCTGAGTTTTGGACTCGGAACCGAGAGTTTTGGACCCAGAACCTAGAGTTTTGGAACGGAGCCAGGAGTTTTGGACCCGAAACCCGGAGTGTTGGAACGGAACCCGGAGTTTTGGACCCGGAACCCGGAGTGTTGGACCAGGAACCCGGAGTTTTGGACCAGGAATCCGGAGTTTTGGACCCGTAACCCGGAGTTTCGGACCCGGAACCCGGAGTTTTAGACTAGGAACCCGGAGTTTTGAACCCGGAGCTTTGGAGGCCGGAACCCGGAGTTTTTGAACCGGAACCCGTAGTTTTGGACACGGAACCCGTAGTGTTGGACCCGGAACCCGGAACTTTGGACCCGGAACCCGGAGTGTTGGACCCATAACCCGGAGTATTGGACCCGGAACCCGGAGATTTGGAATACTACCCGGAGTATGCGAAGAGGAACCCGGAGATTTTGACCCGGTACCCGAATTTTTGACCCGGAACCCGCAGCATTGGGCCTCGAACCCGGAGTTTTGGACCCGGAACCCGTAGTTTTGGACATGGAACCCGGAGTTTTGCGCCAGGAACCTGGAGTTTTGGGCCCGGAACCCGGAGTGTTGGACCCGGAACCCGGAGCTTTGGACCTGCAACTCGTAGTTTTGGACATGGAACCCCGAGTTTTGGAACCGGAACCCGGAGTTTTGGACCCGGAAGCCGGAGTTTTGGACCCGGAATCCGGAGTTTCCAAACCGGTTCAGGAGTTTGTGACCGGAACCCGGATTTTTGAACCCGGAACCCGGAGTTTGGACCCGGAAGCCCGGAGTTTCCAAACCGGCTCAGGAGTTTGTGACCGGAACCAGGAGTTTGGGAATCAAAACCCTAAGTTTCGCAAGCGGAACCCTGAGTTTTGGACCCGGAAGCGAGAGTTTTGGACCCAGAACCTAGAGTTTTGGAACGGAGCCAGGAGTTTTGGACCCGAAACCCGGAGTGTTGGAACGGAACCCGGAGTTTTGGACCCGGAACCCAGAGTGTTGGAACAGGAACCCGGAGTTTTGGAACAGGAATCCGGAGTTTTGGAATACTGCACTGAGTATGCGAACAGAAACCCGGAGGTTTGGACCCGGAACCCGAATATTTGACCCGGAACCCGGAGCTCTGGGCCTCTAACCCGGAGTTTTGCACCCGGAACCCGGAGTTTTGGACACGGACCCGGAGTTTTGGGCCCGGAACCCGGAGTATTCGGCCCGGATCCCGGTGTGTTGGACTCGGAACCCGGAGTTTTGGACCTGGAACTCGTAGTTTTGGACCCGGAAAACGGAGTTTTGTACCGGGAACCCCGAATTTTGGAACCGGAACCCGGAGTTTTGGACCAGGAACGCGGAGTTTTGGACCAGGAACCCGGAGTGTTGGACCCGGAACCCGGAGCTTTGGTCCTGGAACCCGAAATGTTGTACCCGGAACCCGGAGTTTTGGGAACGGGACCCGGAGTTTTGGACCAGGAACGCGGAGTTTTGGACTAGGAACCCGGAGATTTGGACCAGAAAACCTTTGTTTTGGAACGGGAACCCGAATTTTTGGACCTGGAACCCGGACTTTTGGACCCGGAACCCGAAGTGTTGGACCCGGAACCCGGAGTGTTGGACCCATAACCCGGAGTTTTGGACCAGGAACCCGGAATTTTGGGCCCGGAAGCCGGAATTTTTGGTCCCGGAACCCGGAGTGTTGGACGCGGAATCCGGAGCTTTGGACCGTGGGATCCCGAGTTTTGGAACCGGAACCCGGAGTTTTGGACCCGGAACCTGTAGTTTTGGACCCGGAACCCGGAGTTTTTGTCCCGGAGCCCGGAGTTTCCAAACCGGCTCAGGAGTTTGTGACCGGAACCCGGAATTTTTGGACCTGGAATCCGGAGTTTTGTACCCGGAAACCCGGAGTTTCCAAACCGGCTGAGGAGTTTGTGACCGGAACCCGAATTTTTGACCCGGAACCCGGAGTTTTGTATCCGGTACCCGGAGCTTTGGGCCTCGAACCCGGAGTTTTGGACCCGGAAACCGGAGTTTTGGACCCGGAAAACGGTGTTTTGGACACGGAACTCAGAGCGTTGGACCCGGAACGCGGAGCTTTGCAAAAGGAACCCGGAGCTTTGGACCTGGATCTCGGAGTTTTGGACATGGAACTCGGAGTTTTGGACCCGGAACAGGGAGTTTTGGACCGGGAACCCCGAGTTTTGGAACCGGAACCCGGAGTTTTGGACCCGGAACCAGGAGTTTTGGACCCGGAACCAGGAGTTTTGGACCCGGAACCCGGAGTTTCCGAACCGACTCAGGCGTATGTGAGCGGAACCCGGAGTT
Source organism: Periplaneta americana (assembly GCF_040183065.1). Classification (NCBI taxonomy): domain Eukaryota; kingdom Metazoa; phylum Arthropoda; class Insecta; order Blattodea; family Blattidae; genus Periplaneta; species Periplaneta americana. The sequence goes on from NC_091120.1 coordinate 16,804,259, forward strand.
TGGGAACCAAAACCCTAAGTTTCGCCACCGGAACCCGGAGTTTTGGACCCGGAACCGAGAGTTTTGGAAAGGAACCCGGAGTTTTGGAACGGAACCCGGAGTTTTGGACCCGGAACCCGGAGTTTTGAACCGGAACCCGTAGTTTTTGACCGGAGTTTCCAAACCGGTTCAGGAGTTTGTGACCGAAACCCAGAGTTTGGGAACCAAAACCCTGAGTTTTGGACCCGGAACCGAGAGTTTTGGTCCCAGAATCCTGAATTTTGGGACGGAGACCGTAGTTTTTGACCCGAAACCCGGAGTGTTGGAACGGAACCCGGAGTTTTGACCCCGAACCTGGAGTTTTGTACCCGGGACCCGGATTTTTCGACCGGAAAGCTGGAGTTTTGGACCGGGAACCCGGAGTTTTGGACCTGGAACCAGGAGTTTTGGACCCTGAATCCGGAGTGTTGGACCCGGAACCCGGTTGTTGGATCCATTACCTGGAGTTTTGGACCCGGAACCCGGAGTTTTGGAATACTGCCCGGAGTATGCGAACAGGAACCCGGAGGTTTGGACCCGGAACCCGAATTTGTGACCCGGAACCCGTTGCTTTGGACCTCGAACCCGGAGCTTTGGACCCGGAACCCGTAGTTTTGGACACGGAACCCGGAGTTTTGGGCACGGTACATGGAGATTTGGGCCCGGAACCCGGAGTGTTGGACCCGGAACACGGAGCTTTGGTCCTGGAACTCGGAGTTTTGGACGCGGAACACGGAGCTTTGGACCGGGAACCACGAGTTTTGGAACCGGAACCCGGAGTTTTGGACCCGGAACCCGGAGTTTTGGATCCGGAACCCGGAGTTTTGGACCCGGAACCCGTAGTTTCGAAACCGGCTCAGGAGTTTGTGACCGGAACCCGGAGTTTTGGACCCGGAACTCGGAGTTTTGGACCCGGAACTCGGAGTTTTGGACCCGGAAACCCGGAGTTTCCAAACCGGCTAAGGAGTTTGTGACCGGAACCCGAATTATTGACCCGGAACTCGGAGTTTTGTACCCGGAACCCGGAGTTTTCGACCGGGAACCCGGAGTGTTTGGACCCGGAAAACGGAGTTTTGGACACGGAACTCAGAGTGTTGGACCCGGAACTCGGAGTTTTGGACCTGGAACCCGGAGTTTGCGATACCAGAACCCGGAGTTTTGGAATACTGCCCGGAGTTTGGGAACCGGAACCCTAAGTTTCGGAACTGGAGTTTTGAACCCGGAGTTTGGGAACAGGTAACCGGAGCTTTGGAACCGGTACCCAGAGTTCGGCAGCCCGGAATTTCCAACCTGGGACCAGGGGTTCGTGACCGGAACCCGGAGTTTGCGACCGCAGAACCCGGAGTTTTGGAATACTGCCCGGAGTTTGGGAACTGGAACCTGGAGTTTGGAATCCCGAATCCGGAGCTTTGGATCCGCAACCCGGAGTTTAGAGGGAACTATACCCGGAATTTGGGAACCGGAACCCGAAGCTTTGCATCCCTGCCCGGAATTTGAAAACCGAAACCCGGAGATAGGATTCATACCCGGAGTTTAGGGTTTTATACGTAATCAAATTCTGTGTGGATTACATTCTTGGATTGCATATGTGATCCAATTATGGATGGATTACGTATGAAATCCAAATCCGTGGAATACATGTATAATCCAATTATGGATGGATTACATGACATCCAAATCTGTGTGGATTAGATATGTAATCCAATTATGGAAGGATTACATGTGCAATCCAAATACGTGGATTACATGTGATCCAATTGTGGATGGATTACATAAGCCAAATCTGAGTGGATTACATATGTAATCCAATTATGGATGGATTACATACGTACTCTAAATCTGAGTGGATTACATATGTAATCCAATTATGGATGGATTACATGTGCAACCCAATAAATTGTAGATGGATTACATACGTAATCAAAATCTGAGTGGATTACATATGTAATCCAATTATGGATGGATTACATGTGCAATCCAAACCTGTGTGGATTACATATGTAATCCAATTATGGATGGATTACATACGTAATCCAAATCTGTGTGGATTACATATGTAATCCAATTATGGATGGATTACATACGTAATCAAAATCTGAGTGGATTACATATGTAATCCAATTATGGATGGATTACATGTGCAATCCAAACCTGTGTGGATTACATATGTAATCCAATTATGGATGGATTACATACGTACTCCAAATCTGAGTGGATTACATATGTAATCCAATTATGGATGGATTACATACGTAATCCAAATCTGTGTGGGTTACATATGTAATCCAATTATGGATGGATTACAGATGTAATCCAATTACAGATGGATTACATACGTAATCCAAATCTGAGTGGATTACAATTACAATTATGGATGGATTACATACGTAATCCAAATCTGTGTGGATTACATATGTAATCCAATTATAGATGGATTACGTACGTAATCCAAATCTGTGTGGATTACATATGTAATCCAATTATGGATGGATTACAGATGTAATCCAATTACAGATGGATTACATACGTAATCCAAATCTGTGTGGATTACAATTACAATTATGGATGGATTACATACGTAATCCAAATCTGTGTGGATTACATATGTAATCCAATTATAGATGGATTACGTACGTAATCCAAATCTGTGTGGATTACATATGTGATCCAATTATGGATGGATTACATGTGGAATCCAATTATAAATGGATTACATACGTAATCCAAATCTGTGTGTATTACATGTGTAATCCAATTATGTATGGATTACATACGTAATCCAAATCTGTGTTGATTACATACGTAATCCAATTATGGATGGATTACATATGTGATCGAAATACGTGGATTACATATGTGATCCATTGGTGGATGGATTACATACGAGATTGGAAACCGGAACCCGGAGTATGGTAACCGGAACGTGGAGTTTGGAATCCGGAACCGGGAATATGGGATCCGCAACCCTCGGTTTGGGACCCGGAGTTTGGGAACCGGAGCCCGGAATTTGGGAACCAAAACCCGTACTTTGGAACCCGGATTTTTTGAACCGGAACCCGGAGTTTGGGAACCGGAACCAGGAGTTTGGGTGTCCACCCGTAACCTGAGTCCTGAACCCGGAACTCGCTGTCCTGGACCCGGAAGACAGTGTTGTCCCAGAGCCCTAACTGGAACTGGTTTTTCTTTATCCAGGTCTGCGAGTCTTGGACCCGGAACGCAAAGTAGTTTTCCCGGGAACCCGGAACCCTGAAAGCGGAGGCCTGCACATAGATCCCGGCATCCTGGCCGAAGTCGACGACGAAAAGGAAGTACATGAAGACGGCGGAGACGAGACGATTTCGACGACGAGACGAAGTAGACGACGATGACGAGATGAAGTGGAAGACGACGAGACCTAGATGACTTTTCAACTACGAAGAGACGAAGTCGATAATGCCACCTAGACGAAATTAGACGGGACGAAGTCGACGACGACGGGAATATTTTCATAGTCCACTTCGGGTCGCGGCGATGTCATGGATGAATTGTAATACGATGCGTAACTTACTCAGTGTTCCGTAACACATGCTTGAGACGCTAATGTAGGAACTGATCTTGTTGCCATCTGTTGGACGGACTAGAACTTTTTACATCTAGCAGCGCACCAAGTAGCGAAAACAAAAACTAATTACTCTATGCATTTAGCAGAGCACCTGGTGACGAAAATGTTAAACTATGTAGAAAAATATTTCTCATCGATATTCCCAACCCAATTTGAAAGGAAACATTTGCATTTTTATTCCTCACAGCATCTTCCACTGAAAATTCTTACCGGAGCCAACAGGAACGGATAATTAGAGAACTCCGGGTAATCTCTCCAACACGTAGTTCTAATGTTCACCACCCACGACGTCGTGCGCTGATCATCTTATTTGAACCCCCTTCCGTCAGATAATGCTGAACGTAGTTTCGCATCCTATTTTCTATTCATCCATGGCGATGTTACACAATGCATGTTCTTGTTGAAGCAGTTCCGGAACTATGGTACTAATTCATATCTGCGTCTCATAAACCAGCTGTAGAGTGCTTGCTCAATGAATCGAAGGTTCTGAGTTCGGGCCTTGTTCAAGTTTTCATTTTATTTTTTAATCGTTCTTCAGCGATATAAATAATATTCAAATTATCAATCATATTCTGTTCACGTTCTGTAAGCGATATAATTAATACTCAATTTATAATTTTTTGTATTCTATTTTCGTTCTTTAGCAATATAAATAATATTCACGTTATTTATATTCTGTTATCGTTCTTTAACTGTATAAATAATATTCAAGTAATCATTTACATTCTCTCTTCGTTCTTTAGCGTTATAAATATATTCAATTTACTAGGATTGGTGGACAAGTATATTCCAACAAAAAGTCTTCCTTATCTGGACACTCCGAAATGAGGAGTGATTTTTTGAGTGACGTGGGAGTGTTTAACATTGACTTAGGACTGACAGGAGTGATTTGGGAGTAACTTGAGTGTGAATCGAGAGTGACTTAAGAGTGACTCAAAACTGACTTTTTAAAGTGTGACTTGGGAGTGTTGTAAGATTAATTTGGAAGTGATTTGGGAATGAATCGAGATTGACTTCGGAGTGAATGAAGAGTGACTAGGGAGAAAATCGAGAGTGACTTCATAGTAAGTTAGGTAAGAGTGAATCGAGTCATGTGTGTGTTAACTGATTTATGAGAGTTTTAAAATTGACTTTGGACTTATCGAGAGTGTATTAAGAATGACTTAGGAGTGACATAAATATTTGGGAGTGACTAGGCACTGACTTCGGAGTGAATCGAGATTGACTATGGAGTATATCTAGAGCGATTCATGTGCAAATCGAGAATGACTTTTGAGTGACTTAAGAGGGAACCGAGAGTGATAGGGAGTGACTAAAGAGTGAATACGGAGAGACTTAGGTGTGACTTAAGATCGACTCGACAATGAATGGAAAGTGACTTAAGAGTGATTTGGGAGTGACTTGCAAGTGTTTAGGATTAACGCGAGAGCGAGTTAAGAGTGACCTGGGTGTGACTAGAGTGAATTGAGAATAAATATTTTTCAGACAGGTTTCAGTACTGTATTTTGTTATATTATTTGTCAAACAAAATCTAATGTGAAGTACTCTGATTCAAACAAAGTTCGATAATGTAATTTTTCCGTAACTTCAAACTGCATTTCGAATATTTTAAAGCAAGAGAGTACGATGCAATGTTCAATCGTTAGTATCAATGTTACTGTAAGTTCATTACAAAATAATGATCAAAATAAAATGTTGCATTCATAGTGATATGCATCTTATTATGTTTAGATTTATGATTCTATAATAAACCCCATCCAAACCCCAACGATAGACAAGGGCCGCAGCGGTCTGATCCATATTCAATAGGTACTACAGCCGTCAGGAGATCTGTAGAGCTCGCGAAAAAAAGTGGGATGCTGACAGCCATATGGACTGCCTTCACGCACAAAAAATATAGATAGCAGACCCTAGGGACCACTCAGGCGCTGGACGTGTTAAGTCCTATTCACACCAGACTGAAATCTAGTCATACACATGTGTAGTTAGCCTCAATTGCAATGTAAGGTATGAACTCAATGACGTATATGCATGTTATGTTAGCTCACTAGTTAAGTATAAAGTGCAGATCGCTTCCAAGCAAAGAGTCCAAGGGAAGCATTCCTGCTTCATGTCGCTTTGTTCATACTGACATTACTTTACTGTCATAAAATACAAAGTATACAGGCGTAGTCAACATTTATATTCAAATGTATATTTAAAAATTATCATCAACATTATACAATATACTTCATAAATATATCCTGTTTCTACATTGCTTATAACGCCACTCATGTAATGTTGTAGTCACTACAGTGAGGGTTATTCATTACACATTGCGTCTCCATAATCTATTCCTTCAACACCTTCTCTTTACGAAACACTAGACATAATGACGTCAACATTTTATACTGTGAGCCTCCTATTAACAGTTGTAATATGTTGGGTACTGAAAATCATTGACAATGAAATTAGCCTTTATGCAATTTACAGTATGTCTCTTATAGTTAAGAATTATTTCTCCTCTATTCCTTTATACATATTACACACACACGTATTTATAGTGCAATTAAGCTGTTTAATACATTTCATGAAATAAACTGGTATTATTTAACTAAACCACTCATTATTTCAAACTTCCCTTCTCCTCACATTGCAACTCTTTACGTGTCCAGCTGTAGCATGTCACGAGGACAGTGCTGCCAATATGACCACACCAGTCTGCGACATGAAGGGAACATCACTGTCAGGCACTCCAGCGACATACTGCCATCTACCCGAGGAATCAGCCTGCAAACATAAGCAAAAGCAATGTTACAGCTCTAATATCTCTATGTTTTAAATCAACAATGCAACAAAGACATCATGAAATACATAAACAAGGCAAAAACAAATGAAGAATGCCAAAGGAAAAATATTCATAACATATCCCACATTTATATCAGTACAATCATGGAATTCAATAACTACATTCAATTTAAAATAAATAATAATATCGGTTTGCAACATAGCCACAATTTTGAACTTGGACTTGGTATCTCAGTGAAGTTTTTTGCCCAATTTTAAATCTATATTTCGTCCGTTGCAAGGATAATAAATGTCAGAAAATGTGAAATACGAGAAACAGACACTGCAGATGGTGTAAGGTATCCAAAGTACAATGCGATTATTACTACAAAAATGTCCAAATAATTACGAGACTATTTAGATAATGAGTAAAAATTACATATTTTTTAAAAAATATAAAAAAATGAGCTTCCAGATGAGACAAAAAACCACTAAATGCCAAAATTTTGAAAAAATCTCACGTTTCATAAGTCGATGCATACCTAATGGCAAACAACAATCAGTTTCAAGAGGAATTATATCACTGCAAGGAATAAAAAATGCACAGCTGAAAAGCACGAGCCTACGAAAAAGTGCAAGGGATTTGATCGATTTTATTCGTGAATATTAGTGAATATGCGGGGATGCTACAGTGAAAAGCGCGGGTCTCTGAGCACCTTCGTTCTACTCGTGTAGAGAAAATTCTGTTTTTGGAAGCCCAAAATGACCACTTTTTTTAAATATCACGGTCCCTACCGTCCATATGCCTTGGGACAGAGAGTTGTCTCTTATACTAAAGATAGACTTCGTGAAGATCTATTCGCTGCATTTATCAGATTTCTTGTCACTACGTATACGGCGGAGATAAGGCGCCGAGAATGTAGGCGCAATAGAAGTTTATAAGCCTTGGTGTTTTTTCTCGATAATCAGTTTGTGTTCGAGATTCCCATTTTCATGGTATCGTGTCCGAAGTAAGTCAAGGGGGAACAGAATACATTCCGTTCCTCGATATGGCCATTATTTCCGGAAATAATGGCCATAACGAGGAACGGGATGCGGCCCTGTATTCCACCTTGACTTACTTCTTACACGATAGCATCGAATTGGCAATCGCGAACACTTTCTGATTTTCGAGACATTCGAGACATTCTGGCGGCCATAACTCCGCAGTACTTGTGGTCACAACAAAGCCGATGAGTGCGTTGAATACAGCTCGTCGACTTCTATCTCCAGTATAAAGGACAACTTTCTATCCCCCTGCGTTTGGACGGGAGAGGCCGGCAAAATTTCCAAAAATGGTCATTTTGACCTTCCGAAACAGACTTTTCTCTACACAAGGAAAACAGCGGCTTAGAGGCCCGCCCTTTTAACTGTAGCATCCACGCATCTTCGCCAGTAATCACCGCAAAAATCCGGCAAATCCGCCGCACTTTTTTCTAGCCTTAATTTTTGGGTACCTGAAATATTTCAGCCTCTAATTCCGGAAATAATGGCCATAACGAGGAACGGGATGCGGCCCTGTATTCCACCTTGACTTACTTCTTACACGATAGCATCGAATTGGCAATCGCGAACACTTTCTGATTTTCGAGAAAAAAAGGGGAAGGGTTTAAACCACCCTTCCGCCGACATTCTGGCGGCCATAACTCCGCAGTACTTGTGGTCACAACAAAGCCGATGAGTGCGTTGAATACAGCTCGTCGACCTCTATCTCCAGTATAAAGGACAACTCTCTATCCCCCTGCGTTTGGACGGGAGAGGCCGGCAAAATTTCAAAAAATGGTCATTTTGACCTTCCAAAACAGACTTTTCTCTACACTAGGAAAACGAAGCGGCTCAGAGGCCCGCCCTTTTAACTGTAGCATCCCCGCATCTTCGCCAGTAATCACCGCAAAAATCCGACAAATCCGCCGCACTTTTTTCTAGCCTTAATTTTTGGGTACCTGAAATATTTCAGCCTCTAATTCCGGAAATAATGGCCATAACGAGGAACGGGATGCGGCCCTGTATTCCACCTTGACTTACTTCTTACACGATAGCATCGAATTGGCAATTGCGAACACTTTCTGATTTTCGAGAAAAAAAGGGGAACCACCCTTCCGCCGACGTTCTGGCGGCCATAACTCCGCAGTACTTGTGGTCACAACAAAGCCGATGAGTGCGTTGAATACAGCTCGTCGAACTCTATCTCCAGTATAAAGGACAACTTTCTATCCCCCTGCGTTTGGACGGGAGAGGCCGGCAAAATTTCCAAAAATGGTCATTTTGACCTTCCAAAACAGACTTTACTCTACACAAGGAAAACAGCGGCTCAGAGGCCCGCCCTTTTAACTGTAGCATCCACCCATCTTCGCCAGTAATCACCGCAAAAATCCGGCAAATCCGCCGCACTTTTTTCTAGCCTTAATTTTTGGGTACCTGAAATATTTCAGCCTCTAATTCCGGAAATAATGGCCATAACGAGGAACGGGATGCGGCCCTGTATTCCTCCTTGACTTACTTCTTACACGATAGCATCGAATTGGCAATCGCGAACACTTTCTGATTTCCGCCGACATTCTGGCGGCCATAACTCCGCAGTACTTGTGGTCACAACAAACCCGATGAGAGCGTTGAATACAGCTCGTCGACCTCTATCTCCAGTATAAAGGACAACTCTCTATCCCCCTGCGTTTGGACGGGAGAGGCCGGCAAAATTTCCAAAAATGGTCATTTTGACCTTCCAAAACAGACTTTTCTCTACACAAGGAAAACGAAGCGGATCAGAGGCCCGCCCTTTTTAACTGTAGCATCCGGGCATCTTTGCCAGTAATCACCGCAAAAATCCGGCAAATCCGCCGCACTTTTTTCTAGCCTTAATTTTTGGGTACCTGATATATTTCAGCCTCTAATTCCGGAAATAATGGCCATAAAGAGGAACGGGATGCGGCCCTGCATTCCACCTGGACTTACTTCTTACACGATACCATCGAATTGGCAATCGCGAACACTTTCTGATTTTCGAGAAAAAAAGGGGAAGGGTTTAAACCACCCTTCCGCCGACGTTCTGGCGGCCATAACTCAGCAGTACTTGTGGTCACAACAAAGCCGATGAGTGCGTTGAATACAGCTCGTCGAACCCTATCTCCAGTATAAAGGACAACTTTCTATCCCCCTGCGTTTGGACGGGAGAGGCCGGCAAAATTTCCAAAAATGGTCATTTTGACCTTCCAAAACAGACTTTTCTCTACACAAGGAAACAGCGGCTCAGAGGCCCGCCCTTTTAACTGTAGCATCCACGCATCTTCGCCAGTAATCACCGCAAAAATCCGGCAAATCCGCCGCACTTTTTTCTAGCCTTAATTTTTGGGTACCTGAAATATTTCAGTCTCTAATTCCGGAAATAATGGCCATAACGAAGAACGGGATGCGGCCCTGTATTCCACCTTGACTTACTTCTTACACGATAGCATCGAATTGGCAATCGCGAACACTTTCTGATTTTCGAGAAAAAAAGGGGAAGGGTTTAAACCACCCTTCCGCCGACGTTCTGGCGGCCATAACTCCGCAGTACTTGTGGTCACAACAAAGCCGATGAGTGCGTTGAATACAGCTCGTGGAACTCTATCTCCAGTATAAAGGACAACTCTCTATCCCCCTGCGTTTGGACGGGAGAGGCCGGCAAAATTTCAAAAAATGGTCATTTTGACTTCCAAAACAGACTTTTCTCTACACAAGGAAAACGAAGCGGCTCAGAGGCCCGCCCTTTTAACTGTAGCATCCCCGCATCTTTGCCAGTAATCACCGCAAAAATCCGGCAAATCCGCCGCACTTTTTTCTAGCCTTAATTTTTGGGTACCTGAAATATTTCAGCCTCTAATTCCGGAAATAATGGCCATAAAGAGGAACGGGATGCGGCCCTGTATTCCACCTGGACTTACTTCTTACACGATAGCATCGAATTGGCGATCGCGAACACTTTCTGATTTTCGAGAAAAAAAGGGGAAGGACCACCCTTCCGCCGACGTTCTTGCCGCCATAACTCCGCACTACGTGTAGTGACAACAAAGCCGATGAGTGCGTTGAATACAGCTCGTCGAACTCTATCTCCAGTATAAAGGACAACTCTCTATCCTCCTGCGTTTGGACGGGAGAGGCCGGCAAAATTTCAAAAAATGGTCATTTTGCCCTTCCAAAACAGACTTTTTTCTACACAAGGAGAACGAAGCGACTCAGAGGCCCGCCCCTTTAACTGTAGCATCCTACACCTTATCTAGTAATCACCGCTAATATCCGGCAAATCCGCCGCACTTTTTTCTAGCCTTAATTTTTGGGTACCTGAAATATTTGAGTCTCTAATTCCTGAAATAATGGCCATACCGAGGAACGGGATGCGGCCCTGTATTCCCCCTTGACTTGCTTCTTACACGATAGCATCAAAATGGCAATCGCGAACACTTTCTGATTTTCGAGAAAAAAAGGGGACCACCCTTCCGCCGACATTCTTGCCGCCATAACTCCGCACTACGTGTAGTGACAACAAAGCCGATGAGTGCGTTGAATACAGCTCGTCGAACTCTATCTCCAGTATAAAGGACAACTCTCTATCCTCCTGCGTTTGGACGGGAGAGGCCGGCAAAATTTCAAAAAATGGTCATTTTGCCCTTCCAAAACAGACTTTTTTCTACACAAGGAGAACGAAGCGACTCAGAGGCCCGCCCTTTTAACTGTAGCATCCTCGCACCTTATCTAGTAATCACCGCTAATATCCGGCAAATCTGCCGCACTTTTTTCTAGCCTTAATTTTTGGGTACCTGAAATATTTGAGTCTCTAATTCCTGAAATAATGGCCATACCGAGGAACGGGATGCGGCCCTGTATTCCCCCTTGACTTGCTTCTTACACGATAGCATCAAAATGGCAATCGCGAACACTTTCTGATTTTCGAGAAAAAAAGGGGAAGGGTTTAGACCACCCTTCCGCCGACCTTCTTGCCGCCATAACTCCGCACTACGTGTAGTGACAACAAAGCCGATGAGTGCGTTGAATACAGCTCGTCGAACTCTATCTCCAGTATCAAGGACAACTCTCTATCCTCCTGCGTTTGGACGGGAGAGGCCGGCAAAATTTCAAAAAATGGTCATTTTGCCCTTCCAAAACAGACTTTTTTCTACACAAGGAGAACGAAGCGACTCAGAGGCCCGCCCTTGTAACTGTAGCATCCTCGCACCTTATCTAGTAATCACCGCTAATATCCGGCAAATCCGCCGCACTTTTTTCTAGCCTTAATTTTTGGGTACCTGAAATATTTGAGTCTCTAATTCCTGAAATAATGGCCATACCGAGGAACGGGATGCGGCCCTGTATTCCCCCTTGACTTGCTTCTTACACGATGGCATCAAAATGGCAATCGCGAACAATTTCTGATTTTCGAGAAAAAAAGGGGAAGGGTTTAGACCACCCTTCCGCCGACGTTCTTGCCGCCATAACTCCGCACTACGTGTAGAGACAACAAAGCCGATGAGTGCGTTGAATACAGCTCGTCGATCTCTATCTCCAGTATAAAGGACAACTCTCTATCCTCCTGCGTTTGGACGGGAGAGGCCGGCAAAATTTCAAAAAATGGTCATTTTGCCCTTCCAAAACAGACTTTTTTCTACACAAGGAGAACGAAACGAATCAAAGGCCCGCCCTTTTAACTGTAGCATCCTCGCACCTTATCTAGTAATCACCGCTAATATCCGGCAAATCCGCCGCACTTTTTTCTAGCCTTAATTTTTGGGTACCTGAAATATTTGAGTCTCTAATTCCTGAAATAATGGCCATACCGAGGAACGGGATGCGGCCCTGTATACCCCCTTGACTTGCTTCTTACACGATAGCATCAAAATGGCAATCGCGAACACTTTCTGATTTTCGAGAAAAAAAGGGGAAGGGTTTAGACCACCCTTCCGCCGACCTTCTTGCCGCCATAACTCCGCACTACGTGTAGTGACAAGAAAGCCGATGAGTGCGTTGAATACAGCTCGTCGAACTCTATCTCCAGTATAAAGGACAACTCTCTATCCTCCTGCGTTTGGACGGGAGAGGCCGGCAAAATTTCAAAAAATGGTCATTTTGCCCTTCCAAAACAGACTTTTTTCTACACAAGGAGAACGAAGCGACTCAGAGGCCCGCCCTTTTAACTGTAGCATCCTCGCACCTTATCTAGTAATCACCGCTAATATCCGGCAAATCCGCCGCACTTTTTTCTAGCCTTAATTTTTGGGTACCTGAAATATTTGAGTCTCTAATTCCTGAAATAATGGCCATACCGAGGAACGGGATGCGGCCCTGTATTCCCCCTTGACTTGCTTCTTACACGATGGCATCAAAATGGCAATCGCGAAAACTTTCTGATTTTCGAGAAAAAAAGGGGAAGGTAAACCCTTCCGCCGACTTTCTTGCCGCCATAACTCCGCACTACGTGTAGTGACAACAAAGCCGATGAGTGCGTTGAATACAGCTCGTCGAACTCTATCTCCAGTATAAAGGACAACTCTCTATCCTCCTGCTTTTGGACGGGAGAGGCCGGCAAAATTTCAAAAAATGGTCATTTTGCCCTTCCAAAACAGACTTTTTTCTACACAAGGAGAACGAAGCGACTCAGAGGCCCGCCCTTTTAACTGTAGCATCCTCGCACCTTATCTAGTAATCACCGCTAATATCCGGCAAATGCGCCGCACTTTTTTCTAGCCTTAATTTTTGGGTACCTGAAATATTTGAGTCTCTAATTCCTGAAATAATGGCCATACCGAGGAACGGGATGCGGCCCTGTATTCCCCCTTGACTTGCTTCTTACACGATAGCATCAAAATGGCAATCGCGAACACTTTCTGATTTTCGAGAAAAAAAGGGGAAGGGTTTAGACCACCCTTCCGCCGACCTTCTTGCCGCCATAACTCCGCACTACGTGTAGTGACAACAAAGCCGATGAGTGCGTTGAATACAGCTCGTCGAACTCTATCTCCAGTATAAAGGACAACTCTCTATCCTCCTGCGTTTGGACGGGAGAGGCCGGCAAAATTTCAAAAAATGGTCATTTTGCCCTTCCAAAACAGACTTTTTTCTACACAAGGAGAACGAAGCGACTCAGTGGCCCGCCCTTTTAACTGTAGCATCCTCGCACCTTATCTAGTAATCACCGCTAATATCCGGCAAATCCGCCGCACCTTTTCTAGCCTTAATTTTTGGGTACCTGAAATATTTGAGTCTCTAATTCCTGAAATAATGGCCATACCGAGGAACGGGATGCGGCCCTGTATACCCCCTTGACTTGCTTCTTACACGATAGCATCAAAATGGCAATCGCGAACACTCTCTGATTTTCGAGAAAAAAAGGGGAAGGGTTAAGACCACCCTTCCGCCGACCTTCTTGCCGCCATAACTCCGCACTACGTGTAGTGACAACAAAGCCGATGAGTGCGTTGAATACAGCTCGTCGAACTCTATCTCCAGTATAAAGGACAACTGTCTATCCTCCTGCGTTTGGACGGGAGAGGCCGGCAAAATTTCAAAAAATGGTCATTTTGCCCTTCCAAAACAGACTTTTTTCTACACAAGGAGAACGAAGCGACTCAGAGGCCCGCCCTTTTAACTGTAGCATCCTCGCACCTTATCTAGTAATCACCGCTAATATCCGGCAAATCTGCCGCACTTTTTTCTAGCCTTAATTTTTGGGTACCTGAAATATTTGAGTCTCTAATTCCTGAAATAATGGCCATACCGAGGAACGGGATGCGGCCCTGTATTCCCCCTTGACTTGCTTCTTACACGATAGCATCAAAATGGCAATCGCGAACACTTTCTGATTTTCGAGAAAAAAAGGGGAAGGGTTTAGACCACCCTTCCGCCGACCTTCTTGCCGCCATAACTCCGCACTACGTGTAGTGACAACAAAGCCGATGAGTGCGTTGAATACAGCTCGTCGAACTCTATCTCCAGTATAAAGGACAACTCTCTATCCTCCTGCGTTTGGACGGGAGAGGCCGGCAAAATTTCAAAAAATGGTCATTTTGCCCTTCCAAAACAGACTTTTTTCTACACAAGGAGAACGAAACGAATCAAAGGCCCGCCCTTTTAACTGTAGCATCCTCGCACCTTATCTAGTAATCACCGCTAATATCCGGCAAATCCGCCGCACTTTTTTCTAGCCTTAATTTTTGGGTACCTGAAATATTTGAGTCTCTAATTCCTGAAATAATGGCCATACCGAGGAACGGGATGCGGCCCTGTATACCCCCTTGACTTGCTTCTTACACGATAGCATCAAAATGGCAATCGCGAACACTTTCTGATTTTCGAGAAAAAAAGGGGAAGGGTTTAGACCACCCTTCCGCCGACCTTCTTGCCGCCATAACTCCGCACTACGTGTAGTGACAAGAAAGCCGATGAGTGCGTTGAATACAGCTCGTCGAACTCTATCTCCAGTATAAAGGACAACTCTCTATCCTCCTGCGTTTGGACGGGAGAGGCCGGCAAAATTTCAAAAAATGGTCATTTTGCCCTTCCAAAACAGACTTTTTTCTACACAAGGAGAACGAAGCGACTCACAGGCCCGCCCTTTTAACTGTAGCATCCTCGCACCTAATCTAGTAATCACCGCTAATATCCGGCAAATCCGCCGCACTTTTTTCTAGCCTTAATTTTTGGGTACCTGAAATATTTGAGTCTCTAATTCCTGAAATAATGGCCATACCGAGGAACGGGATGCGGCCCTGTATTCCCCCTTGACTTGCTTCTTACACGATGGCATCAAAATGGCAATCGCGAAAACTTTCTGATTTTCGAGAAAAAAAGGGGAAGGGTTTAGACCACCCTTCCGCCGACTTTCTTGCCGCCATAACTCCGCACTACGTGTAGTGACAACAAAGCCGATGAGTGCGTTGAATACAGCTCGTCGAACTCTATCTCCAGTATAAAGGACAACTCTCTATCCTCCTGCTTTTGGACGGGAGAGGCCGGCAAAATTTCAAAAAATGGTCATTTTGCCCTTCCAAAACAGACTTTTTTCTACACAAGGAGAACGAAGCGACTCAGAGGCCCGCCCTTTTAACTGTAGCATCCTCGCACCTTATCTAGTAATCACCGCTAATATCCGGCAAATCCGACGCACTTTTTTCTAGCCTTAATTTTTGGGTACCTGAAATATTTGAGTCTCTAATTCCTGAAATAATGGCCATACCGAGGAACGGGATGCGGCCCTGTATTCCCCCTTGACTTGCTTCTTACACGATAGCATCAAAATGGCAATCGCGAACACTTTCTGATTTTCGAGAAAAAAAGGGGAAGGGTTTAGACCACCCTTCCGCCGACCTTCTTGCCGCCATAACTCCGCACTACGTGTAGTGACAACAAAGCCGATGAGTGCGTTGAATACAGCTCGTCGAACTCTATCTCCAGTATAAAGGACAACTCTCTATCCTCCTGCGTTTGGACGGGAGAGGCCGGCAAAATTTCAAAAAATGGTCATTTTGCCCTTCCAAAACAGACTTTTTTCTACACAAGGAGAACGAAACGAATCAAAGGCCCGCCCTTTTAACTGTAGCATCCTCGCACCTTATCTAGTAATCACCGCTAATATCCGGCAAATCCGCCGCACTTTTTTCTAGCCTTAATTTTTGGGTACCTGAAATATTTGAGTCTCTAATTCCTGAAATAATGGCCATACCGAGGAACGGGATGCGGCCCTGTATACCCCCTTGACTTGCTTCTTACACGATAGCATCAAAATGGCAATCGCGAACACTTTCTGATTTTCGAGAAAAAAAGGGGAAGGGTTTAGACCACCCTTCCGCCGACCTTCTTGCCGCCATAACTCCGCACTACGTGTAGTGACAAGAAAGCCGATGAGTGCGTTGAATACAGCTCGTCGAACTCTATCTCCAGTATAAAGGACAACTCTCTATCCTCCTGCGTTTGGACGGGAGAGGCCGGCAAAATTTCAAAAAATGGTCATTTTGCCCTTCCAAAACAGACTTTTTTCTACACAAGGAGAACGAAGCGACTCAGAGGCCCGCCCTTTTAACTGTAGCATCCTCGCACCTTATCTAGTAATCACCGCTAATATCCGGCAAATCCGCCGCACTTTTTTCTAGCCTTAATTTTTGGGTACCTGAAATATTTGAGTCTCTAATTCCTGAAATAATGGCCATACCGAGGAACGGGATGCGGCCCTGTATTCCCCCTTGACTTGCTTCTTACACGATGGCATCAAAATGGCAATCGCGAAAACTTTCTGATTTTCGAGAAAAAAAGGGGAAGGGTTTAGACCACCCTTCCGCCGACTTTCTTGCCGCCATAACTCCGCACTACGTGTAGTGACAACAAAGCCGATGAGTGCGTTGAATACAGCTCGTCGAACTCTATCTCCAGTATAAAGGACAACTCTCTATCCTCCTGCTTTTGGACGGGAGAGGCCGGCAAAATTTAAAAAAATGGTCATTTTGCCCTTCCAAAACAGACTTTTTTCTACACAAGGAGAACGAAGCGACTCAGAGGCCCGCCCTTTTAACTGTAGCATCCTCGCACCTTATCTAGTAATCACCGCTAATATCCGGCAAATCCGCCGCACTTTTTTCTAGCCTTAATTTTTGGGTACCTGAAATATTTGAGTCTCTAATTCCTGAAATAATGGCCATACCGAGGAACGGGATGCGGCCCTGTATTCCCCCTTGACTTGCTTCTTACACGATAGCATCAAAATGGCAATCGCGAACACTTTCTGATTTTCGAGAAAAAAAGGGGAAGGGTTTAGACCACCCTTCCGCCGACCTTCTTGCCGCCATAACTCCGCACTACGTGTAGTGACAACAAAGCCGATGAGTGCGTTGAATACAGCTCGTCGAACTCTATCTCCAGTATAAAGGACAACTCTCTATCCTCCTGCGTTTGGACGGGAGAGGCCGGCAAAATTTCAAAAAATGGTCATTTTGCCCTTCCAAAACAGACTTTTTTCTACACAAGGAGAACGAAGCGACTCAGTGGCCCGCCCTTTTAACTGTAGCATCCTCGCACCTTATCTAGTAATCACCGCTAATATCCGGCAAATCCGCCGCACCTTTTCTAGCCTTAATTTTTGGGTACCTGAAATATTTGAGTCTCTAATTCCTGAAATAATGGCCATACCGAGGAACGGGATGCGGCCCTGTATACCCCCTTGACTTGCTTCTTACACGATAGCATCAAAATGGCAATCGCGAACACTTTCTGATTTTCGAGAAAAAAAGGGGAAGGGTTAAGACCACCCTTCCGCCGACCTTCTTGCCGCCATAACTCCGCACTACGTGTAGTGACAACAAAGCCGATGAGTGCGTTGAATACAGCTCGTCGAACTCTATCTCCAGTATAAAGGACAACTGTCTATCCTCCTGCGTTTGGACGGGAGAGGCCGGCAAAATTTCAAAAAATGGTCATTTTGCCCTTCCAAAACAGACTTTTTTCTACACAAGGAGAACGAAGCGACTCAGTGGCCCGCCCTTTTAACTGTAGCATCCTCGCACCTTATCTAGTAATCACCGCTAATATCCGGCAAATCCGCCGCACTTTTTTCTAGCCTTAATTTTTGGGTACCTGAAATATTTGAGTCTCTAATTCCTGAAATAATGGCCATACCGAGGAACGTTATGCGGCCCTGTATTCCCCCTTGACTTGCTTCTTACACGATAGCATCAAAATGGCAATCGCGAACACTTTCTGATTTTCGAGAAAAAAAGGGGAAGGGTTTAGACCACCCTTCCGCCGACCTTCTTGCCGCCATAACTCCGCACTACGTGTAGTGACAAGAAAGCCGATGAGTGCGTTGAATACAGCTCGTCGAACTCTATCTCCAGTATAAAGGACAACTCTCTATCCTCCTGCGTTTGGACGGGAGAGGCCGGCAAAATTTCAAAAAATGGTCATTTTGCCCTTCCAAAACAGACTTTTTTCTACACAAGGAGAACGAAGTGACTCAGAGGCCCGCCCTTGTAACTGTAGCATCCTCGCACCTTATCTAGTAATCACCGCTAATATCCGGCAAATCCGCCGCACTTTTTTCTAGCCTTAATTTTTGGGTACCTGAAATATTTGAGTCTCTAATTCCTGAAATAATGGCCATACCGAGGAACGGGATGCGGCCCTGTATTCCCCCTTGACTTGCTTCTTACACGATGGCATCAAAATGGCAATCGCGAACACTTTCTGATTTTCGAGAAAAAAAGGGGAAGGGTTTAGACCACCCTTCAGCCGACGTTCTTGCCGCCATAACTCCGCACTACGTGTAGAGACAACAAAGCCGATGAGTGCGTTGAATACAGCTCGTCGAACTCTATCTCCAGTATAAAGGACAACTCTCTATCCTCCTGCGTTTGGACGGGAGAGGCCGGCAAAATTTCAAAAAATGGTCATTTTGCCCTTCCAAAACAGACTTTTTTCTACACAAGGAGAACGAAACGACTCAAAGGCCCGCCCTTTTAACTGTAGCATCCTCGCACCTTATGTAGTAATCACCGCTAATATCCGGCAAATCCGCCGCACTTTTTTCTAGCCTTAATTTTTGGGTACCTGAAATATTTGAGTCTCTAATTCCTGAAATAATGGCCATACCGAGGAACGGGATGCGGCCCTCTATACCCCCTTGACTTGCTTCTTACACGATAGCATCAAAATGGCAATCGCGAACACTTTCTGATTTTCGAGAAAAAAAGGGGACCTTCTTGCCGCCACAACTCCGCACTACGTGTAGTGACAACAAAGCCGATGAGTGCGTTGAATACAGCTCGTCGAACTCTATCTCCAGTATAAAGGACAACTCTCTATCCTCCTGCGTTTGGACGGGAGAGGCCGGCAAAATTTCAAAAAATGGTCATTTTGCCCTTCCAAAACAGACTTTTTTCTACACAAGGAGAACGAAGCGACTCAGAGGCCCGCCCTTTTAACTGTAGCATCCTCGCACCTTATCTAGTAATCACCGCTAATATCCGGCAAATCCGCCGCACTTTTTTCTAGCCTTAATTTTTGGGTACCTGAAATATTTGAGTCTCTAATTCCTGAAATAATGGCCATACCGAGGAACGGGATGCGGCCCTGTATTCCCCCTTGACTTGCTTCTTACACGATATCATCAAAATGGCTATCGCGAACACTTTCTGATTTTCGAGAAAAAAAGGGGAAGGGTTTAGAACACCCTTCCGCCGACCTTCTTGCCGCCATAACTCCGCACTACGTGTAGTGACAACAAAGCCGATGAGTGCGTTGAATACAGCTCGTCGAACTCTATCTCCAGTATAAAGGACAACTCTCTATCCTCCTGCGTTTGGACGGGAGAAGCCGGCAAAATTAAAAAAAAATGGTCATTTTGCCTTTCCAAAACAGTCTTTTTTCTACACAAGGAGAACGAAGCGACTCAGAGGCCCGCCCTTTTAACTGTAGCATCCTCGCACCTTATCTAGTAATCACCGCTAATATCCGGCAAATCCGCCGCACTTTTTTCTAGCCTTAATTTTTGGGTATCTGAAATATTTGAGTCTCTAATTCCTGAAATAATGGCCATACCGAGGAACGGGATGCGGCGCTGTATACCCCCTTGACTTGCTTCTTACACGATAGCATCAAAATGGCAATCGCGAACACTTTCTGATTTTCGAGAAAAAAAGGGGAAGGGTTTAGACCACCCTTCCGCCGACGTTCTTGCCGCCTTAACTCCTCACTACGTGTAGTGACAACAAAGCCGATGAGTGCGTTGAATACAGCTCGTCGAACTCTATCTCCAGTATAAAGGACAACTCTCTATCCTCCTGCGTTTGGACGGGAGAGGCCGGCAAAATTTCAAAAAATGGTCATTTTGCCCTTCCAAAACAGACTTTTTTCTACACAAGGAGAACGAAACGACTCAAAGGCCCGCCCTTTTAACTGTAGCATCCTCGCACCTTATCTAGTAATCACCGCTAATATCCGGCAAATCCGCCGCACTTTTTTCTAGCCTTAATTTTTGGGTACCTGAAATATTTCAGTCTCTAATTCCTGAAATAATGGCCATACCGAGGAACGGGATGCGGCCCTGTATACCCCCTTGACTTGCTTCTTACACGATAGCATCAAAATGGCAATCGCGAACACTTTCTGATTTTCGAGAAAAAAAGGGGACCTTCTTGCCGCCATAACTCCGCACTACGTGTAGTGACAACAAAGCCGATGAGTGCTTTGAATACAGCTCGTCGAACTCTATCTCCAGTATAAAGGACAACTCTCTATCCTCCTGCGTTAGGACGGGAGAGGCCGGCAAAATTTCAAAAAATGGTCATTTTGCCCTTCCAAAACAGACGTTTTTCTACACAAGGAGAACGAAGCGACTCAGAGGCCCGCCCTTTTAACTGTAGCATCCTCGCACCTTATCTAGTAATCACCGCTAATATCCGGCAAATCCGCCGCACTTTTTTCTAGCCTTAATTTTTGGGTACCTGAAATATTTGAGTCTCTAATTCCTGAAATAATGGCCATACCGAGGAACGGGATGCGGCCCTGTATTCCCCCTTGACTTGCTTCTTACACGATATCATCAAAATGGCAATCGCGAACACTTTCTGATTTTCGAGAAAAAAAGGGGAAGGGTTTAGACCACCCTTCCGCCGACCTTTTTGCCGCCATAACTCCGCACTACGTGTAGTGACAACAAAGCCGATGAGTGCGTTGAATACAGCTCGTCGAACTCTTATCTCCAGTATAAAGGACAACTCTCTATCCTCCTGCGTTTGGACGGGAGAAGCCGGCAAAATTTAAAAAAATGGTCATTTTGCCTTTCCAAAACAGTCTTTTTTCTACACAAGGAGAACGAAGCGACTCAGAGGCCCGCCCTTTTAACTGTAGCATCCTCGCACCTTATCTAGTAATCACCGCTAATATCCGGCAAATCCGCCGCACTTTTTTCTAGCCTTAATTTTTGGGTACCTGAAATATTTGAGTCTCTAATTCCTGAAATAATGGCCATACCGAGGAACGGGATGCGGCCCTGTATTCCCCCTTGACTTGCTTCTTACACGATATCATCAAAATGGCTATCGCGAACACTTTCTGATTTTCGAGAAAAAAAGGGGAAGGGTTTAGACCACCCTTCCGCCGACCTTCTTGCCGCCATAACTCCGCACTACGTGTAGTGACAACAAAGCCGATGAGTGCGTTGAATACAGCTCGTCGAACTCTATCTCCAGTATAAAGGACAACTCTCTATCCTCCTGCGTTTGGACGGGAGAAGCCGGCAAAATTAAAAAAAAAATGGTCATTTTGCCTTTCCAAAACAGTCTTTTTTCTACACAAGGAGAACGAAGCGACTCAGAGGCCCGCCCTTTTAACTGTAGCATCCTCGCACCTTATCTAGTAATCACCGCTAATATCCGGCAAATCCGCCGCACTTTTTTCTAGCCTTAATTTTTGGGTACCTGAAATATTTGAGTCTCTAATTCCTCAAATAATGGCCATACCGAGGAACGGGATGCGGCCCTGTATACCCCCTTGACTTGCTTCTTACACGATAGCATCAAAATGGCAATCGCGAACACTTTCTGATTTTCGAGAAAAAAAGGGGAAGGGTTTAGACCACCCTTCCGCCGACGTTCTTGCCGCCTTAACTCCTCACTACGTGTAGTGACAACAAAGCCGATGAGTGCGTTGAATACAGCTCGTCGAACTCTATCTCCAGTATAAAGGACAACTCTCTATCCTCCTGCGTTTAGACGGGAGAGGCCGGCAAAATTTCAAAAAATGGTCATTTTGCCCTTCCAAAACAGACTTTTTTCTACACAAGGAGAACGAAACGACTCAAAGGCCCGCCCTTTTAACTGTAGCATCCTCGCACCTTATCTAGTAATCACCGCTAATATCCGGCAAATCCGCCGCACTTTTTTCTAGCCTTAATTTTTGGGTACCTGAAATATTTGAGTCTCTAATTCCTGAAATAATGGCCATACCGAGGAACGGGATGCGGCCCTGTATACCCCCTTGACTTGCTTCTTACACGATAGCATCAAAATGGCAATCGCGAACACTTTCTGATTTTCGAGAAAAAAAGGGGACCTTCTTGCCGCCATAACTCCGCACTACGTGTAGTGACAACAAAGCCGATGAGTGCTTTGAATACAGCTCGTCGAACTCTATCTCCAGTATAAAGGACAACTCTCTATCCTCCTGCGTTTGGACGGGAGAGGCCGGCAAAATTTCAAAAAATGGTCATTTTGCCCTTCCAAAACAGACGTTTTTCTACACAAGGAGAACGAAGCGACTCAGAGGCCCGCCCTTTTAACTGTAGCATCCTCGCACCTTATCTAGTAATCACCGCTAATATCCGGCAAATCCGCCGCACTTTTTTCTAGCCTTAATTTTTGGGTACCTGAAATATTTGAGTCTCTAATTCCTGAAATAATGGCCATACCGAGGAACGGGATGCGGCCCTGTATTCCCCCTTGACTTGCTTCTTACACGATATCATCAAAATGGCAATCGCGAACACTTTCTGATTTTCGAGAAAAAAAGGGGAAGGGTTTAGACCACCCTTCCGCCGACCTTCTTGCCGCCATAACTCCGCACTACGTGTAGTGACAACAAAGCCGATGAGTGCGTTGAATACAGCTCGTCGAACTCTATCTCCAGTATAAAGGACAACTCTCTATCCTCCTGCGTTTGGACGGGAGAGGCCGGCAAAATTTCAAAAAATGGTCATTTTGCCCTTCCAAAACAGACTTTTTTCTACACAAGGAGAACGAAGCGACTCAGAGGCCCGCCCTTTTAACTGTAGCATTCTCGCACCTTATCTAGTAATCACCGCTAATATCCGGCAAATCTGCCGCACTTTTTTCTAGCCTTAATTTTTGGGTACCTGAAATATTTGAGTCTCTAAATCCTGAAATAATGGCCATACCGAGGAACGGGATGTGGCCCTGTATTCCCCCTTGACTTGCTTCTTACACGATAGCATCAAAATGGCAATCGCGAACACTTTCTGATTTTCGAGAAAAAAAGGGGAAGGGTTTAGACCACCCTTCCGCCGACCTTCTTGCCGCCATAACTCCGCACTACGTGTAGTGACAAGAAAGCCGATGAGTGCGTTGAATACAGCTCGTCGAACTCTATCTCCAGTATAAAGGACAACTCTCTATCCTCCTGCGTTTGGACGGGAGAGGCCGGCTAAATTTCAAAAAATGGTCATTTTGCCCTTCCAAAACAGACTTTTTTCTACACAAGGAGAACGAAGCGACTCAGAGGCCCGCCCTTGTAACTGTAGCATCCTCGCACCTTATCTAGTAATCACCGCTAATATCCGGCAAATCCGCCGCACTTTTTTCTAGCCTTAATTTTTGGGTACCTGAAATATTTGAGTCTCTAATTCCTGAAATAATGGCCATACCGAGGAACGGGATGCGGCCCTGTATTCCCCCTTGACTTGCTTCTTAAACGATGGCATCAAAATGGCAATCGCGAACACTTTCTGATTTTCGAGAAAAAAAGGGGACGTTCTTGCCGCCATAACTCCGCACTACGTGTAGAGACAACAAAGCCGATGAGTGCGTTGAATACAGCTCGTCGAACTCTATCTCCAGTATAAAGGACAACTCTCTATCCTCCTGCGTTTGGACGGGAGAGGCCGGCTAAATTTCAAAAAATGGTCATTTTGCCCTTCCAAAACAGACTTTTTTCTACACAAGGAGAACGAAGCGACTCAGAGGCCCGCCCTTGTAACTGTAGCATCCTCGCACCTTATCTAGTAATCACCGCTAATATCCGGCAAATCCGCCGCACTTTTTTCTAGCCTTAATTTTTGGGTACCTGAAATATTTGAGTCTCTAATTCCTGAAATAATGGCCATACCGAGGAACGGGATGCGGCCCTGTATTCCCCCTTGACTTGCTTCTTAAACGATGGCATCAAAATGGCAATAGCGAACACTTTCTGATTTTCGAGAAAAAAAGAGGACGTTCTTGCCGCCATAACTCCGCACTACGTGTAGAGACAACAAAGCCGATGAGTGCGTTGAATACAGCTCGTCGAACTCTATCTCCAGTATAAAGGACAACTCTCTATCCTCCTGCGTTTGGACGGGAGTGGCCGGCAAAATTTCAAAAAATGGTCATTTTGCCCTTCCAAAACAGACTTTTTTCTACACAAGGAGAACGAAACGACTCAAAGGCCCGCCCTTTTAACTGTAGCATCCTCGCACCTTATCTAGTAATCACCGCTAATATCCGGCAAATCCGCCGCACTTTTTTCTAGCCTTAATTTTTGGGTACCTGAAATATTTGAGTCTCTAATTCCTGAAATAATGGCCATACCGAGGAACGGGATGCGGCCCTGTATACCCCCTTGACTTGCTTCTTACACGATAGCATCAAAATGGCAATCGCGAACACTTTCTGATTTTCGAGAAAAAAAGGGGACCTTCTTGCCGCCATAACTCCGCACTACGTGTAGTGACAACAAAGCCGATGAGTGCTTTGAATACAGCTCGTCGAACTCTATCTCCATTATAAAGGACAACTCTCTATCCTCCTGCGTTTGGACGGGAGAGGCCGGCAAAATTTCAAAAAATGGTCATTTTGCCCTTCCAAAACAGACGTTTTTCTACACAAGGAGAACGAAGCGACTCAGAGGCCCGCCCTTTTAACTGTAGCATCCTCGCACCTTATCTAGTAATCACCGCTAATATCCGGCAAATCCGCCGAACTTTTTTCTAGCCTTAATTTTTGGGTACCTGAAATATTTGAGTCTCTAATTCCTGAAATAATGGCCATACCGAGGAACGGGATGCGGCCCTGTATTCCCCCTTGACTTGCTTCTTACACGATATCATCAAAATGGCAATCACGAACACTTTCTGATTTTCGAGAAAAAAAGGGGAAGGGTTTAGACCACCCTTCCGCCGACATTCTTGCCGCCATAACTCCGCACTACGTGTAGTGACAACAAAGCCGATGAGTGCGTTGAATACAGCTCGTCGAACTCTATCTCCAGTATAAAGGACAACTCTCTATCCTCCTGCGTTTGGACGGGAGAGGCCGGCAAAATTTCAAAAAATGGTCATTTTGCCCTTCCAAAACAGACTTTTTTCTACACAAGGAGAACGAAGCGACTCAGAGGCCCGCCCTTTTAACTGTAGCATCCTCGCACCTTATCTAGTAATCACCGCTAATATCCGGCAAATCCGCCGCACTTTTTTCTAGCCTTAATTTTTGGGTACCTGAAATATTTGAGTCTCTAATTCCTGAAATAATGGCCATACCGAGGAACGGGATGCGGCCCTGTATACCCCCTTGACTTGCTTCTTACACGATAGCATCAAAATGGCAATCGCGAACACTTTCTGATTTTCGAGAAAAAAAGGGGACCACACTTCCGCCGACGTTCTTGCCGCCATAACTCCTCACTACGTGTAGTGAAAACAAAGCCGATGAGTGCGTTGAATACAGCTCGTCGAACTCTATCTCCAGTATAAAGGACAACTCTCTATCCTCCTGCGTTTGGACGGGAGAGGCCGGCAAAATTTCAAAAAATGGTCATTTTGCCCTTCCAAAACAGACTTTTTTCTACACAAGGAGAACGAAACGACTCAGAGGCCCGCCCTTTTAACTGTAGCATCCTCGCACCTTATCTAGTAATCACCGCTAATATCCGGCAAATCCGCCGCACTTTTTTCTAGCCTTAATTTTTGGGTACCTGAAATATTTGAGTCTCTAATTCCTGAAATAATGGCCATACCGAGGAACGGGATGCGGCCCTGTATTCCCCCTTGACTTGCTTCTTACACGATAGCATCAAAATGGCAATCGCGAACACTTTCTGATTTTCGAGAAAAAAAGGGGAATGGTTTAGACCACCCTTCCGCCGACGTTCTTGCCGCCATAACTCCTCACTACGTGTAGAGACAACAAAGCCGATGAGTGCGTTGAATACAGCTCGTCGAACTCTATCTCCAGTATAAAGGACAACTCTCTATCCTCCTGCGTTTGGACGGGAGAGGCCGGCAAAATTTCAAAAAATGGTCATTTTGCCCTTCCAAAACAGACTTTTTTCTACACAAGGAGAATGAAACGACTCAAAGGGTTTAGACCTGTAATATTTGAGTCTCTAATTCCTGAAATAATGGCCATACCGAGGAACGGGATGCGGCCCTGTATTCCCCCTTTGACTTGCTTCTTACACGATAGCATCAAAATGGCAATCGCGAACACTTTCTGATTTTCGAGAAAAAAAGGGGACCTTCTTGCCGCCATAACTCCGCACTACGAGTAGTGACAACAAAGCCAATGAGTGCGTTGAATACAGCTCGTCGAACTCTATCTCCAGTATAAAGGACAACTCTCTATCCTCCTGCATTTGGACGGGAGAGGCCGGCAAAATTTCAAAAAATGGTCATTTTGCCCTTCCAAAACAGACTTTTTTCTACACAAGGAGAACGAAGCGAATCAGAGGCCCGCCCTTTTAACTGTAGCATCCTCGCACCTTATCTAGTAATCACCGCTAATATCCGGCAAATCCGCCGCACTTTTTTCTAGCCTTAATTTTTGGGTACCTGAAATATTTGAGTCTCTAATTCCTGAAATAATGGCCATACCGAGGAACGGGATGCGGCCCTGTATACCCCCTTGACTTGCTTCTTACACGATAGCATCAAAATGGCAATCGCGAACACTTTCTGATTTTCGAGAAAAAAAGGGGAAGGGTTTAGACCACCCTTCCGCCGACCTTCTTGCCGCCATAACTCCGCACTACGTGTAGTGACAAGAAAGCCGATGAGTGCGTTGAATACAGCTCGTCGAACTCTATCTCCAGTATAAAGGACAACTCTCTATCCTCCTGCGTTTGGACGGGAGAGGCCGGCAAAATTTCAAAAAATGGTCATTTTGCCCTTCCAAAACAGACTTTTTTCTACACAAGGAGAACGAAGCGACTCAGAGGCCCGCCCTTTTAACTGTAGCATCCTCGCACCTAATCTAGTAATCACCGCTAATATCCGGCAAATCCGCCGCACTTTTTTCTAGCCTTAATTTTTGGGTAACTGAAATATTTGAGTCTCTAATTCCTGAAATAATGGCCATACCGAGGAACGGGATGCGGCCCTGTATTCCCCCTTGACTTGCTTCTTACACGATGGCATCAAAATGGCAATCGCGAAAACTTTCTGATTTTCGAGAAAAAAAGGGGAAGGGTTTAGACCACCCTTCCGCCGACTTTCTTGCCGCCATAACTCCGCACTACGTGTAGTGACAACAAAGCCGATGAGTGCGTTGAATACAGCTCGTCGAACTCTATCTCCAGTATAAAGGACAACTCTCTATCCTCCTGCTTTTGGACGGGAGAGGCCGGCAAAATTTCAAAAAATGGTCATTTTGCCCTTCCAAAACAGACTTTTTTCTACACAAGGAGAACGAAGCGACTCAGAGGCCCGCCCTTTTAACTGTAGCATCCTCGCACCTTATCTAGTAATCACCGCTAATATCCGGCAAATCCGACGCACTTTTTTCTAGCCTTAATTTTTGGGTACCTGAAATATTTGAGTCTCTAATTCCTGAAATAATGGCCATACCGAGGAACGGGATGCGGCCCTGTATTCCCCCTTGACTTGCTTCTTACACGATAGCATCAAAATGGCAATCGCGAACACTTTCTGATTTTCGAGAAAAAAAGGGGAAGGGTTTAGACCACCCTTCCGCCGACCTTCTTGCCGCCATAACTCCGCACTACGTGTAGTGACAACAAAGCCGATGAGTGCGTTGAATACAGCTCGTCGAACTCTATCTCCAGTATAAAGGACAACTCTCTATCCTCCTGCGTTTGGACGGGAGAGGCCGGCAAAATTTCAAAAAATGGTCATTTTGCCCTTCCAAAACAGACTTTTTTCTACACAAGGAGAACGAAACGAATCAAAGGCCCGCCCTTTTAACTGTAGCATCCTCGCACCTTATCTAGTAAACACCGCTAATATCCGGCAAATCCGCCGCACTTTTTTCTAGCCTTAATTTTTGGGTACCTGAAATATTTGAGTCTCTAATTCCTGAAATAATGGCCATACCGAGGAACGGGATGCGGCCCTGTATACCCCCTTGACTTGCTTCTTACACGATAGCATCAAAATGGCAATCGCGAACACTTTCTGATTTTCGAGAAAAAAAGGGGAAGGGTTTAGACCACCCTTCCGCCGACCTTCTTGCCGCCATAACTCCGCACTACGTGTAGTGACAAGAAAGCCGATGAGTGCGTTGAATACAGCTCGTCGAACTCTATCTCCAGTATAAAGGACAACTCTCTATCCTCCTGCGTTTGGACGGGAGAGGCCGGCAAAATTTCAAAAAATGGTCATTTTGCCCTTCCAAAACAGACTTTTTTCTACACAAGGAGAACGAAGCGACTCAGAGGCCCGCCCTTTTAACTGTAGCATCCTCGCACCTTATCTAGTAATCACCGCTAATATCCGGCAAATCCGCCGCACTTTTTTCTAGCCTTAATTTTTGGGTACCTGAAATATTTGAGTCTCTAATTCCTGAAATAATGGCCATACCGAGGAACGGGATGCGGCCCTGTATTCCCCCTTGACTTGCTTCTTACACGATGGCATCAAAATGGCAATCGCGAAAACTTTCTGATTTTCGAGAAAAAAAGGGGAAGGGTTTAGACCACCCTTCCGCCGACTTTCTTGCCGCCATAACTCCGCACTACGTGTAGTGACAACAAAGCCGATGAGTGCGTTGAATACAGCTCGTCGAACTCTATCTCCAGTATAAAGGACAACTCTCTATCCTCCTGCTTTTGGACGGGAGAGGCCGGCAAAATTTAAAAAAATGGTCATTTTGCCCTTCCAAAACAGACTTTTTTCTACACAAGGAGAACGAAGCGACTCAGAGGCCCGCCCTTTTAACTGTAGCATCCTCGCACCTTATCTAGTAATCACCGCTAATATCCGGCAAATCCGCCGCACTTTTTTCTAGCCTTAATTTTTGGGTACCTGAAATATTTGAGTCTCTAATTCCTGAAATAATGGCCATACCGAGGAACGGGATGCGGCCCTGTATTCCCCCTTGACTTGCTTCTTACACGATAGCATCAAAATGGCAATCGCGAACACTTTCTGATTTTCGAGAAAAAAAGGGGAAGGGTTTAGACCACCCTTCCGCCGACCTTCTTGCCGCCATAACTCCGCACTACGTGTAGTGACAACAAAGCCGATGAGTGCGTTGAATACAGCTCGTCGAACTCTATCTCCAGTATAAAGGACAACTCTCTATCCTCCTGCGTTTGGACGGGAGAGGCCGGCAAAATTTCAAAAAATGGTCATTTTGCCCTTCCAAAACAGACTTTTTTCTACACAAGGAGAACGAAGCGACTCAGTGGCCCGCCCTTTTAACTGTAGCATCCTCGCACCTTATCTAGTAATCACCGCTAATATCCGGCAAATCCGCCGCACCTTTTCTAGCCTTAATTTTTGGGTACCTGAAATATTTGAGTCTCTAATTCCTGAAATAATGGCCATACCGAGGAACGGGATGCGGCCCTGTATACCCCCTTGACTTGCTTCTTACACGATAGCATCAAAATGGCAATCGCGAACACTTTCTGATTTTCGAGAAAAAAAGGGGAAGGGTTAAGACCACCCTTCCGCCGACCTTCTTGCCGCCATAACTCCGCACTACGTGTAGTGACAACAAAGCCGATGAGTGCGTTGAATACAGCTCGTCGAACTCTATCTCCAGTATAAAGGACAACTGTCTATCCTCCTGCGTTTGGACGGGAGAGGCCGGCAAAATTTCAAAAAATGGTCATTTTGCCCTTCCAAAACAGACTTTTTTCTACACAAGGAGAACGAAGCGACTCAGTGGCCCGCCCTTTTAACTGTAGCATCCTCGCACCTTATCTAGTAATCACCGCTAATATCCGGCAAATCCGCCGCACTTTTTTCTAGCCTTAATTTTTGGGTACCTGGAATATTTGAGTCTCTAATTCCTGAAATAATGGCCATACCGAGGAACGGGATGCGGCCCTGTATACCCCCTTGACTTGCTTCTTACACGATAGCATCAAAATGGCAATCGCGAACACTTTCTGATTTTCGAGAAAAAAAGGGGAAGGGTTTAGACCACCCTTCCGCCGACCTTCTTGCCGCCATAACTCCGCACTACGTGTAGTGACAAGAAAGCCGATGAGTGCGTTGAATACAGCTCGTCGAACTCTATCTCCAGTATAAAGGACAACACTCTATTCTCCTGCGTTTGCACGGGAGAGGCCGGCAAAATTTCAAAAAATGGTCATTTTGCCCTTCCAAAACAGACTTTTTTCTACACAAGGAGAACGAAACGACTCAGAGGCCCGCCCTTTTAACTGTAGCATCCTCGCACCTTATCTAGTAATCACCGCTAATATCCGGCTAATCCGCCGCACTTTTTTCTAGCCTTAATTTTTGGGTACCTGAAATATTTGAGTCTCTAATTCCTGAAATAATGGCCATACCGAGGAACGTTATGCGGCCCTGTATTCCCCCTTGACTTGCTTCTTACACGATAGCATCAAAATGGCAATCGCGAACACTTTCTGATTTTCGAGAAAAAAAGGGGAAGGGTTTAGACCACCCTTCCGCCGACCTTCTTGCCGCCATAACTCCGCACTACGTGTAGTGACAAGAAAGCCGATGAGTGCGTTGAATACAGCTCGTCGAACTCTATCTCCAGTATAAAGGACAACTCTCTATCCTCCTGCGTTTGGACGGGAGAGGCCGGCAAAATTTCAAAAAATGGTCATTTTGCCCTTCCAAAACAGACTTTTTTCTACACAAGGAGAACGAAGTGACTCAGAGGCCCGCCCTTGTAACTGTAGCATCCTCGCACCTTATCTAGTAATCACCGCTAATATCCGGCAAATCCGCCGCACTTTTTTCTAGCCTTAATTTTTGGGTACCTGAAATATTTGAGTCTCTAATTCCTGAAATAATGGCCATACCGAGGAACGGGATGCGGCCCTGTATTCCCCCTTGACTTGCTTCTTACACGATGGCATCAAAATGGCAATCGCGAACACTTTCTGATTTTCGAGAAAAAAAGGGGAAGGGTTTAGACCACCCTTCAGCCGACGTTCTTGCCGCCATAACTCCGCACTACGTGTAGAGACAACAAAGCCGATGAGTGCGTTGAATACAGCTCGTCGAACTCTATCTCCAGTATAAAGGACAACTCTCTATCCTCCTGCGTTTGGACGGGAGAGGCCGGCAAAATTTCAAAAAATGGTCATTTTGCCCTTCCAAAACAGACTTTTTTCTACACAAGGAGAACGAAACGACTCAAAGGCCCGCCCTTTTAACTGTAGCATCCTCGCACCTTATGTAGTAATCACCGCTAATATCCGGCAAATCCGCCGCACTTTTTTCTAGCCTTAATTTTTGGGTACCTGAAATATTTGAGTCTCTAATTCCTGAAATAATGGCCATACCGAGGAACGGGATGCGGCCCTCTATACCCCATTGACTTGCTTCTTACACGATAGCATCAAAATGGCAATCGCGAACACTTTCTGATTTTCGAGAAAAAAAGGGGACCTTCTTGCCGCCACAACTCCGCACTACGTGTAGTGACAACAAAGCCGATGAGTGCGTTGAATACAGCTCGTCGAACTCTATCTCCAGTATAAAGGACAACTCTCTATCCTCCTGCGTTTGGACGGGAGAGGCCGGCAAAATTTCAAAAAATGGTCATTTTGCCCTTCCAAAACAGACTTTTTTCTACACAAGGAGAACGAAGCGACTCAGAGGCCCGCCCTTTTAACTGTAGCATCCTCGCACCTTATCTAGTAATCACCGCTAATATCCGGCAAATCCGCCGCACTTTTTTCTAGCCTTAATTTTTGGGTACCTGAAATATTTGAGTCTCTAATTCCTGAAATAATGGCCATACCGAGGAACGGGATGCGGCCCTGTATTCCCCCTTGACTTGCTTCTTACACGATATCATCAAAATGGCTATCGCGAACACTTTCTGATTTTCGAGAAAAAAAGGGGAAGGGTTTAGAACACCCTTCCGCCGACCTTCTTGCCGCCATAACTCCGCACTACGTGTAGTGACAACAAAGCCGATGAGTGCGTTGAATACAGCTCGTCGAACTCTATCTCCAGTATAAAGGACAACTCTCTATCCTCCTGCGTTTGGACGGGAGAAGCCGGCAAAATTAAAAAAAAAATGGTCATTTTGCCTTTCCAAAACAGTCTTTTTTCTACACAAGGAGAACGAAGCGACTCAGAGGCCCGCCCTTTTAACTGTAGCATCCTCGCACCTTATCTAGTAATCACCGCTAATATCCGGCAAATCCGCCGCACTTTTTTCTAGCCTTAATTTTTGGGTATCTGAAATATTTGAGTCTCTAATTCCTGAAATAATGGCCATACCGAGGAACGGGATGCGGCGCTGTATACCCCCTTGACTTGCTTCTTACACGATAGCATCAAAATGGCAATCGCGAACACTTTCTGATTTTCGAGAAAAAAAGGGGAAGGGTTTAGACCACCCTTCCGCCGACGTTCTTGCCGCCTTAACTCCTCACTACGTGTAGTGACAACAAAGCCGATGAGTGCGTTGAATACAGCTCGTCGAACTCTATCTCCAGTATAAAGGACAACTCTCTATCCTCCTGCGTTTGGACGGGAGAGGCCGGCAAAATTTCAAAAAATGGTCATTTTGCCCTTCCAAAACAGACTTTTTTCTACACAAGGAGAACGAAACGACTCAAAGGCCCGCCCTTTTAACTGTAGCATCCTCGCACCTTATCTAGTAATCACCGCTAATATCCGGCAAATCCGCCGCACTTTTTTCTAGCCTTAATTTTTGGGTACCTGAAATATTTCAGTCTCTAATTCCTGAAATAATGGCCATACCGAGGAACGGGATGCGGCCCTGTATACCCCCTTGACTTGCTTCTTACACGATAGCATCAAAATGGCAATCGCGAACACTTTCTGATTTTCGAGAAAAAAAGGGGACCTTCTTGCCGCCATAACTCCGCACTACGTGTAGTGACAACAAAGCCGATGAGTGCTTTGAATACAGCTCGTCGAACTCTATCTCCAGTATAAAGGACAACTCTCTATCCTCCTGCGTTAGGACGGGAGAGGCCGGCAAAATTTCAAAAAATGGTCATTTTGCCCTTCCAAAACAGACGTTTTTCTACACAAGGAGAACGAAGCGACTCAGAGGCCCGCCCTTTTAACTGTAGCATCCTCGCACCTTATCTAGTAATCACCGCTAATATCCGGCAAATCCGCCGCACTTTTTTCTAGCCTTAATTTTTGGGTACCTGAAATATTTGAGTCTCTAATTCCTGAAATAATGGCCATACCGAGGAACGGGATGCGGCCCTGTATTCCCCCTTGACTTGCTTCTTACACGATATCATCAAAATGGCAATCGCGAACACTTTCTGATTTTCGAGAAAAAAAGGGGAAGGGTTTAGACCACCCTTCCGCCGACCTTTTTGCCGCCATAACTCCGCACTACGTGTAGTGACAACAAAGCCGATGAGTGCGTTGAATACAGCTCGTCGAACTCTTATCTCCAGTATAAAGGACAACTCTCTATCCTCCTGCGTTTGGACGGGAGAAGCCGGCAAAATTTCAAAAAATGGTCATTTTGCCTTTCCAAAACAGTCTTTTTTCTACACAAGGAGAACGAAGCGACTCAGAGGCCCGCCCTTTTAACTGTAGCATCCTCGCACCTTATCTAGTAATCACCGCTAATATCCGGCAAATCCGCCGCACTTTTTTCTAGCCTTAATTTTTGGGTACCTGAAATATTTGAGTCTCTAATTCCTGAAATAATGGCCATACCGAGGAACGGGATGCGGCCCTGTATTCCCCCTTGACTTGCTTCTTACACGATATCATCAAAATGGCTATCGCGAACACTTTCTGATTTTCGAGAAAAAAAGGGGAAGGGTTTAGACCACCCTTCCGCCGACCTTCTTGCCGCCATAACTCCGCACTACGTGTAGTGACAACAAAGCCGATGAGTGCGTTGAATACAGCTCGTCGAACTCTATCTCCAGTATAAAGGACAACTCTCTATCCTCCTGCGTTTGGACGGGAGAAGCCGGCAAAATTAAAAAAAAAATGGTCATTTTGCCTTTCCAAAACAGTCTTTTTTCTACACAAGGAGAACGAAGCGACTCAGAGGCCCGCCCTTTTAACTGTAGCATCCTCGCACCTTATCTAGTAATCACCGCTAATATCCGGCAAATCCGCCGCACTTTTTTCTAGCCTTAATTTTTGGGTATCTGAAATATTTGAGTCTCTAATTCCTGAAATAATGGCCATACCGAGGAACGGGATGCGGCGCTGTATACCCCCTTGACTTGCTTCTTACACGATAGCATCAAAATGGCAATCGCGAACACTTTCTGATTTTCGAGAAAAAAAGGGGAAGGGTTTAGACCACCCTTCCGCCGACGTTCTTGCCGCCTTAACTCCTCACTACGTGTAGTGACAACAAAGCCGATGAGTGCGTTGAATACAGCTCGTCGAACTCTATCTCCAGTATAAAGGACAACTCTCTATCCTCCTGCGTTTGGACGGGAGAGGCCGGCAAAATTTCAAAAAATGGTCATTTTGCCCTTCCAAAACAGACTTTTTTCTACACAAGGAGAACGAAACGACTCAAAGGCCCGCCCTTTTAACTGTAGCATCCTCGCACCTTATCTAGTAATCACCGCTAATATCCGGCAAATCCGCCGCACTTTTTTCTAGCCTTAATTTTTGGGTACCTGAAATATTTGAGTCTCTAATTCCTGAAATAATGGCCATACCGAGGAACGGGATGCGGCCCTGTATACCCCCTTGACTTGCTTCTTACACGATAGCATCAAAATGGCAATCGCGAACACTTTCTGATTTTCGAGAAAAAAAGGGGACCTTCTTGCCGCCATAACTCCGCACTACGTGTAGTGACAACAAAGCCGATAAGTGCTTTGAATACAGCTCGTCGAACTCTATCTCCAGTATAAAGGACAACTCTCTATCCTCCTGCGTTTGGACGGGAGAGGCCGGCAAAATTTCAAAAAATGGTCATTTTGCCCTTCCAAAACAGACGTTTTTCTACACAAGGAGAACGAAGCGACTCAGAGGCCCGCCCTTTTAACTGTAGCATCCTCGCACCTTATCTAGTAATCACCGCTAATATCCGGCAAATCCGCCGCACTTTTTTCTAGCCTTAATTTTTGGGTACCTGAAATATTTGAGTCTCTAATTCCTGAAATAATGGCCATACCGAGGAACGGGATGCGGCCCTGTATTCCCCCTTGACTTGCTTCTTACACGATATCATCAAAATGGCAATCGCGAACACTTTCTGATTTTCGAGAAAAAAAGGGGAAGGGTTTAGACCACCCTTCCGCCGACCTTCTTGCCGCCATAACTCCGCACTACGTGTAGTGACAACAAAGCCGATGAGTGCGTTGAATACAGCTCGTCGAACTCTATCTCCAGTATAAAGGACAACTCTCTATCCTCCTGCGTTTGGACGGGAGAGGCCGGCAAAATTTCAAAAAATGGTCATTTTGCCCTTCCAAAACAGACTTTTTTCTACACAAGGAGAACGAAGCGACTCAGAGGCCCGCCCTTTTAACTGTAGCATTCTCGCACCTTATCTAGTAATCACCGCTAATATCCGGCAAATCTGCCGCACTTTTTTCTAGCCTTAATTTTTGGGTACCTGAAATATTTGAGTCTCTAATTCCTGAAATAATGGCCATACCGAGGAACGGGATGTGGCCCTGTATTCCCCCTTGACTTGCTTCTTACACGATAGCATCAAAATGGCAATCGCGAACACTTTCTGATTTTCGAGAAAAAAAGGGGAAGGGTTTAGACCACCCTTCCGCCGACCTTCTTGCCGCCATAACTCCGCACTACGTGTAGTGACAAGAAAGCCGATGAGTGCGTTGAATACAGCTCGTCGAACTCTATCTCCAGTATAAAGGACAACTCTCTATCCTCCTGCGTTAGGACGGGAGAGACCGGCAAAATTTCAAAAAATGGTCATTTTGCCCTTCCAAAACAGACGTTTTTCTACACAAGGAGAACGAAGCGACTCAGAGGCCCGCCCTTTTAACTGTAGCATCCTCGCACCTTATCTAGTAATCACCGCTAATATCCGGCAAATCCGCCGCACTTTTTTCTAGCCTTAATTTTTGGGTACCTGAAATATTTGAGTCTCTAATTCCTGAAATAATGGCCATACCGAGGAACGGGATGCGGCCCTGTATTCCCCCTTGACTTGCTTCTTACACGATATCATCAAAATGGCAATCGCGAACACTTTCTGATTTTCGAGAAAAAAAGGGGAAGGGTTTAGACCACCCTTCCGCCGACCTTTTTGCCGCCATAACTCCGCACTACGTGTAGTGACAACAAAGCCGATGAGTGCGTTGAATACAGCTCGTCGAACTCTTATCTCCAGTATAAAGGACAACTCTCTATCCTCCTGCGTTTGGACGGGAGAAGCCGGCAAAATTTCAAAAAATGGTCATTTTGCCTTTCCAAAACAGTCTTTTTTCTACACAAGGAGAACGAAGCGACTCAGAGGCCCGCCCTTTTAACTGTAGCATCCTCGCACCTTATCTAGTAATCACCGCTAATATCCGGCAAATCCGCCGCACTTTTTTCTAGCCTTAATTTTTGGGTACCTGAAATATTTGAGTCTCTAATTCCTGAAATAATGGCCATACCGAGGAACGGGATGCGGCCCTGTATTCCCCCTTGACTTGCTTCTTACACGATATCATCAAAATGGCTATCGCGAACACTTTCTGATTT
Organism: Periplaneta americana; assembly: GCF_040183065.1. Taxonomy (NCBI): domain Eukaryota; kingdom Metazoa; phylum Arthropoda; class Insecta; order Blattodea; family Blattidae; genus Periplaneta; species Periplaneta americana. Next base: position 16,841,500 of record NC_091120.1, read on the forward strand.
TCGAGAAAAAAAGGGGAAGGGTTTAGACCACCCTTCCGCCGACCTTCTTGCCGCCATAACTCCGCACTACGTGTAGTGACAACAAAGCCGATGAGTGCGTTGAATACAGCTCGTCGAACTCTATCTCCAGTATAAAGGACAACTCTCTATCCTCCTGCGTTTGGACGGGAGAAGCCGGCAAAATTAAAAAAAAAATGGTCATTTTGCCTTTCCAAAACAGTCTTTTTTCTACACAAGGAGAACGAAGCGACTCAGAGGCCCGCCCTTTTAACTGTAGCATCCTCGCACCTTATCTAGTAATCACCGCTAATATCCGGCAAATCCGCCGCACTTTTTTCTAGCCTTAATTTTTGGGTACCTGAAATATTTGAGTCTCTAATTCCTCAAATAATGGCCATACCGAGGAACGGGATGCGGCCCTGTATACCCCCTTGACTTGCTTCTTACACGATAGCATCAATATGGCAATCGCGAACACTTTCTGATTTTCGAGAAAAAAAGGGGAAGGGTTTAGACCACCCTTCCGCCGACGTTCTTGCCGCCTTAACTCCTCACTACGTGTAGTGACAACAAAGCCGATGAGTGCGTTGAATACAGCTCGTCGAACTCTATCTCCAGTATAAAGGACAACTCTCTATCCTCCTGCGTTTGGACGGGAGAGGCCGGCAAAATTTCAAAAAATGGTCATTTTGCCCTTCCAAAACAGACTTTTTTCTACACAAGGAGAACGAAACGACTCAAAGGCCCGCCCTTTTAACTGTAGCATCCTCGCACCTTATCTAGTAATCACCGCTAATATCCGGCAAATCCGCCGCACTTTTTTCTAGCCTTAATTTTTGGGTACCTGAAATATTTGAGTCTCTAATTCCTGAAATAATGGCCATACCGAGGAACGGGATGCGGCCCTGTATACCCCCTTGACTTGCTTCTTACACGATAGCATCAAAATGGCAATCGCGAACACTTTCTGATTTTCGAGAAAAAAAGGGGACCTTCTTGCCGCCATAACTCCGCACTACGTGTAGTGACAACAAAGCCGATGAGTGCTTTGAATACAGCTCGTCGAACTCTATCTCCAGTATAAAGGACAACTCTCTATCCTCCTGCGTTTGGACGGGAGAGGCCGGCAAAATTTCAAAAAATGGTCATTTTGCCCTTCCAAAACAGACGTTTTTCTACACAAGGAGAACGAAGCGACTCAGAGGCCCGACCTTTTAACTGTAGCATCCTCGCACCTTATCTAGTAATCACCGCTAATATCCGGCAAATCCGCCGCACTTTTTTCTAGCCTTAATTTTTGGGTACCTGAAATATTTGAGTCTCTAATTCCTGAAATAATGGCCATACCGAGGAACGGGATGCGGCCCTGTATTCCCCCTTGACTTGCTTCTTACACGATATCATCAAAATGGCAATCGCGAACACTTTCTGATTTTCGAGAAAAAAAGGGGAAGGGTTTAGACCACCCTTCCGCCGACCTTCTTGCCGCCATAACTCCGCACTACGTGTAGTGACAACAAAGCCGATGAGTGCGTTGAATACAGCTCGTCGAACTCTATCTCCAGTATAAAGGACAACTCTCTATCCTCCTGCGTTTGGACGGGAGAGGCCGGCAAAATTTCAAAAAATGGTCATTTTGCCCTTCCAAAACAGACTTTTTTCTACACAAGGAGAACGAAGCGACTCAGAGGCCCGCCCTTTTAACTGTAGCATTCTCGCACCTTATCTAGTAATCACCGCTAATATCCGGCAAATCTGCCGCACTTTTTTCTAGCCTTAATTTTTGGGTACCTGAAATATTTGAGTCTCTAATTCCTGAAATAATGGCCATACCGAGGAACGGGATGTGGCCCTGTATTCCCCCTTGACTTGCTTCTTACACGATAGCATCAAAATGGCAATCGCGAACACTTTCTGATTTTCGAGAAAAAAAGGGGAAGGGTTTAGACCACCCTTCCGCCGACCTTCTTGCCGCCATAACTCCGCACTACGTGTAGTGACAAGAAAGCCGATGAGTGCGTTGAATACAGCTCGTCGAACTCTATCTCCAGTATAAAGGACAACTCTCTATCCTCCTGCGTTTGGACGGGAGAGGCCGGCTAAATTTCAAAAAATGGTCATTTTGCCCTTCCAAAACAGACTTTTTTCTACACAAGGAGAACGAAGCGACTCAGAGGCCCGCCCTTGTAACTGTAGCATCCTCGCACCTTATCTAGTAATCACCGCTAATATCCGGCAAATCCGCCGCACTTTTTTCTAGCCTTAATTTTTGGGTACCTGAAATATTTGAGTCTCTAATTCCTGAAATAATGGCCATACCGAGGAACGGGATGCGGCCCTGTATTCCCCCTTGACTTGCTTCTTAAACGATGGCATCAAAATGGCAATCGCGAACACTTTCTGATTTTCGAGAAAAAAAGGGGACGTTCTTGCCGCCATAACTCCGCACTACGTGTAGAGACAACAAAGCCGATGAGTGCGTTGAATACAGCTCGTCGAACTCTATCTCCAGTATAAAGGACAACTCTCTATCCTCCTGCGTTTGGACGGGAGAGGCCGGCTAAATTTCAAAAAATGGTCATTTTGCCCTTCCAAAACAGACTTTTTTCTACACAAGGAGAACGAAGCGACTCAGAGGCCCGCCCTTGTAACTGTAGCATCCTCGCACCTTATCTAGTAATCACCGCTAATATCCGGCAAATCCGCCGCACTTTTTTCTAGCCTTAATTTTTGGGTACCTGAAATATTTGAGTCTCTAATTCCTGAAATAATGGCCATACCGAGGAACGGGATGCGGCCCTGTATTCCCCCTTGACTTGCTTCTTAAACGATGGCATCAAAATGGCAATCGCGAACACTTTCTGATTTTCGAGAAAAAAAGAGGACGTTCTTGCCGCCATAACTCCGCACTACGTGTAGAGACAACAAAGCCGATGAGTGCGTTGAATACAGCTCGTCGAACTCTATCTCCAGTATAAAGGACAACTCTCTATCCTCCTGCGTTTGGACGGGAGTGGCCGGCAAAATTTCAAAAAATGGTCATTTTGCCCTTCCAAAACAGACTTTTTTCTACACAAGGAGAACGAAACGACTCAAAGGCCCGCCCTTTTAACTGTAGCATCCTCGCACCTTATCTAGTAATCACCGCTAATATCCGGCAAATCCGCCGCACTTTTTTCTAGCCTTAATTTTTGGGTACCTGAAATATTTGAGTCTCTAATTCCTGAAATAATGGCCATACCGAGGAACGGGATGCGGCCCTGTATACCCCCTTGACTTGCTTCTTACACGATAGCATCAAAATGGCAATCGCGAACACTTTCTGATTTTCGAGAAAAAAAGGGGACCTTCTTGCCGCCATAACTCCGCACTACGTGTAGTGACAACAAAGCCGATGAGTGCTTTGAATACAGCTCGTCGAACTCTATCTCCAGTATAAAGGACAACTCTCTATCCTCCTGCGTTTGGACGGGAGAGGCCGGCAAAATTTCAAAAAATGGTCATTTTGCCCTTCCAAAACAGACTTTTTTCTACACAAGGAGAACGAAACGACTCAGAGGCCCGCCCTTTTAACTGTAGCATCCTCGCACCTTATCTAGTAATCACCGCTAATATCCGGCAAATCCGCCGCACTTTTTTCTAGCCTTAATTTTTGGGTACCTGAAATATTTGAGTCTCTAATTCCTGAAATAATGGCCATACCGAGGAACGGGATGCGGCCCTGTATTCCCCCTTGACTTGCTTCTTACACGATAGCATCAAAATGGCAATCGCGAACACTTTCTGATTTTCGAGAAAAAAAGGGGAATGGTTTAGACCACCCTTCCGCCGACGTTCTTGCCGCCATAACTCCTCACTACGTGTAGAGACAACAAAGCCGATGAGTGCGTTGAATACAGCTCGTCGAACTCTATCTCCAGTATAAAGGACAACTCTCTATCCTCCTGCGTTTGGACGGGAGAGGCCGGCAAAATTTCAAAAAATGGTCATTTTGCCCTTCCAAAACAGACTTTTTTCTACACAAGGAGAATGAAACGACTCAAAGGGTTTAGACCTGTAATATTTGAGTCTCTAATTCCTGAAATAATGGCCATACCGAGGAACGGGATGCGGCCCTGTATTCCCCCTTTGACTTGCTTCTTACACGATAGCATCAAAATGGCAATCGCGAACACTTTCTGATTTTCGAGAAAAAAAGGGGACCTTCTTGCCGCCATAACTCCGCACTACGAGTAGTGACAACAAAGCCAATGAGTGCGTTGAATACAGCTCGTCGAACTCTATCTCCAGTATAAAGGACAACTCTCTATCCTCCTGCATTTGGACGGGAGAGGCCGGCAAAATTTCAAAAAATGGTCATTTTGCCCTTCCAAAACAGACTTTTTTCTACACAAGGAGAACGAAGCGACTCAGAGGCCCGCCCTTTTAACTGTAGCATCCTCGCACCTTATCTAGTAATCACCGCTAATATCCGGCAAATCCGCCGCACTTTTTTCTAGCCTTAATTTTTGGGTACCTGAAATATTTGAGTCTCTAATTCCTGAAATAATGGCCATACCGAGGAACGGGATGCGGCCCTGTATTCCCACTTGACTTGCTTCTTACACGATAGCATCAAAATGGCAATCGCGAACACTTTCTGATTTTCGAGAAAAAAAGGGGAAGGGTTTAGACCACCCTTCCGCCGACCTTCTTGCAGCCATAACTCCGCACTACGTGTAGTGACAACAAAGCCGATGAGTGCGTTGAATACAGCTCGTCGAACTCTATCTCCAGTATAAAGGACAACTCTCTATCCTCCTGCGTTTGGACGGGAGAGGCCGGCAAAATTTCAAAAAATGGTCATTTTGCCCTTCCAAAACAGACTTTTTTCTACACAAGGAGAACGAAACGACTCAGAGGCCCGCCCTTTTAACTGTAGCATCCTCGCACCTTATCTAGTAATCACCGCTAATATCCGGGAAATCCGCCGCACTTTTTTCTAGCCTTAATTTTTGGGTACCTGTAATATTTGAGTCTCTAATTCCTGAAATAATGGCCATACCGAGGAACGGGATGCGGCCCTGTATTCCCCCTTGACTTGCTTCTTACACGATAGCATCAAAATGGCAATCGCGAACACTTTCTGATTTTCGAGAAAAAAAGGGGAAGGGTTTAGACCACCCTTCCGCCGACGTTCTTGCCGCCATAACTCCTCACTACGTGTAGAGACAACGAAGCCGATGAGTGCGTTGAATACAGCTCGTCGAACTCTATCTCCAGTATAAAGGACAACTCTCTATCCTCCTGCGTTTGGACGGGAGAGGCCGGCAAAATTTCAAAAAATGGTCATTTTGCCCTTCCAAAACAGACTTTTTTCTACACAAGGAGAACGAAACGACTCAAAGGCCCGCCCTTTTAACTGTAGCATCCTCGCACCTTATCTAGTAATCACTGCTAATATCCGGCAAATCCGCCGCACTTTTTTCTAGCCTTAATTTTTGGGTACCTGAAATATTTGAGTCTCTAATTCCTGAAATAATGGCCATACCGAGGAACGGGATGCGGCCCTGTATACCCCCTTGACTTGCTTCTTACACGATAGCATCAAAATGGCAATCGCGAACACTTTCTGATTTTCGAGAAAAAAAGGGGAAGGGTTTAGACCACCCTTCCGCCGACCTTCTTGCCGCCATAACTCCGCACTACGTGTAGTGACAACAAAGCCGATGAGTGTGTTGAATACAGCTCGTCGAACTCTATCTCCAGTATAAAGGACAACTCTCTATCCTCCTGCGTTTGGACGGGAGAGGCCGGCAAAATTTCAAAAAATGGTCATTTTGCCCTTCCTAAACAGACTTTTTTCTACACAAGGAGAACGAAGCGACTCAGAGGCCCGCCCTTTTAACTGTAGCATCCTCGCACCTTATCTAGTAATCACCGCTAATATCCGGCAAATCCGCCGCACTTTTTTCTAGCCTTAATTTTTGGGTACCTGAAATATTTGAGTCTCTAATTCCTGAAATAATGGCCATACCGAGGAACGGGATGCGGCCCTGTATTCCCCCTTGACTTGCTTCTTACACGATAGCATCAAAATGGCAATCGCGAACACTTTCTGATTTTCGAGAAAAAAAGGGGAAGGGTTTAGACCACCCTTCCGCCGACCTTCTTGCCGCCATAACTCCGCACTACGTGTAGTGACAACAAAGCCGATGAGTGCGTTGAATACAGCTCGTCGAACTCTATCTCCAGTATAAAGGACAATACTCTATCCTCCTGCGTTTGGACGGGAGAGGCCGGCAAAATTAAAAAAAATGGTCATTTTGCCCTTCTAAAACAGACTTTTTTCTACACAAGGAGAACGAAGCGACTCAGAGGCCCGCCCTTTTAACTGTAGCATCCTCGCACCTTATCTAGTAATCACCGCTAATATCCGGCAAATCCGCCGCACTTTTTTCTAGCCTTAATTTTTGGGTACCTGAAATATTTGAGTCTCTAATTCCTGAAATAATGGCCATACCGAGGAACGGGATGCGGCCCTGTATCCCCCTTGACTTGCTTCTTACATGATAGCATCAAAATGGCAATCGCGAACACTTTCTGATTTTCGAGAAAAAAAGGGGAAGGGTTTAGACCACCCTTCCGCCGACCTTCTTGCCGCCATAACTCCGCACTACGTGTAGTGACAACAAAGCCGATGAGTGCGTTGAATACAGCTCGTCGAACTCTATCTCCAGTATAAAGGACAACTCTCTATCCTCCTGCGTTTGGACGGGAGAGGCCGGCAAAATTTCAAAAAATGGTCATTTTGCCCTTCCAATACAGACTTTTTTCTACACAAGGAGAACGAAGCGACTCAGTGGCCCGCCCTTTTAACTGTAGCATCCTCGCACCTTATCTAGTAATCACCGCTAATATCCGACAAATCCGCCGCACTTTTTTCTAGCCTTAATTTTTGGGTACCTGAAATATTTGAGTCTCTAATTCCTGAAATAATGGCCATACCGAGGAACGGGATGCGGCCCTGTATACCCCCTTGACTTGCTTCTTACACGATAGCATCAAAATGGCAATCGCGAACACTTTCTGATTTTCGAGAAAAAAAGGGGAAGAGTTAAGACCACCCTTCCGCCGACCTTCTTGCCGCCATAACTCCGCACTACGTGTAGTGACAACAAAGCCGATGAGTGCGTTGAATACAGCTCGTCGAACTCTATCTCCAGTATAAAGGACAACTCTCTATCCTCCTGCGTTTGGACGGGAGAGGCCGGCAAAATTTCAAAAAATGGTCATTTTGCCCTTCCAAAACAGACTTTTTTCTACACAAGGAGAACGAAGCGACTCAGAGGCCCGCCCTTTTAACTGTAGCATCCTCGCACCTTATCTAGTAATCACCGCTAATATCCGGCAAATCCGCCGCACTTTTTTCTAGCCTTAATTTTTGGGTACCTGAAATATTTGAGTCTCTAATTCCTGAAATAATGGCCATACCGAGGAACGGGATGCGGCCCTGTATTCCCCCTTGACTTGCTTCTTACACGATAGCATCAAAATGGCAATCGCGAACACTTTCTGATTTTCGAGAAAAAAAGGGGAAGGGTTTAGACCACCCTTCCGCCGACCTTCTTGCCGCCATAACTCCGCACTACGTGTAGTGACAACAAAGCCGATGAGTGCGTTGAATACAGCTCGTCGAACTCTATCTCCAGTATAAAGTACAACTCTCTATCCTCCTGCGTTTGGACGGGAGAGGCCGGCAAAATTTCAAAAAATGGTCATTTTGCCCTTCCAAAACAGACTTTTTTCTACACAAGGAGAACGAAACGACTCAGAGGCCCGCCCTTTTAACTGTAGCATCCTCGCACCTTATCTAGTAATCACCGCTAATATCCGGCAAATCCGCCGCACTTTTTTCTAGCCTTAATATTTGGGTACCTGTAATATTTGAGTCTCTAATTCCTGAAATAATGGCCATACCGAGGAACGGGATGCGGCCCTGTATTCCCCCTTGACTTGCTTCTTACACGATAGCATCAAAATGGCAATCGCGAACACTTTCTGATTTTCGAGAAAAAAAGGGGAAGGGTTTAGACCACCCTTCCGCCGACGTTCTTGCCGCCATAACTCCTCACTACGTGTAGAGACAACGAAGCCGATCAGTGCGTTGAATACAGCTCGTCGAACTCTATATCCAGTATAAAGGACAACTCTCTATCCTCCTGCGTTTGGACGGGAGAGGCCGGCAAAATTTCAAAAAATGGTCATTTTGCCCTTCCAAAACAGACTTTTTTCTACACAAGGAGAACGAAACGACTCAAAGGCCCGCCCTTTTAACTGTAGCATCCTCGCACCTTATCTAGTAATCACTGCTAATATCCGGCAAATCCGCCGCACTTTTTTCTAGCCTTAATTTTTGGGTACCTGAAATATTTGAGTCTCTAATTCCTGAAATAATGGCCATACCGAGGAACGGGATGCGGCCCTGTATACCCCCTTGACTTGCTTCTTACACGATAGCATCAAAATGGCAATCGCGAACACTTTCTGATTTTCGAGAAAAAAAGGGGACCTTCTTGCCGCCATAACTCCGCACTACGTGTAGTGACAACAAAGCCGATGAGTGCGTTGAATACAGCTCGTCGAACTCTATCTCCAGTATAAAGGACAACTCTCTATCCTCCTGCGTTTGGACGGGAGAGGCCGGCAAAATTAAAAAAAATGGTCATTTTGCCCTTCCAAAACAGACTTTTTTCTACACAAGGAGAACGAAGCGACTCAGAGGCCCGCCCTTTTAACTGTAGCATCCTCGCACCTTATCTAGTAATCACCGCTAATATCCGGCAAATCCGCCGCACTTTTTTCTAGCCTTAATTTTTGGGTACCTGAAATATTTGAGTCTCTAATTCCTGAAATAATGGCCATACCGAGGAACGGGATGCGGCCCTGTATACCCCATTGACTTGCTTCTTACACGATAGCATCAAAATGGCAATCGCGAACACTTTCTGATTTTCGAGAAAAAAAGGGGAAGGGTTAAGACCACCCTTCCGCCGACCTTCTTGCCGCCATAACTCCGCACTACGTGTAGTGACAACAAAGCCGATGAGTGCGTTGAATACAGCTCGTCGAACTCTATCTCCAGTATAAAGGACAACTCTCTATCCTCCTGCGTTTGGACGGGAGAGGCCGGATAAATTTCAAAAAATGGTCATTTTGCCCTTCCAAAACAGACTTTTTTCTACACAAGGAGAACGAAACGACTCAGAGGCCCGCCCTTTTAACTGTAGCATCCTCGCACCTTATCTAGTAATCACCGCTAATATCCGGCAAATCCGCCGCACTTTTTTCTAGCCTTAATTTTTGGGTACCTGTAATATTTGAGTCTCTAATTCGTGAAATAATGGCCATACCGAGGAACGGGATGCGGCCCTGTATTCCCCCTTGACTTGCTTCTTACACGATAGCATCAAAATGGCAATCGCGAACAATTTCTGATTTTCGAGAAAAAAAGGGGAAGGGTTTAGACCACCCTTCCGCCGACGTTCTTGCCGCCATAACTCCTCACTACGTGTAGAGACATCGAAGCCGATGAGTGCGTTGAATACAGCTCGTCGAACTCTATCTCCAGTATAAAGGACAACTCTCTATCCTCCTGCGTTTGGACGGGAGAGGCCGGCAAAATTTCAAAAAATGGTCATTTTGCCCTTCCAAAACAGACTTTTTTCTACACAAGGAGAACGAAACGACTCAAAGGCCCGCCCTTTTAACTGTAGCATCCTCGCACCTTATCTAGTAATCACTGCTAATATCCGGCAAATCCGCCGCACTTTTTTCTAGCCTTAATTTTTGGGTACCTGAAATATTTGAGTCTCTAATTCCTGAAATAATAGCCATACCGAGGAACGGGATGCGGCCCTGCATACCCCCTTGACTTGCTTCTTACACGATAGCATCAAAATGGCAATCGCGAAAACTTTCTGATTTTCGAGAAAAAAAGGGGACTTTCTTGCCGCCATAACTCCGCACTACGTGTAGTGACAACAAAGCCGATGAGTGCGTTGAATACAGCTCGTCGAACTCTATCCCCAGTATAAAGGACAACTCTCTATCCTCCTGCGTTTGGACGGAAGAGGCCGGCAAAATTAAAAAAAATGGTCATTTTGCCCTTCCAAAACAGACTTTTTTCTACACAAGGAGAACGAAGCGACTCAGAGGCCCGCCCTTTTAACTGTAGCATCCTCGCACCTTATCTAGTAATCACCGCTAATATCCGGCAAATCCGCCGCACTTTTTTCTAGCCTTAATTTTTGGGTACCTGAAATATTTGAGTCTCTAATTCCTGAAATAATGGCCATACCGAGGAACGGGATGCGGCCCTGTATTCCCCCTTGACTTGCTTCTTACACGATAGCATCAAAATGGCAATCGCGAACACTTTCTGATTTTCGAGAAAAAAAGGGGAAGGTTCCTTCCGCCGACATTCTTGCCGCCATAACTCCGCACTACGTGTAGTGACAACAAAGCCGATGAGTGCGTTGAATACAGCTCGTCGAACTCTATCTCCAGTATTAAGGACACCTCTCTATCCTCCTGCGTTTGGACGGGAGAGGTCGGCAAAATTTCAAAAAATCGTCATTTTGCCCTTCCAAAACAGACTTTTTTCTACACAAGGAGAACGAAACGACTCAGAGGCCCGCCCTTTTAACTGTAGCATCCTCGCACCTTATCTAGTAATCACCGCTAATATCCGGCAAATCCGCCACACTTTTTTCTAGCCTTAATTTTTGGGTGCCTGAAATATTTGAATCTCTAATTCCTGAAATAATGGCCATACCGAGGAACGGGATGCGGCCCTGTATTCCCCCTTGACTTGCTTCTTACACGATAGCATCAAAATGGCAATCGCGAACACTTTCTGATTTTCGCCGACCTTCTTGCCGCCATAACTCCGCACTACGTGTAGTGACAACAAAGCCGATGAGTGCGTTGAATACAGCTCGTCGAACTCTATCTCCAGTATAAAGGACAACTCTCTATCCTCCTGCGTTTGGACGGGAGAGGCGGGCAAAATTTCAAAAAATGGTCATTTTGCCCTTCCAAAACAGACTTTTTTCTACACAAGGAGAACGAAGCGACTCAGAGGCCCGCCCTTTTAACTGTAGCATCCTCGCACCTTATCTAGTAATCACCGCTAATATCCGGCAAATCCGCCGCACTTTTTTCTAGCCTTAATTTTTGGGTACCTGAAATATTTGAGTCTCTAATTCCTGAAATAATGGCCATACCGAGGAACGGGATGCGGCCCTGTATTCCCCCTTGACTTGCTTCTTACACGATAGCATCAAAATGGCAATCGCGAACACTTTCTGATTTTCGAGAAAATAAGGGGAAGGGTTTAGACCACCCTTCCGCCGACGTTCTTGCCGCCATAACTCCTCACTACGTGTAGAGACAACAAAGCCGATGAGTGCGTTGAATACAGCTCGTCGAACTCTATCTCCAGTATAAAGGACAACTCTCTATACTCCTGCGTTTGGACGGGAGAGGCCGGCAAAATTTCAAAAAATGGTCATTTTGCCCTTCCAAAACAGACTTTTTTCTACACAAGGAGAATGAAACGACTCAAAGGGTTTAGACCTGTAATATTTGAGTCTCTAATTCCTGAAATAATGGCCATACCGAGGAACGGGATGCGGCCCTGTATTCCCCCTTTGACTTGCTTGTTACACGATAGCATCAAAATGGCAATCGCGAACACTTTCTGATTTTCGAGAAAAAAAGGGGAAGGGTTAAGACCACCCTTCCGCCGACCTTCTTGCCGCCATAACTCCGCACTACGTGTAGTGACAACAAAGCCGATGAGTGCGTTGAATACAGCTCGTCGAACTCTATCTCCAGTATAAAGGACAACTCTCTATCCTCCTGCGTTTGGACGGGAGAGGCCGGCAAAATTTCAAAAAATGGTCATTTTGCCCTTCCAAAACAGACTTTTTTCTACACAAGGAGAACGAAACGACTCAGAGGCCCGCCCTTTTAACTGTAGCATCCTCGCACCTTATCTAGTAATCACCGCTAATATCCGGCAAATCCGCCGCACTTTTTTCTAGCCTTAATTTTTGGGTACCTGAAATATTTGAGTCTCTAATTCCTGAAATAATGGCCATACCGAGGAACGGGATGCGGCCCTGTATTCCCCCTTGACTTGCTTCTTACACGATAGCATCAAAATGGCAATCGCGAACACTTTCTGATTTTCGAGAAAAAAAGGGGACCTTCTTGCCGCCATAACTCCGCACTACGTGTAGTGACAACAAAGCCGATGAGTGCGTTGAATACAGCTCGTCGAACTCTATCTCCAGTATAAAGGACAACTCTCTATCCTGCGTTTGGACGGGAGAGGCCGGAAAAATTTCAAAAAATGGTCATTTTGCCCTTCCAAAACAGACTTTTTTCTACACAAGGAGAACGAAGCGACTCAGAGGCCCGCCCTTTTAACTGTAGCATCCTCGCACCTTATCTAGTAATCACCGCTAATATCCGGCAAATCCGCCGCACTTTTTTCTAGCCTTAATTTTTGGGTACCTGAAATATTTGAGTCTCTAATTCCTGAAATAATGGCCATACCGAGGAACGGGATGCGGCCCTGTATTCCCCCTTGACTTGCTTCTTACACGATATCATCAAAATGGCAATCGCGAACAATTTCTGATTTTCGAGAAAAAAAGGGGAAGGGTTTAGACCACCCTTCCGCCGACCTTCTTGCCGCCATAACTCCGCACTACGTGTAGTGACAACAAAGCCGATGAGTGCGTTGAATACAGCTCGTCGAACTCTATCTCCAGTATAAAGGACAACTCTCTATCCTCCTGCGTTTGGACGGGAGAGGCCGGCAAAATTTCAAAAAATGGTCATTTTGCCCTTCCAAAACAGACTTTTTTCTACACAAGGAAAACGAAGCGACTCAGAGGCCCGCCCTTTTAACTGTAGCATCCTCGCACCTTATCTAGTAATCACCGCTAATATCCGGCAAATCCGCCGCACTTTTTTCTAGCCTTAATTTTTGGGTACCTGAAATATTTCAGTCTCTAATTCCTGAAATAATGGCCATACCGAGGAACGGGATGCGGCCCTGTATTCCCCCTTGACTTGCTTCTTACACGATAGCATCAAAATGGCAATCGCGAACACTTTCTGATTTTCGAGAAAAAAAGGGGAAGCGTTTAGACCACTCTTCCGCCGACCTTCTTGCCGCCATAACTCCGCACTACGTGTAGTGACAACAAAGCCGATGAGTGCGTTGAATACAGCTCGTCGAACTCTATCTCCAGTATAAAGGACAACTCTCTATCCTCCTGCGTTTGGACGGGAGAGGCCGGCAAAATTTCAAAAAATGGTCATTTTGCCCTTCCAAAACAGACTTTTTTCTACACAAGGAGAACGAAGCGACTCAGAGGCCCGCCCTTTTAACTGTAGCATTCTCGCACCTTATCTAGTAATCACCGCTAATATCCGGCAAATCCGCCGCAATTTTTTCTAGCCTTAATTTTTGGGTACCTGAAATATTTGAGTCTCTAATTCCTGAAATAATGGCCATACCGAGGAAAGGGATGCGGCCCTGTATACACCCTTGACTTGCTTCTTACACGATAGCATCAAAATGGCAATCGCGAACACTTTCTGATTTTCGAGAAAAAAAGGGGAAGGGTTTAGACCACCCTTCCGCCGACCTTCTTGCCGCCATAACTCCGCACTACGTGTAGTGACAACAAAGCCGATGAGTGCGTTGAATACAGCTCGTCGAACTCTATCTCCAGTATAAAGGACAACTCTCTGTCCTCCTGCGTTTCGACGGGAGAGGAGGGCAAAATTTAAAAAAATGGTCATTTTGCCCTTCCAAAACAGACTTTTTTCTACACAAGGAGAACGAAACGACTCAGAGGCCCGCCCTTTTAACTGTAGCATCCTCGCACCTTATCTAGTAATCACCGCTAATATCCGGCAAATCCGCCGCACTTTTTTCTAGCCTTAATTTTTGGGTACCTGAAATATTTCAGTCTCTAATTCCTGAAATAATGGCCATACCGAGGAACGGGATGCGGCCCTGTATTCCCCCTTGACTTGCTTCTTACATGATAGCATCAAAATGGCAATCGCGAACACTTTCTGATTTTCGAGAAAAAAAGGGGAAGGGTTTAGACCACTCTTCCGCCGACATTCTTGCCGCCATAACTCCGCACTACGTGTAGTGACAACAAAGCCGATGAGTGCATTGAATACAGCTCGTCGAACTCTATCTCCAGTATAAAGGACAACTCTCTATCCTCCTGCGTTTGGACGGGAGAGGCCGGCAAAATTTCAAAAAATGGTCATTTTGCCCTTCCAAAACAGACTTTTTTCTACACAAGGAGAACGAAACGACTCAGAGGCCCGCCCTTTTAACTGTAGCATCCTCGCACCTTATCTAGTAATCACCGCTAATATCCGGCAAATCCGCCGCACTTTTTTCTAGCCTTAATTTTTGGGTACCTGAAATATTTCAGTCTCTAATTCCTGATATAATGGCCATACCGAGGAACGGGATGCGGCCCTGTATTCCCCCTTGACTTGCTTCTTACATGATAGCATCAAAATGGCAATCGCGAACACTTTCTGATTTTCGAGAAAAAAAGGGGAAGGGTTTAGACCACCCTTCCGCCGACATTCTTACCGCCATAACTCCGCACTACGTGTAGTGACAACAAAGCCGATGAGTGCGTTGAATACAGCTCGTCGAACTCTATCTCCAGTATAAAGGACAACTCTCTATCCTCCTGCGTTTGGACGGGAGAGGCCGGCAAAATTTCAAAAAATGGTCATTTTGCCCTTCCAAAACAGACTTTTTTCTACACAAGGAGAACGAAGCGACTCAGAGGCCCGCCCTTTTAACTGTAGCATCCTCGCACCTTATCTAGTAATCACCGCTAATATCCGGCAAATCCGCCGCACTTTTTTCTAGCCTTAATTTTTGGGTACCTGAAATATTTGAGTCTCTAATTCCTGAAATAATGGCCATACCGAGGAACGGGATGCGGCTCTGTATTCCCCCTTGACTTGCTTCTTACACGATAGCATCAAAATGGCAATCGCGAACACTTTCTGATTTTCGAGACAAAAAGGGGAAGGGTTTAGACCACCCTTCCGCCGACCTTCTTGCCGCCATAACTCCGCACTACGTGTATTGACAACAAAGCCGATGAGTGCGTTGAATACAGCTCGTCGAACTCTATCTCCAGTATAAAGGACAACTCCCTACCCTCCTGCGTTTGGACGGGAGAGGCCGGCAAAATTTCAAAAAATGGTCATTTTGCCCTTCCAAAACAGACTTTTTTCTACACGAGGAGAACGAAGCGACTCAGAGGCCCGCCCTTTTAACTGTAGCATCCTCGCACCTTATCTAGTAATCACCGCTAATATCCGGCAAATGCGCCGCACTTTTTTCTAGCCTTAATTTTTGGGTACCTGAAATATTTGAGTCTCTAATTCCTGAAATAATGGCCATACCGAGGAACGGGATGCGGCCCTGTATACCCCCATGACTTGCTTCTTACACGATAGCATCAAAATGGCAATCGCGAACACTTTCTGATTTTCGAGAAAAAAAGGGGAAGGGTTTAGACCACCCTTCCGCCGACGTTCTTGCCGCCATAACTCCTCACTACGTGTAGTGACAACAAAGCCGATGAGTGCGTTGAATACAGCTCGTCGAACTCTATCTCCAGTATAAAGGACAACTCTCTATCCTCCTGCGTTTGGACGGGAGAGGCCGGCAAAATTTCAAAAAATGGTCATTTTGCCCTTCCAAAACAGACTTTTTTCTACACAAGGAGAACGAAGCGACTCAGAGGCCCGCCCTTTTAACTGTAGCATCCTCGCACCTTATCTAGTAATCACCGCTAATATCCGGCAAATCCGCCGCACTTTTTTCTAGCCTTAATTTTTGGGTACCTGAAATATTTGAGTCTCTAATTCCTGAAATAATGGCCATACCGAGGAACGGGATGCGGCCCTGTATACCCCCTTGACTTGCTTCTTACACGATAGCATCAAAATGGCAATCGCGAACACTTTCTGATTTTCGAGAAAAAAAGGGGAAGGGTTTAGACCACCCTTCCGCCGACGTTCTTGCCGCCATAACTCCTCACTACGTGTAGTGACAACAAAGCCGATCAGTGCGTTGAATACAGCTCGTCGAAATCTATCTCCAGTATAAAGGACAACTCTCTATCCTCCTGCGTTTGGAAGGGAGAGGCCGGCAAAATTTCAAAAAATGGTCATTTTGCCATTCCAAAACAGACTTTTTTCTACACAAGGAGAACGAAGCGACTCAGAGGCCCGCCCTTTTAACTGTAGCATCCTCGCACCTTATCTAGTAATCACCGCTAATATCCGGCAAATCCGCCGCACTTTTTTCTAGCCTTAATTTTTGGGTACCTGAAATATTTGAGTCTCTAATTCCTGAAATAATGGCCATACCGAGGAACGGGATGCGGCCCTGTATACCCCCATGACTTGCTTCTTACACGATAGCATCAAAATGGCAATCGCGAACACTTTCTGATTTTCGAGAAAAAAAGGGGAAGGGTTTAGACCACCCTTCCGCCGACCTTCTTGCCGCCATAACTCCGCACTACGTGTAGTGACAACAAAGCCGATCAGTGCGTTGAATACAGCCCGTCGAACTCTATCTCCAGTATAAAGGACAACTCTCTATCCTCCTGCGTTTGGACGGGAGAGGCCGGCAAAATTTCAAAAAATGGTCATTTTGCCCTTCCAAAACAGACTTTTTTCTACACAAGGAGAACGAAGCGACTCAGAGGCCCGCCCTTTTAACTGTAGCATCCTCGCACCTTATCTAGTAATCACCGCTAATATCCGGCAAATCCGCCGCAATTTTTTCTAGCCTTAATTTTAGGGTACCTGAAATACTTGAGTCTCTAATTCCTGAAATAATGGCCATACCGAGGAACGGGATGCGGCCCTGTATACCCCCATGACTTGCTTCTTACACGATAGCATCAAAATGGCAATCGCGAACACTTTCTGATTTTCGAGAAAAAAAGGGGAAGGGTTTAAACCACCCATCCGCCGACCTTCTTGCCGCCATAACTCCGCACTACGTGTAGTGACAACAAAGCCGATGAGTGCGTTGAATACAGCTCGTCGAACTCTATCTCCAGTATAAAGGACAACTCTCTATCCTCCTGCGTTTGGACGGGAGAGGCCGGCAAAATTTCAAAAAATGGTCATTTTGCCCTTCCAAAACAGACTTTTTTCTACACAAGGAGAACGAAGCGACTCAGAGGCCCGCCCTTTTAACTGTAGCATCCTCGCACCTTATCTAGTAATCACCGCTAATATCCGGCAAATCCGCCGCACTTTTTTCTAGCCTTAATTTTTGGGTACCTGAAATATTTGAGTCTCTAATTCCTGAAATAATGGCCATACCGAGGAACGGGATGCGGCCCTGTATACCCCCATGACTTGCTTCTTACACGATAGCATCAAAATGGCAATCGCGAACACTTTCTGATTTTCGAGAAAAAAAGGGGAAGGGTTTAGACCACCCTTCCGCCGACCTTCTTGCCGCCATAACTCCGCACTACGTGTAGTGACAACAAAGCCGATGAGTGCGTTGAATACAGCTCGTCGAACTCTATCTCCAGTATAAAGGACAACTCTCTATCCTCCTGCGTTTGGACGGGAGAGGCCGGCAAAATTTAAAAAAATGGTCATTTTGCCCTTCCAAAACAGACTTTTTTCTACACAAGGAGAACGAAGCGACTCAGAGGCCCGCCCTTTTAACTGTAGCATCCTCGCACCTTATCTAGTAATCACCGCTAATATCCGGCAAATCCGCCGCACTTTTTTCTAGCCTTAATTTTAGGGTACCTGAAATATTTGAGTCTCTAATTCCTGAAATAATGGCCATACCGAGGAACGGGATGCGGCCCTGCATACCCCCTTGACTTGCTTCTTACACGATAGCATCAAAATGGCAATCGCGAACACTTTCTGATTTTCGAGAAAAAAAGGGGAAGGGTTTAGACCACCCTTCCGCCGACCTTCTTGCCGCCATAACTCCGCACTACGTGTAGTGACAACAAAGCCGATGAGTGCGTTGAATACAGCTCGTCGAACTCTATCTCCAGTATAAAGGACAACTCTCTATCCTCCTGCGTTTGGACGGGAGAGGCCGGCAAAATTTCAAAAAATGGTCATTTTGCCCTTCCAAAACAGACTTTTTTCTACACAATGAGAACGAAGCGACTCAGAGGCCCGCCCTTTTAACTGTAGCATCCTCGCACCTTATCTAGTAATCACCGCTAATATCCGGCAAATCCGCCGCACTTTTTTCTAGCCTTAATTTTTGGGTACCTGAAATATTTGAGTCTCTAATTCCTGAAATAATGGCCATACCGAGGAACGGGATGCGGCCCTGTATACCCCCATGACTTGCTTCTTACACGATAGCATCAAAATGGCAATCGCGAACACTTTCTGATTTTCGAGAAAAAAAGGGGAACCACCCTTCCGCCGACCTTCTTGCCGCCATAACTCCGCACTACGTGTAGTGACAACAAAGCCGATGAGTGCGTTGAATACAGCTCGTCGAACTCTATCTCCAGTATAAAGGACAACTCTATATCCTCCTGCGTTTGGACGGGAGAGGCCGGCAAAATTTCAAAAAATGGTCATTTTGCCCTTCCAAAACAGACTTTTTTCTACACAAGGAGAACGAAGCGACTCAGAGGCCCGCCCTTTTAACTGTAGCATCCTCGCACCTTATCTAGTAATCACCGCTAATATCCGGCAAATCCGCCGCACTTTTTTCTAGAATTAATTTTTGGGTACCTGAAATATTTGAGTCTCTAATTCCTGAAATAATGGCCAAAGCGAGGAACGGGATGCGGCCCTGTATACCCCCTTGACTTGCTTCTTACACGATAGCATCAAAATGGCAATCGCGAACACTTTCTGATTTTCGAGAAAAAAAGGGGAAGGGTTTAGACCACCCTTCCGCCGACCTTCTTGCCGCCATAACTCCGCACTACGTGTAGTGACAACAAAGCCGATGAGTGCGTTGAATACAGCTCGTCGAACTCTATCTCCAGTATAAAGGACAACTCTCTATCCTCCTGCGTTTGGACGGGAGAGGCCGGCAAAATTTCAAAAAATGGTCATTTTGCGGCCCTGCATACCCCCTTGACTTGCTTCTTACACGATAGCATCAAAATGGCAATCACGAACACTTTCTGATTTTCGAGAAACCGACCTTCTTGCCGCCATAACTCCTCACTACGTGTAGTGACAACAAAGCCGATCAGTGCGTTGAATACAGCCCGTCGAACTCTATCTCCAGTATAAAGGACAACTCTCTATCCTCCTGCGTTTGGACGGGAGAGGCCGGCAAAATTTTAACTGTAGCATCCTCGCACCTTATCTAGTAATCACCGCTAATATCCGGCAAATCCGCCGCACTTTTTTCTAGCCTTAATTTTTGGGTACCTGAAATATTTGAGTCTCTAATTCCTGAAATAATGGCCATACCGAGGAACGGGATGCGGCCCTGTATACCCCCTTGACTTGCTTGTTACACGATAGCATCAAAATGGCAATCGCGAACACTTTCTGATTTTCGAGAAAATCCGCCGACCTTCTTGCCGCCATAACTCCGCACTACGTGTAGTGACAACAAAGCCGATGAGTGCGTTGAATACAGCTCGTCGAACTCTATCTCCAGTATAAAGGACAACTCTCTATCCTCCTGCGTTTGGACGGGAGAGGCCGGCAAAATTTCAAAAAATGGTCATTTTGCCCTTCCAAAACAGACTTTTTTCTACACAAGGAGAACGAAGCGACTCAGAGGCCCGCCCTTTTAACTGTAGCATCCTGGCACCTTATCTAGTAATCACCGCTAATATCCGGCAAATCCGCCGCACTTTTTTCTAGCCTTAATTTTAGGGTACCTGAAATATTTGAGTCTCTAATTCCTGAAATAATGGCCATACCGAGGAACGGGATGCGGCCCTGCATACCCCCTTGACTTGCTTCTTACACGATAGCATCAAAATGGCAATCGCGAACACTTTCTGATTTTCGAGAAAAAAAGGGGAAGGGTTTAGACCACCCTTCCGCCGACGTTCCTGCCGCCATAACTCCTCACTACGTGTAGTGACAACAAAGCCGATCAGTGCGTTGAATACAGCCCGTCGAACTCTATCTCCAGTATAAAGGACAACTCTCTATCCTCCTGCGTTTGGACGGGAGAGGCCGGCAAAATTTCAAAAAATGGTCATTTTGCCCTTCCAAAACAGACTTTTTTCTACACAAGGAGAACGAAGCGACTCAGAGGCCCGCCCTTTTAACTGTAGCATCCTCGCACCTTATCTAGTAATCACCGCTAATATCCGGCAAATCCGCCGCACTTTTTTCTAGCCTTAATTTTTGGGTACCTGAAATATTTGAGTCTCTAATTCCTGAAATAATGGCCATACCGAGGAACGGGATGCGGCCCTGTATACCCCCATGACTTGCTTCTTACACGATAGCATCAAAATGGCAATCGCGAACACTTTCTGATTTTCGAGAAAAAAAGGGGAAGGGTTTAGACCACCCTTCCGCCGACCTTCTTGCCGCCATAACTCCGCACTACGTGTAGTGACAACAAAGCCGATGAGTGCGTTGAATACAGCTCGTCGAACTCTATCTCCAGTATAAAGGACAACTCTATATCCTCCTGCGTTTGGACGGGAGAGGCCGGCAAAATTTCAAAAAAATGGTCATTTTGCCCTTCCAAAACAGACTTTTTTCTACACAAGGAGAACGAAGCGACTCAGAGGCCCGCCCTTTTAACTGTAGCATCCTCGCACCTTATCTAGTAATCACCGCTAATATCCGGCAAATCCGCCGCACTTTTTTCTAGAATTAATTTTTGGGTACCTGAAATATTTGAGTCTCTAATTCCTGAAATAATGGCCATACCGAGGAACGGGATGCGGCCCTGTATACCCCCTTGACTTGCTTCTTACACGATAGCATCAAAATGGCAATCGCGAACACTTTCTGATTTTCGAGAAAAAAAGGGGAAGGGTTTAGACCACCCTTCCGCCGACCTTCTTGCCGCCATAACTCCGCACTACGTGTAGTGACAACAAAGCCGATGAGTGCGTTGAATACAGCTCGTCGAACTCTATCTCCAGTATAAAGGACAACTCTCTATCCTCCTGCGTTTGGACGGGAGAGGCCGGCAAAATTTCAAAAAATGGTCATTTTGCCCTTCCAAAACAGACTTTTTTCTACACAAGGAGAACGAAGCGACTCAGAGGCCCGCCCTTTTAACTGTAGCATCCTCGCACCTTATCTAGTAATCACCGCTAATATCCGGCAAATCCGCCGCACTTTTTTCTAGCCTTAATTTTTGGGTACCTGAAATATTTGAGTCTCTAATTCCTGAAATAATGGCCATACCGAGGAACGGGATGCGGCCCTGTATACCCCCTTGACTTGCTTCTTACACGATAGCATCAAAATGGCAATCGCGAACACTTTCTGATTTTCGAGAAAAAAAGGGGTAGGGTTTAGACCACCCTTCCGCCGACCTTCTTGCCGCCATAACTCCGCACTACGTGTAGTGACAACAAAGCCGATGAGTGCGTTGAATACAGCTCGTCGAACTCTATCTCCAGTATAAAGGACAACTCTCTATCCTCCTGCGTTTGGACGGGAGAGGCCGGCAAAATTTCAAAAAATGGTCATTTTGCGGCCCTGCATACCCCCTTGACTTGCTTCTTACACGATAGCATCAAAATGGCAATCGCGAACACTTTCTGATTTTCGAGAAAAAAAGGGGAAGTGTTTAGACCACCCTTCCGCCGACCATCTTGCCGCCATAACTCCGCACTACGTGTAGTGACAACAAAGCCGATGAGTGCGTTGAATACAGCTCGTCGAACTCTATCTCCAGTATAAAGGACAACTCTCTATCCTCCTGCGTTTGGACGGGAGAGGCCGGCAAAATTTCAAAAAATGGTCATTTTGCCCTTCCAAAACAGACTTTTTTCTACACAAGGAGAACGAAGCGACTCAGAGGCCCGCCCTTTTAACTGTAGCATCCTCGCACCTTATCTAGTAATCACCGCTAATATCCGGCAAATCCGCCGCACTTTTTTCTAGCCTTAATTTTTGGGTACCTGAAATATTTGAGTCTCTAATTCCTGAAATAATGGCCATACCGAGGAACGGGATGCGGCCCTGTATACCCCCATGACTTGCTTCTTACACGATAGCATCAAAATGGCAATCGCGAACACTTTCTGATTTTCGAGAAACCGACCTTCTTGCCGCCATAACTCCGCACTACGTGTAGTGACAACAAAGCCGATGAGTGCGTTGAATACAGCTCGTCGAACTCTATCTCCAGTATAAAGGACAACTCTATATCCTCCTGCGTTTGGACGGGAGAGGCCGGCAAAATTTCAAAAAATGGTCATTTTGCCCTTCCAAAACAGACTTTTTTCTACACAAGGAGAACGAAGCGACTCAGAGGCCCGCCCTTTTAACTGTAGCATCCTCGCACCTTATCTAGTAATCACCGCTAATATCCGGCAAATCCGCCGCACTTTTTTCTAGCCTTAATTTTTGGGTACCTGAAATATTTGAGTCTCTAATTCCTGAAATAATGGCCATACCGAGGAACGGGATGCGGCCCTGTATACACCCTTGACTTGCTTCTTACACGATAGCATCAAAATGGCAATCGCGAACACTTTCTGATTTTCGAGAAAAAAAGGGGAAGGGTTTAGACCACCCTTCCGCCGACCTTCTTGCCGCCATAACTCCGCACTACGTGTAGTGACAACAAAGCCGATGAGTGCGTTGAATACAGCTCGTCGAACTCTATCTCCAGTATAAAGGACAACTCTCTATCCTCCTGCGTTTGGACGGGAGAGGCCGGCAAAATTTCAAAAAATGGCCATTTTGCCCTTCCAAAACAGACTTTTTTCTACACAAGGAGAACGAAGCGACTCAGAGGCCCGCCCTTTTAACTGTAGCATCCTCGCACCTTATCTAGTAATCACCGCTAATATCCGGCAAATCCGCCGCAATTTTTTCTAGCCTTAATTTTAGGGTACCTGAAATATTTGAGTCTCTAATTCCTGAAATAATGGCCATACCGAGGAACGGGATGCGGCCCTGCATACCCCCTTGACTTGCTTCTTACACGATAGCATCAAAATGGCAATCGCGAACACTTTCTGATTTTCGAGAAAAAAAGGGGAAGGGTTTAGACCACCCTTCCGCCGACGTTCTTGCCGCCATAACTCCTCACTACGTGTAGTGACAACAAAGCCGATCAGTGCGTTGAATACAGCCCGTCGAACTCTATCTCCAGTATAAAGGACAACTCTCTATCCTCCTGCGTTTGGACGGGAGAGGCCGGCAAAATTTCAAAAAATGGTCATTTTGCCCTTCCAAAACAGACTTTTTTCTACACAAGGAGAACGAAGCGACTCAGAGGCCCGCCCTTTTAACTGTAGCATCCTCGCACCTTATCTAGTAATCACCGCTAATATCCGGCAAATCCGCCGCACTTTTTTCTAGCCTTAATTTTTGGGTACCTGAAATATTGGAGTCTCTAATTCCTGAAATAATGGCCATACCGAGGAACGGGATGCGGCCCTGTATACCCCCATGACTTGCTTCTTACACGATAGCATCAAAATGGCAATCGCGAACACTTTCTGATTTTCGAGAAAAAAAGGGGAAGGGTTTAAACCACCCTTCCGCCGACCTTCTTGCCGCCATAACTCCGCACTACGTGTAGTGACAACAAAGCCGATGAGTGCGTTGAATACAGCTCGTCGAACTCTATCTCCAGTATAAAGGACAACTCTATATCCTCCTGCGTTTGGACGGGAGAGGCCGGCAAAATTTCAAAAAATGGTCATTTTGCCCTTCCAAAACAGACTTTTTTCTACACAAGGAGAACGAAGCGACTCAGAGGCCCGCCCTTTTAACTGTAGCATCCTCGCACCTTATCTAGTAATCACCGCTAATATCCGGCAAATCCGCCGCACTTTTTTCTAGAATTAATTTTTGGGTACCTGAAATATTTGAGTCTCTAATTCCTGAAATAATGGCCATACCGAGGAACGGGATGCGGCCCTGTATACCCCCTTGACTTGCTTCTTACACGATAGCATCAAAATGGCAATCGCGAACACTTTCTGATTTTCGAGAAAAAAAGGGGAAGGGTTTAGACCACCCTTCCGCCGACCTTCTTGCCGCCATAACTCCGCACTACGTGTAGTGACAACAAAGCCGATGAGTGCGTTGAATACAGCTCGTCGAACTCTATCTCCAGTATAAAGGAGAACTCTCTATCCTCCTGCGTTTGGACGGGAGAGGCCGGCAAAATTTCAAAAAATGGTCATTTTGCCCTTCCAAAACAGACTTTTTTCTACACAAGGAGAACGAAGCGACTCAGAGGCCCGCCCTTTTAACTGTAGCATCCTCGCACCTTATCTAGTAATCACTGCTAATATGCGGCAAATCCGCCGCACTTTTTTCTGGCCTTAATTTTAGGGCACCTGAAATATTTGAGTCTCTAATTCCTGAAATAATGGCCATACCGAGGAACGGGATGCGGCCCTGCATACCCTCTTGACTTGCTTCTTACACGATAGCATCAAAATGGCAATCGCGAACACTTTCTGATTTTCGAGAAAAAAAGGGGAAGGGTTTAGACCACCCTTCCGCCGACGTTCTTGCCGCCATAACTCCTCACTACGTGTAGTGACAACAAAGCCGATGAGTGCGTTGAATACAGCTCGTCGAACTCTATCTCCAGTATAAAGGACAACTCTCTATCCTCCTGCGTTTGGACGGGAGAGGCCGGCAAAATTTCAAAAAATGGTCATTTTGCCCTTCCAAAAGACTTTTTTCTACACAAGGAGAACGAAGCGACTCAGAGGCCCGCCATTTTAACTGTAGCATCCTCGCACCTTATCTAGTAATCACCGCTAATATCCGGTAAATCCGCCGCACTTTTTTCTAGCCTTAATTTTTGGGTACCTGAAATATTTGAGTCTCTAATTCCTGAAATAATGGCCATACCGAGGAACGGGATGCGGCCCTGTATACCCCCTTGACTTGCTTCTTACACGATAGCATCAAAATGGCAATCGCGAACACTTTCTGATTTTCGAGAAAAAAAGGGGAAGGGTTTAGACCACCCTTCCGCCGACCTTCTTGCCGCCATAACTCCGCACTACGTGTAGTGACAACAAAGCCGATGAGTGCGTTGAATACAGCTCGTCGAACTCTATCTCCAGTATAAAGGACAACTCTCTATCCTCCTACGTTTGGACGGGAGAGGCCGGCAAAATTTCAAAAAATGGTCATTTTGCGGCCCTGCATACCCCCTTGACTTGCTTCTTACACGACAGCATCAAAATGGCAATCGCGAACACTTTCTGATTTTCGAGAAAAAAAGGGGAAGGGTTTAGACCACCCTTCCGCCGACCATCTTGCCGCCATAACTCCGCACTACGTGTAGTGACAACAAAGCCGATGAGTGCGTTGAATACAGCTCGTCGAACTCTATCTCCAGTATAAAGGACAACTCTCTATCCTCCTGCGTTTGGACGGGAGAGGCCGGCAAAATTTCAAAAAATGGTAATTTTGCCCTTCCAAAACAGACTTTTTTCTACACAAGGAGAACGAAGCGACTCAGAGGCCCGCCCTTTTAACTGTAGCATCCTCGCACCTTATCTAGTAATCACCGCTAATATCCGGCAAATCCGCCGCACTTTTTTCTAGCCTTAATTTTTGGGTACCTGAAATATTTGAGTCTCTAATTCCTGAAATAATGGCCATACCGAGGAACGGGATGCGGCCCTGTATACCCCCATGACTTGCTTCTTACACGATAGCATCAAAATGGCAATCGCGAACACTTTCTGATTTTCGAGAAACCGACCTTCTTGCCGCCATAACTCCGCACTACGTGTAGTGACAACAAAGCCGATGAGTGCGTTGAATACAGCTCGTCGAACTCTATCTCCAGTATAAAGGACAACTCTATATCCTCCTGCGTTTGGACGGGAGAGGCCGGCAAAATTAAAAAAAATGGTCATTTTGCCCTTCCAAAACAGACTTTTTTCTACACAAGGAGAACGAAGCGACTCAGAGGCCCGCCCTTTTAACTGTAGCATCCTCGCACCTTATCTAGTAATCACCGCTAATATCCGGCAAATCCGCCGCACTTTTTTCTAGCCTTAATTTTTGGGTACCTGAAATATTTGAGTCTCTAATTCCTGAAATAATGGCCATACCGAGGAACGGGATGCGGCCCTGTATACCCCCTTGACTTGCTTCTTACACGATAGCATCAAAATGGCAATCGCGAACACTTTCTGATTTTCGAGAAAAAAAGGGGAAGGGTTTAGACCACCCTTCCGCCGACCTTCTTGCCGCCATAACTCCGCACTACGTGTAGTGACAACAAAGCCGATGAGTGCGTTGAATACAGCTCGTCGAACTCTATCTCCAGTATAAAGGACAACTCTCTATCCTCCTGCGTTTGGACGGGAGAGGCCGGCAAAATTTCAAAAAATGGTCATTTTGCCCTTCCAAAACAGACTTTTTTCTACACAAGGAGAACGAAGCGACTCAGAGGCCCGCCCTTTTAACTGTAGCATCCTCGCACCTTATCTAGTAATCACCGCTAATATCCGGCAAATCCGCCGCACTTTTTTCTAGCCTTAATTTTAGGGTACCTGAAATATTTGAGTCTCTAATTCCTGAAATAATGGCCATACCGAGGAACGGGATGCGGCCCTGCATACCCCCTTGACTTGCTTCTTACACGATAGCATCAATATGGCAATCGCGAACACTTTCTGATTTTCGAGAAAAAAAGGTGAAGGGTTTAGACCACCCTTCCGCCGACGTTCTTGCCGCCATAACTCCTCACTACGTGTAGTGACAACAAAGCCGATCAGTGCGTTGAATACAGCCCGTCGAACTCTATCTCCAGTATAAAGGACAACTCTCTATCCTCCTGCGTTTGGACGGGAGAGGCCGGCAAAATTTCAAAAAATGGTCATTTTGCCCTTCCAAAACAGACTTTTTTCTACACAAGGAGAACGAAGCGACTCAGAGGCCCGCCCTTTTAACTGTAGCATCCTCGCACCTTATCTAGTAATCACCGCTAATATCCGGCAAATCCGCCGCACTTTTTTCTAGCCTTAATTTTTGGGTACCTGAAATATTTGAGTCTCTAATTCCTGAAATAATGGCCATACCGAGGAACGGGATGCGGCCCTGTATACCCCCATGACTTGCTTCTTACACGATAGCATCAAAATGGCAATCGCGAACACTTTCTGATTTTCGAGACCTTCTTGCCGCCATAACTCCGCACTACGTGTAGTGACAACAAAGCCGATGAGTGCGTTGAATACAGCTCGTCGAACTCTATCTCCAGTATAAAGGACAACTCTATATCCTCCTGCGTTTGGACGGGAGAGGCCGGCAAAATTTCAAAAAATGGTCATTTTGCCCTTCCAAAACAGACTTTTTTCTACACAAGGAGAACGAAGCGACTCAGAGGCCCGCCCTTTTAACTGTAGCATCCTCGCACCTTATCTAGTAATCACCGCTAATATCCGGCAAATCCGCCGCACTTTTTTCTAGAATTAATTTTTGGGTACCTGAAATATTTGAGTCTCTAATTCCTGAAATAATGGCCATACCGAGGAACGGGATGCGGCCCTGTATACCCCCTTGACTTGCTTCTTACCTGCGTTTGGACGGGAGAGGCCGGCAAAATTTCAAAAAATGGTCATTTTGCCCTTCCAAAACAGACTTTTTTCTACACAAGGAGAACGAAGCGACTCAGAGGCCCGCCCTTTTAACTGTAGCATCCTCGCACCTTATCTAGTAATCACCGCTAATATCCGGCAAATCCGCCGCACTTTTTTCTAGCCTTAAATTTTGGGTACCTGAAATATTTGAGTCTCTAATTCCTGAAATAATGGCCATACCGAGGAACGGGATGCGGCTCTGTATTCCCCCTTGACTTGCTTCTTACACGATAGCATCAAAATGGCAATCGCGAACACTTTCTGATTTTCGAGAAAAAAAGGGGAAGGGTTTAGACCACCCTTCCGCCGACCTTCTTGCCGCCATAACTCCGCACTACGTGTAGTGACAACAAAGCCGATGAGTGCGTTGAATACAGCTCGTCGAACTCTATCTCCAGTATAAAGGACAACTCTCTATCCTCCTGCGTTTGGACGGGAGAGGCCGGCAAAATTTCAAAAAATGGTAATTTTGCCCTTCCAAAACAGACTTTTTTCTACACAAGGAGAACGAAGCGACTCAGAGGCCCGCCCTTTTAACTGTAGCATCCTCGCACCTTATCTAGTAATCACCGCTAATATCCGGCAAATCCGCCGCACTTTTTTCTAGCCTTAATTTTTGGGTACCTGAAATATTTGAGTCTCTAATTCCTGAAATAATGGCCATACCGAGGAACGGGATGCGGCCCTGTATACCCCCATGACTTGCTTCTTACACGATAGCATCAAAATGGCAATCGCGAACACTTTCTGATTTTCGAGAAAAAAATGGGAAGGGTTTAAACCACCCTTCCGCCGACGTTCTTGCCGCCATAACTCCGCACTACGTGTAGTGACAACAAAGCCGATGAGTGCGTTGAATACAGCTCGTCGAACTCTATCTCCAGTATAAAGGACAACTCTCTATCCTCCTGCGTTTGGACGGGAGAGGCCGGCAAAATTTCAAAAAATGGTCATTTTGCCCTTCCAAAACAGACTTTTTTCTACACAAGGAGAACGAAGCGACTCAGAGGCCCGCCCTTTTAACTGTAGCATCCTCGCACCTTATCTAGTAATCACCGCTAATATCCGGCAAATCCGCCGCACTTTTTTCTAGCCTTAATTTTTGGGTACCTGAAATATTTGAGTCTCTAATTCCTGAAATAATGGCCATACCGAGGAACGGGATGCGGCCCTGTATACCCTCTTGACTTGCTTCTTACACGATAGCATCAAAATGGCAATCGCGAACACTTTCTGATTTTCGAGAAAAAAAGGGGAAGGGTTTAGACCACCCTTCCGCCGACCTTCTTGCCGCCATAACTCCGCACTACGTGTAGTGACAACAAAGCCGATGAGTGCGTTGAATACAGCTCGTCGAACTCTATCTCCAGTATAAAGGACAACTCTCTATCCTCCTGCGTTTGGACGGGAGAGGCCGGCAAAATTTCAAAAAATGGTCATTTTGCCCTTCCAAAACAGACTTTTTTCTACACAAGGAGAACGAAGCGACTCAGAGGCCCGCCCTTTTAACTGTAGCATCCTCGCACCTTATCTAGTAATCACCGCTAATATCCGGCAAATCCGCCGCACTTTTTTCTAGCCTTAATTTTAGGGTACCTGAAATATTTGAGTCTCTAATTCCTGAAATAATGGCCATACCGAGGAACGGGATGCGGCCCTGCATACCCCCTTGACTTGCTTCTTACACGATAGCATCAAAATGGCAATCGCGAACACTTTCTGATTTTCGAGAAAAAAAGGGGAAGGGTTTAGACCACCCTTCCGCCGACGTTCTTGCCGCCATAACTCCTCACTACGTGTAGTGACAACAAAGCCGATCAGTGCGTTGAATACAGCCCGTCGAACTCTATCTCCAGTATAAAGGACAACTCTCTATCCTCCTGCGTTTGGACGGGAGAGGCCGGCAAAATTTCAAAAAATGGTCATTTTGCCCTTCCAAAACAGACTTTTTTCTACACAAGGAGAACGAAGCGACTCAGAGGCCCGCCCTTTTAACTGTAGCATCCTCGCACCTTATCTAGTAATCACCGCTAATATCCGGCAAATCCGCCGCACTTTTTTCTAGCCTTAATTTTTGGGTACCTGAAATATTTGAGTCTCTAATTCCTGAAATAATGGCCATACCGAGGAACGGGATGCGGCCCTGTATACCCCCTTGACTTGCTTCTTACACGATAGCATCAAAATGGCAATCGCGAACACTTTCTGATTTTCGAGAAAAAAAGGGGAAGGGTTTAGACCACCCTTCCGCCGACGTTCTTGCCGCCATAACTCCTCACTACGTGTAGTGACAACAAAGCCGATGTGTGCGTTGAATACAGCTCGTCGAACTCTATCTCCAGTATAAAGGACAACTCTCTATCCTCCTGCGTTTGGACGGGAGAGGCCGGCAAAATTTCAAAAAATGGTAATTTTGCCCTTCCAAAACAGACTTTTTTCTACACAAGGAGAACGAAGCGACTCAGAGGCCCGCCCTTTTAACTGTAGCATCCTCGCACCTTATCTAGTAATCACCGCTAATATCCGGCAAATCCGCCGCACTTTTTTCTAGCCTTAATTTTTGGGTACCTGAAATATTTGAGTCTCTAATTCCTGAAATAATGGCCATACCGAGGAACGGGATGCGGCCCTGTATACCCCCTTGACTTGCTTCTTACACGATAGCATCAAAATGGCAATCGCGAACACTTTCTGATTTTCGAGAAAAAAAGGGGAAGGGTTTAGACCACCCTTCCGCCGACGTTCTTGCCGCCATAACCCCTCACTACGTGTAGTGACAACAAAGCCGATGAGTGCGTTGAATACAGCTCGTCGAACTCTATCTCCAGTATAAAGGACAACTCTCTATCCTCCTGCGTTTGGACGGGAGAGGCCGGCAAAATTTCAAAAAATGGTCATTTTGCCCTTCCAAAACAGACTTTTTTCTACACAAGGAGAACGAAGCGACTCAGAGGCCCGCCCTTTTAACTGTAGCATCCTCGCACCTTATCTAGTAATCACCGCTAATATCCGGCAAATCCGCCGCACTTTTTTCTAGCCTTAATTTTAGGGTACCTGAAATATTTGAGTCTCTAATTCCTGAAATAATGGCCATACCGAGGAACGGGATGCGGCCCTGTATACCCCCTTGACTTGCTTCTTACACGATAGCATCAAAATGGCAATCGCGAACACTTTCTGATTTTCGAGAAAAAAAGGGGAAGGGTTTAGACCACCCTTCCGCCGACGTTCTTGCCGCCATAACTCCTCACTACGTGTAGTGACAACAAAGCCGATCAGTGCGTTGAATACAGCCCGTCGAACTCTATCTCCAGTATAAAGGACAACTCTCTATCCTCTTGCGTTTGGACGGGAGAGGCCGGCAAAATTTCAAAAAATGGTCATTTTCCCTTCCAAAACAGACTTTTTTCTACACAAGGAGAACGAAGCGACTCAGAGGCCCGCCCTTTTAACTGTAGCATCCTCGCACCTTATCTAGTAATCACCGCTAATATCCGGCAAATCCGCCGCACTTTTTTCTAGCCTTAATTTTTGGGTACCTGAAATATTTGAGTCTCTAATTCCTGAAATAATGGCCATACCGAGGAACGGGATGCGGCCCTGTATACCCCCATGACTTGCTTCTTACACGATAGCATCAAAATGGCAATCGCGAACACTTTCTGATTTTCGAGAAAAAAAGGGGAAGGGTTTAAACCACCCTTCCGCCGACCTTCTTGCCGCCATAACTCCGCACTACGTGTAGTGACAACAAAGCCGATGAGTGCGTTGAATACAGCTCGTCGAACTCTATCTCCAGTATAAAGGACAACTCTATATCCTCCTGCGTTTGGACGGGAGAGGCCGGCAAAATTTCAAAAAATGGTCATTTTGCCCTTCCAAAACAGACTTTTTTCTACACAAGGAGAACGAAGCGACTCAGAGGCCCGCCCTTTTAACTGTAGCATCCTCGCACCTTATCTAGTAATCACCGCTAATATCCGGCAAATCCGCCGCACTTTTTTCTAGAATTAATTTTTGGGTACCTGAAATATTTGAGTCTCTAATTCCTGAAATAATGGCCATACCGAGGAACGGGATGCGGCCCTGTATACCCCCTTGACTTGCTTCTTACACGATAGCATCAAAATGGCAATAGCGAACACTTTCTGATTTTCGAGAAAAAAAGGGGAAGGGTTTAGACCACCCTTCCGCCGACCTTCTTGCCGCCATAACTCCGCACTACGTGTAGTGACAACAAAGCAGATGAGTGCGTTGAATACAGCTCGTCGAACTCTATCTCCAGTATAAAGGACAACTCTCTATCCTCCTGCGTTTGGACGGGAGAGGCCGGCAAAATTTCAAAAAATGGTCATTTTGCCCTTCCAAAACAGACTTTTTTCTACACAAGGAGAACGAAGCGACTCAGAGGCCCGCCCTTTTAACTGTAGCATCCTCGCACCTTATCTAGTAATCACTGCTAATATCCGGCAAATCCGCCGCACTTTTTTCTAGCCTTAATTTTAGGGCACCTGAAATATTTGAGTCTCTAATTCCTGAAATAATGGCCATACCGAGGAACGGGATGCGGCCCTGCATACCCCCATGACTTGCTTCTTACACGATAGCATCAAAATGGCAATCGCGAACACTTTCTGATTTTCGAGAAAAAAAGGGGAAGGGTTTAGACCACCCTTCCGCCGACGTTCTTGCCGCCATAACTCCTCACTACGTGTAGTGACAACAAAGCCGATGAGTGCGTTGAATACAGCTCGTCGAACTCTATCTCCAGTATTAAGGACAACTCTCTATCCTCCTGCGTTTGGACGGGAGAGGCCGGCAAAATTTCAAAAAATGGTCATTTTGCCCTTCCAAAAGACTTTTTTCTACACAAGGAGAACGAAGCGACTCAGAGGCCCGCCCTTTTAACTGTAGCATCCTCGCACCTTATCTAGTAATCACCGCTAATATCCGGCAAATCCGCCGCACTTTTTTCTAGCCTTAATTTTTGGGTACCTGAAATATTTGAGTCTCTAATTCCTGAAATAATGGCCATACCGAGGAACGGGATGCGGCCCTGTATACCCCCTTGACTTGCTTCTTACACGATAGCATCAAAATGGCAATCGCGAACACTTTCTGATTTTCGAGAAAAAAAGGGGAAGGTTTTAGACCACCCTTCCGCCGACCTTCTTGCCGCCATAACTCCGCACTACGTGTAGTGACAACAAAGCCGATGAGTGCGTTGAATACATCTCGTCGAACTCTATCTCCAGTATAAAGGACAACTCTCTATCCTCCTGCGTTTGGACGGGAGAGGCCGGCAAAATTTCAAAAAATGGTCATTTTGCGGCCCTGCATACCCCCTTGACTTGCTTCTTACACGATAGCATCAAAATGGCAATCGCGAACACTTTCTGATTTTCGAGAAAAAAAGGGGAAGGGTTTAGACCACCCTTCCGCCGACCTTCTTGCCGCCATAACTCCGCACTACGTGTAGTGACAACAAAGCCGATGAGTGCGTTGAATACAGCTCGTCGAACTCTATCTCCAGTATAAAGGACAACTCTCTATCCTCCTGCGTTCGGACGGGAGAGGCCGGCAAAATTTAAAAAAATGGTAATTTTGCCCTTCCAAAACAGACTTTTTTCTACACAAGGAGAACGAAGCGACTCAGAGGCCCGCCCTTTTAACTGTAGCATCCTCGCACCTTATCTAGTAATCACCGCTAATATCCGGCAAATCCGCCGCACTTTTTTCTAGCCTTAATTTTTGGGTACCTGAAATACTTGAGTCTCTAATTCCTGAAATAATGGCCATACCGAGGAACGGGATGCGGCCCTTTATACCCCCATGACTTGCTTCTTACACGATAGCATCAAAATGGCAAACGCGAACACTTTCTGATTTTCGAGAAAAAAATGGGAAGGGTTTAGACCACCCTTCCGCCGATCTTCTTGCCGCCATAACTCCGCACTACGTGTAGTGACAACAAAGCCGATGAGTGCGTTGAATACAGCTCGTCGAACTCTATCTCCAGTATAAAGGACAACTCTATATCCTCCTGCGTTTGGACGGGAGAGGCCGGCAAAATTTCAAAAAATGGTCATTTTGCCCTTCCAAAACAGACTTTTTTCTACACAAGGAGAACGAAGCGACTCAGAGGCCCGCCCTTTTAACTGTAGCATCCTCGCACCTTATCTAGTAATCACCGCTAATATCCGGCAAATCCGCCGCACTTTTTTCTAGCCTTAATTTTTGGGTACCTGAAATATTTGAGTCTCTAATTCCTGAAATAATGGCCATACCGAGGAACGGGATGCGGCCCTGTATACCCCCTTGACTTGCTTCTTACACGATAGCATCAAAATGGCAATCGCGAACACTTTCTGATTTTCGAGAAAAAAAGGGGAAGGGTTTAGACCACCCTTCCGCCGACGTTCTTGCCGCCATAACTCCGCACTACGTGTAGAGACAACAAAGCCGATGAGTGCGTTGAATAGAGCTCGTCGAACTCTATCTCCAGTATAAAGGACAACTCTCTATCCTCCTGCGTTTGGACGGGAGAGGCCGGCAAAATTTCAAAAAATGGTCATTTTGCCCTTCCAAAACAGACTTTTTTCTACACAAGGAGAACGAAGCGACTCAGAGGCCCGCCCTTTTAACTGTAGCATCCTCGCACCTTATCTAGTAATCACCGCTAATATCCGGCAAATCCGCCGCACTTTTTTCTAGCCTTAATTTTTGGGTACCTGAAATATTTGAGTCTCTAATTCCTGAAATAAAGGCCATACCGAGGAACGGGATGCGGCCCTGTATACCCCCATGACTTGCTTCTTACACGATAGCATCAAAATGGCAATCGCGAACACTTTCTGATTTTCGAGAAAAAAAGGGGAAGGGTTTAGACCACCCTTCCGCCGACCTTCTTGCCGCCATAACTCCGCACTACGTGTAGTGACAACAAAGCCGATGAGTGCGTTGAATACAGCTCGTCGAACTCTATCTCCAGTATAAAGGACAACTCTCTATCCTCCTGCGTTTGGACGGGAGAGGCCGGCAAAATTTCAAAAAATGGTCATTTTGCCCTTCCAAAACAGACTTTTTTCTACACAAGGAGAACGAAGCGACTCAGAGGCCCGCCCTTTTAACTGTAGCATCCTCGCACCTTATCTAGTAATCACCGCTAATATCCGGCAAATCCGCCGCACTTTTTTCTAGCCTTAATTTTTGGGTACCTGAAATATTTGAGTCTCTAATTCCTGAAATAATGGCCATACCGAGGAACGGGATGCGGCCCTGTATATCCCCTTGACTTGCTTCTTACACGATAGCATCAAAATGGCAATCGCGAACACTTTCTGATTTTCGAGAAAAAAAGGGGAAGGGTTTAGACCACCCTTCCGCCGACGTTCTTGCCGCCATAACTCCGCACTACGTGTAGTGACAACAAAGCCGATGAGTGCGTTGAATACAGCTCGTCGAACTCTATCTCCAGTATAAAGGACAACTCTCTATCCTCCTGCGTTTGGACGGGAGAGGCCGGCAAAATTTCAAAAAATGGTAATTTTGCCCTTCCAAAACAGACTTTTTTCTACACAAGGAGAACGAAGCGACTCAGAGGCCCGCCCTTTTAACTGTAGCATCCTCGCACCTTATCTAGTAATCACCGCTAATATCCGGCAAATCCGCCGCACTTTTTTCTAGCCTTAATTTTTGGGTACCTGAAATATTTGAGTCTCTAATTCCTGAAATAATGGCCATACCGAGGAACGGGATGCGGCCCTGTATACCCCCTTGACTTGCTTCTTACACGATAGCATCAAAATGGCAATCGCGAACACTTTCTTGCCGCCATAACTCCGCACTACGTGTAGTGACAACAAAGCCGATGAGTGCGTTGAATACAGCTCGTCGAATTCTATCTCCAGTATAAAGGACAACTCTCTATCCTCCTGCGTTTGGACGGGAGAGGCCGGCAAAATTTCAAAAAATGGTCATTTTGCCCTTCCAAAACAGACTTTTTTGTACACAAGGAGAACGAAACGAATCAGAGGCCCGCCCTTTTAACTGTAGCATCCTCGCACCTTATCTAGTAATCACCGCTAATATCCGGCAAATCCGCCGCACTTTTTTCTAGCCTTAATTTTTGGGTACCTGAAATATTTGAGTCTCTAATTCCTGAAATAATGGCCATACCGAGGAACGGGATGCGGCCCTGTATTCCCCCTTGACTTGCTTCTTACACGATAGCATCAAAATGGCAATCGCGAACACTTTCTGATTTTCGAGAAAAAAAGGGGAAGGGTTTAGACCACCCTTCCGCCGACCTTCTTGCCGCCATAACTCCGCACTACGTGTAGAGACAACAAAGCCGATGAGTGCGTTGAATACAGCTCGTCGAACTCTTATCTCCAGTATAAAGGACAGCTCTCTATCCTCCTGCGTTTGGACGGGAGAGGCCGGCAAAATTTCAAAAAATGGTCATTTTGCCCTTCCAAAACAGACTTTTTTCTACACAAGGAGAACGAAACGACTCAGAGGCCCGCCCTTTTAACTGTAGCATCCTCGCACCTTATCTAGTAATCACCGCTAATATCCGGCAAATCCGCCGCACTTTTTTCTAGCCTTAATTTTTGGGTACCTGAAATATTTGAGTCTCTAATTCCTGAAATAATGGCCATACCGAGGAACGGGATGCGGCCCTGTATACCCCCTTGACTTGCTTCTTACACGATAGCATCAAAATGGCAATCGCGAACACTTTCTGATTTTCGAGAAAAAAAGGGGAAGGGTTTAGACCACCCTTCCGCCGACGTTCTTGCCGCCATAACTCCTCACTACGTGTAGTGACAACAAAGCCGATGAGTGCGTTGAATACAGCTCGTCGAACTCTATCTCCAGTATGAAGAACAACTCTCTATCCTCCTGCGTTTGGACGGGAGAGGCCGGCAAAATTTCAAAAAATGGTCATTTTGCCCTTCCAAAACAGTCTTTTTTACACAAGGAGAACGAAACGACTCAGAGGCCCGTCCTTTTAACTGTAGCATCCTCGCACCTTATCTAGTAATCACCGCTAATATCCGGCAAATCCGCCGCACTTTTTTCTAGCCTTAATTTTTGGGTACCTGAAATATTTGAGTCTCTAATTCCTGAAATAATGGCCATACCGAGGAACGGGATGCGGCCCTTTATACCCCCTTGACTTGCTTCTTACACGATAGCATCAAAATGGCAATCGCGAACACTTTCTGATTTTCGAGAAAAAAAGGGGAAGGGTTTAGACCACCCTTCCGCCGACCTTCTTGCCGCCATAACTCCGCAATACGTGTAGTGACAACAAAGCCGATGAGTGCGTTGAATACAGCTCGTCGAACTCTATCTCCAGTATAAAGGACAACTCTCTATCCTCCTGCGTTTGGACGGGAGAGGCCGGCAAAATTTCAAAAAATGGTCATTTTGCCCTTCCAAAACAGACTTTTTTCTACACAAGGAGAACGAAGCGACTCAGAGGCCCGCCCTTTTAACTGTAGCATCCTCGCACCTTATCTAGTAATCACCGCTAATATCCGGCAAATCCGCCGCACTTTTTTCTAGCCTTAATTTTTGGGTACCTGAAATATTTGAGTCTCTAATTCCTGAAATAATGGCCATACCGAGGAACGGGATGCGGCCCTGTATACCCCCTTGACTTGCTTCTTACACGATAGCATCAAAATGGCAATCGCGAACACTTTCTGATTTTCGAGAAAAAAAGGGGAAGGGTTAAGACCACCCTTCCGCCGACTTTCTTGCCGCCATAACTCCGCACTACGTGTAGTGACAACAAAGCCGATGAGTGCGTTGAATACAGCTCGTCGAACTCTATCTCCAGTATAAAGGACAACTCTCTATCCTCCTGCGTTTGGACGGGAGAGGCCGGCAAAATTTCAAAAAATGGTCATTTTGCCCTTCCAAAACAGACTTTTTTCTACACAAGGAGAACGAAACGAATCAGAGGCCCGCCCTTTTAACTGTAGCATCCTCGCACCTTATCTAGTAATCACCGCTAATATCCGGCAAATCCGCCGCACTTTATTCTAGCCTTAATTTTTGGGTACCTGAAATATTTGAGTCTCTAATTCCTGAAATAATGGCCATACCGAGGAACGGGATGCGGCCCTGTATACCCCCTTGACTTGCTTCTTACACGATAGCATCAAAATGGCAATCGCGAACACTTTCTGATTTTCGAGAAAAAAAGGGGAAGGGTTTAGACCACCCTTCCGCCGACCTTCTTGCCGCCATAACTCCGCACTACGTGTAGTGACAACAAAGCCGATGAGTGCGTTGAATACAGCTCGTCGAACTCTATCTCCAGTATAAAGGACAACTCTCTATCCTCCTGCGTTTGGACGGGAGAGGCCGGCAAAATTTCAAAAAATGGTCATTTTGCCCTTCCAAAACAGACTTTTTTCTACACAAGGAGAACGAAACGACTCAGAGGCCCGCCCTTTTAACTGTAGCATCCTCGCACCTTATCTAGTAATCACCGCTAATATCCGGCAAATCCGCCGCACT
This sequence comes from Periplaneta americana, assembly GCF_040183065.1. NCBI lineage: Eukaryota > Metazoa > Arthropoda > Insecta > Blattodea > Blattidae > Periplaneta > Periplaneta americana. The sequence goes on from NC_091120.1 coordinate 16,879,929, forward strand.
TTTTTCTAGCCTTAATTTTTGGGTACCTGAAATATTTGAGTCTCTAATTCCTGAAATAATGGCCATACCGAGGAACGGGATGCGGCCCTGTATTCCCCCTTGACTTGCTTCTTACACGATAGCATCAAAATGGCAATCGCGAACACTTTCTGATTTTCGAGAAAAAAAGGGGAAGGGTTTAGACCACCCTTCCGCCGACCTTCTTGCCGCCATAACACCGCACTACGTGTAGAGACAACAAAGCCGATGAGTGCGTTGAATACAGCTCGTCGAACTCTATCTCCAGTATAAAGGACAACTCTCTATCCTCCTGCGTTTGGACGGGAGAGGCCGGCAAAATTTCAAAAAATGGTCATTTTGCCCTTCCAAAACAGACTTTTTTCTACACAAGGAGAACGAAACGACTCAGAGGCCCGCCCTTTTAACTGTAGCATCCTCGCACCTTATCTAGTAATCACCGCTAATATCCGGCAAATCCGCCGCACATTTTTCTAGCCTTACTTTTGGTTACCTGAAATATTTGAGTCTCTAATTCCTGAAATAATGGCCATACCGAGGAACGGGATGCGGCCCTGTATACCCCCTTGACTTGCTTCTTACACGATAGCATCAAAATGGCAATCGCGAACACTTTCTGATTTTCGAGAAAAAAAGGGGAAGAGTTTAGACCACCCTTCCGCCGACCTTCTTGCCGCCATAACTCCGCACTACGTGTAGTGACAACAAAGCCGATGAGTGCGTGGAATACAGCTCGTCGAACTCTATCTCCAGTATAAAGGACAACTCTCTATCCTCCTGAGTGTGGACGGGAGACGCCGGCAGAAATTTCAAAAAATGGTCATTTTGCCCTTCCAAAACAGACTTTTTTCTACACAAGGAGAACGAAGCGACTCAGAGGCCCGCCCTTTTAACTGTAGCATCCTCGCACCTTATCTAGTAATCACCGCTAATATCCGGCAAATCCGCCGCACTTTTTTCTAGCCTTAATTTTTGGGTACCTGAAATATTTGAGTCTCTAATTCCTGAAATAATGGCCATACCGAGGAACGGGATGCGGCCCTGTATACCCCCTTGACTTGCTTCTTACACGATAGCATCAAAATGGCAATCGCGAACACTTTCTGATTTTCGAGAAAAAAAGGGGAAGGGTTAAGACCACCCTTCCGCCGACTTTCTTGCCGCCATAACTCCGCACTACGTGTAGTGACAACAAAGCAGATGAGTGCGTTGAATACAGCTCGTCGAACTCTATCTCCAGTATAAAGGACAACTCTCTATCCTCCTGCGTTTGGACGGGAGAGGCCGGCAAAATTTCAAAAAATGGTCATTTTGCCCTTCCAAAACAGACTTTTTTCTACACAAGGAGAACGAAACGACTCAGAGGCCCGCCCTTTTAACTGTAGCATCCTCGCACCTTATCTAGTAATCACCGCTAATATCCGGCAAATCCGCCGCACTTTTTTCTAGCCTTAATTTTTGGGTACCTGAAATATTTGAGTCTCTAATTCCTGAAATAATGGCCATACCGAGGAACGGGATGCGGCCCTGTATACCCCCTTGACTTGCTTCTTACACGATAGCATCAAAATGGCAATCGCGAACACTTTCTGATTTTCGAGAAAAAAAGGGGAAGGGTTAAGACCACCCTTCCGCCGACATTCTTGCCGCCATAACTCCGCACTACGTGTAGTGACAACAAAGCCGATGAGTGCGTTGAATACAGCTCGTCGAACTCTATCTCCAGTATAAAGGACAACTCTCTATCCTCCTGCGTTTGGACGGGAGAGGCCGGCAAAATTTCAAAAAATGGTCATTTTGCCCTTCCAAAAAAACAGACTTTTTTCTACACAAGGAGAACGAAACGACTCAGAGGCCCGCCCTTTTAACTGTAGCATCCTCGCACCTTATCTAGTAATCACCGCTAATATCCGGCAAATCCGCCGCACTTTTTTCTAGCCTTAATTTTTGGTTACCTGAAATATTTGAGTCTCTAATTCCTGAAATAATGGCCATACCGAGGAACGGGATGCGGCCCTGTATACCCCCTTGACTTGCTTCTTACATGATAGCATCAAAATGGCAATCGCGAACACTTTCTGATTTTCGAGAAAAAAAGGGGAAGGGTTTAGACCACCCTTCCGCCGACGTTCTTGCCGCCATAACTCCTCACTACGTGTAGTGACAACAAAGCCGATGAGTGCGTTGAATACAGCTCGTCGAACTCTATCTCCAGTATAAAGGACAACTCTCTATCCTCCTGCGTTTGGACGGGAGAGGCCGGCAAAATTTCAAAAAATTGTCATTTTGCCCTTCCAAAACAGACTTTTTTCTACACAAGGAGATCGAAGCGAATCAGAGGCCCGCCCTTTTAACTGCAGCATCCTCGCACCTTATCTAGTAATCACCGCTAATATCCGGCAAATCCGCCGCACTTTTTTCTAGCCTTAATTTTTGGGTCCCTGAAATATTTGAGTCTCTAATTCCTGAAATAATGGCCATACCGAGGAACGGGATGCGGCCCTGTATTCCCCCTTGACTTGCATCTTACACGATAGCATCAAAATGGCAATCGCGAACACTTTCTGATTTTCGCCGACCTTCTTGCCGCCATTACTCCGCACTACGTGAAGTGACAACAAAGCCGATGAGTGCGTTGAATACAGCTCGTCGAACTCTATCTCCAGTATAAAGGACAACTCTCTATCCTCCTGCGTTTGGACGGGAGAGGCCGGCAAAATTTCAAAAAATGGTCATTTTGCCCTTCCAAAACAGACTTTTTTCTACACGAGGAGAACGAAGCGACTCAGAGGCCCGCCCTTTTAACTGTAGCATCCTCGCACCTTATCTAGTAATCACCGCTAATATCCGGCAAATCCGCCGCACTTTTTTCTAGCCTTAATTTTTGGGTACCTGAAATATTTGAGTCTCTAATTCCTGAAATAATGGCCATACCGAGGAACGGGATGCGGCCCTGTATACCCCCTTGACTTGCTTCTTACACGATAGCATCAAAATGGCAATCGCGAACACTTTCTGATTTTCGAGAAAAAAAGGGGAAGGGTTAAGATCACCCTTCCGCCGACTTTCTTGCCGCCATAACTCCGCACTACGTGTAGTGACAACAAAGCCTATGAGTGCGTTGAATACAGCTCGTCGAACTCTATCTCCAGTATAAAGGACAACTGTCTATCCTCCTGCGTTTGGACGGGAGAGGGCGGCAAAATTTAAAAAAATGGTCATTTTGCCCTTCCAAAACAGACTTTTTTCTACACAAGGACAACGAAACGACTCAGAGGCCCGCCCTTTTAACTGTAGCATCCTCGCACCTTATCTAGTAATCACCGCTAATATCCGGCAAATCCGCCGCACTTTTTTCTAGCCTTAATTTTTGGGTACCTGAAATATTTGAGTCTCTAATTCCTGAAATAATGGCCATACCGAGGAACGGGATGCGGCCCTGTATTCCCCCTTGACTTGCTTCTTACACGATAGCATCAAAATGGCAATCGCGATCACCTTCTGATTTTCGAGAAAAAAAGGGGAAGGGTTTAGACCACCCTTCCGCCGACCTTCTTGCCGCCATAACTCCGCACTACGTGTAGAGACAACAAAGCCGATGAGTGCGTTGAATACAGCTCGTCGAACTCTATCTCCAGTATAAAGGACAACTCTCTATCCTCCTGCGTTTGGACGGGAGAGGCCGGCAAAATTTCAAAAAATGGTCATTTTGCCCTTCCAAAACAGACTTTTTTCTACACAAGGAGAACGAAACGACTCAGAGGCCCGCCCTTTTAACTGTAGCATCCTCGCACCTTATCTAGTAATCACCGCTAATATCCGGCAAATCCGCCGCACTTTTTTCTAGCCTTAATTTTTGGGTACCTGAAATATTTGAGTCTCTAATTCCTGAAATAATGGCCATACCGAGGAACGGGATGCGGCCCTGTATACCCCCTTGACTTGCTTCTTACACGATAGCATCAAAATGGCAATCGTGAACACTTTCTGATTTTCGAGAAAAAAAGGGGAAGGGTTTAGACCACCCTTCCGCCGACCTTCTTGCCGCCATAACTCCGCACTACGTGTAGTGACAACAAAGCCGATGAGTGCGTTGAATACAGCTCGTCGATCTCTATCTCCAGTATAAAGGACAACTCTCTATCCTCCTGCGTTTGGACGGGAGAGGCCGGCAAAATTTCAAAAAATGGTCATTTTGCCCTTCCAAAACAGACTTTTTTCTACACAAGGAGAACGAAGCGACTCAGAGGCCCGCCCTTTTAACTGTAGCATCCTCGCACCTTATCTAGTAATCACCGCTAATATCTGGCAAATCCGCCGTACTTTTTTCTAGCCTTAATTTTTGGGTACCTGAAATATTTGAGTCTCTAATTCCTGAAATAATGGCAATACCGAGGAACGGGACGCGGCCCTGTATACCCCCTTGACTTGCTTCTTACACGATAGCATCAAAATGGCAATCGCGATCACTTTCTGATTTTCGAGAAAAAAAGGGGAAGGGTTTAGACCACCCTTCCGCCGACCTTCTTCCCGCCATAACTCCGCACTACGTGTAGTGACAACAAAGCCGATGAGTGCGTTGAATACAGCTCGTCGAACTCTATCTCCAGTATAAAGGACAACTCTCTATCCTCCTGCGTTTGGACGGGAGAGGCCGGCAAAATTTCAAAAAATGGTCATTTTGCCCTTCCAAAACAGACTTTTTTCTACACAAGGAGAACGAAGCGACTCAGAGGCCCGCCCTTTTAACTGTAGCATCCTCGCACCTTATCTAGTAATCACCGCTAATATCCGGCAAATCCGCCGCACTTTTTTCTAGCCATAATTTTTGGGTACCTGAAATATTTGAGTCTCTAATTCCTGAAATAATGGCCATACCGAGGAACGGGATGCGGCCCTGTATACCCCCTTTACTTGCTTCTTACACGATAGCATCAAAATGGCAATCGCGAACACTTTCTGATTTTCGAGAAAAAAAGGGGAAGGACCACCCTTCCGCCGACATTCTTGCCGCCATAACTCCGCACTACGTGTAGTGACAACAAAGCCGATGAGTGCGTTGAATACAGCTCGTCGTACTCTATCTCCAGTATAAAGGACAACTGTCTATCCTCCTGCGTTTGGACGGGAGAGGCCGGCAAAATTTCAAAAAATGGTCATTTTGCCCTTCCAAAACAGACTTTTTTCTACACAAGGAGAACGAAACGACTCAGAGGCCCGCCCTTTTAACTGTAGCATCCTCGCACCTTATCTAGTAATCACCGCTAATATCCGGCAAATCCGCCGCACTTTTTTCTAGCCTTAATTTTTGGGTACCTGAAATATTTGAGTCTCTAATTCCTGAAATAATGGCCATACCGAGGAACGGGATGCGGCCCTGTATACCCATTTGACTTGCTTCTTACACGATAGCATCAAAATGGCAATCGCGAACACTTTCTGATTTTCGAGAAAAAAAGGGGAAGGGTTTAGACCACCCTTCCGCCGCCCTTTTAACTGTAGCATCCTCGCACCTTATCTAGTAATCACCGCTAATATCCGGCAAATCCGCCGCACTTTTTTCTAGCCTTAATTTTTGGGTACCTGAAATATTTGAGTCTCTAATTCCTGAAATAATGGATATACCGAGGAACGGGACGCGGCCCTGTATACCCCCTTGACTTGCTTCTTACACGATAGCATCAAAATGGCAATCGCGAACACTTTCTGATTTTCGAGAAAAAAAGGGGAAGGGTTTAGACCACCCTACCGCCGACCTTCTTGCCGCCATAACTCCGCACTACGTGTAGTGACAACAAAGCCGATGAGTGCGTTGAATACAGCTCGTCGAACTCTATCTCCAGTATAAAGGACAACTCTCTATCCTCCTGCGTTTGGACGGGAGAGGCCGGCAAAATTTCAAAAAATGGTCATTTTGCCCTTCCAAAACAGACTTTTTTCTACACAAGGAGAACGAAGCGACTCAGAGGCCCGCCCTTTTAACTGTAGCATCCTCGCACCTTATCTAGTAATCACCGCTAATATCCGGCAAATCCACCGCACTTTTTTCTACCCTTAATTTTTGGGTACCTGAAATATTTGAGTCTCTAATTCCTGAAATAATGGCCATACCGAGGAACGGGATGCGGCCCTGTATTCCCCCTTGACTTGCTTCTTACACGATAGCATCAAAATGGCAATCGCGAACACTTTCTGATTTTCGAGAAAAAAAGGGGAAGGGTTAAGATCACCCTTCCGCCGATTTTCTTGCCGCCATAACTCCGCACTACGTGTAGTGACAACAAAGCCTATGAGTGCGTTGAATACAGCTCGTCGAACTCTATCTCCAGTATAAAGGACAACTGTCTATCCTCCTGCGTTTGGACGGGAGAGGCCGGCAAAATTTCAAAAAATGGTCATTTTGCCCTTCCAAAACAGACTTTTTTCTACACAAGGACAACGAAACGACTCAGAGGCCCGCCCTTTTAACTGTAGCATCCTCGCACCTTATCTAGTAATCACCGCTAATATCCGGCAAATCCGCCGCACTTTTTTCTAGCCTTAATTTTTGGGTACCTGAAATATTTGAGTCTCTAATTCCTGAAATAATGGCCATACCGAGGAACGGGATGCGGCCCTGTATTCCCCCTTGACTTGCTTCTTACACGATAGCATCAAAATGGCAATCGCGAACACCTTCTGATTTTCGAGAAAAAAAGGGGAAGGGTTTAGACCACCCTTCCGCCGACCTTCTTGCCGCCATAACTCCGCACTACGTGTAGAGACAACAAAGCCGATGAGTGCGTTGAATACAGCTCGTCGAACTCTATCTCCAGTATAAAGGACAACTCTCTATCCTCCTGCGTTTGGACGGGAGAGGCCGGCAAAATTTCAAAAAATGGTCATTTTGCCCTTCCAAAACAGACTTTTTTCTACACAAGGAGAACGAAACGACTCAGAGGCCCGCCCTTTTAACTGTAGCATCCTCGCACCTTATCTAGTAATCACCGCTAATATCCGGCAAATCCGCCGCACTTTTTTCTAGCCTTAATTTTTGGGTACCTGAAATATTTGAGTCTCTAATTCCTGAAATAATGGCCATACCGAGGAACGGGATGCGGCCCTGTATACCCCCTTGACTTGCTTCTTACACGATAGCATCAAAATGGCAATCGTGAACACTTTCTGATTTTCGAGAAAAAAAGGGGAAGGGTTTAGACCACCCTTCCGCCGACCTTCTTGCCGCCATAACTCCGCACTACGTGTAGTGACAACAAAGCCGATGAGTGCGTTGAATACAGCTCGTCGATTTCTATCTCCAGTATAAAGGACAACTCTCTATCCTCCTGCGTTTGGACGGGAGAGGCCGGCAAAATTTCAAAAAATGGTCATTTTGCCCTTCCAAAACAGACTTTTTTCTACACAAGGAGAACGAAGCGACTCAGAGGCCCGCCCTTTTAACTGTAGCATCCTCGCACCTTATCTAGTAATCACCGCTAATATCTGGCAAATCCGCCGTACTTTTTTCTAGCCTTAATTTTTGGGTACCTGAAATATTTGAGTCTCTAATTCCTGAAATAATGGCAATACCGAGGAACGGGACGCGGCCCCGTATACCCCCTTGACTTGCTTCTTACACGATAGCATCAAAATGGCAATCGCGATCACTTTCTGATTTTCGAGAAAAAAAGGGGAAGGGTTTAGACCACCCTTCCGCCGACCTTCTTGCCGCCATAACTCCGCACTACGTGTAGTGACAACAAAGCCGATGAGTGCGTTGAATACAGCTCGTCGAACTCTATCTCCAGTATAAAGGACAACTCTCTATCCTCCTGCGTTTGGACGGGAGAGGCCGGCAAAATTTCAAAAAATGGTCATTTTGCCCTTCCAAAACAGACATTTTTCTACACAAGGAGAACGAAGCGACTCAGAGGCCCGCCCTTTTAACTGTAGCATCCTCGCACCTTATCTAGTAATCACCGCTAATATCCGGCAAATCCGCCGCACTTTTTTCTAGCCATAATTTTTGGGTACCTGAAATATTTGAGTCTCTAATTCCTGAAATAATGGCCATACCGAGGAACGGGATGCGGCCCTGTATACCCCCTTTACTTGCTTCTTACACGATAGCATCAAAATGGCAATCGCGAACACTTTCTGATTTTCGAGAAAAAAAGGGGAAGGACCACCCTTCCGCCGACATTCTTGCCGCCATAACTCCGCACTACGTGTAGTGACAACAAAGCCGATGAGTGCGTTGAATACAGCTCGTCGTACTCTATCTCCAGTATAAAGGACAACTGTCTATCCTCCTGCGTTTGGACGGGAGAGGCCGGCAAAATTTCAAAAAATGGTCATTTTGCCCTTCCAAAACAGACTTTTTTCTACACAAGGAGAACGAAACGACTCAGAGGCCCGCCCTTTTAACTGTAGCATCCTCGCACCTTATCTAGTAATCACCGCTAATATCCGGCAAATCCGCCGCACTTTTTTCTAGCCTTAATTTTTGGGTACCTGAAATATTTGAGTCTCTAATTCCTGAAATAATGGCCATACCGAGGAACGGGATGCGGCCCTGTATACCCATTTGACTTGCTTCTTACACGATAGCATCAAAATGGCAATCGCGAACACTTTCTGATTTTCGAGAAAAAAAGGGGAAGGGTTTAGACCACCCTTCCGCCGCCCTTTTAACTGTAGCATCCTCGCACCTTATCTAGTAATCACCGCTAATATCCGGCAAATCCGCCGCACTTTTTTCTAGCCTTAATTTTTGGGTACCTGAAATATTTGAGTCTCTAATTCCTGAAATAATGGCAATGCCGAGGAACGGGACGCGGCCCTGTATACCCCCTTGACTTGCTTCTTACACGATAGCATCAAAATGGCAATCGCGAACACTTTCTGATTTTCGAGAAAAAAAGGGGAAGGGTTTAGACCACCCTACCGCCGACCTTCTTGCCGCCATAACTCCGCACTACGTGTAGTGACAACAAAGCCGATGAGTGCGTTGAATACAGCTCGTCGAACTCTATCTCCAGTATAAAGGACAACTCTCTATCCTCCTGCGTTTGGACGGGAGAGGCCGGCAAAATTTAAAAAAATGGTCATTTTGCCCTTCCAAAACAGACTTTTTTCTACACAAGGAGAACGAAGCGACTCAGAGGCCCGCCATTTTAACTGTAGCATCCTCGCACCTTATCTAGTAATCACCGCTAATATCCGGCAAATCCACCGCACTTTTTTCTACCCTTAATTTTTGGGTACCTGAAATATTTGAGTCTCTAATTCCTGAAATAATGGCCATACCGAGGAACGGGATGCGGCCCTGTATACCCCCTTGACTTGCTTCTTACACGATAGCATCAAAATGGCAATCGCGAACACTTTCTGATTTTCGAGAAAAAAAGGGAAAGGGTTTAGACCACCCTCCCGCCGACCTTCTTGCCGCCATAACTCCGCACTACGTGTAGTGACAACAAAGCCGATGAGTGCGTTGAATACAGCTCGTCGAACTCTATCTCCAGTATAAAGGACAACTCTCTATCCTCCTGCGTTTGGACGGGAGAGGCCGGCAAAATTTGAAAAAATGGTCATTTTGCCCTTCCAAAACAGACTTTTTTCTACACAAGGAGAACGAAGCGACTCAGAGGCCCGCCCTTTTAACTGTAGCATCCTCGCACCTTATCTAGTAATCACCGCTAATATCCGGCAAATCCGCCGCACTTTTTTCTAGCCTTAATTTTAGGGTACCTGAAATATTTGAGTCTCTAATTCCTGAAATAATGGCCAAACCGAGGAACGGGATGCGGCCCTGCATACCCCCTTGACTTGCTTCTTACACGATAGCATCAAAATGGCAATCGCGAACACTTTCTGATTTTCGAGAAAAAAAGGGGAAGGGTTTAGACCACCCTTCCGCCGACGTTCTTGCCGCCATAACTCCTCACTACGTGTAGTGACAACAAAGCCGATGAGTGCGTTGAATACAGCTCGTCGAACTCTATCTCCAGTATAAAGGACAACTCTCTATCCTCCTGCGTTTGGACGGGAGAGGTCGGCAAAATTTCAAAAAATGGTCATTTTGCCCTTCCAAAACAGACTTTTTTCTACACAAGGAGAACGAAGCGACTCAGAGGCCCGCCCTTTTAACTGTAGCATCCTCGCACCTTATCTAGTAATCACCGCTAATATCCGGCAAATCCGCCGCACTTTTTTCTAGCCTTAATTTTTGGGTACCTGAAATATTTGAGTCTCTAATTCCTGAAATAATGGCCATACCGAGGAACGGGATGCGGCTCTGTATTCCCCCTTGACTTGCTTCTTACACGATAGCATCAAAATGGCAATCGCGAACACTTTCTGATTTTCGAGAAAAAAAGGGGAAGGGTTTAGACCACCCTTCCGCCGACGTTCTTGCCGCCATAACTCCGCACTACGTGTAGAGACAACAAAGCCGATGAGTGCGTTGAATAGAGCTCGTCGAACTCTATCTCCAGTATAAAGGACAACTCTCTATCCTCCTGCGTTTGGACGGGAGAGGCCGGCAAAATTTCAAAAAATGGTCATTTTGCCCTTCCAAAACAGACTTTTTTCTACACAAGGAGAACGAAGCGACTCAGAGGCCCGCCCTTTTAACTGTAGCATCCTCGCACCTTATCTAGTAATCACCGCTAATATCCGGCAAATCCGCCGCACTTTTTTCTAGCCTTAATTTTTGGGTACCTGAAATATTTGAGTCTCTAATTCCTGAAATAATGGCCATACCGAGGAACGGGATGCGGCCCTGTATACCCCCTTGACTTGCTTCTTACACGATAGCATCAAAATGGCAATCGCGAACACTTTCTGATTTTCGAGAAAAAAAGGGGAAGGGTTTAGACCACCCTTCCGCCGACCTTCTTGCCGCCATAACTCCGCACTACGTGTAGTGACAACAAAGCCGATGAGTGCGTTGAATACAGCTCGTCGAACTCTATCTCCAGTATAAAGGACAACTCTCTATCCTCCAGCGTTTGGACGGGAGAGGCCGGCAAAATTTCAAAAAATGGTCATTTTGCCCTTCCAAAACAGTTTTTTTTCTACACAAGGAGAACGAAGCGACTCAGAGGCCCGCCCTTTTAACTGTAGCATCCTCGCACCTTATCTAGTAATCACCGCTAATATCCGGCAAATCCGCCGCACTTTTTTCTAGCCTTAATTTTTGGGTACCTGAAATATTTGAGTCTCTAATTCCTGAAATAATGGCCATACCGAGGAACGGGATGCGGCCCTGTATATCCCCTTGACTTGCTTCTTACACGATAGCATCAAAATGGCAATCGCGAACACTTTCTGATTTTCGAGAAAAAAAGGGGAAGGGTTTAGACCACCCTTCCGCCGACGTTCTTGCCGCCATAACTCCTCACTACGTGTAGTGACAACAAAGCCGATGAGTGCGTTGAATACAGCTCGTCGAACTCTATCTCCAGTATAAAGGACAACTCTCTATCCTCCTGCGTTTGGACGGGAGAGGCCGGCAAAATTTCAAAAAATGGTCATTTTGCCCTTCCAAAACAGACTTTTTTCTACACAAGGAGAACGAAGCGACTCAGAGGCCCGCCCTTTTAACTGTAGCATCCTCGCACCTTATCTAGTAATCACCGCTAATATCCGGCAAATCCGCCGCACTTTTTTCTAGCCTTAATTTTTGGGTACCTGAAATATTTGAGTCTCTAATTCCTGAAATAATGGCCATACCGAGGAACGGGATGCGGCCCTGTATACCCCCTTGACTTGCTTCTTACACGATAGCATCAAAATGGCAATCACGAACACTTTCTGATTTTCGAGAAAAAAAGGGGAAGGGTTTACACCACCCTTCCGCCGACCTTCTTGCCGCCATAACTCCGCACTACGTGTAGTGACAACAAAGCCGATGAGTGCGTTGAATACAGCTCGTCGAACTCTATCTCCAGTATAAAGGACAACTCTCTATCCTCCTGCGTTTGGACGGGAGAGGCCGGCAAAATTTCAAAAAATGGTAATTTTGCCCTTCCAAAACAGACTTTTTTCTACACAAGGAGAACGAAGCGACTCAGAGGCCCGCCCTTTTAACTGTAGCATCCTCGCACCTTATCTAGTAATCACCGCTAATATCCGGCAAATCCGCCGCACTTTTTTCTAGCCTTAATTTTTGGGTACCTGAAATATTTGAGTCTCTAATTCCTGAAATAATGGCCATACCGAGGAACGGGATGCGGCCCTGTATACCCATTTGACTTGCTTCTTACACGATAGCATCAAAATGACAATCGCGAACACTTTCTGATTTTCGAGAAAAAAAGGGGAAGGGTTAAGACCACCCTTCCGCCGACCTTCTTGCCGCCATAACTCCGCACTACGTGTAGTGACAACAAAGCCGATGAGTGCGTTGAATACAGCTCGTCGAACTCTATCTCCAGTATAAAGGACAACTCTCTATCCTCCTGCGTTTGGACGGGAGAGGCCGGCAAAATTTCAAAAAATGGTCATTTTGCCCTTCCAAAACAGACTTTTTTCTACACAAGGAGAACGAAACGAATCAGAGGCCCGCCCTTTTAACTGTAGCATCCTCGCACCTTATCTAGTAATCACCGCTAATATCCGGCAAATCCGCCGCACTTTATTCTAGCCTTAATTTTTGGGTACCTGAAATATTTGAGTCTCTAATTCCTGAAATAATGGCCATACCGAGGAACGGGATGCGGCCCTGTATTCCCCCTTGACTTGCTTCTTACACGATAGCATCAAAATGGCAATCGCGAACACTTTCTGATTTTCGAGAAAAAAAGGGGAAGGGTTTAGACCACCCTTCCGCCGACCTTCTTGCCGCCATAACTCCGCACTACGTGTAGAGACAACAAAGCCGATGAGTGCGTTGAATACAGCTCGTCGAACTCTATCTCCAGTATAAAGGACAATTCTCTATCCTCCTGCGTTTGGACGGGAGAGGCCGGCAAAATTTCAAAAAATGGTCATTTTGCCCTTCCAAAACAGACTTTTTTCTACACAAGGAGAACGAAACGACTCAGAGGCCCGCCCTTTTAACTGTAGCATCCTCGCACCTTATCTAGTAATCACCGCTAATATCCGGCAAATCCGCCGCACTTTTTTCTAGCCTTAATTTTTGGGTACCTGAAATATTTGAGTCTCTAATTCCTGAAATAATGGCCATACCGAGGAACGGGATGCGGCCCTGTATACCCCCTTGACTTGCTTCTTACACGATAGCATCAAAATGGCAATCGCGAACACTTTCTGATTTTCGAGAAAAAAAGGGGAAGGGTTTAGACCACCCTTCCGCCGACGTTCTTGCCGCCATAACTCCTCACTACGTGTAGTGACAACAAAGCCGATGACTGCGTTGAATACAGCTCGTCGAACTCTATCTCCAGTATGAAGAACAACTCTCTATCCTCCTGCGTTTGGACGGGAGAGGCCGGCAAAATTTCAAAAAATGGTCATTTTGCCCTTCCAAAACAGACTTTTTTCTACACAAGGAGAACGAAACGACTCAGAGGCCCGCCCTTTTAACTGTAGCATCCTCGCACCTTATCTAGTAATCACCGCTATTATCCGGCAAATCCGCCGCACTTTTTTCTAGCCTTAATTTTTGGGTACCTGAAATATTTGAGTCTCTAATTCCTGAAATAATGGCCATACCGAGGAACGGGATGCGGCCCTGTATACCCCCTTGACTTGCTTCTTACACGATAGCATCAAAATGGCAATCGCGAACACTTTCTGATTTTCGAGAAAAAAAGGGGAAGGGTTTAGACCACCCTTCCGCCGACCTTCTTGCCGCCATAACTCCGCACTACGTGTAGTGACAACAAAGCCGATGAGTGCGTTGAATACAGCTCGTCGAACTCTATCTCCAGTATAAAGGACAACTCTCTATCCTCCTGCGTTTGGACGGGAGAGGCCGGCAAAATTTCAAAAAATGGTCATTTTGCCCTTCCAAAACAGACTTTTTTCTACACAAGGAGAACGAAGCGACTCAGAGGCCCGCCCTTTTAACTGTAGCATCCTCGCACCTTATCTAGTAATCACCGCTAATATCCGGCAAATCCGCCGCACTTTTCTCTAGCCTTAATTTTTGGGTACCTGAAATATTTGAGTCTCTAATTCCTGAAATAATGGCCATACCGAGGAACGGGATGCGGCCCTGTATACCCCCTTGACTTGCTTCTTACACGATAGCATCAAAATGGCAATCGCGAACACTTTCTGATTTTCGAGAAAAAAAGGGGAAGGGTTAAGACCACCCTTCCGCCGACTTTCTTGCCGCCATAACTCCGCACTACGTGTAGTGACAACAAAGCCGATGAGTGCGTTGAATACAGCTCGTCGAACTCTATCTCCAGTATAAAGGACAACTCTCTATCCTCCTGCGTTTGGACGGGAGAGGCCGGCAAAATTTCAAAAAATGGTCATTTTGCCTTTCCAAAACAGACTTTTTTCTACACAAGGAGAACGAAACGAATCAGAAGCCCGCCCTTTTAACTGTAGCATCCTCGCACCTTATCTAGTAATCACCGCTAATATCCGGCAAATCCGAAGCACTTTATTCTAGCCTTAATTTTTGGGTACCTGAAATATTTGAGTCTCTAATTCCTGAAATAATGGCCATACCGAGGAACGGGATGCGGCCCTGTATACCCCCTTGACTTGCTTCTTACACGATAGCATCAAAATGGCAATCGCGAACACTTTCTGATTTTCGAGAAAAAAAGGGGAAGGGTTTAGACCACCCTTCCGCCGACCTTCTTGCCGCCATAACTCCGCACTACGTGTAGTGACAACAAAGCCGATGAGTGCGTTGAATACAGCTCGTCGAACTCTATCTCCAGTATAAAGGACAACTCTCTATCCTCCTGCGTTTGGAAGGGAGAGGCCGGCAAAATTTCAAAAAATGGTCATTTTGCCCTTCCAAAACAGACTTTTTTCTACACAAGGAGAACGAAACGACTCAGAGGCCCGCCCTTTTAACTGTAGCATCCTCGCACCTTATCTAGTAATCACCGCTAATATCCGGCAAATCCGCCGCACTTTTTTCTAGCCTTAATTTTTGGGTACCTGAAATATTTGAGTCTCTAATTCCTGAAATAATGGCCATACCGAGGAACGGGATGCGGCCCTGTATTCCCCCTTGACTTGCTTCTTACACGATAGCATCAAAATGGCAATCGCGAACACTTTCTGATTTTCGAGAAAAAAAGGGGAAGGGTTTAGACCACCCTTCCGCCGACGTTCTTGCCGCCATAACTCCTCACTACGTGTAGTGACAACAAAGCCGATGAGTGCGTTGAATACAGCTCGTCGAACTCTATCTCCAGTATGAAGAACAACTCTCTATCTTCCTGCGTTTGGACGGGAGAGGCCGGCAAAATTTCAAAAAATGGTCATTTTGCCCTTCCAAAACAGACTTTTTTCTACACAAGGAGAACGAAACGACTCAGAGGCCCGCCCTTTTAACTGTAGCATCCTCGCACCTTATCTAGTAATCACCGCTAATATCCGGCAAATCCGCCGCACTTTTTTCTAGCCTTAATTTTTGGGTACCTGAAATATTTGAGTCTCTAATTCCTGAAATAATGGCCATACCGAGGAACGGGATGCGGCCCTGTATACCCCCTTGACTTGCTTCTTACACGATAGCATCAAAATGGCAATCGCGAACACTTTCTGATTTTCGAGAAAAAAAGGGGAAGGGTTAAGACCACCCTTCCGCCGACTTTCTTGCCGCCATAACTCCGCACTACGTGTAGTGACAACAAAGCCGATGAGTGCGTTGAATACAGCTCGTCGAACTCTATCTCCAGTATAAAGGACAACTCTCTATCCTCCTGCGTTTGGACGGGAGAGGCCGGCAAAATTTCAAAAAATGGTCATTTTGCCCTTCCAAAACAGACTTTTTTCTACACAAGGAGAACGAAACGACTCAGAGGCCCGCCCTTTTAACTGTAGCATCCTCGCACCTTATCTAGTAATCACCGCTAATATCCGGCAAATCCGCCGCACTTTTTTCTAGCCTTAATTTTTGGTTACCTGAAATATTTGAGTCTCTAATTCCTGAAATAATGGCCATACCGAGGAACGGGATGCGGCCCTGTATACCCCCTTGACTTGCTTCTTACACGATAGCATCAAAATGGCAATCGCGAACACTTTCTGATTTTCGAGAAAAAAAGGGGAAGGGTTTAGACCATCCTTCCGCCGACGTTCTTGCCGCCATAACTCCTCACTACGTGTAGTGACAACAAAGCCGATGAGTGCGTTGAATACAGCTCGTCGAACTCTATCTCCAGTATGAAGAACAACTCTCTATCCTCCTGCGTTTGGACGGGAGAGGCCGGCAAAATTTCAAAAAATGGTCATTTTGCCCTTCCAAAACAGACTTTTTTCTACACAAGGAGAACGAAACGACTCAGAGGCCCGCCCTTTTAACTGTAGCATCCTCGCACCTTATCTAGTAATCACCGCTATTATCCGGCAAATCCGCCGCACTTTTTTCTAGCCTTAATTTTTGGGTACCTGAAATATTTGAGTCTCTAATTCCTGAAATAATGGCCATACCGAGGAACGGGATGCGGCCCTGTATACCCCCTTGACTTGCTTCTTACACGATAGCATCAAAATGGCAATCGCGAACACTTTCTGATTTTCGAGAAAAAAAGGGGAAGGGTTTAGACCACCCTTCCGCCGACCTTCTTGCCGCCATAACTCCGCACTACGTGTAGTGACAACAAAGCCGATGAGTGCGTTGAATACAGCTCGTCGAACTCTATCTCCAGTATAAAGGACAACTCTCTATCCTCCTGCGTTTGGACGGGAGAGGCCGGCAAAATTTCAAAAAATGGTCATTTTGCCCTTCCAAAACAGACTTTTTTCTACACAAGGAGAACGAAGCGACTCAGAGGCCCGCCCTTTTAACTGTAGCATCCTCGCACCTTATCTAGTAATCACCGCTAATATCCGGCAAATCCGCCGCACTTTTTTCTAGCCTTAATTTTTGGGTACCTGAAATATTTGAGTCTCTAATTCCTGAAATAATGGCCATACCGAGGAACGGGATGCGGCCCTGTATACCCCCTTGACTTGCTTCTTACACGATAGCATCAAAATGGCAATCGCGAACACTTTCTGATTTTCGAGAAAAAAAGGGGAAGGGTTAAGACCACCCTTCCGCCGACTTTCTTGCCGCCATAACTCCGAACTACGTGTAGTGACAACAAAGCCGATGAGTGCGTTGAATACAGCTCGTCGAACTCTATCTCCAGTATAAAGGACAACTCTCTATCCTCCTGCGTTTGGACGGGAGAGGCCGGCAAAATTTCAAAAAATGGTCATTTTGCCTTTCCAAAACAGACTTTTTTCTACACAAGGAGAACGAAACGAATCAGAAGCCCGCCCTTTTAACTGTAGCATCCTCGCACCTTATCTAGTAATCACCGCTAATATCCGGCAAATCCGAAGCACTTTATTCTAGCCTTAATTTTTGGGTACCTGAAATATTTGAGTCTCTAATTCCTGAAATAATGGCCATACCGAGGAACGGGATGCGGCCCTGTATACCCCCTTGACTTGCTTCTTACACGATAGCATCAAAATGGCAATCGCGAACACTTTCTGATTTTCGAGAAAAAAAGGGGAAGGGTTTAGACCACCCTTCCGCCGACCTTCTTGCCGCCATAACTCCGCACTACGTGTAGTGACAACAAAGCCGATGAGTGCGTTGAATACAGCTCGTCGAACTCTATCTCCAGTATAAAGGACAACTCTCTATCCTCCTGCGTTTGGAAGGGAGAGGCCGGCAAAATTTCAAAAAATGGTCATTTTGCCCTTCCAAAACAGACTTTTTTCTACACAAGGAGAACGAAACGACTCAGAGGCCCGCCCTTTTAACTGTAGCATCCTCGCACCTTATCTAGTAATCACCGCTAATATCCGGCAAATCCGCCGCACTTTTTTCTAGCCTTAATTTTTGGGTACCTGAAATATTTGAGTCTCTAATTCCTGAAATAATGGCCATACCGAGGAACGGGATGCGGCCCTGTATTCCCCCTTGACTTGCTTCTTACACGATAGCATCAAAATGGCAATCGCGAACACTTTCTGATTTTCGAGAAAAAAAGGGGAAGGGTTTAGACCACCCTTCCGCCGACGTTCTTGCCGCCATAACTCCTCACTACGTGTAGTGACAACAAAGCCGATGAGTGCGTTGAATACAGCTCGTCGAACTCTATCTCCAGTATGAAGAACAACTCTCTATCTTCCTGCGTTTGGACGGGAGAGGCCGGCAAAATTTCAAAAAATGGTCATTTTGCCCTTCCAAAACAGACTTTTTTCTACACAAGGAGAACGAAACGACTCAGAGGCCCGCCCTTTTAACTGTAGCATCCTCGCACCTTATCTAGTAATCACCGCTAATATCCGGCAAATCCGCCGCACTTTTTTCTAGCCTTAATTTTTGGGTACCTGAAATATTTGAGTCTCTAATTCCTGAAATAATGGCCATACCGAGGAACGGGATGCGGCCCTGTATACCCCCTTGACTTGCTTCTTACACGATAGCATCAAAATGGCAATCGCGAACACTTTCTGATTTTCGAGAAAAAAAGGGGAAGGGTTAAGACCACCCTTCCGCCGACTTTCTTGCCGCCATAACTCCGCACTACGTGTAGTGACAACAAAGCCGATGAGTGCGTTGAATACAGCTCGTCGAACTCTATCTCCAGTATAAAGGACAACTCTCTATCCTCCTGCGTTTGGACGGGAGAGGCCGGCAAAATTTCAAAAAATGGTCATTTTGCCCTTCCAAAACAGACTTTTTTCTACACAAGGAGAACGAAACGACTCAGAGGCCCGCCCTTTTAACTGTAGCATCCTCGCACCTTATCTAGTAATCACCGCTAATATCCGGCAAATCCGCCGCACTTTTTTCTAGCCTTAATTTTTGGTTACCTGAAATATTTGAGTCTCTAATTCCAGAAATAATGGCCATACCGAGGAACGGGATGCGGCCCTGTATACCCCCTTGACTTGCTTCTTACACGATAGCATCAAAATGGCAATCGCGAACACTTTCTGATTTTCGAGAAAAAAAGGGGAAGAGTTTAGACCACCCTTCCGCCGACCTTCTTGCCGCCATAACTCCGCACTACGTGTAGTGACAACAAAGCCGATGAGTGCGTGGAATACAGCTCGTCGAACTCTATCTCCAGTATAAAGGACAAGTCTCTATCCTCCTGCGTGTGGACGGGAGACGCCGGCAAAATTTCAAAAAATGGTCATTTTGCCCTTCCAAAACAGACTTTTTTCTACACAAGGAGAACGAAGCGACTCAGAGGCCCGCCCTTTTAACTGTAGCATCCTCGCACCTTATCTAGTAATCACCGCTAATATCCGGCAAATCCGCCGCACTTTTTTCTAGCCTTAATTTTTGGGTACCTGAAATATTTGAGTCTCTAATTCCTGAAATAATGGCAATACCGAGGAACGGGATGCGGCCCTGTATACCCCCTTGACTTGCTTCTTACACGATAGCATCAAAATGGCAATTGCGAACACTTTCTGATTTTCGAGAAAAAAAGGGGAAGGGTTAAGACCACCCTTCCGCCGACTTTCTTGCCGCCATAACTCCGCACTACGTGTAGTGACAACAAAGCCGATGAGTGCGTTGAATACAGCTCGTCGAACTCTATCTCCAGTATAAAGGACAACTCTCTATCCTCCTGCGTTTGGACGGGAGAGGCCGGCAAAATTTCAAAAAATGGTCATTTTGCCCTTCCAAAACAGACTTTTTTCTACACAAGGAGAACGAAACGACTCAGAGGCCCGCCCTTTTAACTGTAGCATCCTCGCACCTTATCTAGTAATCACCGCTAATATCCGGCAAATACGCCGCACTTTTTTCTAGCCTTAATTTTTGGGTACCTGAAATATTTGAGTCTCTAATTCCTGAAATAATGGCCATACCGAGGAACGGGATGCGGCCCTGTATACCCCCTTGACTTGCTTCTTACACGATAGCATCAAAATGGCAATCGCGAACACTTTCTGATTTTCGAGAAAAAAAGGGGAAGGGTTAAGACCACCCTTCCGCCGACTTTCTTGCCGCCATAACTCCGCACTACGTGTAGTGACAACAAAGCCGATGAGTGCGTTGAATACAGCTCGTCGAACTCTATCTCCAGTATAAAGGACAACTCTCTATCCTCCTGCGTTTGGACGGGAGAGGCCGGCAAAATTTCAAAAAATGGTCATTTTGCCCTTCCAAAACAGACTTTTTTCTACACAAGGAGAACGAAACGACTCAGAGGCCCGCCCTTTTAACTGTAGCATCCTCGCACCTTATCTAGTAATCACCGCTAATATCCGGCAAATCCGCCGCACTTTTTTCTAGCCTTAATTTTTGGTTACCTGAAATATTTGAGTCTCTAATTCCTGAAATAATGGCCATACCGAGGAACGGGATGCGGCCCTGTATACCCCCTTGACTTGCTTCTTACACGATAGCATCAAAATGGCAATCGCGAACACTTTCTGATTTTCGAGAAAAAAAGGGGAAGGGTTTAGACCACCCTTCCGCCGACGTTCTTGCCGCCATAACTCCTCACTACGTGTAGTGACAACAAAGCCGATGAGTGCGTTGAATACAGCTCGTCGAACTCTATCTCCAGTATAAAGGACAACTCTCTATCCTCCTGCGTTTGGACGGGAGAGGCCGGCAAAATTTCAAAAAATGGTCATTTTGCCCTTCCAAAACAGACTTTTTTCTACACAAGGAGAACGAAGCGAATCAGAGGCCCGCCCTTTTAACTGTAGCATCCTCGCACCTTATCTAGTAATCACCGCTAATATCCGGCAAATCCGCCGCACTTTTTTCTAGCCTTAATTTTTGGGTCCCTGAAATATTTGAGTCTCTAATTCCTGAAATAATGGCCATACCGAGGAACGGGATGCGGCCCTGTATTCCCCCTTGACTTGCTTCTTACACGATAGCATCAAAATGGCAATCGCGAACACTTTCTGATTTTCGAGAAAAAAAGGGGAAGGACCACCCTTCCGCCGACATTCTTGCCGCCATAACTCCGCACTACGTGTAGTGACAACAAAGCCGATGAGTGCGTTGAATACAGCTCGTCGTACTCTATCTCCAGTATAAAGGACAACTGTCTATCCTCCTGCGTTTGGACGGGAGAGGCCGGCAAAATTTCAAAAAATGGTCATTTTGCCCTTCCAAAACAGACTTTTTTCTACACAAGGAGAACGAAACGACTCAGAGGCCCGCCCTTTTAACTGTAGCATCCTCGCACCTTATCTAGTAATCACCGCTAATATCCGGCAAATGCGCCGCACTTTTTTCTAGCCTTAATTTTTGGGTACCTGAAATATTTGAGTCTCTAATTCCTGAAATAATGGCCATACCGAGGAACGGGATGCGGCCCTGTATACCCATTTGACTTGCTTCTTACACGATAGCATCAAAATGGCAATCGCGAACACTTTCTGATTTTCGAGAAAAAAAGGGGAAGGGTTTAGACCACCCTTCCGCCGCCCTTTTAACTGTAGCATCCTCGCACCTTATCTAGTAATCACCGCTAATATCCGGCAAATCCGCCGCACTTTTTTCTAGCCTTAATTTTTGGGTACCTGAAATATTTGAGTCTCTAATTCCTGAAATAATGGCAATACCGAGGAACGGGACGCGGCCCTGTATACCCCCTTGACTTGCTTCTTACACGATAGCATCAAAATGGCAATCGCGAACACTTTCTGATTTTCGAGAAAAAAAGGGGAAGGGTTTAGACCACCCTACCGCCGACCTTCTTGCCGCCATAACTCCGCACTACGTGTAGTGACAACAAAGCCGATGAGTGCGTTGAATACAGCTCGTCGAACTCTATCTCCAGTATAAAGGACAACTCTCTATCCTCCTGCGTTTGGACGGGAGAGGCCGGCAAAATTTCAAAAAATGGTCATTTTGCCCTTCCAAAACAGACTTTTTTCTACACAAGGAGAACGAAGCGACTCAGAGGCCCGCCCTTTTAACTGTAGCATCCTCGCACCTTATCTAGTAATCACCGCTAATATCTGGCAAATCCGCCGCACTTTTTTCTAGCCTTAATTTTTGGGTACCTGAAATATTTGAGTCTCTAATTCCTGAAATAATGGCCATACCGAGGAACGGGATGCGGCCCTGTATACCCCCTTGACTTGCTTCTTACACGATAGCATCAAAATGGCAATCGCGAACACTTTCTGATTTTCGAGAAAAAAAGGGGAAGGACCACCCTTCCGCCGACATTCTTGCCGCCATAACTCCGCACTACGTGTAGTGACAACAAAGCCGATGAGTGCGTTGAATACAGCTCGTCGTACTCTATCTCCAGTATAAAGGACAACTGTCTATCCTCCTGCGTTTGGACGGGAGAGGCCGGCAAAATTTAAAAAAATGGTCATTTTGCCCTTCCAAAACAGACTTTTTTCTACACAAGGAGAACGAAACGACTCAGAGGCCCGCCCTTTTAACTGTAGCATCCTCGCACCTTATCTAGTAATCACCGCTAATATCCGGCAAATCCGCCGCACTTTTTTCTAGCCTTAATTTTTGGGTACCTGAAATATTTGAGTCTCTAATTCCTGAAATAATGGCCATACCGAGGAACGGGATGCGGCCCTGTATACCCATTTGACTTGCTTCTTACACGATAGCATCAAAATGGCAATCGCGAACACTTTCTGATTTTCGAGAAAAAAAGGGGAAGGGTTTAGACCACCCTTCCGCCGCCCTTTTAATTGTAGCATCCTCGCACCTTATCTAGTAATCACCGCTAATATCCGGCAAATCCGCCGCACTTTTTTCTAGCCTTAATTTTTGGGTACCTGAAATATTTGAGTCTCTAATTCCTGAAATAATGGCAATACCGAGGAACGGGACGCGGCCCTGTATACCCCCTTGACTTGCTTCTTACACGATAGCATCAAAATGGCAATCGCGAACACTTTCTGATTTTCGAGAAAAAAAGGGGAAGGGTTTAGACCACCCTACCGCCGACCTTCTTGCCGCCATAACTCCGCACTACGTGTAGTGACAACAAAGCCGATGAGTGCGTTGAATACAGCTCGTCGAACTCTATCTCCAGTATAAAGGACAACTCTCTATCCTCCTGCGTTTGGACGGGAGAGGCCGGCAAAATTTAAAAAAATGGTCATTTTGCCCTTCCAAAACAGACTTTTTTCTACACAAGGAGAACGAAGCGAATCAGAGGCCCGCCCTTTTAACTGTAGCATCCTCGCACCTTATCTAGTAATCACCGCTAATATCCGGCAAATCCACCGCACTTTTTTCTACCCTTAATTTTTGGGTACCTGAAATATTTGAGTCTCTAATTCCTGAAATAATGGCCATACCGAGGAACGGGATGCGGCCCTGTATACCCCCTTGACTTGCTTCTTACACGATAGCATCAAAATGGCAATCGCGAACACTTTCTGATTTTCGAGAAAAAAAGGGGAAGGGTTTAGACCACCCTTCCGCCGACCTTCTTGCCGCCATAACTCCGCACTACGTGTAGTGACAACAAAGCCGATGAGTGCGTTGAATACAGCTCGTCGAACTCTATCTCCAGTATAAAGGACAACTCTCTATCCTCCTGCGTTTGGACGGGAGAGGCCGGCAAAATTTCAAAAAATGGTCATTTTGCCCTTCCAAAACAGACTTTTTTCTACACAAGGAGAACGAAACGACTCAGAGGCCCGCCCTTTTAACTGTAGCATCCTCGCACCTTATCTAGTAATCACCGCTAATATCCGGCAAATCCGCCGCACTTTTTTCTAGCCTTAATTTTTGGGTCCCTGAAATATTTGAGTCTCTAATTCCTGAAATAATGGCCATACCGAGGAACGGGATGCGGCCCTGTATTCCCCCTTGACTTGCTTCTTACACGATAGCATCAAAATGGCAATCGCGAACACTTTCTGATTTTCGAGAAAAAAAGGGGAAGGGTTTAGACCACCCTTCCGCCGACATTCTTGCCGCCATAACTCCGCACTACGTGTAGTGACAACAAAGCCGATGAGTGCGTTGTATACAGCTCGTCGAACTCTATCTCCAGTATGAAGAACAACTCTCTATCCTCCTGCGTTTGGACGGGAGAGGCCAGCAAAATTTCAAAAAATGGTCATTTTGCCCTTCCAAAACGGACTTTTTTCTACACAAGGAGAACGAAACGACTCAGAGGCCCGCCCTTTTAACTGTAGCATCCTCGCACCTTATCTAGTAATCACCGCTAATATCCGGCAAATCCGCCGCACTTTTTTCTAGCCTTAATTTTTGGTTACCTGAAATATTTGAGTCTCTAATTCCTGAAATAATGGACATACCGAGGAACGGGATGCGGCCCTGTATACCCCCTTGACTTGCTTCTTACATGATAGCATGAAAATGGCAATCGCGAACACTTTCTGATTTTCGAGAAAAAAAGGGGAAGGGTTTAGACCACCCTTCCGCCGACATTCTTGCCGCCATAACTCCTCACTACGTGTAGTGACAACAAAGCCGATGAGTGCGTTGAATACAGCTCGTCGAACTCTATCTCCAGTATAAAGGACAACTCTCTATCCTCCTGCGTTTGGACGGGAGAGGTCGGCAAAATTTCAAAAAATGGTAATTTTGCCCTTCCAAAACAGACTTTTTTCTACACAAGGAGAACGAAGCGACTCAGAGGCCCGCCCTTTTAACTGTAGCATCCTAGCACCTTATCTAGTAAACACCGCTAATATCCGGCAAATCCGCCGCACTTTTTTCTAGCCTTAATTTTTGGGTACCTGAAATATTTGAGTCTCTAATTCCTGAAATAATGGCCATACCGACGAACGGGATGCGGCCCTGTATACCCCCTTGACTTGCTTCTTACACGATAGCATCAAAATGGCAATCGCGAACACTTTCTGATTTTCGAGAAAAAAAGGGGAAGGGTTTAGACCACCCTTCCGCCGACCTTCTTGCCGCCATAACTCCGCACTACGTGTAGTGACAACAAAGCCGATGAGTGCGTTGAATACAGCTCGTCGAACTCTATCTGCAGTATAAAGGACAACTCTCTATCCTCCTGCGTTTGGACGGGAGAGGCCGGCAAAATTTCAAAAAATGGTCATTTTGCCCTTCCAAAACAGACTTTTTTCTACACAAGGAGAACGAAGCGACTCAGAGGCCCGCCCTTTTAACTGTAGCATCCTCGCACCTTATCTAGTAATCACCGCTAATATCCGGCAAATCCGCCGCACTTTTTTCTAGCCTTAATTTTTGGGTACCTGAAATATTTGAGTCTCTAATTCCTGAAATAATGGCCATACCGAGGAACGGGATGCGGCCCTGTATTCCCCCTTGACTTGCTTCTTACACGATAGCATCAAAATGGCAATCGCGAACACTTTCTGATTTTCGAGAAAAAAAGGGGAAGGACCACCCTTCCGCCGACATTCTTGCCGCCATAACTCCGCACTACGTGTAGTGACAACAAAGCCGATGAGTGCGTTGAATACAGCTCGTCGTACTCTATCTCCAGTATAAAGGACAACTGTCTATCCTCCTGCGTTTGGACGGGAGAGGCCGGCAAAATTTCAAAAAATGGTCATTTTGCCCTTCCAAAACAGACTTTTTTCTACACAAGGAGAACGAAACGACTCAGAGGCCCGCCCTTTTAACTGTAGCATCCTCGCACCTTATCTAGTAATCACCGCTAATATCCGGCAAATCCGCCGCACTTTTTTCTAGCCTTAATTTTTGGGTACCTGAAATATTTGAGTCTCTAATTCCTGAAATAATGGCCATACCGAGGAACGGGATGCGGCCCTGTATACCCATTTGACTTGCTTCTTACACGATAGCATCAAAATGGCAATCGCGAACAATTTCTGATTTTCGAGAAAAAAAGGGGAAGGGTTTCGACCACCCTTCCGCCGCCCTTTTAACTGTAGCATCCTCGCACCTTATCTAGTAATCACCGCTAATATCCGGCAAATCCGCCGCACTTTTTTCTAGCCTTAATTTTTGGGTACCTGAAATATTTGAGTCTCTAATTCCTGAAATAATGGCAATACCGAGGAACGGGACGCGGCCCTGTATACCCCCTTGACTTGCTTCTTACACGATAGCATCAAAATGGCAATCGCGAACACTTTCTGATTTTCGAGAAAAAAAGGGGAAGGGTTTAGACCACCCTACCGCCGACCTTCTTGCCGCCATAACTCCGCACTACGTGTAGTGACAACAAAGCCGATGAGTGCGTTGAATACAGCTCGTCGAACTCTATCTCCAGTATAAAGGACAACTCTCTATCCTCCTGCGTTTGGACGGGAGAGGCCGGCAAAATTTCAAAAAATGGTCATTTTGCCCTTCCAAAACAGACTTTTTTCTACACAAGGAGAACGAAGCGACTCAGAGGCCCGCCCTTTTAACTGTAGCATCCTCGCACCTTATCTAGTAATCACCGCTAATATCCGGCAAATCCACCGCACTTTTTTCTACCCTTAATTTTTGGGTACCTGAAATATTTGAGTCTCTAATTCCTGAAATAATGGCCATACCGAGGAACGGGATGCGGCCCTGTATACCCCCTTGACTTGCTTCTTACACGATAGCATCAAAATGGCAATCGCGAACACTTTCTGATTTTCGAGAAAAAAAGGGGAAGGGTTTAGACCACCCTTCCGCCGACCTTCTTGCCGCCATAACTCCGCACTACGTGTAGTGACAACAAAGCCGATGAGTGCGTTGAATACAGCTCGTCGAACTCTATCTCCAGTATAAAGGACAACTCTCTATCCTCCTGCGTTTGGACGGGAGAGGCCGGCAAAATTTCAAAAAATGGTCATTTTGCCCTTCCAAAACAGACTTTTTTCTACACAAGGAGAACGAAGCGACTCAGAGGCCCGCCCTTTTAACTGTAGCATCCTCGCACCTTATCTAGTAATCACCGCTAATATCCGGCAAATCCGCCGCACTTTTTTCTAGCCTTAATTTTTGGGTACCTGAAATATTTGAGTCTCTAATTCCTGAAATAATGGCCATACCGAGGAACGGGATGCGGCCCTGTATTCCCCCTTGACTTGCTTCTTACACGATAGCATCAAAATGGCAATCGCGAACACTTTCTGATTTTCGAGAAAAAAAGGGGAAGGGTTTAGACCACCCTTCCGCCGACCTTCTTGCCGCCATAACTCCGCACTACGTGTAGAGACAACAAAGCCGATGAGTGCGTTGAATACAGCTCGTCGAACTCTATGTCCAGTATAAAGGACAACTCTCTATCCTCCTGCGTTTGGACGGGAGAGGCCGGCAAAATTTCAAAAAATGGTCATTTTGCCCTTCCAAAACAGACTTTTTTCTACACAAGGAGAACGAAACGACTCAGAGGCCCGCCCTTTTAACTGTAGCATCCTCGCACCTTATCTAGTAATCACCGCTAATATCCGGCAAATCCGCCGCACTTTTTTCTAGCCTTAATTTTTGGGTACCTGAAATATTTGAGTCTCTAATTCCTGAAATAATGGCCATACCGAGGAACGGGATGCGGCCCTGTATACCCCCTTGACTTGCTTCTTACACGATAGCATCAAAATGGCAATCGCGAACACTTTCTGATTTTCGAGAAAAAAAGGGGAAGGGTTTAGACCACCCTTCCGCCGACGTTCTTGCCGCCATAACTCCTCACTACGTGTAGTGACAACAAAGCCGATGAGTGCGTTGAATACAGCTCGTCGAACTCTATCTCCAGTATGAAGAACAACTCTCTATCCTCCTGCGTTTGGACGGGAGAGGCCGGCAAAATTTCAAAAAATGGTCATTTTGCCCTTCCAAAACAGACTTTTTTCTACACAAGGAGAACGAAACGACTCAGAGGCCCGCCCTTTTAACTGTAGCATCCTCGCACCTTATCTAGTAATCACCGCTAATATCCGGCAAATCCGCCGCACTTTTTTCTAGCCTTAATTTTTGGGTACCTGAAATATTTGAGTCTCTAATTCCTGAAATAATGGCCATACCGAGGAACGGGATGCGGCCCTGTATACCCCCTTGACTTGCTTCTTACACGATAGCATCAAAATGGCAATCGCGAACACTTTCTGATTTTCGAGAAAAAAAGGGGAAGGGTTAAGACCACCCTTCCGCCGACTTTCTTGCCGCCATAACTCCGCACTACGTGTAGTGACAACAAAGCCGATGAGTGCGTTGAATACAGCTCGTCGAACTCTATCTCCAGTATAAAGGACAACTCTCTATCCTCCTGCGTTTGGACGGGAGAGGCCGGCAAAATTTCAAAAAATGGTCATTTTGCCCTTCCAAAACAGACTTTTTTCTACACAAGGAGAACGAAACGAATCAGAGGCCCGCCCTTTTAACTGTAGCATCCTCGCACCTTATCTAGTAATCACCGCTAATATCCGGCAAATCCGCCGCACTTTATTCTAGCCTTAATTTTTGGGTACCTGAAATATTTGAGTCTCTAATTCCTGAAATAATGGCCATACCGAGGAACGGGATGCGGCCCTGTATACCCCCTTGACTTGCTTCTTACACGATAGCATCAAAATGGCAATCGCGAACACTTTCTGATTTTCGAGAAAAAAAGGGGAAGGGTTTAGACCACCCTTCCGCCGACCTTCTTGCCGCCATAACTCCGCACTACGTGTAGTGACAACAAAGCCGATGAGTGCGTTGAATACAGCTCGTCGAACTCTATCTCCAGTATAAAGGACAACTCTCTATCCTCCTGCGTTTGGACGGGAGAGGCCGGCAAAATTTCAAAAAATGGTCATTTTGCCCTTCCAAAACAGACTTTTTTCTACACAAGGAGAACGAAACGACTCAGAGGCCCGCCCTTTTAACTGTAGCATCCTCGCAACTTATCTAGTAATCACCGCTAATATCCGGCAAATCCGCCGCACTTTTTTCTAGCCTTAATTTTTGGGTACCTGAAATATTTGAGTCTCTAATTCCTGAAATAATGGCCATACCGAGGAACGGGATGCGGCCCTGTATACCCCCTTGACTTGCTTCATACACGATAGCATCAAAATGGCAATCGCGAACACTTTCTGATTTTCGAGAAAAAAATGGGAAGGGTTTAGACCACCCTTCCGCCGACGTTCTTGCCGCCATAACTCCTCACTACGTGTAGTGACAACAAAGCCGATGAGTGCGTTGAATACAGCTCGTCGAGCTCTATCTCCAGTATGAAGAACAACTCTCTATCCTCCTGCGTTTGGACGGGAGAGGCCGGCAAAATTTCAAAAAATGGTCATTTTGCCCTTCCAAAACAGACTTTTTTTCTACACAAGGAGAACGAAACGACTCAGAGGCCCGCCCTTTTAACTGTAGCATCCTCGCACCTTATCTAGTAATCACCGCTAATATCCGGCAAATCCGCCGCACTTTTTTCTAGCCTTAATTTTTGGGTACCTGAAATATTTGAGTCTCTAATTCCTGAAATAATGGCCATACCGAGGAACGGGATGCGGCCCTGTATTCCCCCTTCACTTGCTTCTTACACGATAGCATCAAAATGGCAATCGCGAACACTTTCTGATTTTCGAGAAAAAAAGGGGAAGGGTTAAGACCACCCTTCCGCCGACTTTCTTGCCGCCATAACTCCGCACTACGTGTAGTGACAACAAAGCCGATGAGTGCGTTGAATACAGCTCGTCGAACTCTATCTCCAGTATAAAGGACAACTCTCTATCCTCCTGCGTTTGGACGGGAGAGGCCGGCAAAATTTCAAAAAATGGTCATTTTGCCCTTCCAAAACAGACTTTTTTCTACACAAGGAGAACGAAACGACTCAGAGGCCCGCCCTTTTAACTGTAGCATCCTCGCACCTTATCTAGTAATCACCGCTAATATCCGGCAAATCCGCCGCACTTTTTTCTAGCCTTAATTTTTGGGTACCTGAAATATTTGAGTCTCTAATTCCTGAAATAATGGCCATACCGAGGAACGGGATGCGGCCCTGTATACCCCCTTGACTTGCTTCTTACACGATAGCATCAAAATGGCAATCGCGAACACTTTCTGATTTTCGAGAAAAAAAGGGGAAGGGTTTAGACCACCCTTCCGCCGACCTTCTTGCCGCCATAACTCCGCACTACGTGTAGTGACAACAAAGCCGATGAGTGCGTTGAATACAGCTCGTCGAACTCAATCTCCAGTATAAAGGACAACTCTCTATCCTCCTGCGTTTGGACGGGAGAGGCCGGCAAAATTTCAAAAAATGGTCATTTTGCCCTTCCAAAACAGACTTTTTTCTACACAAGGAGAACGAAGCGACTCAGAGGCCCGCCCTTTTAACTGTAGCATCCTCGCACCTTATCTAGTAATCACCGCTAATATCCGGCAAATCCGCCGCACTTTTTTCTAGCCTTAATTTTTGGGTACCTGAAATATTTGAGTCTCTAATTCCTGAAATAATGGCCATACCGAGGAACGGGATGCGGCCCTGTATACCCCCTTGACTTGCTTCTTACACGATAGCATCAAAATGGCAATCGCGAACACTTTCTGATTTTCGAGAAAAAAAGGGGAAGGGTTTAGACCACCCTTCCGCCGACCTTCTTGCCGCCATAACTCCGCACTACGTGTAGTGACAACAAAGCCGATGAGTGCGTTGAATACAGCTCGTCGAACTCTATCTCCAGTATAAAGGACAACTCTCTATCCTCCTGCGTTTGGACGGGAGAGGCCGGCAAAATTTCAAAAAATGGTCATTTTGCCCTTCCAAAACAGACTTTTTTCTACACAAGGAGAACGAAACGACTCAGAGGCCCGCCCTTTTAACTGTAGCATCCTCGCACCTTATCTAGTAATCACCGCTAATATCCGGCAAATCCGCCGCACTTTTTTCTAGCCTTAATTTTTGGGTACCTGAAATATTTGAGTCTCTAATTCCTGAAATAATGGCCATACCGAGGAACGGGATGCGGCCCTGTATACCCCCTTGACTTGCTTCTTACACGATAGCATCAAAATGGCAATCGCGAACACTTTCTGATTTTCGAGAAAAAAAGGGGAAGGGTTTAGACCACCCTTCCGCCGACGTTCTTGCCGCCATAACTCCTCACTACGTGTAGTGACAACAAAGCCGATGAGTGCGTTGAATACAGCTCGTCGAACTCTATCTCCAGTATGAAGAACAACTCTCTATCCTCCTGCGTTTGGACGGGAGAGGCCGGCAAAATTTCAAAAAATGGTCATTTTGCCCTTCCAAAACAGACTTTTTTCTACACAAGGAGAACGAAACGACTCAGAGGCCCGCCCTTTTAACTGTAGCATCCTCGCACCTTATCTAGTAATCACCGCTAATATCCGGCAAATCCGCCGCACTTTTTTCTAGCCTTAATTTTTGGGTACCTGAAATATTTGAGTCTCTAATTCCTGAAATAATGGCCATACCGAGGAACGGGATGCGGCCCTGTATACCCCCTTGACTTGCTTCTTACACGATAGCATCAAAATGGCAATCGCGAACACATTCTGATTTTCGAGAAAAAAAGGGGAAGGGTTAAGACCACCCTTCCGCCGACTTTCTTGCCGCCATAACTCCGCACTACGTGTAGTGACAACAAAGCCGATGAGTGCGTTGAATACAGCTCGTCGAACTCTATCTCCAGTATAAAGGACAACTCTCTATCCTCCTGCGTTTGGACGGGAGAGGCCGGCAAAATTTCAAAAAATGGTCATTTTGCCCTTCCAAAACAGACTTTTTTCTACACAAGGAGAACGAAACGACTCAGAGGCCCGCCCTTTTAACTGTAGCATCCTCGCACCTTATCTAGTAATCACCGCTAATATCCGGCAAATCCGCCGCACTTTTTTCTAGCCTTAATTTTTGGTTACCTGAAATATTTGAGTCTCTAATTCCTGAAATAATGGCCATACCGAGGAACGGGATGCGGCCCTGTATACCCCCTTGACTCACGATACCATCAAAATGGCAATCGCGAACACTTTCTGATTTTCGAGAAAAAAAGGGGAAGGGTTTAGACCACCCTTCCGCCGACCTTCTTGCCGCCATAACTCCGCACTACGTGTAGTGACAACAAAGCCGATGAGTGCGTTGAATACAGCTCGTCGAACTCTATCTCCAGTATAAAGGACAACTCTCTATGCTCCTGCGTTTGGACGGGAGACGCCGGCAAAATTTAAAAAAATGGTCATTTTGCCCTTCCAAAACAGACTTTTTTCTACACAAGGAGAACGAAGCGACTCAGAGGCCCGCCCTTTTAACTGTAGCATCCTCGCACCTTATCTAGTAATCAACGCTAATATCCGGCAAATCCGCCGCACTTTTTTCTAGCCTTAATTTTTGGGTACCTGAAATATTTGAGTCTCTAATTCCTGAAATAATGGCCATACCGAGGAACGGGATGCGGCCCTGTATACCCCCTTGACTTGCTTCTTACACGATAGCATCAAAATGGCAATCGCGAACACTTTCTGATTTTCGAGAAAAAAAGGGGAAGGGTTAAGACCACCCTTCCGCCGACTTTCTTGCCGCCATAACTCCGCACTACGTGTAGTGACAACAAAGCCGATGAGTGCGTTGAATACAGCTCGTCGAACTCTATCTCCAGTATAAAGGACAACTCTCTATCCTCCTGCGTTTAGACGGGAGAGGCCGGCAAAATTTCAAAAAATGGTCATTTTGCCCTTCCAAAACAGACTTTTTTCTACACAAGGAGAACGAAACGACTCAGAGGCCCGCCCTTTTAACTGTAGCATCCTCGCACCTTATCTAGTAATCACCGCTAATATCCGGCAAATCCGCCGCACTTTTTTCTAGCCTTAATTTTTGGGTACCTGAAATATTTGAGTCTCTAATTCCTGAAATAATGGCCATACCGAGGAACGGGATGCGGCCCTGTATACCCCCTTGACTTGCTTCTTACACGATAGCATCAAAATGGCAATCGCGAACACTTTCTGATTTTCGAGAAAAAAAGGGGAAGGGTTAAGACCACCCTTCCGCCGACTTTCTTGCCGCCATAACTCCGCACTACGTGTAGTGACAACAAAGCCGATGAGTGCGTTGAATACAGCTCGTCGAACTCTATCTCCAGTATAAAGGACAACTCTATATCCTCCTGCGTTTGGACGGGAGAGGCCGGCAAAATTTCAAAAAATGGTCATTTTGCCCTTCCAAAACAGACTTTTTTCTACACAAGGAGAACGAAACGACTCAGAGGCCCGCCCTTTTAACTGTAGCATCCTCGCACCTTATCTAGTAATCACCGCTAATATCCGGCAAATCCGCCGCACTTTTTTCTAGCCTTAATTTTTGGTTACCTGAAATATTTGAGTCTCTAATTCCTGAAATAATGGCCATACCGAGGAACGGGATGCGGCCCTGTATACCCCCTTGACTTGCTTCTTACATGATAGCATCAAAATGGCAATCGCGAACACTTTCTGATTTTCGAGAAAAAAAGGGGAAGGGTTTAGACCACCCTTCCGCCGACGTTCTTGCCGCCATAACTCCTCACTACGTGTAGTGACAACAAAGCCGATGAGTGCGTTGAATACAGCTCGTCGAACTCTATCTCCAGTATAAAGGACAACTCTCTATCCTCCTGCGTTTGGACGGGAGAGGCCGGCAAAATTTCAAAAAATGGTCATTTTGCCCTTCCAAAACAGACTTTTTTCTACACAAGGAGAACGAAGCGAATCAGAGGCCCGCCGTTTTAACTGTAGCATCCTCGCACCTTATGTAGTAATCACCGCTAATATCCGGCAAATCCGCCGCACTTTTTTCTAGCCTTAATTTTTGGGTCCCTGAAATATTTGAGTCTCTAATTCCTGAAATAATGGCCATACCGAGGAACGGGATGCGGCCCTGTATTCCCCCTTGACTTGCTTCTTACACGATAGCATCAAAATGGCAATCGCGAACACTTTCTGATTTTCGCCGACCTTCTTGCCGCCATTACTCCGCACTACGTGAAGTGACAACAAAGCCGATGAGTGCGTTGAATACAGCTCGTCGAACTCTATCTCCAGTATAAAGGACAACTCTCTATCCTCCTGCGTTTGGACGGGAGAGGCCGGCAAAATTTCAAAAAATGGTCATTTTGCCCTTCCAAAACAGACTTTTTTCTACACGAGGAGAACGAAGCGACTCAGAGGCCCGCCCTTTTAACTGTAGCATCCTCGCACCTTATCTAGTAATCACCGCTAATATCCGGCAAATCCGCCGCACTTTTTTCTAGCCTTAATTTTTGGGTACCTGAAATATTTGAGTCTCTAATTCCTGAAATAATGGCCATACCGAGGAACGGGATGCGGCCCTGTATACCCCCTTGACTTGCTTCTTACACGATAGCATCAAAATGGCAATCGCGAACACTTTCTGATTTTCGAGAAAAAAAGGGGAAGGGTTAAGATCACCCTTCCGCCGACTTTCTTGCCGCCATAACTCCGCACTACGTGTAGTGACAACAAAGCCTATGAGTGCGTTGAATACAGCTCGTCGAACTCTATCTCCAGTATAAAGGACAACTCTCTATCCTCCTGCGTTTGGACGGGAGAGGCCGGCAAAATTTCAAAAAATGGTCATTTTGCCCTTCCAAAACAGACTTTTTTCTACACAAGGAGAACGAAACGAATCAGAGGCCCGCCCTTTTAACTGTAGCATCCTCGCACCTTATCTAGTAATCACCGCTAATATCCGGCAAATCCGCCGCACTTTTTTCTAGCCTTAATTTTTGGGTACCTGAAATATTTGAGTCTCTAATTCCTGAAATAATGGCCATACCGAGGAACGGGATGCGGCCCTGTATTCCCCCTTGACTTGCTTCTTACACGATAGCATCAAAATGGCAATCGCGAACACTTTCTGATTTTCGAGAAAAAAAGGGGAAGGGTTTAGACCACCCTTCCGCCGACATTCTTGCCGCCATAACTCCGCACTACGTGTAGTGACAACAAAGCCGATGAGTGCGTTGAATACAGCTCGTCGAACTCTATCTCCAGTATGAAGAACAACTCTCTATCCTCCTGCGTTTGGACGGGAGAGGCCAGCAAAATTTCAAAAAATGGTCATTTTGCCCTTCCAAAACGGACTTTTTTCTACACAAGGAGAACGAAACGACTCAGAGGCCCGCCCTTTTAACTGTAGCATCCTCGCACCTTATCTAGTAATCACCGCTAATATCCGGCAAATCCGCCGCACTTTTTTCTAGCCTTAATTTTTGGTTACCTGAAATATTTGAGTCTCTAATTCCTGAAATAATGGCCATACCGAGGAACGGGATGCGGCCCTGTATACCCCCTTGACTTGCTTCTTACATGATAGCATCAAAATGGCAATCGCGAACACTTTCTGATTTTCGAGACCTTCTTGCCGCCATAACTCCTCACTCCTCACTACGTGTAGAGACAACGGGATGCGGCCCTGTATACCCCCTTGACTTGCTTCTTACACGATAGCATCAAAATGGCAATCGTGAACACTTTCTGATTTTCGAGAAAAAAAGGGAAAGGGTTTAGACCACCCTTCCGCCGACCTTCTTGCCGCCATAACTCCGCACTACGTGTAGTGACAACAAAGCCGATGAGTGCGTTGAATACAGCTCGTCGATCTCTATCTCCAGTATAAAGGACAACTCTCTATCCTCCTGCGTTTGGACGGGAGTGGCCGGCAAAATTTCAAAAATTGGTCATTTTGCCCTTCCAAAACAGACTTTTTTCTACACAAGGAGAACGAAGCGACTCAGAGGCCCGCCCTTTTAACTGTAGCATCCTCGCACCTTATCTAGTAATCACCGCTAATATCCGGCAAATCCGCCGCACTTTTTTCTAGCCTTAATTTTTGGGTACCTGAAATATTTGAGTCTCTAATTCCTGAAATAATGGCCATACCGAGGATCGGGATGCGGCCCTGTATACCCCCTTGACTTGCTTCTTACACGATAGCATCAAAATGGCAATCGCGAACACTTTCTGATTTTCGAGAAAAAAAGGGGAAGGACCACCCTTCCGCCGACATTCTTGCCGCCATAACTCCGCACTACGTGTAGTGACAACAAAGCCGATGAGTGCGTTGAATACAGCTCGTCGTACTCTATCTCCAGTATAAAGGACAACTGTCTATCCTCCTGCGTTTGGACGGGAGAGGCCGGCAAAATTTCAAAAAATGGTCATTTTGCCCTTCCAAAACAGACTTTTTTCTACACAAGGAGAACGAAACGACTCAGAGGCCCGCCCTTTTAACTGTAGCATCCTCGCACCTTATCTAGTAATCACCGCTAATATCCGGCAAATCCGCCGCACTTTTTTCTAGCCTTAATTTTTGGGTACCTGAAATATTTGAGTCTCTAATTCCTGAAATAATGGCCATACCGAGGAACGGGATGCGGCCCTGTATACCCATTTGACTTGCTTCTTACACGATAGCATCAAAATGGCAATCGCGAACACTTTCTGATTTTCGAGAAAAAAAGGGGAACGGTTTAGACCTCCCTTCCGCCGCCCTTTTAACTCTAGCATCCTCGCACCTTATCTAGTAATCACCGCTAATATCCGGCAAATCCGCCGCACTTTTTTCTAGCCTTAATTTTTGGGTACCTGAAATATTTGAGTCTCTAATTCCTGAAATAATGGCAATACCGAGGAACGGGACGCGGCCCTGTATACCCCCTTGACTTGCTTCTTACACGATAGCATCAAAATGGCAATCGCGAACACTTTCTGATTTTCGAGAAAAAAAGGGGAAGGGTATAGACCACCCTACCGCCGACCTTCTTGCCGCCATAACTCCGCACTACGTGTAGTGACAACAAAGCCGATGAGTGCGTTGAATACAGCTCGTCGAACTCTATCTCCAGTATAAAGGACAACTCTCTATCCTCCTGCGTTTGGACGGGAGAGGCCGGCAAAATTTCAAAAAATGGTCATTTTGCCCTTCCAAAACAGAATTTTTTCTACACAAGGAGAACGAAGCGACTCAGAGGCCCGCCCTTTTAACTGTAGCATCCTCGCACCTTTTCTAGTAATCACCGCTAATATCCGGCAAATCCACCGCACTTTTTTCTACCCTTAATTTTTGGGTACCTGAAATATTTGAGTCTCTAATTCCTGAAATAATGGCCATACCGAGGAACGGGATGCGGCCCTGTATACCCCCTTGACTTGCTTCTTACACGATAGCATCAAAATGGCAATCGCGAACACTTTCTGATTTTCGAGAAAAAAAGGGGAAGGGTTTAGACCACCCTTCCGCCGACCTTCTTGCCGCCATAACTCCGCACTACGTGTAGTGACAACAAAGCCGATGAGTTCGTTGAATACAGCTCGTCGAACTCTATCTCCAGTATAAAGGACAACTCTCTATCCTCCTGCGTTTGGACGGGAGAGGCCGGCAAAATTTCAAAAAATGGTCATTTTGCCCTTCCAAAACAGACTTTTTTCTACACAAGGAGAACGAAGCGACTCAGAGGCCCGCCCTTTTAACTGTAGCATCCTCGGACCTTATCTAGTAATCACCGCTAATATCCGGCAAATCCGCCGCACTTTTTTCTAGCCTTAATTTTTGGGTACCTGAAATATTTGAGTCTCTAATTCCTGAAATAATGGCCATACCGAGGAACGGGATGCGGCCCTGTATACCCCCTTGACTTGCTTCTTACACGATAGCATCAAAATGGCAATCGCGAACACTTTCTGATTTTCGAGAAAAAAAGGGGAAGGGTTTAGACCACCCTTCCGCCGACCTTCTTGCCGCCATAACTCCGCACTACGTGTAGTGACAACAAAGCCGATGAGTGCGTTGAATACAGCTCTTCGAACTCTATCTCCAGTATAATGGACAACTCTCTATCCTCCTGCGTTTGGACGGGAGAGGCCGGCAAAATTTCAAAAAATGGTCATTTTGACCTTCCAAAACAGACTTTTTTCTACACAAGGAGAACGAAACGACTCAGTGGCCCGACCTTTTAACTGTAGCATCCTCGCACCTTATCTAGTAATCACCGCTAATATCCGGCAAATCCGCCGCACTTTTTTCTAGCCTTAATTTTTGGGTACCTGAAATATTTGAGTCTCTAATTCCTGAAATAATGGCCATACCGAGGAACGGGATGCGGCCCTGTATTCCCCCTTGACTTGCTTCTTACACGATAGCATCAAAATGGCAATCGCGAACACTTTCTGATTTTCGACCTTCTTGCCGCCATAACTCCGCACTACGTGCAGGGACAGCAAAGCCGATGAGTGCGTTGAATACAGCTCGTCGAACTCTATCTCCAGTATAAAGGACAACTCTCTATCCTCCTGCGTTTGGACGGGAGAGGCCGGCAAAATTTCAAAAAATGGTCATTTTGCCCTTCCAAAACAGACTTTATTCTACACAAGGAGAACGAAGCGACTCAGAGGCCCGCCCTTTTAACTGTAGCATCCTCGCACCTTATCTAGTAATCACCGCTAATATCCGGCAAATCCGCCGCACTTTTTTCTAGCCTTAATTTTTGGGTACCTGAAATATTTGAGTCTCTAATTCCTGAAATAATGGCCATACCGAGGAACGGGATGCGGCCCTGTATACCCCCTTGACTTGCTTCTTACACGATAGCATCAAAATGGCAATCGCGAACACTTTCTGATTTTCGAGAAAAAAAGGGGAAGGGTTTAGACCACCCTTCCGCCGACCTTCTTGCCGCCATAACTCCGCACTACGTGTAGTGACAACAAAGCCGATGAGTGCGTTGAATACAGCTCGTCGAACTCTATCTCCAGTATAAAGGACAACTCTCTATCCTCCTGCGTTTGGACGGGAGAGGCCGGCAAAATTTCAAAAAATGGTCATTTTGCCCTTCCAAAACAGACTTTTTTCTACACAAGGAGAACGAAGCGACTCAGAGGCCCGCCCTTTTAACTGTAGCATCCTCGCACCTTATCTAGTAATCACCGCTAATATCCGGCAAATCCGCCGCACTTTTTTCTAGCCTTAATTTTTGGGTACCTGAAATATTTGAGTCTCTAATTCCTGAAATAATGGCAATACCGAGGAACGGGACGCGGCCCTGTATACCCCCTTGACTTGCTTCTTACACGATAGCATCAAAATGACAATCGCGAACACTTTCTGATTTTGGAGAAAAAAAGGGGAAGGGTTTAGACCACCCTACCGCCGACCTTCTTGCCGCCATAACTCCGCACTACGTGTAGTGACAACAAAGCCGATGAGTGCGTTGAATACAGCTCGTCGAACTCTATCTCCAGTATAAAGGACAACTCTCTATCCTCCTGCGTTTGGACGGGAGAGGCCGGCAAAATTTCAAAAAATGGTCATTTTGCCCTTCCAAAACAGACTTTTTTCTACACAAGGAGAACGAAGCGACTCAGAGGCCCGTCCTTTTAACTGTAGCATCCTCGCACCTTATCTAGTAATCACCGCTAATATCCGGCAAATCCGCCGCACTTTTTTCTACCCTTAATTTTTGGGTACCTGAAATATTTGAGTCTCTAATTCCTAAAATAATGGCCATACCGAGGAACGGGATGCGGCCCTGTATTCCCCCTTGACTTGCTTCTTACACGATAGCATCAAAATGGCAATCGCGAACACTTTCTGATTTTCGAGAAAATCCGCCGACCTTCTTGCCGCCATAACTCCGCACTACGTGTAGTGACAACAAAGCCGATGAGT
This sequence comes from Periplaneta americana, assembly GCF_040183065.1. Lineage (NCBI taxonomy): Eukaryota > Metazoa > Arthropoda > Insecta > Blattodea > Blattidae > Periplaneta > Periplaneta americana. The sequence continues at coordinate 16,919,651 of NC_091120.1, forward strand.
GCGTTGAATACAGCTCGTCGAACTCTATCTCCAGTATAAAGGACAACTCTCTATCCTCCTGCGTTTGGACGGGAGAGGCCGGCAAAATTTCAAAAAATGGTCATTTTGCCCTTCCAAAACAGACTTTTTTCTACACAAGGAGAACGAAACGACTCAGTGGCCCGCCCTTTTAACTGTAGCATCCTCGCACCTTATCTAGTAATCACCGCTAATATCCGGCAAATCCGCCGCACTTTTTTCTAGCCTTAATTTTTGGGTACCTGAAATATTTGAGTCTCTAATTCCTGAAATAATGGCCATACCGAGGAACGGGATGCGGCCCTGTATACCCCCTTGACTTGCTTCTTACACGATAGCATCAAAATGGCAATCGCGAATACTTTCTGATTTTCGAGAAAAAAAGGGGAAGGGTTTAGACCACCCTTCCGCCGACCTTTTTGCCGCCATAACTCCGCACTACGTGTAGTGACAACGAAGCCGATGAGTGCGTTGAATACAGCTCGTCGAACTCTATCTCCAGTATAAAGGACAACTCTCTATCCTGCTGCGTTTGGACGGGAGAGGCCGGCAAAATTTCAAAAAATGGTCATTTTGCCCTTCCAAAACAGACTTTTTTCTACACAAGGAGAACGAAGCGACTCAGAGGCCCGCCCTTTTAACTGTAGCATCCTCGCACCTTATCTAGTAATCACCGCTAATATCCGGCAAATCCGCCGCACTTTTTTCTAGCCTTAATTTTTGGGTACCTGAAATATTTGAGTCTCTAATTTCTGAAATAATGGCCATACCGAGGAACGGGATGCGGCCCTGTATTCCACCTTGACTTGCTTCTTACACGATAGCATCAAAATGGCAATCGCGAACACTTTCTGATTTTCGAGAAAAAAAAGGGAAGGGTTTAGACCACCCTTCCGCCGACCTTCTTGCCGCCATAACTCCGCACTACGTGTAGTGACAACAAAGCCGATGAGTGCGTTGAATACAGCTCGTCGAACTCTATCTCCAGTATAAAGGACAACTCTCTATCCTCCTGCGTTTGGACGGGAGAGGCCGGCAAAATTTAAAAAAATGGTCATTTTGCCCTTCCAAAACAGACTTTTTTCTACACAAGGAGAACGAAACGACACAGTGGCCCGCCCTTTTAACTGTAGCATCCTCGCACCTTATCTAGTAATCACCGCTAATATCCGGCAAATCCGCCGCACTTTTTTCTAGCCTTAATTTTTGGGTACCTGAAATATTTGTGTCTCTAATTCCTGAAATAATGGCCATACCGAGGAACGGGATGCGGCACTGTATACCCATTTGACTTGCTTCTTACACGATAGCATCAAAATGGCAATCGCGAACACTTTCTGATTTTCGAGAAAAAAAGGGGAAGGGTTTAGACCACCCTTCCGCCGCCCTTTTAACTCTAGCATCCTCGCACCTTATCTAGTAATCACCGCTAATATCCGGCAAATCCGCCGCACTTTTTTCTAGCCTTAATTTTTGGGTACCTGAAATATTTGAGTCTCTAATTCCTGAAATAATGGCAATACCGAGGAACGGGACGCGGCCCTGTATACCCCCTTGACTTGCTTCTTACACGATAGCATCAAAATGGCAATCGCGAACACTTTCTGATTTTCGAGAAAAAAAGGGGAACCACCCTTCCGCCGACATTCTTGCCGCCATAACTCCGCACTACGTGTAGTGACAACAAAGCCGATGAGTGCGTTGAATACAGCTCGTCGAACTCTATCTCCAGTATAAAGGACAACTCTCTATCCTCCTGCGTTTGGACGGGAGAGGCCGGCAAAATTTCAAAAAATGGTCATTTTGCCCTTACAAAACAGACTTTTTTCTACACAAGGAGAACGAAGCGACTCAGAGGCCCGCCCTTTTAACTGTAGCATCCTCGCACCTTATCTAGTAATCACCGCTAATATCCGGCAAATCCGCCGCACTTTTTTCTAGCCTTAATTTTTGGGTACCTGAAATATTTGAGTCTCTAATTCCTGAAATAATGGCCATACCGAGGAACGGGATGCGGCCCTGTATTCCCCCTTGACTTGCTTCTTACACGATAGCATCAAAATGGCAATCGCGAACACTTTCTGATTTTCGAGAAAAAAAGGGGAAGGGTTAAGACCACCCTTCCGCCGACCTTCTTGCCGCCATAACTCCGCACTACGTGTAGTGACAACAAAGCCGATGAGTGCGTTGAATACAGCTCGTCGAACTCTATCTCCAGTATAAAGGACAACTCTCTATCCTCCTGCGTTTGGACGGGAGAGGCCGGCAAAATTTCAAAAAATGGTCATTTTGCCCTTCCAAAACAGACTTTTTTCTACACAAGGAGAACGAAGCGACTCAGAGGCCCGCCCTTTTAACTGTAGCATCCTCGCACCTTATCTAGTAATCACCGCTAATATCCGGCAAATCCGCCGCACTTTTTTCTAGCCTTAATTTTTGGGTACCTGAAATGTTTGAGTATCTAATTCTTGAAATAATGGCCATACCGAGGAACGGGATGCGGCCCTGTATTCCCCCTTCACTTGCTTCTTACACGATAGCATCAAAATGGCAATCGCGAACACTTTCTGATTTACGAGAAAAAAAGGGTAAGGGTTTAGACCACCCTTCCGCCGACCTTCTTGCCGCCATAACTCCGCACTACGTGTAGTGACAACAAAGCCGATGAGTGCGTTGAATACAGCTCGTCGAACTCTATCTCCAGTATAAAGGACAACTCTCTATCCTCCTGCGTTTGGACGGGAGAGGCCGGCAAAATTTCAAAAAATGGTCATTTTGCCCTTCCAAAACAGACTTTTTTCTACACAAGGAGAACGAAACGACTCAGTGGCCCGCCCTTTTAACTGTAGCATCCTCGCACCTTATCTAGTAATCACCGCTAATATCCGGCAAATCCGCCGCACTTTTTTCTAGCCTTAATTTTTGGGTACCTGAAATATTTGAGTCTCTAATTCCTGAAATAATGGCCATACCGAGGAACGGGATGCGGCCCTGTATTCCCCCTTGACTTGCTTCTTACACGATAGCATCAAAATGGCAATCGCGAACACTTTCTGATTTTCGACCTTCTTGCCGCCATAACTCCGCACTACGTGCAGTGACAACAAAGCCGATGAGTGCGTTGAATACAGCTCGTCGAACTCTATCTCCAGTATAAAGGACAACTCTCTATCCTCCTGCGTTTGGACGGGAGAGGCCGGCAAAATTTCAAAAAATGGTCATTTTGCCCTTCCAAAACAGACTTTTTTCTACACAAGGAGAACGAAGCGACTCAGAGGCCCGCCCTTTTAACTGTAGCATCCTCGGACCTTATCTAGTAATCACCGCTAATATCCGGCAAATCCGCCGCACTTTTTTCTAGCCTTAATTTTTGGGTACCTGAAATATTTGAGTCTCTAATTCCTGAAATAATGGGCATACCGAGGAACGGGATGCGGCCCTGTATACCCCCTTGACTTGCTTCTTACACGATAGCATCAAAATGGCAATCGCGAACACTTTCTGATTTTCGAGAAAAAAAGGGGTGCCGCCATAACTCCGCACTACGTGTAGTGACAACAAAGAAGATGAGTGCGTTGAATACAGCTCGTCGAACTCTATCTCCAGTATAAAGGACAACTCTCTATCCTCCTGCGTTTGGACGGGAGAGGCCGGCAAAATTTAAAAAAATGGTCATTTTGCCCTTCCAAAACAGACTTTTTTCTACACAAGGAGAACGAAACGACACAGTGGCCCGCCCTTTTAACTGTAGCATCCTCGCACCTTATCTAGTAATCACCGCTAATATCCGGCAAATCCGCCGCACTTTTTTCTAGCCTTAATTTTTGGGTACCTGAAATATTTGAGTCTCTAATTCCTGAAATAATGGCCATACCGAGGAACGGGATGCGGCACTGTATACCCATTTGACTTGCTTCTTACACGATAGCATCAAAATGGCAATCGCGAACACTTTCTGATTTTCGAGAAAAAAAGGGGAAGGGTTTAGACCACCCTTCCGCCGCCCTTTTAACTCTAGCATCCTCGCACCTTATCTAGTAATCACCGCTAATATCCGGCAAATCCGCCGCACTTTTTTCTAGCCTTAATTTTTGGGTACCTGAAATATTTGAGTCTCTAATTCCTGAAAAAATGGCAACACCGAGGAACGGGACGCGGCCCTGTATAACCCCTTGACTTGCTTCTTACACGATAGCATCAAAATGGCAATCGCGAACACTTTCTGATTTTCGAGAAAAAAAGGGGAACCACCCTTCCGCCGACCTTCTTGCCGCCATAACTCCGCACTACGTGTAGTGACAACAAAGCCGATGAGTGCGTTGAATACAGCTCGTCGAACTCTATCTCCAGTATAAAGGACAACTCTCTATCCTCCTGCGTTTGGACGGGAGAGGCCGGCAAAATTTCAAAAAATGGTCATTTTGCCCTTCCAAAACAGACTTTTTTCTACACAAGGAGAATGAAGCGACTCAGAGGCCCGCCCTTTTAACTGTAGCATCCTCGCACCTTATCTAGTAATCACCGCTAATATCCGGCAAATCCGCCGCACTTTTTTCTAGCCTTAATTTTTGGGTACCTGAAATATTTGAGTCTCTAATTCCTGAAATAATGGCCATACCGAGGAACGGGATGCGGCCCTGTATTCCCCCTTGACTTGCTTCTTACACGATAGCATCAAAATGGCAATCGCGAACACTTTCTGATTTTCGAGAAAAAAAGGGGAAGGGTTTAGACCACCCTTCCGCCGACCTTCTTGCCGCCATAACTCCGCACTACGTGTAGTGACAACAAAGCCGATGAGTGCGTTGAATACAGCTCGTCGAACTCTATCTCCAGTATAAAGGACAACTCTCTATCCTCCTGCGTTTGGACGGGAGAGGCCGGCAAAATTTCAAAAAATGGTCATTTTGCCCTTCCAAAACAGACTTTTTTCTACACAAGGAGAACGAAACGACTCAGTGGCCCGCCCTTTTAACTGTAGCATCCTCGCAACTTATCTAGTAATCACCGCTAATATCCGGCAAATCCGCCGCACTTTTTTCTAGCCTTAATTTTTGGGTACCTGAAATATTTGAGTCTCTAATTCCTGAAATAATGGCCATACCGAGGAACGGGATGCGGCACTGTATACCCATTTGACTTGCTTCTTACACGATAGCATCAAAATGGCAATCGCGAACACTTTCTGATTTTCGAGAAAAAAAGGGGAAGGGTTTAGACCACCCTTCCGCCGCCCTTTTAACTCTAGCATCCTCGCACCTTATCTAGTAATCACCGCTAATATCCGGCAAATCCGCCGCACTTTTTTCTAGCCTTAATTTTTGGGTACCTGAAATATTTGAGTCTCTAATTCCTGAAATAATGGCAATACCGAGGAACGGGACGCGGCCCTGTATACCCCCTTGACTTGCTTCTTACACGATAGCATCAAAATGGCAATCGCGAACACTTTCTGATATTCGAGAAAAAAAGGGGAAGGGTTTAGACCACCCTACCGCCGACCTTCTTGCCGCCATAACTCCGCACTACGTGTAGTGACAACAAAGCCGATGAGTGCGTTGAATACAGCTCGTCGAACTCTATCTCCAGTATAAAGGACAACTCTCTATCCTCCTGCGTTTGGACGGGAGAGGCCGGCAAAATTTCAAAAAATGGTCATTTTGCCCTTCCAAAACAGACTTTTTTCTACACAAGGAGAACGAAGCGACTCAGAGGCCCGTCCTTTTAACTGTAGCATCCTCGCACCTTATCTAGTAATCACCGCTAATATCCGGCAAATCCGCCGCACTTTTTTCTACCCTTAATTTTTGGGTACCTGAAATATTTGAGTCTCTAATTCCTGAAATAATGGCCATACCGAGGAACGGGATGCGGCCCTGTATTCCCCCTTGACTTGCTTCTTACACGATAGCATCAAAATGGCAATCGCGAACACTTTCTGATTTTCGAGAAAAAAAGGGGAAGGGTTTAGACCACCCTTCCGCCGACCTTCTTGCCGCCATAACTCCGCACTACGTGTAGTGACAACAAAGCCGATGAGTGCGTTGAATACAGCTCGTCGAACTCTATCTCCAGTATAAAGGACAACTCTCTATCCTGCTGCGTTTGGACGGGAGAGGCCGGCAAAATTTCAAAAAATGGTCATTTTGCCCTTCCAAAACAGACTTTTTTCTACACAAGGAGAACGAAGCGACTCAGAGGCCCGCCCTTTTAACTGTAGCATCCTCGCACCTTATCTAGTAATCACCGCTAATATCCGGCAAATCCGCCGCACTTTTTTCTAGCCTTAATTTTTGGGTACCTGAAATATTTGAGTCTCTAATTCCTGAAATAATGGCCATACCGAGGAACGGGATGCGGCCCTGTATTCCACCTTGACTTGCTTCTTACACGATAGCATCAAAATGGCAATCGCGAACACTTTCTGATTTTCGAGAAAAAAAGGGGAAGGGTTTAGACCACCCTTCCGCCGACCTTCTTGCCGCCATAACTCCGCACTACGTGTAGTGACAACAAAGAAGATGAGTGCGTTGAATACAGCTCGTCGAACTCTATCTCCAGTATAAAGGACAACTCTCTATCCTCCTGCGTTTGGACGGGAGAGGCCGGCAAAATTTAAAAAAAATGGTCATTTTGCCCTTCCAAAACAGACTTTTTTCTACACAAGGAGAACGAAACGACACAGTGGCCCGCCCTTTTAACTGTAGCATCCTCGCACCTTATCTAGTAATCACCGCTAATATCCGGCAAATCCGCCGCACTTTTTTCTAGCCTTAATTTTTGGGTACCTGAAATATTTGAGTCTCTAATTCCTGAAATAATGGCCATACCGAGGAACGGGATGCGGCACTGTATACCCATTTGACTTGCTTCTTACACGATAGCATCAAAATGGCAATCGCGAACACTTTCTGATTTACGAGAAAAAAAGGGGAAGGGTTTAGACCACCCTTCCGCCGCCCTTTTAACTCTAGCATCCTCGCACCTTATCTAGTAATCACCGCTAATATCCGGCAAATCCGCCGCACTTTTTTCTAGCCTTAATTTTTGGGTACCTGAAATATTTGAGTCTCTAATTCCTGAAATAATGGCAACACCGAGGAACGGGACGCGGCCCTGTATAACCCCTTGACTTGCTTCTTACACGATAGCATCAAAATGGCAATCGCGAACACTTTCTGATTTTCGAGAAAAAAAGGGGAACCACCCTTCCGCCGACATTCTTGCCGCCATAACTCCGCACTACGTGTAGTGACAACAAAGCCGATGAGTGCGTTGAATACAGCTCGTCGAACTCTATCTCCAGTATAAAGGACAACTCTCTATCCTCCTGCGTTTGGACGGGAGAGGCCGGCAAAATTTCAAAAAATGGTCATTTTGCCCTTCCAAAACAGACTTTTTTCTACACAAGGAGAACGAAACGACTCAGTGGCCCGCCCTTTTAACTGTAGCATCCTCGCAACTTATCTAGTAATCACCGCTAATATCCGGCAAATCCGCCGCACTTTTTTCTAGCCTTAATTTTTGGGTACCTGAAATATTTGAGTCTCTAATTCCTGAAATAATGGCCATACCGAGGAACGGGATGCGGCACTGTATACCCATTTGACTTGCTTCTTACACGATAGCATCAAAATGGCAATCGCGAACACTTTCTGATTTTCGAGAAAAAAAGGGGAAGGGTTTAGACCACCCTTCCGCCGCCCTTTTAACTCTAGCATCCTCGCACCTTATCTAGTAATCACCGCTAATATCCGGCAAATCCGCCGCACTTTTTTCTAGCCTTAATTTTTGGGTACCTGAAATATTTGAGTCTCTAATTCCTGAAATAATGGCAATACCGAGGAACGGGACGCGGCCCTGTATACCCCCTTGACTTGCTTCTTACACGATAGCATCAAAATGGCAATCGCGAACACTTTCTGATATTCGAGAAAAAAAGGGGAAGGGTTTAGACCACCCTACCGCCGACCTTCTTGCCGCCATAACTCCGCACTACGTGTAGTGACAACAAAGCCGATGAGTGCGTTGAATACAGCTCGTCGAACTCTATCTCCAGTATAAAGGACAACTCTCTATCCTCCTGCGTTTGGACGGGAGAGGCCGGCAAAATTTCAAAAAATGGTCATTTTGCCCTTCCAAAACAGACTTTTTTCTACACAAGGAGAACGAAGCGACTCAGAGGCCCGTCCTTTTAACTGTAGCATCCTCGCACCTTATCTAGTAATCACCGCTAATATCCGGCAAATCCGCCGCACTTTTTTCTACCCTTAATTTTTGGGTACCTGAAATATTTGAGTCTCTAATTCCTGAAATAATGGCCATACCGAGGAACGGGATGCGGCCCTGTATTCCCCCTTGACTTGCTTCTTACACGATAGCATCAAAATGGCAATCGCGAACACTTTCTGATTTTCGAGAAAAAAAGGGGAAGGGTTTAGACCACCCTTCCGCCGACCTTCTTGCCGCCATAACTCCGCACTACGTGTAGTGACAACAAAGCCGATGAGTGCGTTGAATACAGCTCGTCGAACTCTATCTCCAGTATAAAGGACAACTCTCTATCCTGCTGCGTTTGGACGGGAGAGGCCGGCAAAATTTCAAAAAATGGTCATTTTGCCCTTCCAAAACAGACTTTTTTCTACACAAGGAGAACGAAGCGACTCAGAGGCCCGCCCTTTTAACTGTAGCATCCTCGCACCTTATCTAGTAATCACCGCTAATATCCGGCAAATCCGCCGCACTTTTTTCTAGCCTTAATTTTTGGGTACCTGAAATATTTGAGTCTCTAATTCCTGAAATAATGGCCATACCGAGGAACGGGATGCGGCCCTGTATTCCACCTTGACTTGCTTCTTACACGATAGCATCAAAATGGCAATCGCGAACACTTTCTGATTTTCGAGAAAAAAAGGGGAAGGGTTTAGACCACCCTTCCGCCGACCTTCTTGCCGCCATAACTCCGCACTACGTGTAGTGACAACAAAGAAGATGAGTGCGTTGAATACAGCTCGTCGAACTCTATCTCCAGTATAAAGGACAACTCTCTATCCTCCTGCGTTTGGACGGGAGAGGCCGGCAAAATTTAAAAAAAATGGTCATTTTGCCCTTCCAAAACAGACTTTTTTCTACACAAGGAGAACGAAACGACACAGTGGCCCGCCCTTTTAACTGTAGCATCCTCGCACCTTATCTAGTAATCACCGCTAATATCCGGCAAATCCGCCGCACTTTTTTCTAGCCTTAATTTTTGGGTACCTGAAATATTTGAGTCTCTAATTCCTGAAATAATGGCCATACCGAGGAACGGGATGCGGCACTGTATACCCATTTGACTTGCTTCTTACACGATAGCATCAAAATGGCAATCGCGAACACTTTCTGATTTACGAGAAAAAAAGGGGAAGGGTTTAGACCACCCTTCCGCCGCCCTTTTAACTCTAGCATCCTCGCACCTTATCTAGTAATCACCGCTAATATCCGGCAAATCCGCCGCACTTTTTTCTAGCCTTAATTTTTGGGTACCTGAAATATTTGAGTCTCTAATTCCTGAAATAATGGCAACACCGAGGAACGGGACGCGGCCCTGTATAACCCCTTGACTTGCTTCTTACACGATAGCATCAAAATGGCAATCGCGAACACTTTCTGATTTTCGAGAAAAAAAGGGGAACCACCCTTCCGCCGACATTCTTGCCGCCATAACTCCGCACTACGTGTAGTGACAACAAAGCCGATGAGTGCGTTGAATACAGCTCGTCGAACTCTATCTCCAGTATAAAGGACAACTCTCTATCCTCCTGCGTTTGGACGGGAGAGGCCGGCAAAATTTCAAAAAATGGTCATTTTGCCCTTCCAAAACAGACTTTTTTCTACACAAGGAGAACGAAGCGACTCAGAGGCCCGCCCTTTTAACTGTAGCATCCTCGCACCTTATCTAGTAATCACCGCTAATATCCGGCAAATCCGCCGCACTTTTTTCTAGCCTTAATTTTTGGGTACCTGAAATATTTGAGTCTCTAATTCCTGAAATAATGGCCATACCGAGGAACGGGATGCGGCCCTGTATTCCCCCTTGACTTGCTTCTTACACGATAGCATCAAAATGGCAATCGCGAACACTTTCTGATTTTCGAGAAAAAAAGGGGAAGGGTTAAGACCACCCTTCCGCCGACCTTCTTGCCGCCATAACTCCGCACTACGTGTAGTGACAACAAAGCCGATGAGTGCGTTGAATACAGCTCGTCGAACTCTATCTCCAGTATAAAGGACAACTCTCTATCCTCCTGCGTTTGGACGGGAGAGGCCGGCAAAATTTCAAAAAATGGTCATTTTGCCCTTCCAAAACAGACTTTTTTCTACACAAGGAGAACGAAGCGACTCAGAGGCCCGTCCTTTTAACTGTAGCATCCTCGCACCTTATCTAGTAATCACCGCTAATATCCGGCAAATCCGCCGCACTTTTTTCTACCCTTAATTTTTGGGTACCTGAAATATTTGAGTCTCTAATTCCTGAAATAATGGCCATACCGAGGAACGGGATGCGGCCCTGTATTCCCCCTTGACTTGCTTCTTACACGATAGCATCAAAATGGCAATCGCGAACACTTTCTGATTTTCGAGAAAAAAAGGGGAAGGGTTTAGACCACCCTTCCGCCGACCTTCTTGCCGCCATAACTCCGCACTACGTGTAGTGACAACAAAGCCGATGAGTGCGTTGAATACAGCTCGTCGAACTCTATCTCCAGTATAAAGGACAACTCTCTATCCTGCTGCGTTTGGACGGGAGAGGCCGGCAAAATTTCAAAAAATGGTCATTTTGCCCTTCCAAAACAGACTTTTTTCTACACAAGGAGAACGAAGCGACTCAGAGGCCCGCCCTTTTAACTGTAGCATCCTCGCACCTTATCTAGTAATCACCGCTAATATCCGGCAAATCCGCCGCACTTTTTTCTAGCCTTAATTTTTGGGTACCTGAAATATTTGAGTCTCTAATTCCTGAAATAATGGCCATACCGAGGAACGGGATGCGGCCCTGTATTCCACCTTGACTTGCTTCTTACACGATAGCATCAAAATGGCAATCGCGAACACTTTCTGATTTTCGAGAAAAAAAGGGGAAGGGTTTAGACCACCCTTCCGCCGACCTTCTTGCCGCCATAACTCCGCACTACGTGTAGTGACAACAAAGAAGATGAGTGCGTTGAATACAGCTCGTCGAACTCTATCTCCAGTATAAAGGACAACTCTCTATCCTCCTGCGTTTGGACGGGAGAGGCCGGCAAAATTTAAAAAAATGGTCATTTTGCCCTTCCAAAACAGACTTTTTTCTACACAAGGAGAACGAAACGACACAGTGGCCCGCCCTTTTAACTGTAGCATCCTCGCACCTTATCTAGTAATCACCGCTAATATCCGGCAAATCCGCCGCACTTTTTTCTAGCCTTAATTTTTGGGTACCTGAAATATTTGAGTCTCTAATTCCTGAAATAATGGCCATACCGAGGAACGGGATGCGGCACTGTATACCCATTTGACTTGCTTCTTACACGATAGCATCAAAATGGCAATCGCGAACACTTTCTGATTTTCGAGAAAAAAAGGGGAAGGGTTTAGACCACCCTTCCGCCGCCCTTTTAACTCTAGCATCCTCGCACCTTATCTAGTAATCACCGCTAATATCCGGCAAATCCGCCGCACTTTTTTCTAGCCTTAATTTTTGGGTACCTGAAATATTTGAGTCTCTAATTCCTGAAATAATGGCAACACCGAGGAACGGGACGCGGCCCTGTATAACCCCTTGACTTGCTTCTTACACGATAGCATCAAAATGGCAATCGCGAACACTTTCTGATTTTCGAGAAAAAAAGGGGAACCACCCTTCCGCCGACATTCTTGCCGCCATAACTCCGCACTACGTGTAGTGACAACAAAGCCGATGAGTGCGTTGAATACAGCTCGTCGAACTCTATCTCCAGTATAAAGGACAACTCTCTATCCTCCTGCGTTTGGACGGGAGAGGCCGGCAAAATTTCAAAAAATGGTCATTTTGCCCTTCCAAAACAGACTTTTTTCTACACAAGGAGAACGAAGCGACTCAGAGGCCCGCCCTTTTAACTGTAGCATCCTCGCACCTTATCTAGTAATCACCGCTAATATCCGGCAAATCCGCCGCACTTTTTTCTAGCCTTAATTTTTGGGTACCTGAAATATTTGAGTCTCTAATTCCTGAAATAATGGCCATACCGAGGAACGGGACGCGGCCCAGTATACCCCCTTGACTTGCTTCTTACACGATATCATCAAAATGGCAATCGCGAACACTTTCTGATTTTCGAGGAAAAAAGGGGAAGGGTTTAGACCACCCTTCCGCCGACATTCTTGCCGCCATAACTCCGCACTACGTGTAGTGACAACAAAGCCGATGAGTGCGTTGAATACAGCTCGTCGAACTCTATCTCCAGTATAAAGGACAACTCTCTATCCTCCTGCGTTTGGACGGGAGAGGCCGGCAAAATTTCAAAAAATGGTCATTTTGCCCTTCGAAAACAGACTTTTTTCTACACAAGGAGAACGAAGCGACTCAGAGGCCCGTCCTTTTAACTGTAGCATCCTCGCACCTTATCTAGTAATCACCGCTAATATCCGGCAAATCCGCCGCACTTTTTTCTACCCTTAATTTTTGGGTACCTGAAATATTTGAGTCTCTAATTCCTGAAATAATGGCCATACCGAGGAACGGGATGCGGCCCTGTATTCCCCCTTGACTTGCTTCTTACACGATAGCATCAAAATGGCAATCGCGAACACTTTCTGATTTTCGAGAAAAAAAGGGGAAGGGTTTAGACCACCCTTCCGCCGACCTTCTTGCCGCCATAACTCCGCACTACGTGTAGTGACAACAAAGCCGATGAGTGCGTTGAATACAGCTCGTCGAACTCTATCTCCAGTATAAAGGACAACTCTCTATCCTGCTGCGTTTGGACGGGAGAGGCCGGCAAAATTTCAAAAAATGGTCATTTTGCCCTTCCAAAACAGACTTTTTTCTACACAAGGAGAACGAAACGACACAGTGGCCCGCCCTTTTAACTGTAGCATCCTCGCACCTTATCTAGTAATCACCGCTAATATCCGGCAAATCCGCCGCACTTTTTTCTAGCCTTAATTTTTGGGTACCTGAAATATTTGAGTCTCTAATTCCTGAAATAATGGCCATACCGAGGAACGGGATGCGGCACTGTATACCCATTTGACTTGCTTCTTACACGATAGCATCAAAATGGCAATCGCGAACACTTTCTGATTTTCGAGAAAAAAAGGGGAAGGGTTAAGACCACCCTTCCGCCGACCTTCTTGCCGCCATAACTCCGCACTACGTGTAGTGACAACAAAGCCGATGAGTGCGTTGAATACAGCTCGTCGAACTCTATCTCCAGTATAAAGGACAACTCTCTATCCTCCTGCGTTTGGACGGGAGAGGCCGGCAAAATTTAAAAAAATGGTCATTTTGCCCTTCCAAAACAGACTTTTTTCTACACAAGGAGAACGAAACGACACAGTGGCCCGCCCTTTTAACTGTAGCATCCTCGCACCTTATCTAGTAATCACCGCTAATATCCGGCAAATCCGCCGCACTTTTTTCTAGCCTTAATTTTTGGGTACCTGAAATATTTGAGTCTCTAATTCCTGAAATAATGGCCATACCGAGGAACGGGATGCGGCACTGTATACCCATTTGACTTGCTTCTTACACGATAGCATCAAAATGGCAATCGCGAACACTTTCTGATTTTCGAGAAAAAAAGGGGAAGGGTTTAGACCACCCTTCCGCCGCCCTTTTAACTCTAGCATCCTCGCACCTTATCTAGTAATCACCGCTAATATCCGGCAAATCCGCCGCACTTTTTTCTAGCCTTAATTTTTGGGTACCTGAAATATTTGAGTCTCTAATTCCTGAAATAATGGCAACACCGAGGAACGGGACGCGGCCCTGTATAACCCCTTGACTTGCTTCTTACACGATAGCATCAAAATGGCAATCGCGAACACTTTCTGATTTTCGAGAAAAAAAGGGGAACCACCCTTCCGCCGACATTCTTGCCGCCATAACTCCGCACTACGTGTAGTGACAACAAAGCCGATGAGTGCGTTGAATACAGCTCGTCGAACTCTATCTCCAGTATAAAGGACAACTCTCTATCCTCCTGCGTTTGGACGGGAGAGGCCGGCAAAATTTCAAAAAATGGTCATTTTGCCCTTCCAAAACAGACTTTTTTCTACACAAGGAGAACGAAGCGACTCAGAGGCCCGCCCTTTTAACTGTAGCATCCTCGCACCTTATCTAGTAATCACCGCTAATATCCGGCAAATCCGCCGCACTTTTTTCTAGCCTTAATTTTTGGGTACCTGAAATATTTGAGTCTCTAATTCCTGAAATAATGGCCATACCGAGGAACGGGATGCGGCCCTGTATTCCCCCTTGACTTGCTTCTTACACGATAGCATCAAAATGGCAATCGCGAACACTTTCTGATTTTCGAGAAAAAAAGGGGAAGGGTTAAGACCACCCTTCCGCCGACCTTCTTGCCGCCATAACTCCGCACTACGTGTAGTGACAACAAAGCCGATGAGTGCGTTGAATACAGCTCGTCGAACTCTATCTCCAGTATAAAGGACAACTCTCTATCCTCCTGCGTTTGGACGGGAGAGGCCGGCAAAATTTCAAAAAATGGTCATTTTGCCCTTCCAAAACAGACTTTTTTCTACACAAGGAGAACGAAGCGACTCAGAGGCCCGCCCTTTTAACTGTAGCATCCTCGCACCTTATCTAGTAATCACCGCTAATATCCGGCAAATCCGCCGCACTTTTTTCTAGCCTTAATTTTTGGGTACCTGAAATGTTTGAGTCTCTAATTCTTGAAATAATGGCCATACCGAGGAACGGGATGCGGCCCTGTATTCCCCCTTCACTTGCTTCTTACACGATAGCATCAAAATGGCAATCGCGAACACTTTCTGATTTTCGAGAAAAAAAGGGGAAGGGTTTAGACCACCCTTCCGCCGACCTTCTTGCCGCCATAACTCCGCACTACGTGTAGTGACAACAAAGCCGATGAGTGCGTTGAATACAGCTCGTCGAACTCTATCTCCAGTCTAAAGGACAACTCTCTATCCTCCTGCGTTTGGACGGGAGAGGCCGGCAAAATTTCAAAAAATGGTCATTTTGCCCTTCCAAAACAGACTTTTTTCTACACAAGGAGAACGAAGCGACTCAGAGGCCCGCCCTTTTAACTGTAGCATCCTCGCACCTTATCTAGTAATCACCGCTAATATCCGGCAAATCCGCCGCACTTTTTTCTAGCCTTAATTTTTGGGTACCTGAAATATTTGAGTCTCTAATTCCTGAAATAATGGCCATACCGAGGAACGGGACGCGGCCCAGTATACCCCCTTGACTTGCTTCTTACACGATATCATCAAAATGGCAATCGCGAACACTTTCTGATTTTCGAGGAAAAAAGGGGAAGGGTTTAGACCACCCTTCCGCCGACATTCTTGCCGCCATAACTCCGCACTACGTGTAGTGACAACAAAGCCGATGAGTGCGTTGAATACAGCTCGTCGAACTCTATCTCCAGTATAAAGGACAACTCTCTATCCTCCTGCGTTTGGACGGGAGAGGCCGGCAAAATTTCAAAAAATGGTCATTTTGCCCTTCCAAAACAGACTTTTTTCTACACAAGGAGAACGAAGCGACTCAGAGGCCCGTCCTTTTAACTGTAGCATCCTCGCACCTTATCTAGTAATCACCACTAATATCCGGCAAATCCGCCGCACTTTTTTCTACCCTTAATTTTTGGGTACCTGAAATATTTGAGTCTCTAATTCCTGAAATAATGGCCATACCGAGGAACGGGATGCGGCCCTGTATTCCCCCTTGACTTGCTTCTTACACGATAGCATCAAAATGGCAATCGCGAACACTTTCTGATTTTCGAGAAAAAAAGGGGAAGGGTTTAGACCACCCTTCCGCCGACCTTCTTGCCGCCATAACTCCGCACTACGTGTAGTGACAACAAAGCCGATGAGTGCGTTGAATACAGCTCGTCGAACTCTATCTCCAGTATAAAGGACAACTCTCTATCCTGCTGCGTTTGGACGGGAGAGGCCGGCAAAATTTCAAAAAATGGTCATTTTGCCCTTCCAAAACAGACTTTTTTCTACACAAGGAGAACGAAACGACACAGTGGCCCGCCCTTTTAACTGTAGCATCCTCGCACCTTATCTAGTAATCACCGCTAATATCCGGCAAATCCGCCGCACTTTTTTCTAGCCTTAATTTTTGGGTACCTGAAATATTTGAGTCTCTAATTCCTGAAATAATGGCCATACCGAGGAACGGGATGCGGCACTGTATACCCATTTGACTTGCTTCTTACACGATAGCATCAAAATGGCAATCGCGAACACTTTCTGATTTTCGAGAAAAAAAGGGGAAGGGTTTAGACCACCCTTCCGCCGCCCTTTTAACTCTAGCATCCTCGCACCTTATCTAGTAATCACCGCTAATATCCGGCAAATCCGCCGCACTTTTTTCTAGCCTTAATTTTTGGGTACCTGAAATATTTGAGTCTCTAATTCCTGAAATAATGGCAACACCGAGGAACGGGACGCGGCCCTGTATAACCCCTTGACTTGCTTCTTACACGATAGCATCAAAATGGCAATCGCGAACACTTTCTGATTTTCGAGAAAAAAAGGGGAACCACCCTTCCGCCGACATTCTTGCCGCCATAACTCCGCACTACGTGTAGTGACAACAAAGCCGATGAGTGCGTTGAATACAGCTCGTCGAACTCTATCTCCAGTATAAAGGACAACTCTCTATCCTCCTGCGTTTGGACGGGAGAGGCCGGCAAAATTTCAAAAAATGGTCATTTTGCCCTTCCAAAACAGACTTTTTTCTACACAAGGAGAACGAAGCGACTCAGAGGCCCGCCCTTTTAACTGTAGCATCCTCGCACCTTATCTAGTAATCACCGCTAATATCCGGCAAATCCGCCGCACTTTTTTCTAGCCTTAATTTTTGGGTACCTGAAATATTTGAGTCTCTAATTCCTGAAATAATGGCCATACCGAGGAACGGGATGCGGCCCTGAATTCCCCCTTGACTTGCTTCTTACACGATAGCATCAAAATGGCAATCGCGAACACTTTCTCATTTTCGAGAAAAAAAGGGGAAGGGTTAAGACCACCCTTCCGCCGACCTTCTTGCCGCCATAACTCCGCACTACGTGTAGTGACAACAAAGCCGATGAGTGCGTTGAATACAGCTCGTCGAACTCTATCTCCAGTATAAAGGACAACTCTCTATCCTCCTGCGTTTGGACGGGAGAGGCCGGCAAAATTTCAAAAAATGGTCATTTTGCCCTTCCAAAACAGACTTTTTTCTACACAAGGAGAACGAAGCGACTCAGAGGCCCGCCCTTTTAACTGTAGCATCCTCGCACCTTATCTAGTAATCACCGCTAATATCCGGCAAATCCGCCGCACTTTTTTCTAGCCTTAATTTTTGGGTACCTGAAATGTTTGAGTCTCTAATTCTTGAAATAATGGCCATACCGAGGAACGGGATGCGGCCCTGTATTCCCCCTTCACTTGCTTCTTACACGATAGCATCAAAATGGCAATCGCGAACACTTTCTGATTTTCGAGAAAAAAAGGGGAAGGGTTTAGACCACCCTTCCGCCGACCTTCTTGCCGCCATAACTCCGCGCTACGTGTAGTGACAACAAAGCCGATGAGTGCGTTGAATACAGCTCGTCGAACTCTATCTCCAGTCTAAAGGACAACTCTCTATCCTCCTGCGTTTGGACGGGAGAGGCCGGCAAAATTTAAAAAAATGGTCATTTTGCCCTTCCAAAACAGACTTTTTTCTACACAAGGAGAACGAAGCGACTCAGAGGCCCGCCCTTTTAACTGTAGCATCCTCGCACCTTATCTAGTAATCACCGCTAATATCCGGCAAATCCGCCGCACTTTTTTCTAGCCTTAATTTTTGGGTACCTGAAATATTTGAGTCTCTAATTCCTGAAATAATGGCCATACCGAGGAACGGGACGCGGCCCAGTATACCCCCTTGACTTGCTTCTTACACGATATCATCAAAATGGCAATCGCGAACACTTTCTGATTTTCGAGGAAAAAAGGGGAAGGGTTTAGACCACCCTTCCGCCGACATTCTTGCCGCCATAACTCCGCACTACGTGTAGTGACAACAAAGCCGATGAGTGCGTTGAATACAGCTCGTCGAACTCTATCTCCAGTATAAAGGACAACTCTCTATCCTCCTGCGTTTGGACGGGAGAGGCCGGCAAAATTTCAAAAAATGGTCATTTTGCCCTTCCAAAACAGACTTATTTCTACACAAGGAGAACGAAGTGACTCAGAGGCCCGCCCTTTTAACTGTAGCATCCTCGCACCTTATCTAGTAATCACCGCTAATATCCGGCAAATCCGCCGCACTTTTTTCTAGCCTTAATTTTCGGGTACCTGAAATATTTGAGTCTCTAATTCCTGAAATAATGGCCATACCGAGGAACGGGATGCGGCCCTGTATTCCCCCTTGACTTGCTTCTTACACGATAGCATCAAAATGGCAATCGCGAACACTTTCTGATTTTCGACCTTCTTGCCGCCATAACTCCGCACTACGTGCAGTGACAACAAAGCCGATGAGTGCGTTGAATACAGCTCGTCGAACTCTATCTCCAGTATAAAGGACAACTCTCTATCCTCCTGCGTTTGGACGGGAGAGGCCGGCAAAATTAAAAAAAATGGTCATTTTGCCCTTCCAAAACAGACTTTTTTCTACACAAGGAGAACGAAGCGACTCAGAGGCCCGCCCTTTTAACTGTAGCATCCTCGCACCTTATCTAGTAATCACTTCTAATATCCGGCAAATCCGCCGCACTTTTTTCTAGCCTTAATTTTTGGGTACCTGAAATATTTGAGTCTCTAATTCCTGAAATAATGGCCATACCGAGGAACGGGATGCGGCCCTGTATACCCCCTTGACTTGCTTCTTACACGATAGCATCAAAATGGCAATCGCGAACACTTTCTGATTTTCGAGAAAAAAAGGGGAAGGGTTTAGACCACCCTTCCGCCGACCTTCTTGCCGCCATAACTCCGCACTACGTGTAGTGACAACAAAGCCGATGAGTGCGTTGAATACAGCTCGTCGAACTCTATCTCCAGTATAAAGGACAACTCTCTATCCTCCTGCGTTTGGACGGGAGAGGCCGGCAAAATTTCAAAAAATGGTCATTTTGCCCTTCCAAAACAGACTTTTTTCTACACAAGGAGAACGAAGCGACTCAGAGGCCCGCCCTTTTAACTGTAGCATCCTCGCACCTTATCTAGTAATCACCGCTAATATCCGGCAAATCCGCCGAACTTTTTTCTAGCCTTAATTTTTGGGTACCTGAAATATTTGAGTCTCTAATTCCTGAAATAATGGCCATACCGAGGAACGGGATGCGGACCTGTATACCCCCTTGACTTGCTTCTTACACGATAGCATCAAAATGGCAATCGCGAACATTTTCTGATTTTCGAGAAAAAAAGGGGAAGGGTTTAGACCACCCCTCCGCCGACTTTCTTGCCGCCATAACTCCTCACTACGTGTAGTGACAACAAAGCCGATGAGTGCGTTGAATACAGCTCGTCGAACTCTATATCCAGTATAAAGGACAACTCTCTATCCTCCTGCGTTTGGACGGGAGAAGCCGGCAAATTTTCAAAAAATGGTCATTTTGCCCTTCCAAAACAGACTTTTTTCTACACAAAGAGAGCGAAACGACTCAAAGGCCCGCCCTTTTAACTGTAGCATCCTCGCACCTTATCTAGTAATCACCGCTAATATCCGGCAAATCCGCCGCACTTTTTTCTAGCCTTAATTTTTGGGTACCTGAAATATTTGAGTCTCTAATTCCTGAAATAATGGCCATACCGAGGAACGGGACGCGGCCCTGTATACCCCCTTGACTTGCTTCTTACACGATAGCATCAAAATGGCAATCGCGAACACTTTCTGATTTTCGAGAAAAAAAGGGGAACCACCCTTCCGCCGACATTCTTGCCGCCATAACTCCGCACTACGTGTAGTGACAACAAAGCCGATGAGTGCGTTGAATACAGCTCGTCGAACTCTATCTCCAGTATAAAGGACAACTCTCTATCCTCCTGCGTTTGGACGGGAGAGGCCGGCAAAATTTCAAAAAATGGTCATTTTGCCCTTCCAAAACAGACTTTTTTCTACACAAGGAGAACGAAGCGACTCAGAGGCCCGCCCTTTTAACTGTAGCATCCTCGCACCTTATCTAGTAATCACCGCTAATATCCGGCAAATCCGCCGCACTTTTTTCTAGCCTTAATTTTTGGGTACCTGAAATATTTGAGTCTCTAATTCCTGAAATAATGGCCATACCGAGGAACGGGATGCGGCCATGTATACCCCCTTGACTTGCATCTTACACGATAGCATCAAAATGGCAATCGCGAACACTTTCTGATTTTCGAGAAAAAAAGGGGACCTTCTTGCCGCCATAACTCCGCACTACGTGTAGTGACAACAATGCCGATGAGTGCGTTGAATACAGCTCGTCGAACTCTATCTCCAGTATAAAGGACAACTCTCTATCCTGCTGCGTTTGGACGGGAGAGGCCGGCAAAATTTAAAAAAATGGTCATTTTGCCCTTCCAAAACAGACTTTTTTCTACACAAGGAGAACGAAGCGACTCAGAGGCCCGCCCTTTTAACTGTAGCATCCTCGCACCTTATCTAGTAATCACTTCTAATATCCGGCAAATCCGCCGCACTTTTTTCTAGCCTTAATTTTTGGGTACCTGAAATATTTGAGTCTCTAATTCCTGAAATAATGGCCATACCGAGGAACGGGATGCGGCCCTGTATACCCCCTTGACTTGCTTCTTACACGATAGCATCAAAATGGCAATCGCGAACACTTTCTGATTTTCGAGAAAAAAAGGGGAAGGGTTTAGACCACCCTTCCGCCGACCTTCTTGCCGCCATAACTCCGCACTACGTGTAGTGACAACAAAGCCGATGAGTGCGTTGAATACAGCTCGTCGAACTCTATCTCCAGTATAAAGGACAACTCTCTATCCTCCTGCGTTTGGACGGGAGAGGCCGGCAAAATTTCAAAAAATGGTCATTTTGCCCTTCCAAAACAGACTTTTTTCTACACAAGGAGAACGAAGCGACTCAGAGGCCCGCCCTTTTAACTGTAGCATCCTCGCACCTTATCTAGTAATCACCGCTAATATCCGGCAAATCCGCCGAACTTTTTTCTAGCCTTAATTTTTGGGTACCTGAAATATTTGAGTCTCTAATTCCTGAAATAATGGCCATACCGAGGAACGGGATGCGGCCCTGTATACCCCCTTGACTTGCTTCTTACACGATAGCATCAAAATGGCAATCGCGAACATTTTCTGATTTTCGAGAAAAAAAGGGGAAGGGTTTAGACCACCCCTCCGCCGACTTTCTTGCCGCCATAACTCCTCACTACGTGTAGTGACAACAAAGCCGATGAGTGCGTTGAATACAGCTCGTCGAACTCTATATCCAGTATAAAGGACAACTCTCTATCCTCCTGCGTTTGGACGGGAGAAGCCGGCAAATTTTCAAAAAATGGTCATTTTGCCCTTCCAAAACAGACTTTTTTCTACACAAAGAGAGCGAAACGACTCAAAGGCCCGCCCTTTTAACTGTAGCATCCTCGCACCTTATCTAGTAATCACCGCTAATATCCGGCAAATCCGCCGCACTTTTTTCTAGCCTTAATTTTTGGGTACCTGAAATATTTGAGTCTCTAATTCCTGAAATAATGGCCATACCGAGGAACGGGACGCGGCCCTGTATACCCCCTTGACTTGCTTCTTACACGATAGCATCAAAATGGCAATCGCGAACACTTTCTGATTTTCGAGAAAAAAAGGGGAACCACCCTTCCGCCGACATTCTTGCCGCCATAACTCCGCACTACGTGTAGTGACAACAAAGCCGATGAGTGCGTTGAATACAGCTCGTCGAACTCTATCTCCAGTATAAAGGACAACTCTCTATCCTCCTGCGTTTGGACGGGAGAGGCCGGCAAAATTTCAAAAAATGGTCATTTTGCCCTTCCAAAACAGACTTTTTTCTACACAAGGAGAACGAAGCGACTCAGAGGCCCGCCCTTTTAACTGTAGCATCCTCGCACCTTATCTAGTAATCACCGCTAATATCCGGCAAATCCGCCGCACTTTTTTCTAGCCTTAATTTTTGGGTACCTGAAATGTTTGAGTCTCTAATTCTTGAAATAATGGCCATACCGAGGAACGGGATGCGGCCCTGTATTCCCCCTTCACTTGCTTCTTACACGATAGCATCAAAATGGCAATCGCGAACACTTTCTGATTTTCGACCTTCTTGCCGCCATAACTCCGCACTACGTGCAGTGACAACAAAGCCGATGAGTGCGTTGAATACAGCTCGTCGAACTCTATCTCCAGTATAAAGGACAACTCTCTATCCTCCTGCGTTTGGACGGGAGAGGCCGGCAAAATTTCAAAAAATGGTCATTTTGCCCTTCCAAAACAGACTTTTTTCTACACAAGGAGAACGAAGCGACTCAGAGGCCCGCCCTTTTAACTGTAGCATCCTCGGACCTTATCTAGTAATCACCGCTAATATCCGGCAAATCCGCCGCACTTTTTTCTAGCCTTAATTTTTGGGTACCTGAAATATTTGAGTCTCTAATTCCTGAAATAATGGCCATACCGAGGAACGGGATGCGGCCCTGTATACCCCCTTGACTTGCTTCTTACACGATAGCATCAAAATGGCAATCGCGAACACTTTCTGATTTTCGAGAAAAAAAGGGGACCTTCTTGCCGCCATAACTCCGCACTACGTGTAGTGACAACAAAGCCGATGGGTGCGTTGAATACAGCTCGTCGAACTCTATCTCCAGTATAAAGGACAACTCTCTATCCTCCTGCGTTTGGACGGGAGAGGCCGGCAAAATTTCAAAAAATGGTCATTTTGCCCTTCCAAAACAGACTTTTTTCTACACAAGGAGAACGAAACGACTCAGTGGCCCGCCCTTTTAACTGTAGCATCCTCGCACCTTATCTAGTAATCACCGCTAATATCCGGCAAATCCGCCGCACTTTTTTCTAGCCTTAATTTTTGGGTACCTGAAATATTTGAGTCTCTAATTCCTGAAATAATGGCCATACCGAGGAACGGGATGCGGCCCTGTATACCCCCTTGACTTGCTTCTTACACGATAGCATCAAAATGGCAATCGCGAATACTTTCTGATTTTCGAGAAAAAAAGGGGAAGGGTTTAGACCACCCTTCCGCCGACCTTCTTGCCGCCATAACTCCGCACTACGTGTAGTGACAACAAAGCCGATGAGTGCGTTGAATACAGCTCGTCGAACTCTATCTCCAGTATAAAGGACAACTCTCTATCCTCCTGCGTTTGGACGGGAGAGGCCGGCAAAATTTAAAAAAATGGTCATTTTGCCCTTCCAAAACAGACTTTTTTCTACACAGGGAGAACGAAGCGACTCAGAGGCCCGCCCTTTTAACTGTAGCATCCTCGCACCTTATCTAGTAATCACCGCTAATATCCGGCAAATCCGCCGCACTTTTTTCTAGCCTTAATTTTTGGGTACCTGAAATATTTGAGTCTCTAATTCCTGAAATAATGGCCATACCGAGGAACGGGACGCGGCCCTGTATACCCCCTTGACTTGCTTCTTACACGATAGCATCAAAATGGCAATCGCGAACACTTTCTGATTTTCGAGAAAAAAAGGGGAAGGGTTTAGACCACCCTTCCGCCGACATTCTTGCCGCCATAACTCCGCACTACGTGTAGTGACAACAAAGCCGATGAGTGCGTTGAATACAGCTCGTCGAACTCTATCTCCAGTATAAAGGACAACTCTCTATCCTCCTGCGTTTGGACGGGAGAGGCCGGCAAAATTTCAAAAAATGGTCATTTTGCCCTTCCAAAACAGACTTTTTTCTACACAAGGAGAACGAAGTGACTCAGAGGCCCGCCCTTTTAACTGTAGCATCCTCGCACCTTATCTAGTAATCACCGCTAATATCCGGCAAATCCGCCGCACTTTTTTCTAGCCTTAATTTTTGGGTACCTGAAATATTTGAGTCTCTAATTCCTGAAATAATGGCCATACCGAGGAACGGGATGCGGCCCTGTATTCCCCCTTGACTTGCTTCTTACACGATAGCATCAAAATGGCAATCGCGAACACTTTCTGATTTTCGACCTTCTTGCCGCCATAACTCCGCACTACGTGCAGTGACAGCAAAGCCGATGACTGCGTTGAATACAGCTCGTCGAACTCTATCTCCAGTATAAAGGACAACTCTCTATCCTCCTGCGTTTGGACGGGAGAGGCCGGCAAAATTTCAAAAAATGGTCATTTTGCCCTTCCAAAACAGACTTTATTCTACACAAGGAGAACGAAGCGACTCAGAGGCCCGCCCTTTTAACTGTAGCATCCTCGCACCTTATCTAGTAATCACCGCTAATATCCGGCAAATCCGCCGCACTTTTTTCTAGCCTTAATTTTTGGGTACCTGAAATATTTGAGTCTCTAATTCCTGAAATAATGGCCATACCGAGGAACGGGATGCGGCCCTGTATACCCCCTTGACTTGCTTCTTACACGATAGCATCAAAATGGCAATCGCGAACACTTTCTGATTTTCGAGAAAAAAAGGGGAAGGGTTTAGACCACCCTTCCGCCGACCTTCTTGCCGCCATAACTCCGCACTACGTGTAGTGACAACAAAGCCGATGAGTGCGTTGAATACAGCTCGTCGAACTCTATCTCCAGTATAAAGGACAACTCTCTATCCTCCTGCGTTTGGACGGGAGAGGCCGGCAAAATTTAAAAAAATGGTCATTTTGCCCTTCCAAAACAGACTTTTTTCTACACAAGGAGAACGAAGCGACTCAGAGGCCCGCCCTTTTAACTGTAGCATCCTCGCACCTTATCTAGTAATCACCGCTAATATCCGGCAAATCCGCCGCACTTTTTTCTAGCCTTAATTTTTGGGTACCTGAAATATTTGAGTCTCTAATTCCTGAAATAATGGCCATAACGAGGAACGGGATGCGGCCCTGTATTCCCCCTTGACTTGCTTCTTACACGATAGCATCAAAATGGCAATCGCGAACACTTTCTGATTTTCGACCTTCTTGCCGCCATAACTCCGCACTACGTGCAGGGACAGCAAAGCCGATGAGTGCGTTGAATACAGCTCGTCGAACTCTATCTCCAGTATAAAGGACAACTCTCTATCCTCCTGCGTTTGGACGGGAGAGGCCGGCAAAATTTCAAAAAATGGTCATTTTGCCCTTCCAAAACAGACTTTTTTCTACACAAGGAGAACGAAACGACTCAGTGGCCCGCCCTTTTAACTGTAGCATCCTCGCAACTTATCTAGTAATCACCGCTAATATCCGGCAAATCCGCCGCACTTTTTTCTAGCCTTAATTTTTGGGTACCTGAAATATTTGAGTCTCTAATTCCTGAAATAATGGCCATACCGAGGAACGGGATGCGGCACTGTATACCCATTTGACTTGCTTCTTACACGATAGCATCAAAATGGCAATCGCGAACACTTTCTGATTTTCGAGAAAAAAAGGGGAAGGGTTTAGACCACCCTTCCGCCGCCCTTTTAACTCTAGCATCCTCGCACCTTATCTAGTAATCACCGCTAATATCCGGCAAATCCGCCGCACTTTTTTCTAGCCTTAATTTTTGGGTACCTGAAATATTTGAGTCTCTAATTCCTGAAATAATGGCCATACCGAGGAACGGGATGCGGCCCTGTATTCCACCTTGACTTGCTTCTTACACGATAGCATCAAAATGGCAATCGCGAACACTTTCTGATTTTCGAGAAAAAAAGGGGAAGGGTTTAGACCACCCTTCCGCCGACCTTCTTGCCGCCATAACTCCGCACTACGTGTAGTGACAACAAAGCCGATGAGTGCGTTGAATACAGCTCGTCGAACTCTATCTCCAGTATAAAGGACAACTCTCTATCCTCCTCCGTTTGGACGGGAGAGGCCGGCAAAATTTAAAAAAATGGTCATTTTGCCCTTCCAAAACAGACTTTTTTCTACACAAGGAGAACGAAACGACACAGTGGCCCGCCCTTTTAACTGTAGCATCCTCGCACCTTATCTAGTAATCACCGCTAATATCCGGCAAATCCGCCGCACTTTTTTCTAGCCTTAATTTTTGGGTACCTGAAATATTTGAGTCTCTAATTCCTGAAATAATGGCCATACCGAGGAACGGGATGCGGCACTGTATACCCATTTGACTTGCTTCTTACACGATAGCATCAAAATGGCAATCGCGAACACTTTCTGATTTTCGAGAAAAAAAGGGGAAGGGTTTAGACCACCCTTCCGCCGCCCTTTTAACTCTAGCATCCTCGCACCTTATCTAGTAATCACCGCTAATATCCGGCAAATCCGCCGCACTTTTTTCTAGCCTTAATTTTTGGGTACCTGAAATATTTGAGTCTCTAATTCCTGAAATAATGGCCATACCGAGGAACGGGATGCGGCCCTGTATTCCACCTTGACTTGCTTCTTACACGATAGCATCAAAATGGCAATCGCGAACACTTTCTGATTTTCGAGAAAAAAAGGGGAAGGGTTTAGACCACCCTTCCGCCGCCCTTTTAACTCTAGCATCCTCGCACCTTATCTAGTAATCACCGCTAATATCCGGCAAATCCGCCGCACTTTTTTCTAGCCTTAATTTTTGGGTACCTGAAATATTTGAGTCTCTAATTCCTGAAATAATGGCAACACCGAGGAACGGGACGCGGCCCTGTATAACCCCTTGACTTGCTTCTTACACGATAGCATCAAAATGGCAATCGCGAACACTTTCTGATTTTCGAGAAAAAAAGGGGAACCACCCTTCCGCCGACATTCTTGCCGCCATAACTCCGCACTACGTGTAGTGACAACAAAGCCGATGAGTGCGTTGAATACAGCTCGTCGAACTCTATCTCCAGTATAAAGGACAACTCTCTATCCTCCTGCGTTTGGACGGGAGAGGCCGGCAAAATTTCAAAAAATGGTCATTTTGCCCTTCCAAAACAGACTTTTTTCTACACAAGGAGAACGAAGCGACTCAGAGGCCCGCCCTTTTAACTGTAGCATCCTCGCACCTTATCTAGTAATCACCGCTAATATCCGGCAAATCCGCCGCACTTTTTTCTAGCCTTAATTTTTGGGTACCTGAAATGTTTGAGTCTCTAATTCTTGAAATAATGGCCATACCGAGGAACGGGATGCGGCCCTGTATTCCCCCTTCACTTGCTTCTTACACGATAGCATCAAAATGGCAATCGCGAACACTTTCTGATTTTCGACCTTCTTGCCGCCATAACTCCGCACTACGTGCAGTGACAACAAAGCCGATGAGTGCGTTGAATACAGCTCGTCGAACTCTATCTCCAGTATAAAGGACAACTCTCTATCCTCCTGCGTTTGGACGGGAGAGGCCGGCAAAATTTCAAAAAATGGTCATTTTGCCCTTCCAAAACAGACTTTTTTCTACACAAGGAGAACGAAGCGACTCAGAGGCCCGCCCTTTTAACTGTAGCATCCTCGGACCTTATCTAGTAATCACCGCTAATATCCGGCAAATCCGCCGCACTTTTTTCTAGCCTTAATTTTTGGGTACCTGAAATATTTGAGTCTCTAATTCCTGAAATAATGGCCATACCGAGGAACGGGATGCGGCCCTGTATACCCCCTTGACTTGCTTCTTACACGATAGCATCAAAATGGCAATCGCGAACACTTTCTGATTTTCGAGAAAAAAAGGGGACCTTCTTGCCGCCATAACTCCGCACTACGTGTAGTGACAACAAAGCCGATGAGTGCGTTGAATACAGCTCGTCGAACTCTATCTCCAGTATAAAGGACAACTCTCTATCCTCCTGCGTTTGGACGGGAGAGGCCGGCAAAATTTCAAAAAATGGTCATTTTGCCCTTCCAAAACAGACTTTTTTCTACACAGGGAGAACGAAGCGACTCAGAGGCCCGCCCTTTTAACTGTAGCATCCTCGCACCTTATCTAGTAATCACCGCTAATATCCGGCAAATCCGCCGCACTTTTTTCTAGCCTTAATTTTTGGGTACCTGAAATATTTGAGTCTCTAATTCCTGAAATAATGGCCATACCGAGGAACGGGACGCGGCCCTGTATACCCCCTTGACTTGCTTCTTACACGATAGCATCAAAATGGCAATCGCGAACACTTTCTGATTTTCGAGAAAAAAAGGGGAAGGGTTTAGACCACCCTTCCGCCGACATTCTTGCCGCCATAACTCCGCACTACGTGTAGTGACAACAAAGCCGATGAGTGCGTTGAATACAGCTCGTCGAACTCTATCTCCAGTATAAAGGACAACTCTCTATCCTCCTGCGTTTGGACGGGAGAGGCCGGCAAAATTTCAAAAAATGGTCATTTTGCCCTTCCAAAACAGACTTTTTTCTACACAAGGAGAACGAAGTGACTCAGAGGCCCGCCCTTTTAACTGTAGCATCCTCGCACCTTATCTAGTAATCACCGCTAATATCCGGCAAATCCGCCGCACTTTTTTCTAGCCTTAATTTTTGGGTACCTGAAATATTTGAGTCTCTAATTCCTGAAATAATGGCCATACCGAGGAACGGGATGCGGCCCTGTATTCCCCCTTGACTTGCTTCTTACACGATAGCATCAAAATGGCAATCGCGAACACTTTCTGATTTTCGACCTTCTTGCCGCCATAACTCCGCACTACGTGCAGTGACAGCAAAGCCGATGACTGCGTTGAATACAGCTCGTCGAACTCTATCTCCAGTATAAAGGACAACTCTCTATCCTCCTGCGTTTGGACGGGAGAGGCCGGCAAAATTTCAAAAAATGGTCATTTTGCCCTTCCAAAACAGACTTTATTCTACACAAGGAGAACGAAGCGACTCAGTGGCCCGCCCTTTTAACTGTAGCATCCTCGCACCTTATCTAGTAATCACCGCTAATATCCGGCAAATCCGCCGCACTTTTTTCTAGCCTTAATTTTTGGGTACCTGAAATATTTGAGTCTCTAATTCCTGAAATAATGGCCATACCGAGGAACGGGATGCGGCCCTGTATACCCCCTTGACTTGCTTCTTACACGATAGCATCAAAATGGCAATCGCGAACACTTTCTGATTTTCGAGAAAAAAAGGGGAAGGGTTTAGACCACCCTTCCGCCGACCTTCTTGCCGCCATAACTCCGCACTACGTGTAGTGACAACAAAGCCGATGAGTGCGTTGAATACAGCTCGTCGAACTCTATCTCCAGTATAAAGGACAACTCTCTATCCTCCTGCGTTTGGACGGGAGAGGCCGGCAAAATTTAAAAAAATGGTCATTTTGCCCTTCCAAAACAGACTTTTTTCTACACAAGGAGAACGAAGCGACTCAGAGGCCCGCCCTTTTAACTGTAGCATCCTCGCACCTTATCTAGTAATCACCGCTAATATCCGGCAAATCCGCCGCACTTTTTTCTAGCCTTAATTTTTGGGTACCTGAAATATTTGAGTCTCTAATTCCTGAAATAATGGCCATAACGAGGAACGGGATGCGGCCCTGTATTCCCCCTTGACTTGCTTCTTACACGATAGCATCAAAATGGCAATCGCGAACACTTTCTGATTTTCGAGAAAAAAAGGGGAAGGGTTTAGACCACCCTTCCGCCGACCTTCTTGCCGCCATAACTCCGCACTACTTGTAGTGACAACAAAGCCGATGAGTGCGTTGAATACAGCTCGTCGAACTCTATCTCCAGTATAAAGGACAACTCTCTATCCTCCTGCGTTTGGACGGGAGAGGCCGGCAAAATTTCAAAAAATGGTCATTTTGACCTTCCAAAACAGACTTTTTTCTACACAAGGAGAACGAAACGACTCAGTGGCCCGCCCTTTTAACTGTAGCATCCTCGCACCTTATCTAGTAATCACCGCTAATATCCGGCAAATCCGCCGCACTTTTTTCTAGCCTTAATTTTTGGGTACCTGAAATATTTGAGTCTCTAATTCCTGAAATAATGGCCATACAGAGGAACGGGATGCGGCCCTGTATTCCCCCTTGACTTACTTCTTACACGATAGCATCAAAATGGCAATCGCGAACACTTTCTGATTTTCGACCTTCTTGCCGCCATAACTCCGCACTACGTGCAGGGACAGCAAAGCCGATGAGTGCGTTGAATACAGCTCGTCGAACTCTATCTCCAGTATAAAGGACAACTCTCTATCCTCCTGCGTTTGGACGGGAGAGGCCGGCAAAATTTCAAAAAATGGTCATTTTGCCCTTCCAAAACAGACTTTATTCTACACAAGGAGAACGAAGCGACTCAGAGGCCCGCCCTTTTAACTGTAGCATCCTCGCACCTTATCTAGTAATCACCGCTAATATCCGGCAAATCCGCCGCACTTTTTTCTAGCCTTAATTTTTGGGTACCTGAAATATTTGAGTCTCTAATTCCTGAAATAATGGCCATACCGAGGAACGGGATGCGGCCCTGTATACCCTCTGACTTGCTTCTTACACGATAGCATCAAAATGGCAATCGCGAACACTTTCTGATTTTCGAGAAAAAAAGGGGAAGGGTTTAGACCACCCTTCCGCCGACCTTCTTGCCGCCATAACTCCGCACTACGTGTAGTGACAACAAAGCCGATGAGTGCGTTGAATACAGCTCGTCGAACTCTATCTCCAGTATAAAGGACAACTCTCTATCCTCCTGCGTTTGGACGGGAGAGGCCGGCAAAATTTCAAAAAATAGTCATTTTGCCCTTCCAAAACAGACTTTTTTCTACACAAGGAGAATGAAGCGACTCAGAGGCCCGCCCTTTTAACTGTAGCATCCTCGCACCTTATCTAGTAATCACCGCTAATATCCGGCAAATCCGCCGCACTTTTTTCTAGCCTTAATTTTTGGGTACCTGAAATATTTGAGTCTCTAATTCCTGAAATAATGGCCATACCGAGGAACGGGATGCGGCCCTGTATTCCCCCTTGACTTGCTTCTTACACGATAGCATCAAAATGGCAATCGCGAACACTTTCTGATTTTCGAGAAAAAAAGGGGAAGGGTTTAGACCACCCTTCCGCCGACCTTCTTGCCGCCATAACTCCGCACTACGTGTAGTGACAACAAAGCCGATGAGTGCGTTGAATACAGCTCGTCGAACTCTATCTCCAGTATAAAGGACAACTCTCTATCCTCCTGCGTTTGGACGGGAGAGGCCGGCAAAATTTCAAAAAATGGTCATTTTGCCCTTCCAAAACAGACTTTTTTCTACACAAGGAGAACGAAACGACTCAGTGGCCCGCCCTTTTAACTGTAGCATCCTCGCAACTTATCTAGTAATCACCGCTAATATCCGGCAAATCCGCCGCACTTTTTTCTAGCCTTAATTTTTGGGTACCTGAAATATTTGAGTCTCTAATTCCTGAAATAATGGCCATACCGAGGAACGGGATGCGGCACTGTATACCCATTTGACTTGCTTCTTACACGATAGCATCAAAATGGCAATCGCGAACACTTTCTGATTTTCGAGAAAAAAAGGGGAAGGGTTTAGACCACCCTTCCGCCGCCCTTTTAACTCTAGCATCCTCGCACCTTATCTAGTAATCACCGCTAATATCCGGCAAATCCGCCGCACTTTTTTCTAGCCTTAATTTTTGGGTACCTGAAATATTTGAGTCTCTAATTCCTGAAATAATGGCCATACCGAGGAACGGGATGCGGCCCTGTATTCCACCTTGACTTGCTTCTTACACGATAGCATCAAAATGGCAATCGCGAACACTTTCTGATTTTCGAGAAAAAAAGGGGAAGGGTTTAGACCACCCTTCCGCCGACCTTCTTGCCGCCATAACTCCGCACTACGTGTAGTGACAACAAAGCCGATGAGTGCGTTGAATACAGCTCGTCGAACTCTATCTCCAGTATAAAGGACAACTCTCTATCCTCCTCCGTTTGGACGGGAGAGGCCGGCAAAATTTAAAAAAATGGTCATTTTGCCCTTCCAAAACAGACTTTTTTCTACACAAGGAGAACGAAACGACACAGTGGCCCGCCCTTTTAACTGTAGCATCCTCGCACCTTATCTAGTAATCACCGCTAATATCCGGCAAATCCGCCGCACTTTTTTCTAGCCTTAATTTTTGGGTACCTGAAATATTTGAGTCTCTAATTCCTGAAATAATGGCCATACCGAGGAACGGGATGCGGCACTGTATACCCATTTGACTTGCTTCTTACACGATAGCATCAAAATGGCAATCGCGAACACTTTCTGATTTTCGAGAAAAAAAGGGGAAGGGTTTAGACCACCCTTCCGCCGACCTTTTAACTCTAGCATCCTCGCACCTTATCTAGTAATCACCGCTAATATCCGGCAAATCCGCCGCACTTTTTTCTAGCCTTAATTTTTGGGTACCTGAAATATTTGAGTCTCTAATTCCTGAAATAATGGCAACACCGAGGAACGGGACGCGGCCCTGTATAACCCCTTGACTTGCTTCTTACACGATAGCATCAAAATGGCAATCGCGAACACTTTCTGATTTTCGAGAAAAAAAGGGGAACCACCCTTCCGCCGACATTCTTGCCGCCATAACTCCGCACTACGTGTAGTGACAACAAAGCCGATGAGTGCGTTGAATACAGCTCGTCGAACTCTATCTCCAGTATAAAGGACAACTCTCTATCCTCCTGCGTTTGGACGGGAGAGGCCGGCAAAATTTCAAAAAATGGTCATTTTGCCCTTCCAAAACAGACTTTTTTCTACACAAGGAGAACGAAGCGACTCAGAGGCCCGCCCTTTTAACTGTAGCATCCTCGCACCTTATCTAGTAATCACCGCTAATATCCGGCAAATCCGCCGCACTTTTTTCTAGCCTTAATTTTTGGGTACCTGAAATATTTGAGTCTCTAATTCCTGAAATAATGGCCATACCGAGGAACGGGATGCGGCCCTGTATTCCCCCTTGACTTGCTTCTTACACGATAGCATCAAAATGGCAATCGCGAACACTTTCTGATTTTCGAGAAAAAAAGGGGAAGGGTTAAGACCACCCTTCCGCCGACCTTCTTGCCGCCATAACTCCGCACTACGTGTAGTGACAACAAACCCGATGAGTGCGTTGAATACAGCTCGTCGAACTCTATCTCCAGTATAAAGGACAACTCTCTATCCTCCTGCGTTTGGACGGGAGAGGCCGGCAAAATTTCAAAAAATGGTCATTTTGCCCTTCCAAAACAGACTTTTTTCTACACAAGGAGAACGAAGCGACTCAGAGGCCCGCCCTTTTAACTGTAGCATCCTCGCACCTTATCTAGTAATCACCGCTAATATCCGGCAAATCCGCCGCACTTTTTTCTAGCCTTAATTTTTGGGTACCTGAAATGTTTGAGTCTCTAATTCTTGAAATAATGGCCATACCGAGGAACGGGATGCGGCCCTGTATTCCCCCTTCACTTGCTTCTTACACGATAGCATCAAAATGGCAATCGCGAACACTTTCTGATTTTCGAGAAAAAAAGGGGAAGGGTTTAGACCACCCTTCCGCCGACCTTCTTGCCGCCATAACTCCGCACTACGTGTAGTGACAACAAAGCCGATGAGTGCGATGAATACAGCTCGTCGAACTCTATCTCCAGTCTAAAGGACAACTCTCTATCCTCCTGCGTTTGGACGGGAGAGGCCGGCAAAATTTCAAAAAATGGTCATTTTGCCCTTCCAAAACAGACTTTTTTCTACACAAGGAGAACGAAGCGACTCAGAGGCCCGCCCTTTTAACTGTAGCATCCTCGCACCTTATCTAGTAATCACCGCTAATATCCGGCAAATCCGCCGCACTTTTTTCTAGCCTTAATTTTTGGGTACCTGAAATATTTGAGTCTCTAATTCCTGAAATAATGGCCATACCGAGGAACGGGACGCGGCCCAGTATACCCCCTTGCCTTGCTTCTTACACGATAGCATCAAAATGGCAATCGCGAACACTTTCTGATTTTCGAGAAAAAAAGGGGAAGGGTTTAGACTACCCTTCCGCCGACATTCTTGCCGCCATAACTCCGCACTACGTGTAGTGACAACAAAGCCGATGAGTGCGTTGAATACAGCTCGTCGAACTCTATCTCCAGTATAAAGGACAACTCTCTATCCTCCTGCGTTTGGACGGGAGAGGCCGGCAAAATTTCAAAAAATGGTCATTTTGCCCTTCCAAAACAGACTTATTTCTACACAAGGAGAACGAAGTGACTCAGAGGCCCGCCCTTTTAACTGTAGCATCCTCGCACCTTATCTAGTAATCACCGCTAATATCCGGCAAATCCGCCGCACTTTTTTCTAGCCTTAATTTTTGGGTACCTGAAATATTTGAGTCTCTAATTCCTGAAATAATGGCCATACCGAGGAACGGGATGCGGCCATGTATACCCCCTTGACTTGCATCTTACACGATAGCATCAAAATGGCAATCGCGAACACTTTCTGATTTTCGAGAAAAAAAGGGGACCTTCTTGCCGCCATAACTCCGCACTACGTGTAGTGACAACAATGCCGATGAGTGCGTTGAATACAGCTCGTCGAACTCTATCCCCAGTATAAAGGACAACTCTCTATCCTGCTGCGTTTGGACGGGAGAGGCCGGCAAAATTTCAAAAAATGGTCATTTTGCCCTTCCAAAACAGACTTTTTTCTACACAAGGAGAACGAAGCGACTCAGAGGCCCGCCCTTTTAACTGTAGCATCCTTGCACCTTATCTAGTAATCACTTCTAATATCCGGCAAATCCGCCGCACTTTTTTCTAGCCTTAATTTTTGGGTACCTGAAATATTTGAGTCTCTAATTCCTGAAATAATGGCCATACCGAGGAACGGGATGCGGCCCTGTATACCCCCTTGACTTGCTTCTTACACGATAGCATCAAAATGGCAATCGCGAACACTTTCTGATTTTCGAGAAAAAAAGGGGAAGGGTTTAGACCATCCTTCCGCCGACGTTCTTGCCGCCATAACTCCGCACTACGTGTAGTGACAACAAAGCCGATGAGTGCGTTGAATACAGCTCGTCGAACTCTATCTCCAGTATAAAGGACAACTCTCTATCCTCCTGCGTTTGGACGGGAGAGGCCGGCAAAATTTCAAAAAATGGTCATTTTGCCCTTCCAAAACAGACTTTTTTCTACACAAGGAGAACGAAGCGACTCAGAGGCCCGCCCTTTTAACTGTAGCATCCTCGCACCTTATCTAGTAATCACCGCTAATATCCGGCAAATCCGCCGAACTTTTTTCTAGCCTTAATTTTTGGGTACCTGAAATATTTGAGTCTCTAATTCCTGAAATAATGGCCATACCGAGGAACGGGATGCGGCCCTGTATACCCCCTTGACTTGCTTCTTACACGATAGCATCAAAATGGCAATCGCGAACATTTTCTGATTTTCGAGAAAAAAAGGGGAAGGGTTTGGACCACCCCTCCGCCGACTTTCTTGCCGCCATAACTCCTCACTACGTGTAGTGACAACAAAGCCGATGAGTGCGTTGAATACAGCTCGTCGAACTCTATATCCAGTATAAAGGACAACTCTCTATCCTCCTGCGTTTGGACGGGAGAAGCCGGCAAATTTTCAAAAAATGGTCATTTTGCCCTTCCAAAACAGACTTTTTTCTACACAAAGAGAGCGAAACGACTCAAAGGCCCGCCCTTTTAACTGTAGCATCCTCGCACCTTATCTAGTAATCACCGCTAATATCCGGCAAATCCGCCGCACTTTTTTCTAGCCTTAATTTTTGGGTACCTGAAATATTTGAGTCTCTAATTCCTGAAATAATGGCCATACCGAGGAACGGGACGCGGCCCTGTATACCCCCTTGACTTGCTTCTTACACGATAGCATCAAAATGGCAATCGCGAACACTTTCTGATTTTCGAGAAAAAAAGGGGAACCACCCTTCCGCCGACATTCTTGCCGCCATAACTCCGCACTACGTGTAGTGACAACAAAGCCGATGAGTGCGTTGAATACAGCTCGTCGAACTCTATCTCCAGTATAAAGGACAACTCTCTATCCTCCTGCGTTTGGACGGGAGAGGCCGGCAAAATTTCAAAAAATGGTCATTTTGCCCTTCCAAAACAGACTTATTTCTACACAAGGAGAACGAAGTGACTCAGAGGCCCGCCCTTTTAACTGTAGCATCCTCGCACCTTATCTAGTAATGACCGCTAATATCCGGCAAATCCGCCGCACTTTTTTCTAGCCTTAATTTTCGGGTACCTGAAATATTTGAGTCTCTAATTCCTGAAATAATGGCCATACCGAGGAACGGGATGCGGCCCTGTATTCCCCCTTGACTTGCTTCTTACACGATAGCATCAAAATGGCAATCGCGAACACTTTCTGATTTTCGACCTTCTTGCCGCCATAACTCCGCACTACGTGCAGTGACAACAAAGCCGATGAGTGCGTTGAATACAGCTCGTCGAACTCTATATCCAGTATAAAGGACAACTCTCTATCCTCCTGCGTTTGGACGG
The DNA here is from genome assembly GCF_040183065.1 of Periplaneta americana. Lineage (NCBI taxonomy): Eukaryota > Metazoa > Arthropoda > Insecta > Blattodea > Blattidae > Periplaneta > Periplaneta americana. The sequence goes on from NC_091120.1 coordinate 16,956,414, forward strand.
GAAAGGCCGGCAAAATTAAAAAAAATGGTCATTTTGCCCTTCCAAAACAGACTTTTTTCTACACAAGGAGAACGAAGCGACTCAGAGGCCCGCCCTTTTAACTGTAGCATCATCGCACCTTATCTAGTAATCACCGCTAATATCCGGCAAATCCGCCGCACTTTTTTCTAGCCTTAATTTTTGGGTACCTGAAATATTTGAGTCTCTAATTCCTGAAATAATGGCCATACCGAGGAACGGGATGCGGCCATGTATACCCCCTTGACTTGCATCTTACACGATAGCATCAAAATGGCAATCGCGAACACTTTCTGATTTTCGAGAAAAAAAGGGGACCTTCTTGCCGCCATAACTCCGCACTACGTGTAGTGACAACAATGCCGATGAGTGCGTTGAATACAGCTCGTCGAACTCTATCTCCAGTATAAACGACAACTCTCTATCCTGCTGCGTTTGGACGGGAGAGGCCGGCAAAATTTAAAAAAATGGTCATTTTGCCCTTCCAAAACAGACTTTTTTCTACACAAGGAGAACGAAGCGACTCAGAGGCCCGCCCTTTTAACTGTAGCATCCTCGCACCTTATCTAGTAATCACTTCTAATATCCGGCAAATCCGCCGCACTTTTTTCTAGCCTTAATTTTTGGGTACCTGAAATATTTGAGTCTCTAATTCCTGAAATAATGGCCATACCGAGGAACGGGATGCGGCCCTGTATACCCCCTTGACTTGCTTCTTACACGATAGCATCAAAATGGCAATCGCGAACACTTTCTGATTTTCGAGAAAAAAAGGGGAAGGGTTTAGACCACCCTTCCGCCGACCTTCTTGCCGCCATAACTCCGCACTACGTGTAGTGACAACAAAGCCGATGAGTGCGTTGAATACAGCTCGTCGAACTCTATCTCCAGTATAAAGGACAACTCTCTATCCTCCTGCGTTTGGACGGGAGAGGCCGGCAAAATTTCAAAAAATGGTCATTTTGCCCTTCCAAAACAGACTTTTTTCTACACAAGGAGAACGAAGCGACTCAGAGGCCCGCCCTTTTAACTGTAGCATCCTCGCACCTTATCTAGTAATCACCGCTAATATCCGGCAAATCCGCCGCACTTTTTTCTAGCCTTAATTTTTGGGTACCTGAAATATTTGAGTCTCTAATTCCTGAAATAATGGCCATACCGAGGAACGGGACGCGGCCCAGTATACCCCCTTGCCTTGCTTCTTACACGATAGCATCAAAATGGCAATCGCGAACACTTTCTGATTTTCGAGAAAAAAAGGGGAAGGGTTTAGACCACCCTTCCGCCGACATTCTTGCCGCCATAACTCCGCACTACGTGTAGTGACAACAAAGCCGATGAGTGCGTTGAATACAGCTCGTCGAACTCTATCTCCAGTATAAAGGACAACTCTCTATCCTCCTGCGTTTGGACGGGAGAGGCCGGCAAAATTTCAAAAAATGGTCATTTTGCCCTTCCAAAACAGACTTATTTCTACACAAGGAGAACGAAGTGACTCAGAGGCCCGCCCTTTTAACTGTAGCATCCTCGCACCTTATCTAGTAATCACCGCTAATATCCGGCAAATCCGCCGCACTTTTTTCTAGCCTTAATTTTTGGGTACCTGAAATATTTGAGTCTCTAATTCCTGAAATAATGGCCATACCGAGGAACGGGATGCGGCCATGTATACCCCCTTGACTTGCATCTTACACGATAGCATCAAAATGGCAATCGCGAACACTTTCTGATTTTCGAGAAAAAAAGGGGACCTTCTTGCCGCCATAACTCCGCACTACGTGTAGTGACAACAATGCCGATGAGTGCGTTGAATACAGCTCGTCGAACTCTATCCCCAGTATAAAGGACAACTCTCTATCCTGCTGCGTTTGGACGGGAGAGGCCGGCAAAATTTCAAAAAATGGTCATTTTGCCCTTCCAAAACAGACTTTTTTCTACACAAGGAGAACGAAGCGACTCAGAGGCCCGCCCTTTTAACTGTAGCATCCTTGCACCTTATCTAGTAATCACTTCTAATATCCGGCAAATCCGCCGCACTTTTTTCTAGCCTTAATTTTTGGGTACCTGAAATATTTGAGTCTCTAATTCCTGAAATAATGGCCATACCGAGGAACGGGATGCGGCCCTGTATACCCCCTTGACTTGCTTCTTACACGATAGCATCAAAATGGCAATCGCGAACACTTTCTGATTTTCGAGAAAAAAAGGGGAAGGGTTTAGACCACCCTTCCGCCGACCTTCTTGCCGCCATAACTCCGCACTACGTGTAGTGACAACAAAGCCGATGAGTGCGTTGAATACAGCTCGTCGAACTCTATCTCCAGTATAAAGGACAACTCTCTATCCTCCTGCGTTTGGACGGGAGAGGCCGGCAAAATTTCAAAAAATGGTCATTTTGCCCTTCCAAAACAGACTTTTTTCTACACAAGGAGAACGAAGCGACTCAGAGGCCCGCCCTTTTAACTGTAGCATCCTCGCACCTTATCTAGTAATCACCGCTAATATCCGGCAAATCCGCCGAACTTTTTTCTAGCCTTAATTTTTGGGTACCTGAAATATTTGAGTCTCTAATTCCTGAAATAATGGCCATACCGAGGAACGGGATGCGGCCCTGTATACCCCCTTGACTTGCTTCTTACACGATAGCATCAAAATGGCAATCGCGAACATTTTCTGATTTTCGAGAAAAAAAGGGGAAGGGTTTGGACCACCCCTCCGCCGACTTTCTTGCCGCCATAACTCCTCACTACGTGTAGTGACAACAAAGCCGATGAGTGCGTTGAATACAGCTCGTCGAACTCTATATCCAGTATAAAGGACAACTCTCTATCCTCCTGCGTTTGGACGGGAGAAGCCGGCAAATTTTCAAAAAATGGTCATTTTGCCCTTCCAAAACAGACTTTTTTCTACACAAAGAGAGCGAAACGACTCAAAGGCCCGCCCTTTTAACTGTAGCATCCTCGCACCTTATCTAGTAATCACCGCTAATATCCGGCAAATCCGCCGCACTTTTTTCTAGCCTTAATTTTTGGGTACCTGAAATATTTGAGTCTCTAATTCCTGAAATAATGGCCATACCGAGGAACGGGACGCGGCCCTGTATACCCCCTTGACTTGCTTCTTACACGATAGCATCAAAATGGCAATCGCGAACACTTTCTGATTTTCGACCTTCTTGCCGCCATAACTCCGCACTACGTGCAGTGACAACAAAGCCGATGAGTGCGTTGAATACAGCTCGTCGAACTCTATATCCAGTATAAAGGACAACTCTCTATCCTCCTGCGTTTGGACGGGAGAGGCCGGCAAAATTAAAAAAAATGGTCATTTTGCCCTTCCAAAACAGACTTTTTTCTACACAAGGAGAACGAAGCGACTCAGAGGCCCGCCCTTTTAACTGTAGCATCATCGCACCTTATCTAGTAATCACCGCTAATATCCGGCAAATCCGCCGCACTTTTTTCTAGCCTTAATTTTTGGGTACCTGAAATATTTGAGTCTCTAATTCCTGAAATAATGGCCATACCGAGGAACGGGATGCGGCCATGTATACCCCCTTGACTTGCATCTTACACGATAGCATCAAAATGGCAATCGCGAACACTTTCTGATTTTCGAGAAAAAAAGGGGACCTTCTTGCCGCCATAACTCCGCACTACGTGTAGTGACAACAATGCCGATGAGTGCGTTGAATACAGCTCGTCGAACTCTATCTCCAGTATAAACGACAACTCTCTACCCTGCTGCGTTTGGACGGGAGAGGCCGGCAAAATTTAAAAAAATGGTCATTTTGCCCTTCCAAAACAGACTTTTTTCTACACAAGGAGAACGAAGCGACTCAGAGGCCCGCCCTTTTAACTGTAGCATCCTCGCACCTTATCTAGTAATCACTTCTAATATCCGGCAAATCCGCCGCACTTTTTTCTAGCCTTAATTTTTGGGTACCTGAAATATTTGAGTCTCTAATTCCTGAAATAATGGCCATACCGAGGAACGGGATGCGGCCCTGTATACCCCCTTGACTTGCTTCTTACACGATAGCATCAAAATGGCAATCGCGAACACTTTCTGATTTTCGAGAAAAAAAGGGGAAGGGTTTAGACCACCCTTCCGCCGACCTTCTTGCCGCCATAACTCCGCACTACGTGTAGTGACAACAAAGCCGATGAGTGCGTTGAATACAGCTCGTCGAACTCTATCTCCAGTATAAAGGACAACTCTCTATCCTCCTGCGTTTGGACGGGAGAGGCCGGCAAAATTTCAAAAAATGGTCATTTTGCCCTTCCAAAACAGACTTTTTTCTACACAAGGAGAACGAAGCGACTCAGAGACCCGCCCTTTTAACTGTAGCATCCTCGCACCTTATCTAGTAATCACCGCTAATATCCGGCAAATCCGCCGAACTTTTTTCTAGCCTTAATTTTTGGGTACCTGAAATATTTGAGTCTCTAAATCCTGGAATAATGGCCATACCGAGGAACGGGATGCGGCCCTGTATACCCCCTTGACTTGCTTCTTACACGATAGCATCAAAATGGCAATCGCGAACATTTTCTGATTTTCGAGAAAAAAAGGGGAAGGGTTTAGACCACCCCTCCGCCGACTTTCTTGCCGCCATAACTCCTCACTACGTGTAGTGACAACAAAGCCGATGAGTGCGTTGAATACAGCTCGTCGAACTCTATATCCAGTATAAAGGACAACTCTCTATCCTCCTGCGTTTGGACGGGAGAAGCCGGCAAATTTTCAAAAAATGGTCATTTTGCCCTTCCAAAACAGACTTTTTTCTACACAAAGAGAGCGAAACGACTCAAAGGCCCGCCCTTTTAACTGTAGCATCCTCGCACCTTATCTAGTAATCACCGCTAATATCCGGCAAATCCGCCGCACTTTTTTCTAGCCTTAATTTTTGGGTACCTGAAATATTTGAGTCTCTAATTCCTGAAATAATGGCCATACCGAGGAACGGGACGCGGCCCTGTATACCCCCTTGACTTGCTTCTTACACGATAGCATCAAAATGGCAATCGCGAACACTTTCTGATTTTCGAGAAAAAAAGGGGACTTTCTTGCCGCCATAACTCCGCACTACGTGTAGTGACAACAATGCCGATGAGTGCGTTGAATACAGCTCGTCGAACTCTATCTCCAGTATAAAGGACAACTCTCTATCCTGCTGCGTTTGGACGGGAGAGGCCGGCAAAATTTCAAAAAATGGTCATTTTGCCCTTCCAAAACAGACTTTTTTCTACACAAGGAGAACGAAGCGACTCAGAGGCCCGCCCTTTTAACTGTAGCATCCTCGCACCTTATCTAGTAATCACCGCTAATATCCGGCAAATCCGCCGCACTTTTTTCTAGCCTTAATTTTTGGGTACCTGAAATATTTGAGTCTCTAATTCCTGAAATAATGGCCATACCGAGGAACGGGATGCGGCCCTGTATACCCCCTTGACTTGCTTCTTACACGATAGCATCAAAATGGCAATCGCGAACACTTTCTGATTTTCGAGAAAAAAAGGGGACATTCTTTCCGCCATAACTCCGCACTACGTGTAGTGACAACAATGCCGATGAGTGCGTTGAATACAGCTCGTCGAACTCTATCTCCAGTATAAAGGACAACTCTCTATCCCGCTGCGTTTGGACGGGAGAGGCCGGCAAAATTTCAAAAAATGGTCATTTTGCCCTTCCAAAACAGACTTTTTTCTACACAAGGAGAACGAAGCGACTCAGAGGCCCGCCCTTTTAACTGTAGCATCCTCGCACCTTATCTAGTAATCACTTCTAATATCCGGCAAATCCGCCGCACTTTTTTCTAGCCTTAATTTTTGGGTACCTGAAATATTTGAGTCTCTAATTCCTGAAATAATGGCCATACCGAGGAACGGGATGCGGCCCAGTATACCCCCTTGACTTGCTTCTTACACGATAGCATCAAAATGGCAATCGCGAACACTTTCTGATTTTCGAGAAAAAAAGGGGAAGGGTTAAGACCACCCTTCCGCCGACCTTCTTGCCGCCATAACTCCGCACTACGTGTAGTGACAACAAAGCCGATGAGTGCGTTGAATACAGCTCGTCGAACTCTATCTCCAGTATAAAGGACAACTCTCTATCCTCCTGCGTTTGGACGGGAGAGGACGGCAAAATTTCAAAAATTGGTCATTTTGCCCTTCCAAAACAGACTTTTTTCTACACAAGGAGAACGAAGCGACTCAGAGGCCCGCCCTTTTAACTGTAGCATCCTCGCACCTTATCTAGTAATCACCGCTAATATCCGGCAAATCCGCCGCACTTTTTTCTAGCCTTAATTTTTGGGTACCTGAAATATTTGAGTCTCTAATTCCTGAAATAATGGCCATACCGAGGAACGGGATGCGGCCCTGTATTCCCCCTTCACTTGCCTCTTACACGATAGCATCAAAATGGCAATCGCGAACACTTTCTGATTTTCGAGAAAAAAAGGGGAAGGGTTTAGACCACCCTTCCGCCGACCTTCTTGCCGCCATAACTCCGCACTACGTGTAGTGACAACAAAGCCGATGAGTGCGTTGAATACAGCTCGTCGAACTCTATCTCCAGTCTAAAGGACAACTCTCTATCCTCCTGCGTTTGGACGGGAGAGGCCGGCAAAATTTAAAAAAATGGTCATTTTGCCCTTCCAAAACAGACTTTTTTCTACACAAGGAGAACGAAAAGACTCAGAGGCCCGCCCTTTTAACTGTAGCATCCTCGCACCTTATCTAGTAATCACCGCTAATATCCGGCAAATCCGCCGCACTTTTTTCTAGCCTTAATTTTTGGGTACCTGAAATGTTTGAGTCTCTAATTCCTGAAATAATGGCCATACCGAGGAACGGGATGCGGCCCTGTATTCCCCCTTCACTTGCTTCTTACACGATAGCATCAAAATGGCAATCGCGAACACTTTCTGATTTTCGAGAAAAAAAGGGGAAGGGTTTAGACCACCCTTCCGCCGACCTTCTTGCCGCCATAACTCCGCACTACGTGTAGTGACAACAAAGCCGATGAGTGCGTTGAATACAGCTCGTCGAACTCTATTTCCAGTCTAAAGGACAACTCTCTATCCTCCTGCGTTTGGACGGGAGAGGCCGGCAAAATTTCAAAAAATGGTCATTTTGTCCTTCCAAAACAGACTTTTTTCTACACAAGGAGAACGAAGCGACTCAGAGGCCCGCCCTTTTAACTGTAGCATCCTCGCACCTTATCTAGTAATCACCGCTAATATCCGGCAAATCCGCCGCACTTTTTTCTAGCCTTAATTTTTGGGTACCTGAAATATTTGAGTCTCTAATTCCTGAAATAATGGCCATACCGAGGAACGGGACGCGGCCCTGTATACCCCCTTGACTTGCTTCTTACACGATAGCATCAAAATGGCAATCGCGAACACTTTCTGATTTTCGAGAAAAAAAGGGGAAGGGTTTAGACCACCCTTCCGCCGACATTCTTGCCGCCATAACTCCGCACTACGTGTAGTGACAACAAAGCCGATGAGTGCGTTGAATACAGCTCGTCGAACTCTATCTCCAGTATAAAGGACAACTCTCTATCCTCCTGCGTTTGGACGGGAGAGGCCGGCAAAATTTCAAAAAATGGTCATTTTGCCCTTCCAAAACAGACTTATTTCTACACAAGGAGAACGAAGTGACTCAGAGGCCCGCCCTTTTAACTGTAGCATCCTCGCACCTTATCTAGTAATCACCGCTAATATCCGGCAAATCCGCCGCACTTTTTTCTAGCCTTAATTTTTGGGTACCTGAAATATTTGAGTCTCTAATTCCTGAAATAATGGCCATACCGAGGAACGGGATGCGGCCCTGTATTCCCCCTTGACTTGCTTCTTACACGATAGCATCAAAATGGCAATCGCGAACACTTTCTGATTTTCGAGAAAAAAAGGGGAACCACCCTTCCGCCGACCTTCTTGCCGCCATAACTCCGCACTACGTGTAGTGACAACAAAGCCGATGAGTGCGTTGAATACAGCTCGTCGAACTCTATCTCCAGTCTAAAGGACAACTCTCTATCCTCCTGCGTTTGGACGGGAGAGGCCGGCAAAATTTAAAAAAATGGTCATTTTGCCCTTCCAAAACAGACTTTTTTCTACACAAGGAGAACGAAAAGACTCAGAGGCCCGCCCTTTTAACTGTAGCATCCTCGCACCTTATCTAGTAATCACCGCTAATATCCGGCAAATCCGCCGCACTTTTTTCTAGCCTTAATTTTTGGGTACCTGAAATGTTTGAGTCTCTAATTCCTGAAATAATGGCCATACCGAGGAACGGGATGCGGCCCTGTATTCCCCCTTCACTTGCTTCTTACACGATAGCATCAAAATGGCAATCGCGAACACTTTCTGATTTTCGAGAAAAAAAGGGGAAGGGTTTAGACCACCCTTCCGCCGACCTTCTTGCCGCCATAACTCCGCACTACGTGTAGTGACAACAAAGCCGATGAGTGCGTTGAATACAGCTCGTCGAACTCTATCTCCAGTCTAAAGGACAACTCTCTATCCTCCTGCGTTTGGACGGGAGAGGCCGGCAAAATTTCAAAAAATGGTCATTTTGCCCTTCCAAAACAGACTTTTTTCTACACAAGGAGAACGAAGCGACTCAGAGGCCCGCCCTTTTAACTGTAGCATCCTCGCACCTTATCTAGTAATCACCGCTAATATCCGGCAAATCCGCCGCACTTTTTTCTAGCCTTAATTTTTGGGTACCTGAAATATTTGAGTCTCTAATTCCTGAAATAATGGCCATACCGAGGAACGGGATGCGGCCATGTATACCCCCTTGACTTGCATCTTACACGATAGCATCAAAATGGCAATCGCGAACACTTTCTGATTTTCGAGAAAAAAAGGGGACCTTCTTGCCGCCATAACTCCGCACTACGTGTAGTGACAACAATGCCGATGAGTGCGTTGAATACAGCTCGTCGAACTCTATCCCCAGTATAAAGGACAACTCTCTATCCTGCTGCGTTTGGACGGGAGAGGCCGGCAAAATTTCAAAAAATGGTCATTTTGCCCTTCCAAAACAGACTTTTTTCTACACAAGGAGAACGAAGCGACTCAGAGGCCCGCCCTTTTAACTGTAGCATCCTTGCACCTTATCTAGTAATCACTTCTAATATCCGGCAAATCCGCCGCACTTTTTTCTAGCCTTAATTTTTGGGTACCTGAAATATTTGAGTCTCTAATTCCTGAAATAATGGCCATACCGAGGAACGGGATGCGGCCCTGTATACCCCCTTGACTTGCTTCTTACACGATAGCATCAAAATGGCAATCGCGAACACTTTCTGATTTTCGAGAAAAAAAGGGGAAGGGTTTAGACCACCCTTCCGCCGACCTTCTTGCCGCCATAACTCCGCACTACGTGTAGTGACAACAAAGCCGATGAGTGCGTTGAATACAGCTCGTCGAACTCTATCTCCAGTATAAAGGACAACTCTCTATCCTCCTGCGTTTGGACGGGAGAGGCCGGCAAAATTTCAAAAAATGGTCATTTTGCCCTTCCAAAACAGACTTTTTTCTACACAAGGAGAACGAAGCGACTCAGAGGCCCGCCCTTTTAACTGTAGCATCCTCGCACCTTATCTAGTAATCACCGCTAATATCCGGCAAATCCGCCGAACTTTTTTCTAGCCTTAATTTTTGGGTACCTGAAATATTTGAGTCTCTAATTCCTGAAATAATGGCCATACCGAGGAACGGGATGCGGCCCTGTATACCCCCTTGACTTGCTTCTTACACGATAGCATCAAAATGGCAATCGCGAACATTTTCTGATTTTCGAGAAAAAAAGGGGAAGGGTTTGGACCACCCCTCCGCCGACTTTCTTGCCGCCATAACTCCTCACTACGTGTAGTGACAACAAAGCCGATGAGTGCGTTGAATACAGCTCGTCGAACTCTATATCCAGTATAAAGGACAACTCTCTATCCTCCTGCGTTTGGACGGGAGAAGCCGGCAAATTTTCAAAAAATGGTCATTTTGCCCTTCCAAAACAGACTTTTTTCTACACAAAGAGAGCGAAACGACTCAAAGGCCCGCCCTTTTAACTGTAGCATCCTCGCACCTTATCTAGTAATCACCGCTAATATCCGGCAAATCCGCCGCACTTTTTTCTAGCCTTAATTTTTGGGTACCTGAAATATTTGAGTCTCTAATTCCTGAAATAATGGCCATACCGAGGAACGGGACGCGGCCCTGTATACCCCCTTGACTTGCTTCTTACACGATAGCATCAAAATGGCAATCGCGAACACTTTCTGATTTTCGACCTTCTTGCCGCCATAACTCCGCACTACGTGCAGTGACAACAAAGCCGATGAGTGCGTTGAATACAGCTCGTCGAACTCTATATCCAGTATAAAGGACAACTCTCTATCCTCCTGCGTTTGGACGGGAGAGGCCGGCAAAATTAAAAAAAATGGTCATTTTGCCCTTCCAAAACAGACTTTTTTCTACACAAGGAGAACGAAGCGACTCAGAGGCCCGCCCTTTTAACTGTAGCATCATCGCACCTTATCTAGTAATCACCGCTAATATCCGGCAAATCCGCCGCACTTTTTTCTAGCCTTAATTTTTGGGTACCTGAAATATTTGAGTCTCTAATTCCTGAAATAATGGCCATACCGAGGAACGGGATGCGGCCATGTATACCCCCTTGACTTGCATCTTACACGATAGCATCAAAATGGCAATCGCGAACACTTTCTGATTTTCGAGAAAAAAAGGGGACCTTCTTGCCGCCATAACTCCGCACTACGTGTAGTGACAACAATGCCGATGAGTGCGTTGAATACAGCTCGTCGAACTCTATCTCCAGTATAAACGACAACTCTCTACCCTGCTGCGTTTGGACGGGAGAGGCCGGCAAAATTTAAAAAAATGGTCATTTTGCCCTTCCAAAACAGACTTTTTTCTACACAAGGAGAACGAAGCGACTCAGAGGCCCGCCCTTTTAACTGTAGCATCCTCGCACCTTATCTAGTAATCACTTCTAATATCCGGCAAATCCGCCGCACTTTTTTCTAGCCTTAATTTTTGGGTACCTGAAATATTTGAGTCTCTAATTCCTGAAATAATGGCCATACCGAGGAACGGGATGCGGCCCTGTATACCACCTTGACTTGCTTCTTACACGATAGCATCAAAATGGCAATCGCGAACACTTTCTGATTTTCGAGAAAAAAAGGGGAAGGGTTTAGACCACCCTTCCGCCGACCTTCTTGCCGCCATAACTCCGCACTACGTGTAGTGACAACAAAGCCGATGAGTGCGTTGAATACAGCTCGTCGAACTCTATCTCCAGTATAAAGGACAACTCTCTATCCTCCTGCGTTTGGACGGGAGAGGCCGGCAAAATTTCAAAAAATGGTCATTTTGCCCTTCCAAAACAGACTTTTTTCTACACAAGGAGAACGAAGCGACTCAGAGACCCGCCCTTTTAACTGTAGCATCCTCGCACCTTATCTAGTAATCACCGCTAATATCCGGCAAATCCGCCGAACTTTTTTCTAGCCTTAATTTTTGGGTACCTGAAATATTTGAGTCTCTAAATCCTGGAATAATGGCCATACCGAGGAACGGGATGCGGCCCTGTATACCCCCTTGACTTGCTTCTTACACGATAGCATCAAAATGGCAATCGCGAACATTTTCTGATTTTCGAGAAAAAAAGGGGAAGGGTTTAGACCACCCCTCCGCCGACTTTCTTGCCGCCATAACTCCTCACTACGTGTAGTGACAACAAAGCCGATGAGTGCGTTGAATACAGCTCGTCGAACTCTATATCCAGTATAAAGGACAACTCTCTATCCTCCTGCGTTTGGACGGGAGAAGCCGGCAAATTTTCAAAAAATGGTCATTTTGCCCTTCCAAAACAGACTTTTTTCTACACAAAGAGAGCGAAACGACTCAAAGGCCCGCCCTTTTAACTGTAGCATCCTCGCACCTTATCTAGTAATCACCGCTAATATCCGGCAAATCCGCCGCACTTTTTTCTAGCCTTAATTTTTGGGTACCTGAAATATTTGAGTCTCTAATTCCTGAAATAATGGCCATACCGAGGAACGGGACGCGGCCCTGTATACCCCCTTGACTTGCTTCTTACACGATAGCATCAAAATGGCAATCGCGAACACTTTCTGATTTTCGAGAAAAAAAGGGGACTTTCTTGCCGCCATAACTCCGCACTACGTGTAGTGACAACAATGCCGATGAGTGCGTTGAATACAGCTCGTCGAACTCTATCTCCAGTATAAAGGACAACTCTCTATCCTGCTGCGTTTGGACGGGAGAGGCCGGCAAAATTTCAAAAAATGGTCATTTTGCCCTTCCAAAACAGACTTTTTTCTACACAAGGAGAACGAAGCGACTCAGAGGCCCGCCCTTTTAACTGTAGCATCCTCGCACCTTATCTAGTAATCACCGTTAATATCCGGCAAATCCGCCGCACTTTTTTCTAGCCTTAATTTTTGGGTACCTGAAATATTTGAGTCTCTAATTCCTGAAATAATGGCCATACCGAGGAACGGGATGCGGCCCTGTATACCCCCTTGACTTGCTTCTTACACGATAGCATCAAAATGGCAATCGCGAACACTTTCTGATTTTCGAGAAAAAAAGGGGACATTCTTGCCGCCATAACTCCGCACTACCTGTAGTGACAACAATGCCGATGAGTGCGTTGAATACAGCTCGTCGAACTCTATCTCCAGTATAAAGGACAACTCTCTATCCCGCTGCGTTTGGACGGGAGAGGCCGGCAAAATTTCAAAAAATGGTCATTTTGCCCTTCCAAAACAGACTTTTTTCTACACAAGGAGAACGAAGCGACTCAGAGGCCCGCCCTTTTAACTGTAGCATCCTCGCACCTTATCTAGTAATCACTTCTAATATCCGGCAAATCCGCCGCACTTTTTTCTAGCCTTAATTTTTGGGTACCTGAAATATTTGAGTCTCTAATTCCTGAAATAATGGCCATACCGAGGAACGGGATGCGGCCCAGTATACCCCCTTGACTTGCTTCTTACACGATAGCATCAAAATGGCAATCGCGAACACTTTCTGATTTTCGAGAAAAAAAGGGGAAGGGTTAAGACCACCCTTCCGCCGACCTTCTTGCCGCCATAACTCCGCACTACGTGTAGTGACAACAAAGCCGATGAGTGCGTTGAATACAGCTCGTCGAACTCTATCTCCAGTATAAAGGACAACTCTCTATCCTCCTGCGTTTGGACGGGAGAGGACGGCAAAATTTCAAAAATTGGTCATTTTGCCCTTCCAAAACAGACTTTTTTCTACACAAGGAGAACGAAGCGACTCAGAGGCCCGCCCTTTTAACTGTAGCATCCTCGCACCTTATCTAGTAATCACCGCTAATATCCGGCAAATCCGCCGCACTTTTTTCTAGCCTTAATTTTTGGGTACCTGAAATATTTGAGTCTCTAATTCCTGAAATAATGGCCATACCGAGGAACGGGATGCGGCCCTGTATTCCCCCTTCACTTGCCTCTTACACGATAGCATCAAAATGGCAATCGCGAACACTTTCTGATTTTCGAGAAAAAAAGGGGAAGGGTTTAGACCACCCTTCCGCCGACCTTCTTGCCGCCATAACTCCGCACTACGTGTAGTGACAACAAAGCCGATGAGTGCGTTGAATACAGCTCGTCGAACTCTATCTCCAGTCTAAAGGACAACTCTCTATCCTCCTGCGTTTGGACGGGAGAGGCCGGCAAAATTTAAAAAAATGGTCATTTTGCCCTTCCAAAACAGACTTTTTTCTACACAAGGAGAACGAAAAGACTCAGAGGCCCGCCCTTTTAACTGTAGCATCCTCGCACCTTATCTAGTAATCACCGCTAATATCCGGCAAATCCGCCGCACTTTTTTCTAGCCTTAATTTTTGGGTACCTGAAATGTTTGAGTCTCTAATTCCTGAAATAATGGCCATACCGAGGAACGGGATGCGGCCCTGTATTCCCCCTTCACTTGCTTCTTACACGATAGCATCAAAATGGCAATCGCGAACACTTTCTGATTTTCGAGAAAAAAAGGGGAAGGGTTTAGACCACCCTTCCGCCGACCTTCTTGCCGCCATAACTCCGCACTACGTGTAGTGACAACAAAGCCGATGAGTGCGTTGAATACAGCTCGTCGAACTCTATCTCCAGTCTAAAGGACAACTCTCTATCCTCCTGCGTTTGGACGGGAGAGGCCGGCAAAATTTCAAAAAATGGTCATTTTGTCCTTCCAAAACAGACTTTTTTCTACACAAGGAGAACGAAGCGACTCAGAGGCCCGCCCTTTTAACTGTAGCATCCTCGCACCTTATCTAGTAATCACCGCTAATATCCGGCAAATCCGCCGCACTTTTTTCTAGCCTTAATTTTTGGGTACCTGAAATATTTGAGTCTCTAATTCCTGAAATAATGGCCATACCGAGGAACGGGACGCGGCCCTGTATACCCCCTTGACTTGCTTCTTACACGATAGCATCAAAATGGCAATCGCGAACACTTTCTGATTTTCGAGAAAAAAAGGGGAAGGGTTTAGACCACCCTTCCGCCGACATTCTTGCCGCCATAACTCCGCACTACGTGTAGTGACAACAAAGCCGATGAGTGCGTTGAATACAGCTCGTCGAACTCTATCTCCAGTATAAAGGACAACTCTCTATCCTCCTGCGTTTGGACGGGAGAGGCCGGCAAAATTTCAAAAAATGGTCATTTTGCCCTTCCAAAACAGACTTATTTCTACACAAGGAGAACGAAGTGACTCAGAGGCCCGCCCTTTTAACTGTAGCATCCTCGCACCTTATCTAGTAATCACCGCTAATATCCGGCAAATCCGCCGCACTTTTTTCTAGCCTTAATTTTTGGGTACCTGAAATATTTGAGTCTCTAATTCCTGAAATAATGGCCATACCGAGGAACGGGATGCGGCCCTGTATTCCCCCTTGACTTGCTTCTTACACGATAGCATCAAAATGGCAATCGCGAACACTTTCTGATTTTCGAGAAAAAAAGGGGAACCACCCTTCCGCCGACCTTCTTGCCGCCATAACTCCGCACTACGTGTAGTGACAACAAAGCCGATGAGTGCGTTGAATACAGCTCGTCGAACTCTATCTCCAGTCTAAAGGACAACTCTCTATCCTCCTGCGTTTGGACGGGAGAGGCCGGCAAAATTTAAAAAAATGGTCATTTTGCCCTTCCAAAACAGACTTTTTTCTACACAAGGAGAACGAAAAGACTCAGAGGCCCGCCCTTTTAACTGTAGCATCCTCGCACCTTATCTAGTAATCACCGCTAATATCCGGCAAATCCGCCGCACTTTTTTCTAGCCTTAATTTTTGGGTACCTGGAATGTTTGAGTCTCTAATTCCTGAAATAATGGCCATACCGAGGAACGGGATGCGGCCCTGTATTCCCCCTTCACTTGCTTCTTACACGATAGCATCAAAATGGCAATCGCGAACACTTTCTGATTTTCGAGAAAAAAAGGGGAAGGGTTTAGACCACCCTTCCGCCGACCTTCTTGCCGCCATAACTCCGCACTACGTGTAGTGACAACAAAGCCGATGAGTGCGTTGAATACAGCTCGTCGAACTCTATCTCCAGTCTAAAGGACAACTCTCTATCCTCCTGCGTTTGGACGGGAGAGGCCGGCAAAATTTCAAAAAATGGTCATTTTGCCCTTCCAAAACAGACTTTTTTCTACACAAGGAGAACGAAGCGACTCAGAGGCCCGCCCTTTTAACTGTAGCATCCTCGCACCTTATCTAGTAATCACCGCTAATATCCGGCAAATCCGCCGCACTTTTTTCTAGCCTTAATTTTTGGGTACCTGAAATATTTGAGTCTCTAATTCCTGAAATAATGGCCATACCGAGGAACGGGACGCGGCCCTGTATACCCCCTTGACTTGCTTCTTACACGATAGCATCAAAATGGCAATCGCGAACACTTTCTGATTTTCGAGAAAAAAAGGGGAAGGGTTTAGACCACCCTTCCGCCGACATTCTTGCCGCCATAACTCCGCACTACGTGTAGTGACAACAAAGCCGATGAGTGCGTTGAATACAGCTCGTCGAACTCTATCTCCAGTATAAAGGACAACTCTCTATCCTCCTGCGTTTGGACGGGAGAGGCCGGCAAAATTTCAAAAAATGGTCATTTTGCCCTTCCAAAACAGACTTATTTCTACACAAGGAGAACGAAGTGACTCAGAGGCCCGCCCTTTTAACTGTAGCATCCTCGCACCTTATCTAGTAATCACCGCTAATATCCGGCAAATCCGCCGCACTTTTTTCTAGCCTTAATTTTTGGGTACCTGAAATATTTGAGTCTCTAATTCCTGAAATAATGGCCATACCGAGGAACGGGATGCGGCCCTGTATTCCCCCTTGACTTGCTTCTTACACGATAGCATCAAAATGGCAATCGCGAACACTTTCTGATTTTCGAGAAAAAAAGGGGAACCACCCTTCCGCCGACCTTCTTGCCGCCATAACTCCGCACTACGTGTAGTGACAACAAAGCCGATGAGTGCGTTGAATACAGCTCGTCGAACTCTATCTCCAGTATAAAGGACAACTCTCTATCCTCCTGCGTTTGGACGGGAGAGGCCGGCAGAATTTAAAAAAATGGTCATTTTACCCATCCAAAACAGACTTTTTTCTACACAAGGAGAACGAAGCGATTCAGAGGCCCGCCCTTTTAACTGTAGCATCCTCGCACCTTATCTAGTAATCACCGCTAATATCCGGCAAATCCGCCGCACTTTTTTCTAGCCTTAATTTTTGGGTACCTGAAATATTTGAGTCTCTAATTCCTGAAATAATGGCCATACCGAGGAACGGGACGCGGCCCTGTATACCCCCTTGACTTGCTTCTTACACGATAGCATCAAAATGGCAATCGCGAACACTTTCTGATTTTACGAGAAAAAAAGGGGAAGGGTTTAGACCACCCTTCCGCCGACTTTCTTGCCGCCATAACTCCGCACTACGTGTAGTGACAACAAAGCCGATGAGTGCGTTGAATACAGCTCGTCGAACTCTATCTCCAGTATAAAGGACAACTCTCTATCCTCCTGCGTTTGGACGGGAGAGGCCGGCAAAATTTCAAAAAATGGTCATTTTGCCCTTCCAAAACAGACTTTTTTCTACACAAGGAGAACGAAGCGACTCAGAGGCCTGCCCTTTTAACTGTAGCATCCTCGCACCTTATCTAGTAATCACCGCTAATATCCGGCAAATCCGCCGCACTTTTTTCTAGCCTTAATTTTTGGGTACCTGAAATATTTGAGTCTCTAATTCCTGAAATAATGGCCATACCGAGGAACGGGATGCGGCCCTGTATACCCCCTTGACTTGCTTCTTACACGATAGCATCAAAATGGCAATCGCGAACACTTTCTGATTTTCGAGAAAAAAAGGGGAAGGGTTTAGACCACCCTTCCGCCGACATTCTTGCCGCCATAACTCCGCACTACGTGTAGTGACAACAAAGCCGATGAGTGCGTTGAATACAGCTCGTCGAACTCTATCTCCAGTATAAAGGACAACTCTCTATCCTCCTGCGTTTGGACGGGAGAGGCCGGCAAAATTAAAAAAAAATGGTCATTTTGCCCTTCCAAAACAGACTTTTTTCTACACAAGGAGAACGAAAAGACTCAGAGGCCCGCCCTTTTAACTGTAGCATCCTCGCACCTTATCTAGTAATCACCGCTAATATCCGGCAAATCCGCCGCACTTTTTTCTAGCCTTAATTTTTGGGTACCTGAAATGTTTGAGTCTCTAATTCCTGAAATAATGGCCATACCGAGGAACGGGATGCGGCCCTGTATTCCCCCTTCACTTGCTTCTTACACGATAGCATCAAAATGGCAATCGCGAACACTTTCTGATTTTCGAGAAAAAAAGGGGAAGGGTTTAGACCACCCTTCCGCCGACCTTCTTGCCGCCATAACTCCGCACTACGTGTAGTGACAACAAAGCCGATGAGTGCGTTGAATACAGCTCGTCGAACTCTATCTCCAGTCTAAAGGACAACTCTCTATCCTCCTGCGTTTGGACGGGAGAGGCCGGCAAAATTTCAAAAAATGGTCATTTTGTCCTTCCAAAACAGACTTTTTTCTACACAAGGAGAACGAAGCGACTCAGAGGCCCGCCCTTTTAACTGTAGCATCCTCGCACCTTATCTAGTAATCACCGCTAATATCCGGCAAATCCGCCGCACTTTTTTCTAGCCTTAATTTTTGGGTACCTGAAATATTTGAGTCTCTAATTCCTGAAATAATGGCCATACCGAGGAACGGGACGCGGCCCTGTATACCCCCTTGACTTGCTTCTTACACGATAGCATCAAAATGGCAATCGCGAACACTTTCTGATTTTCGAGAAAAAAAGGGGAAGGGTTTAGACCACCCTTCCGCCGACATTCTTGCCGCCATAACTCCGCACTACGTGTAGTGACAACAAAGCCGATGAGTGCGTTGAATACAGCTCGTCGAACTCTATCTCCAGTATAAAGGACAACTCTCTATCCTCCTGCGTTTGGACGGGAGAGGCCGGCAAAATTTCAAAAAATGGTCATTTTGCCCTTCCAAAACAGACTTATTTCTACACAAGGAGAACGAAGTGACTCAGAGGCCCGCCCTTTTAACTGTAGCATCCTCGCACCTTATCTAGTAATCACCGCTAATATCCGGCAAATCCGCCGCACTTTTTTCTAGCCTTAATTTTTGGGTACCTGAAATATTTGAGTCTCTAATTCCTGAAATAATGGCCATACCGAGGAACGGGATGCGGCCCTGTATTCCCCCTTGACTTGCTTCTTACACGATAGCATCAAAATGGCAATCGCGAACACTTTCTGATTTTCGAGAAAAAAAGGGGAACCACCCTTCCGCCGACCTTCTTGCCGCCATAACTCCGCACTACGTGTAGTGACAACAAAGCCGATGAGTGCGTTGAATACAGCTCGTCGAACTCTATCTCCAGTCTAAAGGACAACTCTCTATCCTCCTGCGTTTGGACGGGAGAGGCCGGCAAAATTTAAAAAAATGGTCATTTTGCCCTTCCAAAACAGACTTTTTTCTACACAAGGAGAACGAAAAGACTCAGAGGCCCGCCCTTTTAACTGTAGCATCCTCGCACCTTATCTAGTAATCACCGCTAATATCCGGCAAATCCGCCGCACTTTTTTCTAGCCTTAATTTTTGGGTACCTGAAATGTTTGAGTCTCTAATTCCTGAAATAATGGCCATACCGAGGAACGGGATGCGGCCCTGTATTCCCCCTTCACTTGCTTCTTACACGATAGCATCAAAATGGCAATCGCGAACACTTTCTGATTTTCGAGAAAAAAAGGGGAAGGGTTTAGACCACCCTTCCGCCGACCTTCTTGCCGCCATAACTCCGCACTACGTGTAGTGACAACAAAGCCGATGAGTGCGTTGAATACAGCTCGTCGAACTCTATCTCCAGTCTAAAGGACAACTCTCTATCCTCCTGCGTTTGGACGGGAGAGGCCGGCAAAATTTCAAAAAATGGTCATTTTGCCCTTCCAAAACAGACTTTTTTCTACACAAGGAGAACGAAGCGACTCAGAGGCCCGCCCTTTTAACTGTAGCATCCTCGCACCTTATCTAGTAATCACCGCTAATATCCGGCAAATCCGCCGCACTTTTTTCTAGCCTTAATTTTTGGGTACCTGAAATATTTGAGTCTCTAATTCCTGAAATAATGGCCATACCGAGGAACGGGACGCGGCCCTGTATACCCCCTTGACTTGCTTCTTACACGATAGCATCAAAATGGCAATCGCGAACACTTTCTGATTTTCGAGAAAAAAAGGGGAAGGGTTTAGACCACCCTTCCGCCGACATTCTTGCCGCCATAACTCCGCACTACGTGTAGTGACAACAAAGCCGATGAGTGCGTTGAATACAGCTCGTCGAACTCTATCTCCAGTATAAAGGACAACTCTCTATCCTCCTGCGTTTGGACGGGAGAGGCCGGCAAAATTTCAAAAAATGGTCATTTTGCCCTTCCAAAACAGACTTATTTCTACACAAGGAGAACGAAGTGACTCAGAGGCCCGCCCTTTTAACTGTAGCATCCTCGCACCTTATCTAGTAATCACCGCTAATATCCGGCAAATCCGCCGCACTTTTTTCTAGCCTTAATTTTTGGGTACCTGAAATATTTGAGTCTCTAATTCCTGAAATAATGGCCATACCGAGGAACGGGATGCGGCCCTGTATTCCCCTTGACTTGCTTCTTACACGATAGCATCAAAATGGCAATCGCGAACACTTTCTGATTTTCGAGAAAAAAAGGGGAACCACCCTTCCGCCGACCTTCTTGCCGCCATAACTCCGCACTACGTGTAGTGACAACGAAGCCGATGAGTGCGTTGAATACAGCTCGTCGAACTCTATCTCCAGTATAAAGGACAACTCTCTATCCTCCTGCGTTTGGACGGGAGAGGCCGGCAGAATTTAAAAAAATGGTCATTTTACCCATCCAAAACAGACTTTTTTCTACACAAGGAGAACGAAGCGATTCAGAGGCCCGCCCTTTTAACTGTAGCATCCTCGCACCTTATCTAGTAATCACCGCTAATATCCGGCAAATCCGCCGCACTTTTTTCTAGCCTTAATTTTTGGGTACCTGAAATATTTGAGTCTCTAATTCCTGAAATAATGGCCATACCGAGGAACGGGACGCGGCCCTGTATACCCCCTTGACTTGCTTCTTACACGATAGCATCAAAATGGCAATCGCGAACACTTTCTGATTTTACGAGAAAAAAAGGGGAAGGGTTTAGACCACCCTTCCGCCGACTTTCTTGCCGCCATAACTCCGCACTACGTGTAGTGACAACAAAGCCGATGAGTGCGTTGAATACAGCTCGTCGAACTCTATCTCCAGTATAAAGGACAACTCTCTATCCTCCTGCGTTTGGACGGGAGAGGCCGGCAAAATTTCAAAAAATGGTCATTTTGCCCTTCCAAAACAGACTTTTTTCTACACAAGGAGAACGAAGCGACTCAGAGGCCTGCCCTTTTAACTGTAGCATCCTCGCACCTTATCTAGTAATCACCGCTAATATCCGGCAAATCCGCCGCACTTTTTTCTAGCCTTAATTTTTGGGTACCTGAAATATTTGAGTCTCTAATTCCTGAAATAATGGCCATACCGAGGAACGGGATGCGGCCCTGTATACCCCCTTGACTTGCTTCTTACACGATAGCATCAAAATGGCAATCGCGAACACTTTCTGATTTTCGAGAAAAAAAGGGGAAGGGTTTAGACCACCCTTCCGCCGACATTCTTGCCGCCATAACTCCGCACTACGTGTAGTGACAACAAAGCCGATGAGTGCGTTGAATACAGCTCGTCGAACTCTATCTCCAGTATAAAGGACAACTCTCTATCCTCCTGCGTTTGGACGGGAGAGGTCGGCAAAATTTCAAAAAATGGTCATTTTGCCCTTCCAAAACTGACTTTTTTCTACACAAGGAGAACGAAGCGACTCAGAGGCCCGCCCTTTTAACTGTAGCATCCTCGCACCTTATCTAGTAATCACCGCTAATATCCGGCAAATCCGCCGCACTTTTTTCTAGCCTTAATTTTTGGGTACCTGAAATATTTGAGTCTCTAATTCGTGAAATAATGGCCATACCGAGGAACGGGACGCGGCCCTGTATACCCCCTTGACTTGCTTCTTACACGATAGCATCAAAATGGCAATCGCGAACACTTTCTGATTTTCGACCTTCTTGCCGCCATAACTCCGCACTACGTGTAGTGACAACAAAGCCGATGAGTGCGTTGAATACAGCTCGTCGAACTCTATCTCCAGTATAAAGGACAACTCTCCATCCTCCTGCGTTTGGACGGGAGAGGCCGGCAAAATTTCAAAAAATGGTCATTTTGCCCTTCCAAAACAGACTTTTTTCTACACAAGGAGAACGAAGCGACTCAGAGGCCCGCCCTTTTAACTGTAGCATCCTCGCACC
The DNA here is from genome assembly GCF_040183065.1 of Periplaneta americana. Lineage (NCBI taxonomy): Eukaryota > Metazoa > Arthropoda > Insecta > Blattodea > Blattidae > Periplaneta > Periplaneta americana. The sequence continues at coordinate 16,978,507 of NC_091120.1, forward strand.
TTATCTAGTAATCACCGCTAATATCCGGCAAATCCGCCGCACTTTTTTCTAGCCTTAATTTTTGGGTACCTGAAATATTTGAGTCTCTAATTCCTGAAATAATGGCCATACCGAGGAACGGGATGCGGCCCTGTATTCCCCCTTGACTTGCTTCTTACACGATAGCATCAAAATGGCAATCGCGAACACTTTCTGATTTTCGAGAAAAAAAGGGGAAGGGTTTAGACCACCCTTCCGCCGACCTTCTTGCCGCCATAACTCCGCACTACGTGTAGTGACAACAAAGCCGATGAGTGCGTTGAATACAGCTCGTCGAACTCTATCTCCAGTATAAAGAACAACTCTCTATCCTCCTGCGTTTGGACGGGAGAGGCCGGCAAAATTTAAAAAAATGGTCATTTTGCCCTTCCAAAACAGACTTTTTTCTACACAAGGAGAACGAAGCGACTCAGAGGCCCGCCCTTTTAACTGTAGCATCCTCGCACCTTATCTAGTAATCACCGCGAATATCCGGCAAATCCGCCGCACTTTTTTCTAGCCTTAATTTTTGGGTACCTGAAATATTTGAGTCTCTAATTCCTGAAATAATGGCCATACCGAGGAACGGGATGCGGCCCTGTATACCCCCTTGACTTGCTTCTTACACGATAGCATCAAAATGGCAATCGCGAACACTTTCTGATTTTCGAGAAAAAAAGGGGAAGGGTTTAGACCACCCTTCCGCCGACCTTCTTGCCGCCATAACTCCGCACTACGTGTAGTGACAACAAAGCCGATGAGTGCGTTGAATACAGCTCGTCGAACTCTATCTCCAGTATAAAGGACAACTCTCTATTCTCCTGCGTTTGGACGGGAGAGGCCGGCAAAATTAAAAAAAATGGTCATTTTGCCCTTCCAAAACAGACTTTTTTCTACACAATGAGAACGAAGCGACTCAGAGGCCCGCCCTTTTAACTGTAGCATCCTCGCACCTTATCTAGTAATCACCGCTAATATCCGGCAAATCCGCCGCACTTTTTTCTAGCCTTAATTTTTGGGTACCTGAAATATTTGAGTCTCTAATTCCTGAAATAATGGCCATACCGAGGAACGGGACGCGGCCCTGTAAACCCCCTTGACTTGCTTCTTACACGATAGCATCAAAATGGCAATCGCGAACACTTTCTGATTTTCGAGAAAAAAAGGGGAAGGGTTTAGACCACCCTTCCGCCGACATTCTTGCCGCCATAACTCCGCACTACGTGTAGTGACAACAAAGCCGATGAGTGCGTTGAATACAGCTCGTCGAACTCTATCTCCAGTATAAAGGACAACTCTCTATCCTCCTGCGTTTGGACGGGAGAGGCCGGCAAAATTTCAAAAAATGGTCATTTAGCCCTTCCAAAACAGACTTTTTTCTACACAAGGAGAACGAAGCGACTCAGAGGCCCGCCCTTTTAACTGTAGCATCCTCGCACCTTATCTAGTAATCACTTCTAATATCCGGCAAATCCGCCGCACTTTTTTCTAGCCTTAATTTTTGGGTACCTGAAATATTTGAGTCTCTAATTCCTGAAATAATGGCAATACCGAGGAACGGGATGCGGCCCTGTATACCCCCTTGACTTGCTTCTTATACGATAGCATCAAAATGGCAATCGCGAACACTTTCTGATTTTCGAGAAAAAAAGGGGAAGGGTTTAGACCACCCTTCCGCCGACATTCTTGCCGCCATAACTCCGCACTACGTGTAGTGACAACAAAGCCGATGAGTGCGTTGAATACAGCTCGTCGAACTCTATCTCCAGTATAAAGGACAACTCTCTATCCTCCTGCGTTTGGACGGGAGAGGCCGGCAAAATTTCAAAAAATGGTCATTTTGCCCTTCCAAAACAGACTTTTTTCTACACAAGGAGAACGAAGCGACTCACAGGCCCGCCCTTTTAACTGTAGCATCCTCGCACCTTATCTAGTAATCACCGCTAATATCCGGCAAATCCGCCGCACTTTTTTCTAGCCTTAATTTTTGGGTACCTGAAATATTTGAGTCTCTAATTCCTGAAATAATGGCCATACCGAGGAACGGGATGCGGCCCTGTATACCCCCTTGACTTGCTTCTTACACGATAGCATCAAAATGGCAATCGCGAACACTTTCTGATTTTCGAGAAAAAAAGGGGAAGGGTTTAGACCACCCTTCCGCCGACGTTCTTGCCGCCATAACTCCTCACTACGTGTAGTGACAACAAAGCCGATGAGTGCGTTGAATACAGCTCGTCGAACTCTATATCCAGTATAAAGGACAACTCTCTATCCTCCTGCGTTTGGACGGGAGAGGCCGGCAAAATTTAAAAAAATGGTCATTTTACCCATCCAAAACAGACTTTTTTCTACACAAGGAGAACGAAGCGACTCAGAGGCCCGCCCTTTTAACTGTAGCATCCTCGCACCTTATCTAGTAATCACCGCTAATATCCGGCAAATCCGCCGCACTTTTTTCTAGCCTTAATTTTTGGGTACCTGAAATATTTGAGTCTCTAATTCCTGAAATAATGGCCATACCGAGGAACGGGACGCGGCCCTGTATACCCCCTTGACTTGCTTCTTACACGATAGCATCAAAATGGCAATCGCGAACACTTTCTGATTTTCGAGAAAAAAAGGGGAACCACCCTTCCGCCGACATTCTTGCCGCCATAACTCCGCACTACGTGTAGTGACAACAAAGCCGATGAGTGCGTTGAATACAGCTCGTCGAACTCTATCTCCAGTATAAAGGACAACTCTCTATCCTCCTGCGTTTGGACGGGAGAGGCCGGCAAATTTTCAAAAAATGGTCATTTTGCCCTTCCAAAACAGACTTTTTTCTACACAAGGAGAACGAAGCGACTCAGAGGCCCGCCCTTTTAACTGTAGCATCCTCGCACCTTCTCTAGTAATCACCGCTAATATCCGGCAAATCCGCCGCACTTTTTTCTAGCCTTAATTTTTGGGTACCTGAAATATTTGAGTCTCTAATTCCTGAAATAATGGCCATACCGAGGAACGGGATGCGGCCCTGTATTCCCCCTTGACTTGCTTCTTACACGATAGCATCAAAATGGCAATCGCGAACACTTTCTGATTTTCGAGAAAAAAAGGGGACTTTCTTGCCGCCATAACTCCGCACTACGTGTAGTGACAACAATGCCGATGAGTGCGTAGAATACAGCTCGTCGAACTCTATCTCCAGTATAAAGGACAACTCTCTATCCTGCTGCGTTTGGACGGGAGAGGCCGGCAAAATTTCAAAAAATGGTCATTTTGCCCTTCCAAAACAGACTTTTTTCTACACAATGAGAACGAAGCGACTCAGAGACCCGCCCTTTTAACTGTAGCATCCTCGCACCTTATCTAGTAATCACCGCTAATATCCGGCAAATCCGCCGCACTTTTTTCTAGCCTTAATTTTTGGGTACCTGAAATATTTGAGTCTCTAATTCCTGAAATAATGGCCATACCGAGGAACGGGATGCGGCCCTGTATACCCCCTTGACTTGCTTCTTACACGATAGCATCAAAATGGCAATCGCGAACACTTTCTGATTTTCGAGAAAAAAAGGGGACATTCTTGCCGCCATAACTCCGCACTACGTGTAGTGACAACAATGCCGATGAGTGCGTTGAATACAGCTCGTCGAACTCTATCTCCAGTATAAAGGACAACTCTCTATCCTGCTGCGTTTGGACGGGAGAGGCCGGCAAAATTTCAAAAAATGGTCATTTTGCCCTTCCAAAACAGACTTTTTTCTACACAAGGAGAACGAAGCGACTCAGAGGCCCGCCCTTTTAACTGTAGCATCCTCGCACCTTATCTAGTAATCACTTCTAATATCCGGCAAATCCGCCGCACTTTTTTCTAGCCTTAATTTTTGGGTACCTGAAATATTTGAGTCTCTAATTCCTGAAATAATGGCCATACCGAGGAACGGGATGCGGCCCTGTATACCCCCTTGACTTGCTTCTTACACGATAGCATCAAAATGGCAATCGCGAACACTTTCTGATTTTCGAGAAAAAAAGGGGAAGGGTTAAACCACCCTTCCGCCGACCTTCTTGCCGCCATAACTCCGCACTACGTGTAGTGACAACAAAGCCGATGAGTGCGTTGAATACAGCTCGTCGAACTCTATCTCCAGTATAAAGGACAACTCTCTATCCTCCTGCGTTTGGACGGGAGAGGCCGGCAAATTTTCAAAAATTGGTCATTTTGCCCTTCCAAAACAGACTTTTTTCTACACAAGGAGAACGAAGCGACTCAGAGGCCCGCCCTTTTAACTGTAGCATCCTCGCACCTTATCTAGTAATCACCGCTAATATCCGGCAAATCCGCCGCACTTTTTTCTAGCCTTAATTTTTGGGTACCTGAAATATTTGAGTCTCTAATTCCTGAAATAATGGCCATACCGAGGAACGGGATGCGGCCCTGTATTCCCCCTTCACTTGCTTCTTACACGATAGCATCAAAATGGCAATCGCGAACACTTTCTGATTTTCGAGAAAAAAAGGGGAAGGGTTAAGACCACCCTTCCGCCGACCTTCTTGCCGCCATAACTCCGCACTACGTGTAGTGACAACAAAGCCGATGAGTGCGTTGAATACAGCTCGTCGAACTCTATCTCCAGTATAAAGGACAACTCTCTATCCTCCTGCGTTTGGACGGGAGAGGCCGGCAAAATTTCAAAAAGTGGTCATTTTGCCCTTCCAAAACAGACTTTTTTCTACACAAGGAGAACGAAGCGACTCAGAGGCCCGCCCTTTTAACTGTAGCATCCTCGCACCTTATCTAGTAATCACCGCTAATATCCGGCAAATCCGCCGCACTTTTTTCTAGCCTTAATTTTTGGGTACCTGAAATATTTGAGTCTCTAATTCCTGAAATAATGGCCATACCGAGGAACGGGATGCGGCCCTGTATTCCCCCTTCACTTGCCTCTTACACGATAGCATCAAAATGGCAATCGCGAACACTTTCTGATTTTCGAGAAAAAAAGGGGAAGGGTTTAGACCACCCTTCCGCCGACCTTCTTGCCGCCATAACTCCGCACTACGTGTAGTGACAACAAAGCCGATGAGTGCGTTGAATACAGCTCGTCGAACTCTATCTCCAGTCTAAAGGACAACTCTCTATCCTCCTGCGTTTGGACGGGAGAGGCCGGCAAAATTTCAAAAAATGGTCATTTTGCCCTTCCAAAACAGACTTTTTTCTACACAAGGAGAACGAAAAGACTCAGAGGCCCGCCCTTTTAACTGTAGCATCCTCGCACCTTATCTAGTAATCACCGCTAATATCCGGCAAATCCGCCGCACTTTTTTCTAGCCTTAATTTTTGGGTACCTGAAATTTTTGAGTCTCTAATTCCTGAAATAATGGCCATACCGAGGAACGGGATGCGGCCCTGTATTCCCCCTTCACTTGCTTCTTACACGATAGCATCAAAATGGCAATCGCGAACACTTTCTGATTTTCGAGAAAAAAAGGGGAAGGGTTTAGACCACCCTTCCGCCGACCTTCTTGCCGCCATAACTCCGCACTACTTGTAGTGACAACAAAGCCGATGAGTGCGTTGAATACAGCTCGTCGAACTCTATCTCCAGTCTAAAGGACAACTCTCTATCCTCCTGCGTTTGGACGGGAGAGGCCGGCAAAATTTCAAAAAATGGTCATTTTGCCCTTCCAAAACAGACTTTTTTCTACACAAGGAGAACGAAGCGACTCAGAGGCCCGCCCTTTTAACTGTAGCATCCTCGCACCTTATCTAGTAATCACCGCTAATATCCGGCAAATCCGCCGCACTTTTTTCTAGCCTTAATTTTTGGGTACCTGAAATATTTGAGTCTCTAATTCCTGAAATAATGGCCATACCGAGGAACGGGATGCGGCCCTGTATTCCCCCTTGACTTGCTTCTTACACGATAGCATCAAAATGGCAATCGCGAACACTTTCTGATTTTCGAGAAAAAAAGGGGAAGGGTTTAGACCACCCTTCCGCCGACATTCTTGCCGCCATAACTCCGCACTACGTGTAGTGACAACAAAGCCGATGTGTGCGTTGAATACAGCTCGTCGAACTCTATCTCCAGTATAAAGGACAACTCTCTATCCTCCTGCGTTTGGACGGGAGAGGCCGGCAAAATTTCAAAAAATGGTCATTTTGCCCTTCCAAAACAGACTTTTTTCTACACAAGGAGAACGAAGCGACTCAGAGGCCCGCCCTTTTAACTGTAGCATCCTCGCACCTTATCTAGTAATCACCGCTAATATCCGGCAAATCCGCCGCACTTTTTTCTAGCCTTAATTTTTGGGTACCTGAAATATTTGAGTCTCTAATTCCTGAAATAATGGCCATACCGAGGAACGAGATGCGGCCCTGTATTCTCCCTTGACTTGCTTCTTACACGATAGCATCAAAATGGCAATCGCGAACACTTTCTGATTTTCCGCCGACCTTCTTGCCGCCATAACTCCGCACTACGTGTAGTGACAACAAAGCCGATGAGTGCGTTGAATACATCTCGTCGATCTCTATCTCCAGTATAAAGGACAACTCTCTATCCCCCTGCGTTTGGACGGGAGAGGCCGGCAAAATTTCAAAAAATGGTCATTTTGACCTTCCAAAACAGACTTTTCTCTACACAAGGAAAACGAAGCGGCTCAGAGGCCCGCCCTTTTAACTGTAGCGTCCCCGCATCTTAGCCACTAATCACCGCAAAAATCCGGCAAATCCGCCGCACTTTTTTCTAGCCTTAATTTTTGGGTACCTGAAATATTTGAGTCTCTAATTCCGGAAATAATGGCCATAACGAGGAACGGGATGCGGCCCTGTATTCCACCTTGACTTACTTCTTACACGATAGCATCGAATTGGCAATCGCGCACACTTTCTGATTTTCGAGACAAAAAGGGGAACCACCCTTCCGCCGACGTTCTGTCGGCCATAACTCCGCAGTACTTGTGGTCACAACAAAGCCGATGAGTGCGTTGAATACAGCTCGTCGAACTCTATCTCCAGTATGAAGGACAACTCTCTATCCCCCTGCGTTTGGACGGGAGAGGCCGGCAAAATTTCAAAAAATGGTCATTTTGACCTTCCAAAACAGACTTTTTTCTACACAACGAAAACGAAGCGGCTCAGACGCCCGCCCTATTAACTGTAGCATCCCCGCATCTTCGCCAGTATTCTCCGCAAAAATCCGGCAAATCCGCCGCACTTTTTTCTAGCCTTAATTTTTGGGTACCTGAATTATTTGAGTCTCTAATTCCGGAAATAAAGGCCATAACGAGGAACGGGATGCGGCCCTGTATTCCACCTTGACTTACTTCTTACACGAGAGCATGGAATTGGCAATCGCGAACACTTTCTGATTTTCGAGTACTTGTGGTCACAACAAAGCCGATGAGTGCGTTGAATACAGCTCTTCGAACTCTATCCCCCTGCGTTTGGACGGGCGAGGCCGGCAAAATTTCAAAAAATGGTCATTTTGACCTTCCAAAACAGACTTTTCTCTACACAAGGAAAACGAAGCGGCTCAGAGGCCCGTCCTTTTAACTGTAGTATCCCCGCATCTTCGCCAGTAATCACTGCAAAAATCCGGCAAATCCGCCGCACTTTTTTCTAGCCTTAATTTTTGGGTACCTGAAATATTTGAGTCTCTAATTCCGGAAATAAAGGCCATAACGAGGAACGGGATGCGCCCCTGTATTCCACCTTGACTTACTTCTTACACGATAGCATCGAATTGGCAATCGCGAACACTTTCTGATTTTCGAGAAAAAAAGGGGAAGGGCCATAACTCCGCAGTACTTGTGGTCACAACAAAGCCGATGAGTGCGTTGAATACAGCTCGTCGAACTCTATCTCCAGTATAAAGGACAACTCTATATCCCCCTGCGTTTGGACGGGAGAGGCCGGCAAAATTAAAAAAAATGGTCATTTTGACCTTCCATAACAGACTTTTCTCTACACAAGGAAAACGAAGCGGCTCAGAGGCCCGCCCTTTTAACTGTAGCATCCCCGCATCTTCGCCAGTAATCACCGCAAACACCCGGCAAATCCGCCGCACTTTTTTCTAGCCTGAATTTTTGGGTACTTGAAATATTTGAGTCTCTAATTCCGGAAATAATGGCCATAGCGAGGAACGGGATGCGGCCCTGTATTCCACCTTAACTTACTTCTTACACGATAGCATCGAATTGGCAATCGCGAACACTTTCTGATTTTCGAGAAAAAAAGGGGAAGGGCCATAACTCCGCAGTACTTGTGGTCACAACAAAGCCGATGAGTGCGTTGAATACAGCTCGTCGAACACTATCTCCAGTATGAAGGACAACTCTCTATCCCCCTGCGTTTGGACGGGAGAGGCCGGCAAAATTTCAAAAAATGGTCATTTTGACCTTCCAAAACAGACTTTTTTCTACACAAGGAAAACGAAGCGGCTCAGACGCCCGCCCTATTAACTGTAGCATCCCCGCATCTTCGCCAGGATTCTCCGCAAAAATCCGGCAAATCCGCCGAACTTTTTTCTAGCCTTAATTTTTGGGTACCTGAAATATTTGAGTCTCTAATTCCGGAAATAAAGGCCATAACGAGGAACGGGATGCGGCCCTGTATTCCACCTTGACTTACTTCTTACACGATAGCATCGAATTGGCAATCGCGAACACTTTCTGATTTTCGAGAAAAAAAGGGGAAGGTAAACCCTTCCGCCGACGTTCTGGCGGCCATAACTCCGCAGTACTTGTGGTCACAACAAAGCCGATGAGTGCGTAGAATACAGCTCGTCGAACTCTATCTCCAGTATAAAGGACAACTCTCTATCCCCCTGCGTTTGGACGGGCGAGGCCGGCAAAATTTAAAAAAATGGTCATTTTGACCTTCCAAAACAGACTTTTCTCTACACAAGGAAAACGAAGCGGCTCAGAGGCCCGCCCTTTTAACTGTAGCATCCTCGCATCTTCGCCAGTAATCAGCGCAAAAATCCGGCAAATCCGCCGCACTTTTTTCTAGCCTTAATTTTTGGGTACCTGAAATATTTGAGTCTCTAATTCCTGAAATAATGGCCATACCGAAGAACGGGACGCGGCCCTGTATACCCCCTTGACTTGCTTCTTACACGATAGCATCAAAATGGCAATCGCGAACACTTTCTGATTTTCGAGAAAAAAAGGGGAACCACCCTTCCGCCGACCTTCTTGCCGCCATAACTCCGCACTACGTGTAGTGACAACAAAGCCGATGAGTGCGTTGAATACAGCTCGTCGAACTCTATCTCCAGTATAAAGGACAACTCTCTATCCTCCTGCGTTTGGACGGGAGAGGCCGGCAAATTTTCAAAAAATGGTCATTTTGCCCTTCCAAAACAGACTTTTTTCTACACAAGGAGAACGAAGCGACTCAGAGGCCCGCCCTTTTAACTGTAGCATCCTCGCACCTTCTCTAGTAATCACCGCTAATATCCGGCAAATCCGCCGCACTTTTTTCTAGCCTTAATTTTTGGGTACCTGAAATATTTGAGTCTCTAATTCCTGAAATAATGGCCATACCGAGGAACGGGATGCGGCCCTGTATTCCCCCTTGACTTGCTTCTTACACGATAGCATCAAAATGGCAATCGCGAACACTTTCTGATTTTCGAGAAAAAAAGGGGAAGGGTTAAGACCACCCTTCCGCCGACCTTCTTGCCGCCATAACTCCGCACTACGTGTAGTGACAACAAAGCCGATGAGTGCGTTGAATACAGCTCGTCGAACTCTATCTCCAGTATAAAGGACAACTCTCTATCCTCCTGCGTTTGGACGGGAGAGGCCGGCAAAATTTCAAAAAGTGGTCATTTTGCCCTTCCAAAACAGACTTTTTTCTACACAAGGAGAACGAAGCGACTCAGAGGCCCGCCCTTTTAACTGTAGCATCCTCGCACCTTATCTAGTAATCACCGCTAATATCCGGCAAATCCGCCGCACTTTTTTCTAGCCTTAATTTTTGGGTACCTGAAATATTTGAGTCTCTAATTCCTGAAATAATGGCCATACCGAGGAACGGGATGCGGCCCTGTATTCCCCCTTCACTTGCCTCTTACACGATAGCATCAAAATGGCAATCGCGAACACTTTCTGATTTTCGAGAAAAAAAGGGGAAGGGTTTAGACCACCCTTCCGCCGACCTTCTTGCCGCCATAACTCCGCACTACGTGTAGTGACAACAAAGCCGATGAGTGCGTTGAATACAGCTCGTCGAACTCTATCTCCAGTCTAAAGGACAACTCTCTATCCTCCTGCGCTTGGACGGGAGAGGCCGGCAAAATTTCAAAAAATGGTCATTTTGCCCTTCCAAAACAGACTTTTTTCTACACAAGGAGAACGAAAAGACTCAGAGGCCCGCCCTTTTAACTGTAGCATCCTCGCACCTTATCTAGTAATCACCGCTAATATCCGGCAAATCCGCCGCACTTTTTTCTAGCCTTAATTTTTGGGTACCTGAAATGTTTGAGTCTCTAATTCCTGAAATAATGGCCATACCGAGGAACGGGATGCGGCCCTGTATTCCCCCTTCACTTGCTTCTTACACGATAGCATCAAAATGGCAATCGCGAACACTTTCTGATTTTCGAGAAAAAAAGGGGAAGGGTTTAGACCACCCTTCCGCCGACCTTCTTGCCGCCATAACTCCGCACTACTTGTAGTGACAACAAAGCCGATGAGTGCGTTGAATACAGCTCGTCGAACTCTATCTCCAGTCTAAAGGACAACTCTCTATCCTCCTGCGTTTGGACGGGAGAGGCCGGCAAAATTTCAAAAAATGGTCATTTTGCCCTTCCAAAACAGACTTTTTTCTACACAAGGAGAACGAAGCGACTCAGAGGCCCGCCCTTTTAACTGTAGCATCCTCGCACCTTATCTAGTAATCACCGCTAATATCCGGCAAATCCGCCGCACTTTTTTCTAGCCTTAATTTTTGGGTACCTGAAATATTTGAGTCTCTAATTCCTGAAATAATGGCCATACCGAGGAACGGGATGCGGCCCTGTATTCCCCCTTGACTTGCTTCTTACACGATAGCATCAAAATGGCAATCGCGAACACTTTCTGATTTTCGAGAAAAAAAGGGGAAGGGTTTAGACCACCCTTCCGCCGACATTCTTGCCGCCATAACTCCGCACTACGTGTAGTGACAACAAAGCCGATGTGTGCGTTGAATACAGCTCGTCGAACTCTATCTCCAGTATAAAGGACAACTCTCTATCCTCCTGCGTTTGGACGGGAGAGGCCGGCAAAATTTCAAAAAATGGTCATTTTGCCCTTCCAAAACAGACTTTTTTCTACACAAGGAGAACGAAGCGACTCAGAGGCCCGGCCTTTTAACTGTAGCATCCTCGCACCTTATCTAGTAATCACCGCTAATATCCGGCAAATCCGCCGCACTTTTTTCTAGCCTTAATTTTTGGGTACCTGAAATATTTGAGTCTCTAATTCCTGAAATAATGGCCATACCGAGGAACGAGATGCGGCCCTGTATTCTCCCTTGACTTGCTTCTTACACGATAGCATCAAAATGGCAATCGCGAACACTTTCTGATTTTCCGCCGACCTTCTTGCCGCCATAACTCCGCACTACGTGTAGTGACAACAAAGCCGATGAGTGCGTTGAATACATCTCGTCGATCTCTATCTCCAGTATAAAGGACAACTCTCTATCCCCCTGCGTTTGGACGGGAGAGGCCGGCAAAATTTCAAAAAATGGTCATTTTGACCTTCCAAAACAGACTTTTCTCTACACAAGGAAAACGAAGCGGCTCAGAGGCCCGCCCTTTTAACTGTAGCGTCCCCGCATCTTAGCCACTAATCACCGCAAAAATCCGGCAAATCCGCCGCACTTTTTTCTAGCCTTAATTTTTGGGTACCTGAAATATTTGAGTCTCTAATTCCGGAAATAATGGCCATAACGAGGAACGGGATGCGGCCCTGTATTCCACCTTGACTTACTTCTTACACGATAGCATCGAATTGGCAATCGCGCACACTTTCTGATTTTCGAGACAAAAAGGGGAACCACCCTTCCGCCGACGTTCTGGCGGCCATAACTCCGCAGTACTTGTGGTCACAACAAAGCCGATGAGTGCGTTGAATACAGCTCGTCGAACTCTATCTCCAGTATGAAGGACAACTCTCTATCCCCCTGCGTTTGGACGGGAGAGGCCGGCAAAATTTCAAAAAATGGTCATTTTGACCTTCCAAAACAGACTTTTTTCTACACAACGAAAACGAAGCGGCTCAGACGCCCGCCCTATTAACTGTAGCATCCCCGCATCTTCGCCAGTATTCTCCGCAAAAATCCGGCAAATCCGCCGCACTTTTTTCTAGCCTTAATTTTTGGGTACCTGAATTATTTGAGTCTCTAATTCCGGAAATAAAGGCCATAACGAGGAACGGGATGCGGCCCTGTATTCCACCTTGACTTACTTCTTACACGAGAGCATGGAATTGGCAATCGCGAACACTTTCTGATTTTCGAGTACTTGTGGTCACAACAAAGCCGATGAGTGCGTTGAATACAGCTCTTCGAACTCTATCCCCCTGCGTTTGGACGGGCGAGGCCGGCAAAATTTCAAAAAATGGTCATTTTGACCTTCCAAAACAGACTTTTCTCTACACAAGGAAAACGAAGCGGCTCAGAGGCCCGTCCTTTTAACTGTAGTATCCCCGCATCTTCGCCAGTAATCACTGCAAAAATCCGGCAAATCCGCCGCACTTTTTTCTAGCCTTAATTTTTGGGTACCTGAAATATTTGAGTCTCTAATTCCGGAAATAAAGGCCATAACGAGGAACGGGATGCGCCCCTGTATTCCACCTTGACTTACTTCTTACACGATAGCATCGAATTGGCAATCGCGAACACTTTCTGATTTTCGAGAAAAAAAGGGGAAGGGCCATAACTCCGCAGTACTTGTGGTCACAACAAAGCCGATGAGTGCGTTGAATACAGCTCGTCGAACTCTATCTCCAGTATAAAGGACAACTCTATATCCCCCTGCGTTTGGACGGGAGAGGCCGGCAAAATTAAAAAAAATGGTCATTTTGACCTTCCATAACAGACTTTTCTCTACACAAGGAAAACGAAGCGGCTCAGAGGCCCGCCCTTTTAACTGTAGCATCCCCGCATCTTCGCCAGTAATCACCGCAAACATCCGGCAAATCCGACGCACTTTTTTCTAGCCTGAATTTTTGGGTACTTGAAATATTTGAGTCTCTAATTCCGGAAATAATGGCCATAGCGAGGAACGGGATGCGGCCCTGTATTCCACCTTAACTTACTTCTTACACGATAGCATCGAATTGGCAATCGCGAACACTTTCTGATTTTCGAGAAAAAAAGGGGAAGGACCATAACTCCGCAGTACTTGTGGTCACAACAAAGCCGATGAGTGCGTTGAATACAGCTCGTCGAACACTATCTCCAGTATGAAGGACAACTCTCTATCCCCCTGCGTTTGGACGGGAGAGGCCGGCAAAATTTCAAAAAATGGTCATTTTGACCTTCCAAAACAGACTTTTTTCTACACAAGGAAAACGAAGCGGCTCAGACGCCCGCCCTATTAACTGTAGCATCCCCGCATCTTCGCCAGGATTCTCCGCAAAAATCCGGCAAATCCGCCGAACTTTTTTCTAGCCTTAATTTTTGGGTACCTGAAATATTTGAGTCTCTAATTCCGGAAATAAAGGCCATAACGAGGAACGGGATGCGGCCCTGTATTCCACCTTGACTTACTTCTTACACGATAGCATCGAATTGGCAATCGCGAACACTTTCTGATTTTCGAGAAAAAAAGGGGAAGGTAAACCCTTCCGCCGACGTTCTGGCGGCCATAACTCCGCAGTACTTGTGGTCACAACAAAGCCGATGAGTGCGTAGAATACAGCTCGTCGAACTCTATCTCCAGTATAAAGGACAACTCTCTATCCCCCTGCGTTTGGACGGGCGAGGCCGGGAAAATTTAAAAAAATGGTCATTTTGACCTTCCAAAACAGACTTTTCTCTACACAAGGAAAACGAAGCGGCTCAGAGGCCCGCCCTTTTAACTGTAGCATCCTCGCATCTTCGCCAGTAATCAGCGCAAAAATCCGGCAAATCCGCCGCACTTTTTTCTAGCCTTAATTTTTGGGCACCTGAAATATTTGAGTCTCTAATTCCGGAAATAATGGCCATAGCGAGGAACGGGATGCGGCCCTGTATTCCACCTTGACTTACTTCTTACACGATAGCATTGAATTGGCAATCGCGAACACTTTCTGATTTTCGAGAAAAAAAGGGGAAGGGTTTAAACCACCCTTCCGCCGACGTTCTGGCGGCCATAACTCCGCAGTACTTGTGGTCACAACAAAGCCGATGAGTGCGTTGAATACAGCTCGTCGAACTCTATCTCCAGTATAAAGGACAACTCTCTATGCCCTTGCGTTTGGACGGGAGAGGCCGGCAAATTTAAAAAAATGGTCATTTTGACCTTCCAAAACCAAAACAGACTTTTTTTCTAAACAAGGAAATCGAAGCGGCTCAGAGGCCCGCCCTTTTAACTGTAGCAACCCCGCATCTTCGCCAGTAATCACCGCAAAAATCCGGCAAATCCGCCGCACTTTTTTCTAGCCTTAATTTTTGGGTACCTGAAATATTTGAGTCTCTAATTCCGGAAATAATGACCATAACGAGGAACGGGATGCGGCCCTGTATTCCACCTTGACTTACTTCTTACACGATAGTATCGAATTGGCAATCGCGAACTCTTTCTGATTTTCGAGAAAAAAAGTGGAAGGGTTTAAGCCACCCTTCCGCCGACGTTCTGGTGGCCATAACTCCGCAGTACTTGTGGTCACAACAAAGCATGTTATTTAATATTAATTGAGTTTACTTGTACGGCAATATACTGTGTACTTATATCATACATAAGGGCTTACTTGTTTCTGATGATGGCTCCATAGAGCCGAAAATGTTCAATTGATATATTATGTAACAAATATTGTATAATCAATATACTTGTTAAATAAGGATAAGCATAGACAGCACATGAAATAAATTTTAATTGTCACTAATAGTAAATTAGCTTATCTGTCCCATTATGCCTTTTAAAAATGTTTAAACTAGTTATAACATGTAATATCGAGTTGAGAACCTGAAGTTCACATAGCTGTCAACCTTAAAGAAAACACAAATTCATTATCAAAATTGGTGTCAACTACATGTGTCCTGTCGACTACAGGTGCTCTTACATATACAGGGTGAACCATAAGTAATGTCATTCATTTAAAGAGGTTATTCTTTCACTTGTTTAAAACAAAAAACTTCAATACTATTTTGCTTCATTGTGCTTCCCTTCCGAGAAAAAATTAATTTATATAAAATATCCCTTAGCATATTTTGGGAAAGCTATTCAATTAATTCCCAATATGCTCAGTCAGTTGAAGAGAGGAGTGTATAATAATAATAATAATAATAATAATAATAATAATAATAATAATAATAATAATAATAATAATGAATACTGAAACAATTGTCTTTAGAGACAATTAATATCAGGTACCCTCCACAAAACTGGCTTCATTTATACACCAACGGATCATTGATCTCCAGAGAACAAGGTGCCGGTGCAGGTGTTACGTGCTGTCTCTTCTCTTGGGTATGGAACAACAAGTTTTGATGGAGAAATCATTGCAATAAGCGAAAGTCTCAGGAATCTTCTATGCCACATCAGTAAATTTAAAAATGCAGTTATATTGTCAGACTCCAAAGCAGCTATTCTATCAATAGTCTCTAAACACACACCTTCATCTCAAACAGCAGAAATAACTAAAATGCTCTCTCAATTAATATCACTCAATAAAAGAATTGTATTCCAAAGGATACCATCCCATTGTGGAATCCTGGGAAACGAGAATGCGGATGCTTTAGCAAAGAAGGGCAGCACTGCTACTTACAGACCTGTTACGAAATCTACATATTACTCTGTGAAGAGATTTATTAAATCTACATACTTAGACTTCAATAAACAAAATTTGATAACTCATCCCAAGGGAAAAAATGGAACTCTCTGCATCAAAATCCACAGTTAATTCCCGATTTACCACGAAAATTGTCTGTAGCTGCATTTAGATTGGCAACAGGCCATGATTGTTTGGCCAAACACCTGCATAGAATTGGAATATATCAGTCCTCTAACTGCCCATTGTGCAACTCAAACCAAGAAATGGATTCGGAACAACTCAAAATCTGTGCTTCAGTGGCTGGTCATGATAATATCTTTGAAAAATATTGGAGTGCAAGAGGTCAAATGACTTTATTGTCAAAGGCCTGGCATCAGAAAACAACATAATAATAATAATAATAATAATAATAATAATAATAATAATAATAATAATAAATAAAATGTGTAGAAATTTGATCCAAACCAATGGAAGCTTTCGTTCCGTAAATAAATTTTAAACCCTGCTCCGCTCTGACAACACTACAAAGCTGCCCAAACAGATGTAGTTCGCATTTGCAACAGAAAAAAAGGAACATAACGCAATTGCTTTTAAATATAGCTCAGGAAATTTCATTTCTTGTACGTAAGTTTATCGAATACTACTTAAAAAATTGAAGTGAGAGGTAACTATTTCTAACTGCCTAAAGAAAATGCTCATACTACGACAAAAGGATATTTTTTAAATCATTCATTACACTTGCATCACGTAAAACAACATTTTCTTATAGCTGTCTTCACCAAATGTAATTAAAATTAAGTCAAAGAGTTTCAAAATTAAATTCTTTCTACATCAGCATTATAAACAGTCTTTGTCGTTAGTGAAAATCGTGCTTAATATGCGCATTATTATATTAGTGCCGTAAAATATTACCATGACAACTGAAACATCATGAATTCTATTAACGAATAAAGTTAACATTATGAAACGATTTGCCAGTGCTAAAATATTTCATATATCACACTTATCACAGCAAACTTTTTTTTTTCATATCTTACAAATGTGATGCCATTTCTTTATTAATAATCTTTTAGAACACTGTCATAATACTACATTATGCAACGAGCCTGTAATGGTAGTAATTAAGACGCGAGTATGTTTTCATACGAGCGTCTTAATTACCATTATAGTCAAGTTTCATACGACTTTTTATGCTCGACCATATTTCTAACTTGAAATTATTCATAAGTATTCATGTTATTCTTATCTGACTGAGAAGCGGAACTGACCTTGTGCAATACCTCGTAAATTGTGAGATGTGCGCAGACCCGAAAGTATTGATTTTTTCCGAGAAATAAATGTCGACATTGACCTTGATATAACGTAGAGAGTAAAATAAACATTAATCTTGATATAACCTTGAAATTGAATTAGACATTGAAAAACGAGATGACAAATTGAATTTATTTGAATATTATTTATAATTAACGCTAATTATTATAGTAACAGAACTAGTTGTCTTTCGATTGCATATCCGAGAATAATCGAGACTTGTGCTTTCATATTGCTACAATGGTATTTTCTGATTGGTGGAACACCTGAACTTTAATGAATAGGTGTACTTTAATGAGGTCCATTAAAGGGCTGCTACCAGGTGTAAAATTACTACATTTCGGCATGGTCGAGCATAAAAAAACATATTAAACTCATTATGTTATACTATTATTACATTATACAATAATAATAATCTGTGGTGCTACAGCCTGTGAAGGGCCTGGACCGACCAGCCAGCTGTTGGCCTCACGCCCACATGGCGAAGCAGAGGTGGACGATCATCCAACCAGAATGGAGGTATCGTGTGGTTAGCACAATGATTCCCCCCAGCCGTTACAGCTGGCTTTTGCAACCGGATTTTGCTTTCTATCGTAGCTCCCCAAGTGCATCACGATGCTGGGTGGGCACCGGTTCCATACACTGGCCGAAATTTGATGAGAAAATGTCTTCCCCCATGAGGACTCGAACCAGCGCACATTCCATAATGTGAGTCCCAGGCAGGATGCCTTAGACTACGATGCCACAGCACAGGACATACATTATACAATTGTTCCATAATATAATGAAACCTCAATCCATCAGTTTTTTAAGGAACAGGGAATAAAAACGATAATACCGGGAAACAATGAAAAATGACCGTATTTACATGTATAATCGACACAACAGTTATGAACATATTCCAGTGTTCTCTAGATATTTTAACTTGGAATACCCACATAATCGATGCATCTAACTTTAAACAATAATCATAAATAATATGAAGTCATAATGAACGGGTCTCGTAATATTTCATGCTTCTTTCTAAACTCGTGATTAAAAATCTATTGTTTGCTTAAATACGGTATAAAATTAACAACTGAATGTTTAGTGATTACACTGAATACACCTTTATTAGAACATTATGTACACTATTTCTTGCAGAAAAAATCTGAAATAAGCTTTCGTGCACATTTTACACTTCAGATAAGAACGATACCTACTGAAGTAAACTTACTTACTGGCTTTTAAGGAACCCGGAGGTTCATTGCCGCCCTCACATAAGCCCACCATTGGTCCCTGCCCTGGGCAAGATTAATCCAGCCTCTACCATCATATCCCACCTCCCTCAAATCCATTTTAATATTATCTTCCCATCTACGTCTCGGCCTCCCCAAAGGTCTTTTTCCCTCCGGCCTCCCAACACTCTATATGCATTTCTGGATTCGCCCATACATGCTACATGTCCTGCCCATCTCAAACGTCTGGATTTTATGTTCCTAATTATGTCAGGTGAAGTATACAATGAGTGTAGCTCTGCGTTGTGTAACTTTCTCCATTCTCCTGTAACTTCATCCCTCTTAGCCCGAAATATTTTTCTAAGAACCTTATTCTCAAACACCCTTAATCTCTGTTCCTCTCTCAAAGTGAGAGTCCAAGTTTCACAACCATACAGAACAACCGGTAATATAACTGTTTTATAAATTCTAACTTTCAGACTTTTTGACAGAAGACTAAATGACAAAAGCTTCTCAACCGAATAATAACAGGCATTTCCCATATTTAGTCTGTGTTTAATTTCCTCCCGAGTGTCATTTATATTTGTTACTATTGCTCCAAGATATTTGAATTTTTCCACCTCTTCGAAGGATAAATCTCCAATTTTTATAGTTCCATTTCGTACAATATTCTGGTCACGAGACATAATCATATACTTTGTCTTTTCGGGATTTACTTCCAACCCTATCGTTTTACTTGCTTCAACTAGAATTTCCGCGTTTTCCCTAATCGTTTTTGGATTTTCTCCTAACATGTTCACGTCATCCGCATAGACAAGAAGCTGATGTAACCTGTTCAATTCCAAACCCTGTCTGTTATCCTGAACTTTCCTAATGGCATATTCTAGAGCAAATTTAAAAAGTAAAGGTGATAGTGCATCTCCCTGCTTTAGCCTACTGAAGTAAACAGAAAGATTAAATTTCACCACCTCCCACACCTTCGCACCACGTCATGCATGTGATGAGGATGAGGTAGACACTAGAAATTAATTCGCTATTCCTTACGAGATGTTGAGCCATTACTGATAATTTAGACACAAATGAAGTATGAGAAAATCATAAGCCTACATTCGTCATACTTTCAGAATACAGATATGTGTTACCATGAATCTATTCCCAAATAGGTGGGCTTCCATAAGCCATCACAAATAAAGGGTACACGGGAAAAACAATCAAGGTCCATCAAAAATGTAAATTGAGTTAATAATGCCATCCTATAGTGGAAAGGGAGTACTATCATATGGTCTAGTTAGTTTTTTGTCAAAACGATCAAGGTCCATCAAAAATGTAAATTGAGTTAATAATGCCATCTTGGAAAGGGAGTACTATCATGTGATCTAGTTAGTTTTTTTGTCAAAACGATCAAGGTCCATCAAAAATGTAAATTGAGTTAATAATGCCATCTTATAGTGGAAAGGGAGTACTATTATGTGGTTAGTAGTTTTTTGTCTAAACGATCAAGGTCCATCAAAAATGTAAATTGAGTTAATAATGCCATCTTATAGTGGAAAGGGGGTACTATTATGTGGTCTAGTAATTTTTTGTCTAAACGATCAAGGTCCATCAAAAATGTAAATTGAGTTAATAATGCCATCTTGGAAAGGGAGTACTATCATGTGATCTAGTTAGCTTTTTGTCAAAACGATCAAGGTCCATCAAAAATGTAAATTGAGTTAATTCATTCATTCATTTATTTTATTCCATAGATCTTACATGAGCAATGAAGCTTTAAGATGTGGAACAAGTCAAAATTTTACAATATCACAATTACGATTTTTACAGTTTTACAATGTAGTAATTTTCTACAATTTTTTTTTTCAATTTTGTGCAATTTTTTACAATATTTTGGCGAGATGTAGTGAGGTCCGAGGATTCGCCAAAAGATTACCCGGCATTTGCCTTTTGGTTGGGGAAAACCTCGGAAAATCCCAACCAGGTAATCAAATCAAAGGGGTTGATGCCGAGGACTCGCCATACACCATCCGGCTTCAGTCCCACGGCTGGGGAAAACCTCGGAAGAAACTATTCAATGAGACCAAAGGGGGATCCAACCCAAGTCCGAACCCTGCTCCGGATCATCAGCCCAGCGAGTCTGCCGACTGAGCTACATTGATGGCTCTACTAAAAGTATACAATACATAGCCAATCAGATTATTAAATTTACAAACGCAAACGATCATTCATCAGTTGAGCTATATGTGTAATACATAACAAGTAAGTTAATTAAATTTAAGGCATAGAGGAGAGTCGGGTAGTATCGGACATCGGGTAATATCGGACAGTGAGTTTCTTTCATCTACCACACGATGATAGTACCTGATTGACATGGTTACGTTTCTGTGATGTCGCATAGAGAAACTTAACCATGTCATTCAGGTACTACCATAGGGTGGTAGATGAAAGAAACGCACTGTGCGATACTACCCAATGTCTGATACTACCCGACTCTCCCCTAAACAATTCAATCAGTTGTGATTTACAGAAATTGATAATACATATCATGCAAACTACTTCAAATTACAAACAAAAACATTTAATCAATAGAGCTATACAGATTACTATTCAATTTAAAGCATATACAATTCATCAACCAAAAATATACAAACATATACAACACAAAGTAAGCAGATTAATTCAAATTGCAAGCATACTTTCATTAAGGTATACAAATTTGTACAATTAATATCAAGTAGATTAATTCAATTTATAATCATAAACAATTCATCAGTAGAGCTACACAGACTAGTATTCATTTTAAATGCATATACAATTCATCAGTCAAACTATACAAACATATACAATCAAATTAGTTCAATTTACAAACTTATTTTCGTTAAGCTATACAAAATTGTACAATTCATATGAAGAAGATTAATTCACTTTACAGCACATACAATTCATCAGTTATGCTAAACAAAAACATGCAATGCATAGTAAACAGATTAAGTCAATATAAAAACATATTTTAGTTGAGCTATATAAAATTGTACATGTCATTTTAAGTAGAATAATTCAATTCACAAGCATAAACAATTCATCAGTTGGGGAATTATCTTAATAGATTTAATAGGTCAAGTACACTTGTTTTCTCTGTTAAGACATCAAAGTCAGAATTTACGTCTCCCCCTATTGGTGATGATGAGTTTTCTATGTGGCCTGTGTTTGGGGGCGCCTCCTTTGAAAATAAAACCTAGTGACCAGAACTTCTTGCGGCCAGATATTGGTGTCCAAAGCTCGTGCAATATTGTTGGAATTTATTGTAATTTTAAACGATGCATAGGAATTAGAAAATTTTGATTTCAGAGGTTTGCATTGTGCCTCTGGAAACTTTCTTTCACAAAGGACTCTAAACTTTGCACTGTTGTAGTTGGGTCTAATCTAGAGACAAATAAGTATCCTTTCTATCCTGTCTTAGGAACAGTTTTTAGTCCAATATTATTAGTAACTGACTTGTTACCAACTACAATTCTTTTGTTTTTACTAGTAGATCTTTTCTTCCCAACAGTGACCCCATTCAGTTTCATCATTATTCTGATTGAATGTTTTGGTTTCTCTGGGAGGAGTTGCCTTGTTATTGTTTACCGTAATGACCTCGCTTTTCTGATTAGGTTTGCTTGAGGATTGCAAGCAGTGCAGTGTTAGCTGAAATCCCGGGCGTAATATTATGACTATGCTGGGTTTGTTTACTGCATGTCACTTTAGTAAAGACAGCTCTGTATTTCTAGGAGTCTCCGAAGTTTATGCCCACAGTAAACTCTCGATTAACTGGGATGTTAATTATCCAGGACGATTCATAGTGAAATCCATTTCGTGAATAATGTTTTTAATGTGCTGTAGACTAATTATTAAAACCACGTTTCTAATTCAAATTTTCAAAATCATCCTAAATAGTATTCAAAACTGCATGTCTTAAGCTACAAAACACAGGAATAATCGTGATACTACTGTGATCATATTATATCCAGTGACGTAGCATGAAATTTTGAGCAGGGGAAGCTAACTCAAGTTGTCTTTCATGCAATATGAGAAAACGTATTACAAAGATACAGTCTTAAAATAAATAGTAGTCAATGTCAAGTCAGCAGTCGAAGATTGGTTGGAACATCGTAAGTAACACCAATAAGGCATGACCTCAAATGGTACGTAGTAAAATATGATTTCACTGTTTACACATATCTCTTAACAAATGGGCACGTATACGTATAACATTAGCTCACTCCCTGTCATACTTAGAGAAATCACAATTTTAGTATCATTACGTAAGTATGTGTCTGTCTTTTGGTTGTGTCCTTCATTGACAGCAAGGGAGTCGGTCATTTCTTTTTTAAATCACACTTTTGTTCGTAAGTCAGTCTTGATAATACAATTGCCCTAAAAAATTGAAGTAAATTAGTGTCAGGAACTGTTATTTCGCTCATTATTTATTATATCAACCACAATGCACACTAACACTTCAACTGAACACAACTGACGAAAAGGGATAACTCGGAAATTACTTATTTTAAATGTTAAAGCTAGCTTCTTGTGAGCCTTGCGACTAGGGTAGTTTAGTTAGAAAGGGATGGAAAATCTGCGGGATGGATTACACAGAAGAAACCAGTCTGTCTGGAAGCTGGTGTGTGCAGGCTTCTTATTTACTGCTGCATCACAAATCATCCTGAGCTGCCGCATCACAATATTTAATGCGTAAATATAAATTCTATTAAAATTAATAAATAATTTTGTCCATAAACTGTAGGTTTATTATGAAATTACTATTAACTGGGGAAGCTGAGCTTTTTAGCTTACATTGACGCTACGCCACTGATTATATCATCTTATGAAACATTGCATTTGAACTTTCCGCAACTAGAGAAAGAAATACGAGTAATTCAATGTCGATAGTCCCTTCCCTATTAAAAAAAAACACATTGGTGGCTGCATATCCTGTTTTTCGCGTACTGTACTTCCAACAATACTAATAAAGAGACAATAATCACCTTGGACAAAGATTTTTTTTTTAACTCATGCACTTCGTTCTCAAAGTTCTCGTTTAGGTTTATGAATATTCAATTTACTAGTATCTATACTCTGCATACTGCAGATTTTCCCATCCATCTCTTAAGGGGAATAGCTCAATGTTATACAAATTTATGCTATTATTTATTGTAAATTAAATTAAATTGAGGTAAGAAAATACTGAATTATATTAAATTGTACTAGGTTACACAAAATAATTAGAAATATAATTTTGATATGCACAGAAAACCAACAGCAGGAGAACGTAATCAACTGTAGCATATGACATAATATAGCCCTGCAACATGTAATCACCGTTTAATATATACAGTTGCGAAGCTTGGGATGATTTTTTGCATTTCTCGCGATAGTTGCTATCCGCTTGGAGAGCTCTGAGTACTAGGAACAATAGACTGTGTCACCAGAGAATAGGGATTATAAAGAATGGACACTTCGCGTCAGTACCTTTGATGTAGCCGGACTGATTTCAATGACCTTCAAGCCAGCTAGCAGTCGACACAGTGGAAATATAACACATACAATTAATACATCTAGGTACATTATGTACTCAAATAAAATAAATTGGATCCATAAAATAATAAATCCTTCATTAACTGCAATGTCTAGACTCTAGAGTTCCTTTATAATGAGAGGTGAGACGTTGACCCCAACAACAATTAAAATATGTAATGATTTGATAGCGCTGAAAATGGAAAAACAAAACTCTTACGAGAAGTAAAACCATATACCTATATTATATTATTATACAAATATTAAACGAATTCGATACTTAATTTTATAATGTATATTATTTTACAATATAATGTATTATATCTGAAATATAAAATATTATTATTACAACTAGTTTGTCACTGAGAAATAAGGAAAAGCTGTTAACTTGAATTTATATGAAGCAAAGCGTTACTGGATTATGCAATAAGGTAGGCGATGTTTGGATCCTGTGCCTTAAAATTATTCTCTATTATTATCTTAGCATATGCTCGATTACACTAACCTCTAGTGCTTGAAAGTGGAACTAGCCGCTGGCACACAGAGAAACAAAACACAGGAAAATTCGCTCAGTGTCCATTCTTTATAATCCCTATTCGCTGGTGTCACTGCCATCGTGATCTAATATAGGCCGTAAGGCAGACCATGTAACTCGCTTAACCTGATCATGAAGGGTGGCGTTTCAACCATATTAATTAGTTGGAATGCATAAAGAGTAACATATATTTCTCTAGTGTAATTGCATTAATAAAATTTAAAACTATGATTATGAGACACTTCAGACATAAATCACTTGCAAGTCAAGATGAAATATTATTTTTGGTGTGAAAATTACGTTGTTCGTATGTGTAATACTCGTCTTTATTTCGATTAAATATTGCGAAATTCTTGTACATTCATTTATGCACGATTCAATAATTTTCAGTTGCACTGCACGGATATTTAGATATGTTGAAATTATAGGTTATGTTTACTGTCCCAGTTGCCCCTTTCTGTCTAATTTTAGTGGTCTCCAATGCCCTGCCATTCATATGGAAATATTATAGGTTATGTTTACTATATCTGTATTTTAATACTACAATTGAGTATTGAATTATTGTATTTATCTACTATCTACGAGACAAAGTAACAATCGTACGTACATTAATTTCATAGGAGTGGTATGATAAATTTTCTGTCTTTATTAAGGAAGGTAGATGTGCTATATTAAATCACAATATAAATTTTTTTTATTAAACCTCAAAATAGCTTCCATTCTAACGATGAAAGAGTAATGGAACGGAGAAAAATTCTCTCCATTCTAAACTTAAAATGTTGATGCGAAAAGATTATGTTAACATGTAAAATTCTCTTCACATTAAAATAACACATTTTTTTAATTATTTCTGCAATATATTATGCAACAAGAAGTAAAGGGAACTTATGGATACATTACACTAAATAAAACTTAGATATGATACACAATAAAGTTATAATATAATAATTCACTGAGCTCCATACACTGAAATAGAAAACCCGAACATATATTACGGCCTGATCTAGATCGAAAAGGCATTGACTGTGCCATATTTCGCATTGTTGTGAAAATTTGTGTAAACTGTGAAATGTTCGTTATCGGTTGTAATAACTGTAAATGGCTAAAATACAATAATTTGAATAATAATATGGGACAAGGAGACTTTGTAGCACTATAAATTCTAAAAAAAAGAGGTCAGAGTTATCCTTCTTCTGAAAGATCCAGGAAGGTGAGTTTATAAAATATAATATATACTTTATGAAAATAATATATAAACCTTATGTATTTCGTATTTCAATAGTGGAAGGAAGGTGTTAATTTTCAAAAGGACACCATATCGAAAGTACAATACATTTTATCGTCTGCTAGGGAAAGAGTCTGTGATGAGGCAATAGTAGCGATCCTGGTGGCTAGCAACTATCTATGGATGCATATTTCAATTGTCTATGTTTGCATATTTAGTAGGTATTGAGCTTCGCAACTGTATATACTAAACTGTGATGTACTGCTGCATGGAACGCTTCTGCCATCTAATGGTAAAACTTCGCATAAGATATCCCTATTCTCCACGTGCATTTGGTATAGTCTGCTAATGCGGAAATTCTGTGCTATTAAGATTATTAGACTCTGAAAAGAAATGCAGTTCTATAGTAACTTATTGATTAATCACATTTTTCCACAAAAAAAAAAACAGTATTATTATGGAATATATCAAGCAGTCGTCTTACCTAACGAGATTTGTCGTCTTAATGCTGGGACTTGTTTAGAGTCAGCTGTGCCAGTCTCCACCGTGGCAAGTGTTTCTGTACATTGTTTATGTTCAGTACATGTTTATATGCTTAGAAACTTACAGGAGAATTATCGTTATAGGGTTACTAAAGAGCTCTAGGCAAGTTCTGACATTATTTTCATGCATATGAAATAGGCCTGATTTGAACGGTACATGGGAATAACGATGAAAGTCTATTTTAGAAAGTTTGGAGAAAAACTAATTTTGTGCGAGATCGTGTGTATTTGCTTGGTTTCCACATAAAACCAATCCGCGGAAAGTGTAAAATTCCACATTCAGTATTCCCAACCTAATGCACATAACAATTTCCCTCTTCTTACCGCTTAAGTGACAAACTGATTTTACTGCTTTAGGATTTTAACATATTATTTTTAGAGATGTTCAATATAGTAATAATTATAAATTGGAAATTTACCACTGCAATTTCACCTAAATTGCACTGTTAATTATTGTTTTTAAATATTTGCAAAAATTAAGTAAACTCTACAACTCGTGATGCAAGTAACATTAAGGAAGCCATGAAAAAATCAACAAGACCGGCAAAATTAAACTTGATGTTATTACTGCAATATGTTATATAAATAATATTGTTAAAATATTAAAATGAAAAATAAATCATTACATAACCTTACCGTTTGTTTTAAGTTAGCATTTATAGACTGGGGGGAAAAAAAGACAGACGTATATCATGGCCTGCTGGAGTATAGTAAACACAGAAAACATTTTAAAGCAACAATGTTGAAGATGGATATTTTTGTTTTGCAAATTTGCCGTCATTGAACAGAAACTAAGATGGAGATTTCATTGCAACTAATTAGAAATTCCTCTTTCAGGTATGTAATAAACGATTTTCGCACAAAATAATGTACGATACACGAGCGGTATGTTTTCTTTCAATTCTCGGAAATTAAAAAAGCTCAACTACGTTTCGCTTTTTCAAACTTTTCCTTGAACAAATAATAATTCTAAATTATAGACATCAGTTCAAAGAATTTTGAGTGACCACAAGGGTCCTGAATACAATAAACATGTACAATAATGTGATGTGATACATTAAAGAAAAAAGAAAGTTAATTGTTGAAGGCAAATATAAGTTGATTAATTGAAATAGAGATGATGATGTAATATTTGAAGAGAATCCTTGATAATATTTATAAGAATAGACATTACATAATCAAAAGGAATGTGAAGTACCTTAAGATAATTCCACGTGAATTTTGTGATTGAACCTCTACTGCCAAACAGCAAACCAATGACGGACCATTGTTTAAGAGGGACGTTGTACTTTTGAGAAAGATACGGCAGACAAGGTTCATATATGGACTTCTTCTCAATATCAACTTTGGTGGCCTGATTTAGGTTTCTTTCGAAACGGATAGTAGGGTCAAGAACAAGAGCCCGTTTTAAGCGTCCGTTGATAGCAATAATGTCTGCCCGTCTAAAAGAACCATCTGATGATACACAATGTACTTCCTCATGAATCAACATACCGCTCTTGTAACGCATATTAATTTTAAAGTTTAAGCACTTAATACTTTGCTATGTGTGTATTTAATAGAAATTGACGTAGTGGAATGTAAAGAACGATGATTTCTTATTAATTATACCGTGACAATTTGTTTTAAGTTTGAATGGCAACAATGGAAAATGCAATATAAACAAACAATGTGTAAACTTCCAAAGTAAGAACGATCTGTCTGTTTTATGTATAATTTCAAAATATAATTCTCGTTTTCCTTTCAATGGTCTTGTACTGCGTGTCTGCAGAACTGCTTCTTTATTTGGAAGTCACTGAATGTTGCCATTTTGAAATATATCATATAAAGCGATTGAAGATTTTCAACTCTTTCGCATTGTTCTTCTTCTGATTTCTTTTCAGTGTTTGAAATATAAGTGAGATAATGTTAGAAAATGACTATTATAGATTAATTTGGATGTTTAATAGCATTTGAAATTAAAATGCTATAAATAAAATTAAGTCCTGCGCCATGACATCGTGGTCTAAGGCATCCTACCTAGGACTCGCATTACAGAATGCGTGCTGGTTCGAATCCTCATGGGGGAAGAAATTTTCTCATGAAATTTCGGCCAGTGTATAGGACGGCTCTACTCTGAATGAACTACATGCTCTAACCAAAGATATTCTATCACAGATGGCTTTATGGTTTGAATCTAATGGTTTTTTGCTTAATCAAGAAAAGGCTATCAACATAACTTTTACCCTAAATCATGTAATAAAAAGGACAACATACAAAACTATACCAAATTTCTAGGACTTTTTAAAGACTCCAGTTTAACATGGGAAAAAACATATAGAATATATATGCACAAAATTATCAAGAATTACATATTTATTAAAGAAATTAGTGACTTGTGTTTCTCAAAATTATTTAAGATGTGCCTACTTTTCGTTCTATCAGTCGATAATTAGGTATGCCTTAATCTTCTGGGGAAATGGTAGCAAAATTGGGAGTGTCTTGATTTTGCAAAAGAAAGCCATTAGAATTCTATGTCAATCAAACTATCTGGAACATTGTCGACCTCTTTTCAAACAATCACAGATATTAACAGTCATAAATTTATATCTAAACGACCTAGTCCTTTACACTCGACAAAATATAGACAATTACTCATTAATAACCAATATAAGCCCCTACATGATTATGAAATTAGAAATAATCAACAAATTAATATTCCATACTGTAGATTACATAAAACTAGTACAAATTTTTCTATCATGGGGATGAAATTATATAATAACCTTCCCAGTCAATATTATAAGTTACCAACCAATAGTTTCAAAGCTAGATTTTATAATTGGCTTTTAATTAATCCTTTCTACTCTGTAGATGAGTTTCTTAACACAAATTCATAGGAAATTGTTTTTTAATAAATAAAGTTATTTACATTAGTTGCAATTATTACATAAGAGTGAAGTGTTTTCATTAATTTTAGAGTTTCAAAATGTTTTGTCTTTTCATTTTAATTAAACTTTACTGTTTTCAATTATATGTGTATTTTCAAATGTATGTTCTCTTTTTTCCTCCCTTCTGTATTGTGACGAAGCCTATCACTGTATGTTTAAGGGCTTAATAAACTGAATTGAATACTGAATATAATCTAAGCTAACATAGCTTGCTGTCGAGGTTGCATATGTTTTTATTAATTTTTCTTTTCCCTCTTCCAAAATGAAACTGTAGCCAGCAATTCCTACTTAAAGTAGTTATTTTTGTTAAATAGCTAGCACTTTCGAGGCGCAATTTCATTAGTTAAATTTTTTAATGTTTAAACTATATATTCAGAATATTTCAGGACTTGAATGAAGACGTTTTTACATATAGGAACATAACAAATATTTGGCATTTTGAGTTGTTTTTAAGAATATTTAATGTACTAATACGCTACGTAAATCCTCAATGTTTATATACCAGAAAACAAATGCACATGCAAAGCGCATCCCTCAAAGTACATATGTGCTATCTGTTGGTGCTAGTTCAGGATATCCCTATTCGCGCACTGCACTAAGATGACGAATCAGTCATGTATCATGGCGGCATAATACATTTACGTTTCTCTGCGAAGTTTGACACAGTTTCCGGATTACAATCTTCTGCATTCTATTGCTTCAAAGTTAATGAGAGCAAAAAGCTCGCCCTTTCAAAGTAAAAGGAAACTATCCATGCTGGACCGTGATTTCTCAATGACCGATGCGATAAAACGATAGTTCAAGGAACGATGAAACCGGGGAAAAAATAATGTTACTTGTATGGGACTATTTCTGGGACTAAAAAAAGCGGACGAAAAAGGCGGGAAAATGACGATAACGGGAACAATGCATTGAGGTTCCATTGTATTACTATTTCAATTTTATTTCTTACTTCAATGTGAAATAAGCATATCGTATTTTTATTTTTTCCTACACGGTTTAAAATTTCATTTTCATAACATGAAATATGCATCATTATTCTTCACGATCTATAGAATATTCAACTCAAATGGCAGTGCAGACACAGTTCTTAATCTCATTTGTTTAGTTTCAAAGAAGCAGACCCTATTGCCTATGTTCTCTTAAAATAAGGTTGTAGAATTTATTCTAAATTGTTCAAGATTTTAACTTGACTATTACACTTTTACTACGTCACACTACTTTTGACCAATAAAATGGTACGAAAGGACGTCTTTCAACCAATCATGGCTGCTTATCGCACAATTTTATCGCGTCCCTAGCATTTGTTTATTTTTATCACTACCGGTACCCTAGCATTTGTTTCTTTGTTTGCTAACATTTCAAACTGCGCTGGTCTGGACGCCAAAAAACAGAAAATTACAAACCACTCCAGTCGATGCACAGCACTTTCAAATATGACTCGCATTGGCATTCAAGAACAAGAATTAATAAAGATCACTAGTAATATATGAAGAGCACCATTCGGAAATCCTGAATAAGTTGAGGGATACACCATGTACATCAACGAGTTCCTTTCTTTTGCGCACACGTCTTATATAACATCACCTGAACCACCAACCACTAAAACATTCAAATTTGAAAATTGTACTTTCAATAATCGTTTCTTTTAAAATTATTCATGTTTATTTTTTATTTCACCATCGTTAATTAAAATGTTTCTTGTTTATTTCATCATCCCTAATTAAAGCTTTTCTAACACTTGTTTATATTATTTAGGTTATGTTTGTTATAGCTTCTGCTATATGATATTATGGATAGTCACGTATCAGAGAGTGTTTTAATACTAAGATTTATTCAAAATCATCTGTCAAGTGACATTGATTACTGGGATCCGGATGATTGAAGTGGAATGCAACTGTTTTAATAAAAATGAAACTGAATCAACAAAGCCTTCTTGACTAGTAACCGTTCACAGAGTTCAATAAGATTCCATAGTTGGCACAACTGATAACAAGAAAACATAATCATAAAACACTATGCCATCTAGCGTAATGTTGCGATGGTACAATAATACATTTGAAGACAGTTGTATTTTCTTAAGCCAATTAATATTTTATTGTATTGGAGTACTTCGTTACTTATAATCTTTATATACTTTCTTCTAATCGTGTAATAGTCAATTAAATCCCACTCGAGTTTTGATTTTCTCTAGATAAATCAAAACCTCCAGTGAGATTAGTGTTGAAAAAAAAAGCTGTGTTTATTCTCTATTATCTAACACAGTTTAAACAAAAATTTAACGGTATATCATCTGTATTTTTTCTTAAGAGTTTAAATGCAATGCATCTGGAATGATGGCAATGACATTCATCAAACAGATGAAGGGGTTTGTTCAGAGCAACACAAGTCCAAGCTGGTTTTAGGCCACAGCATTGCAACTTCTCATAATTAATATATTTTAAAATACACATTTCTCTGGAAAAATAAAGAAGTAAATTAAAATCATCAGTACCAGTTGCAGAAGACACAGCCCTGCAGTATATATTGACTACACCCCAACTCTGGCTACTAGCAACAGGCATCTATAATGAACACCGATCAAAATACCCCTCATTTCTCGTGAAAAACAACAACAAAATAGACTACAGTGGACTATAGTGGACTTTATGTTGTCAGTAAACAGCTGGATACATTAAGAAGATTGATGATTTCTCTGGAAAACTATTCAAAATATAGCACAATGCTATTTGACTTTTTTTGCTCTTTCCTCAAGGAATCATCCACCACAATTATTGACTGACTTACGGTTCACCTTGTACATAATCTGTTCTAATGTACTGTGAATTATAATTATTTCCAACCTTAAGCTGGGGACATTCCTCTTCAAATCCTTCACTTCCTTCTCAAGTCCTCTTGAAATCCTTCACTCCTTCTGATGTCCTCTTGAAATCCTCCACTCCTGATGTCCTCTTGAAATCCTTCACTCCTTCTGATGTCCTCTTGAAATCATCCACTTCTTCTTGCTCATTCATCTCAGGAAAAGTTGCCATCTCCCTCTGGCCGGCAGACAAAACATCTGGAGAAATTCACAATAAAGTCAGCTCAGTGTTATCCAAAATGTCATATCTTACTTTACAAATCCTCATTACTTGTACTATTCAGGTTCGGCTAAACAGACATCCCAGTTTTCACACAACTGTCCCAACAAAAACTTCAGCACACTTGCACTTCCCGAATTTTACTAAAGACGCAAAATACAATACTTCCTCAATTATTTCATTTTATCATTACCAGCAGCACAAGAATTCAAGACCATTACACAAATATCTATTTCCACAAATATCTAAGGCATCAAAATAGTGATGGAGGAAATAAATTAAATACCGACATATTGATATTGCAATATATTACAAACCTAATTTCGATAAATGATATATATCGCAGAAAATATATTGATATATCGAACGATTATCGATATATTGCTATTCCATAAGCAAATTGCATTTTAATGCGTACATTTACTGTATTACAATAAAATTACTTGAATTTTAATATTCCTTTTTACCATTGAAATTAACATCATAACAGTCAAAAGCATAAATGTAAAATTGTAACAATAAATTTTCAATACCATACGATGTAGGTCCTAAAAAGGTAAAGGTAAAGGTATCCCCGTAACATGCCATGAAGGCACTTGGGGGGCATGGAGGTAGAGCCCCATGCTTTTCATGACCTCGGCACTAGAATGAGGTAGTGTGGTCGGCACCACGCTCTGACCGCCTTTTACCCCCGGGAAAGACCCGGTACTCAATTTTATAGGAGGCTGAGTGAACCTCGGGGCCGTTCTGAAAGTTTGGCAACGAGAAAAAAATCCTGTTACCACCTGGGATCGAACCCTGGACCTTCCAGTCCGTAGCCAGCTGCTCTACCAACTGAGCTACCTGGCAGCCAATGTAGGTCCTAACCTAAATCAAAATTATGGTGGAGGCAAGGGAGCTTAAATGATATAGTGGGAAAGAGTTAAGTGAACTTTACATGGTTGAATATATTGGAACACGCTAATGTTATATAAGATTCAATCCAGGACACAGATATAATGCTCTTTTCTACCTAACAACGTAATAATTTGTAAATGTAAGTAAACAGAACTTGTAATTATTTTTCAATGTAAGTAAACTTATTTAGAATATTACAAGTTTTAACAAACTTCACAGTTGATTTGATACAATTCTTCTATAGTAAGTTCCCATTGCAAGTTATTGTTACATTCCAACATTCCAAACAACAATGGTGATTATTATAGGGATAGAATTTTTATGCACTAAAAGATATAATAAGAAAACTATGTCAGCACTAGGTTGTGGATAGAAATCATAGACGTAAACAAATGTCACATCGGTATTAAATCCCTGTTTCTCTTTCCATTTCAGAATATAGAAATAAAAGTTTTGATACCCGTTTGGAGGTCAGACGGTTCCCTTTCAGGGTGGGAGTTGCTCTCCTGCCTTGGAGAACATTAATAACAATATTAAAACAGTAGTAGATAAATCTCCCATCTGTCTCACGTTCGCACACGCTGCATTTTGAATTTGGTGCTGCATATTAAACAGTTTGAATTCGAATTCCAGTCCAGCCAATTAGAACAAGGTATTGAGTGAGGTTGCATAATTATGTAACTGTCCACCTTCAGTAGCGCCATCTCTTGGGAACTATCGGAGTTGTCTAGTGTGAATTTTGTTGTTGTTGATAATGATAATAATTCTACAAAAAAATCGATAAATTTATGAGAAAACCGATATATTATACGATATATTGAATCAAAATTTCGATATCGATATATCGCTATATCGAAACGAAAATATCGGTATTTTGTAAAAACCGATATATCGTTCCCATCTCTACATCAAAAGAATATTTCATTAAACTGCAGTGCAACGAGGTGAAAATCAATTTTCTACCTGTGCGACCACAGCATTCCTTATTCATATTTCAGCCAACAGGACTGCACTCAGGTGCAAATAATTTCCCGAATACCAGGAAACTTAATTTCTTGTCCCCCCCATCTGAAAATGGAGGGGATAATGACAGAGAAGATATATGGAAAATAGAAGGGTGCATATAGAGAAAATACAGGAGACAAAACAGGAATACGTGAGATAAAATGGAGGACAAAATAGAGGAGGAATTAAAGGGAAAATAGAGGGTATAATAAAGGAGGTATTACAGGAGAAATAGAGGGAAAGCAGAGGTGATAACAGAACGAAAATACAGTTCAATATAGACATAAAATGGAGGAGAAAATAGACCAGAAAATAAAAGGAAAAATACACGGGAAACTAGAGGAGGAAATAGAGGGGAAAATAGTAGG
Organism: Periplaneta americana; assembly: GCF_040183065.1. Taxonomy (NCBI): domain Eukaryota; kingdom Metazoa; phylum Arthropoda; class Insecta; order Blattodea; family Blattidae; genus Periplaneta; species Periplaneta americana. The sequence goes on from NC_091120.1 coordinate 17,013,148, forward strand.
CAAAATATAGGACAACAAAGAAGAGAAAAAAAATCTATGACAAAATAGATCATATAATACAGGACAAAAATGGAGAGGATAATAGATGAAAATACAAAAGATAACAGCTAGAAAATAGAGGAGAAAATTAAGGAGCAAACAGATAAAATAAAGACAAAATTGACGAAACATTACACGGGAAAATAGAGAGGGGGGGAAATAGAACACAAAATGGACAAAATTAAGAGGACAAAATACAGGGGAAATTACACCAGAAAATATACGAGAACACAGAGGAGAAATAAAGTACAAACTGGAGGGAAAATAGAGTGCATTAAAATAGACGGGGTATTAGAGAAGAAAGTACACAGAAAATAGAGCATACAATATTGCAAAACACTGAGACAAAATAGAGAAAAAAAGAGAAAAATACAGCAGAATATACACGATAAAATACAAGCAAAATAGAGAGAATTTATAGACAACATGGAAGCAAATATGTTATTGTTGTTTTCTAATGCCAGGCGTTTGACAATAAAGTCATTTGATCTCTTTCACTCCAATATTTTTCAAAGATATTATCATGGTCAGCCACTGAAGCACAGATTTTGAGGTATGAAAATGGCAAGTTGTAGCCGATTTAAGTGAACACCATATTTTAACGTTTTGGTGGCTACTTCATTCACACACAACCCCCAGAATGTCTGGAGGACCACACCTGCTGTTGGTCGACGGGTCCATTGGACCTAGCTGGGAGATCTTGTTGATCACCAGCTTTCCCTCCTTAAGCCACTGGAGGACGATTTTAGTGCCATAGCAGGTCAGCACTAGGAACAGAAAAGTAGAAAGAGGAGGAAGGAAAGGGAAATGAACCCCTAGGCCTCGAATGCTCTAATGCCGTTGGGGTCGAAGAAAGTAAGAGTTCAGTCAGAGGACTGGGTAGGAAAGGGTAAAGAGGGAATTAGGTATTGAATAGAGGAAAATTATACCAAATTCGGTCATTAACTCATCAAGCTGACCAGTGCTAATTGATGAGTAGCCCCTCCCTTTAGTTCAGCTTGTAAAATTATGCTTACTAACAGCTGCACCACGGGAAGGTAGGGATGGGACATTGGGTATTTGTCCAGGTTGGTTCCTTAAAGCCTTCAATGGGAAGGATTAATGGCTCTCCCCCCTGTATCCGACAGATACCCTTTTGCAGCCATGGAAGCAAATATAGAAACAGAGAAATAGAGAAGGAAATAAAGGGGAAAAATAGACGGATAATAGAGAGGAAATAGAGAAAACGGAGACCGAAAATACTGGACAAAATACACGAAAAAATTGAGAGGATAATCAAGGAAAAATACAGCAGATAATAGAGGAGAAAATAAAGGGATAATGAGAAAATAGAGGGAATTAGAGGAAAACATGCAGGTGAAATAGGGGGAAAATACCAAAGAAATACAAGAGAATATAGAGAAGAATTTAGAGGACAAAATACAGCACAAAATATGAGGGATAATTAATAGAGCATAAAATAAAGAGAGTAATAGAGTAGAGGAAAAAATTAAGGGGAAAAATCAGACGAGTAAATAGAGGAGAAAGTAGACGAGAAAATAGAGGGAAAATGGAGGACAAAATAAGGCCGAAATAAAGAAGAAAGTGGAGGGGGAAGTAGAAAATCGAGGAGAAATAGAAAAAATAGAGAAGAACATAGAGCAAAAAAATAAAACATATATACAGGAAAAGACAGAAAATAAAGCAGAAAACAGGGAAGAATATACAGGGAAAATAGAGGAAAAAAGACAGAAAACAAAGAGAAAACAGAGTACAAAATACAGAAACTACATGAGAAAATGGAGGAAAAAAAAAGATGACAAATTTGAGGAACACATATATGAAAATGAGAAGAGAAAATAGAGGAAAAAATAAAGCAGAAAATCGAGACAAAATAGACTACAAAATAGAGAGAATAAAGAGCAGAAAATGGAGAGAAATAGAGTGGGAAATAGAGGAGAAATCAGAGAGGACAGACAGCAGAAAATAGAGAGTAAAAATACAGGAGAAAGAGTAGAAATAGAAAGGAAATAGACGAAAAGAGAAAAAAGAGGATAAAACAGAAAGAAAATAGAATAGGAAATAGATAACCAAATAGAAAAGAAAATAGAGAAATACAGAACACAGGAAAATATTCTACAAAATAGAGGAGAAAATAAAGTGAAAACAAAGTAGAAAATAGATGGGAAAAATAGAATATAGAGCACAAAATGGAGAAAATAGGGAAGAAAATAACGAGGTGACAGTGCTAAATAGAGGAGAGAAATAGATGAGAAACAGAGTACAAAATAAAGTACAAAACTGAGGAGAATGTAGAGAAAATAGAGCACAAATTAGAGGAGGAAATACAGCAGAAATTAGAGGAAAAGGAGAAACTGGAGAGAAAATGAAGTGAGGAAATAGAGAATAACATACAGAAAATACAGAGCACACACACAGTTGAAAATACTGGACAAAATAGAGAAGAGGAGAAAATGAAGCAGAAAACAGAGAAATTATAGCACAAAATAGGACACTAGACGACAAAATAGAGAGAAAATTGAATAGGCAAAAGAGGAGAGGGTAGAGGAAAAAAAGGAGAAGTATAAAGAGAGAATTTAGAGCTAAAGTATAGATAAAATAAGGCTGGCGGTAATAGAGTAGAAAATAGAGAGAAAACAGATACAATATACAGCAGAAAATAAGAGTAGAAAATAGAGGAAAAATACAAAAGAAATCACAGTAAAAAATTGAGCATAAGATACACACAAAATAGAGAAAATAGAATAATAGAGGGGAAAATGAAAGCAAATAACAGAAAATATATAGAAAATAGAAAAGAGAATAGAGGAGAAAATAGAAGCAAAAAAGAGAGAAAATAAACGAGAAAATATAGACACTTACAAGAGAAAATACAGAGAAAATAGAGTGGAACGTAGAGAGATAATATAGTATATACTGGAGCAGAAAATAGAGAGAATATAGAGCAGAAAAGAGGAAATATAGAGCAGAACAAAGAAAATAAAATAAAATTAACAACAAATTACATTGAAAATAAAGCAGAGAATAGAGAGGAAATAGTAGAAAATATAGGACAAAACAGGGTAGGAAATAGAGAAGAAAATAGAGTACAAATTAGAGGAGAAAATAGACAGTAAATGGAGGGGAAAAAGAAAAAATAAGATAAAATACAGGAGAAAATACAGTAGAAATAGAGGAGAAACCTGAGACAATAAAGAGAAATTTGAGCAAATAAAAGAGAAAAAATAGGGGCGAATATATAGCAAAAAATAGAGGACAAAATAGAACATAGCGTTCAAAGTAGAGGAGAAAAAGACAGCAGAAAATATACAGAAAATAGGGAGAATGTAAAGAAATAAAATGAGAAGAAAGCGACAAACTAGAATAGAAAATAGAGGAGAAAATACAACATGAAATATAGAAAATAGAGGAGAAAGTAGAGGAGAAAACAGAGGAAAAAGAGCAGAAAATGCAGAGAAATTAGAGCACAACACACAGAAAATAGAGCAGAGCTATGGAGAATATAGACGAGAATATAGAGAGAAAACAGAGAATAAGTAGAGGAGAGAATACAGAAAAAATAGAGAACAAAATGAGAAACAAGATTCCATTGATAAATCATTTTAATATCCTATAGGCCTATATACAGTAGAACTTGATTATAACGACATCCAAGGGACCTTGAAAATTATGTTGTTATAAACGTCGGAGTAACTGAGATTCATATTATCAGTCTAATGAGGTGGAAAATGAAAAATAATAAACATAATTAGGCTTATTTTAGATTTACGTATTCACTTTTAAGCATACCATGAACACAATAAAATACATGTAGGTTACAATTATAAATACAGTACTCTGTATTAAAACAGTTTGTTCATTACTCACAAACTTATTTACTGAGGAGTGAAGTAATCAGTCATTTTACTCTGTTGCCTCCTACTTGCCCAATATACACTTTCTAAATTAAATTCTGTGTTCATTATTTCAGTTGCAATTTCACTGCTCCCTCTCCTAGCTTCATACTCTCTCCTTTAGCTTCATAGAAATGTTCACAATTCTAATCGCTTCTAAAGTGTCACTCATTTCTCTTAGTGGTGATACTGCGTTAAAATGTGTGTACTTAGTGAAAACTTCATGTCGAAACTGACCGCATGCAGGTACCATTAATACCGCATGAATTCGGGCAGGTGACAATGGGATGGGAATCTGCCTGCATTCCAGAGGTCTGTGATAGAAGGGAACAGTAAAGGATTTGCCAGATTTCAGCAAAATATTTCTTAAAATACTTTGGTTCTTAGAAAATTGTATTCCAAACTGAGGTTGAAAATGATGTTATATGCGACGTAGACGCATATACGTTTGTCGTATTAAGCAAGGTAGAAAAGCATATGTCTTATGGGGAATTAGTTGGGACCACAGAATATTTTACGTTATAGGCGAGGTGTCGCACAAAACGAGGTCGCTATAACCAAGTTCTACTGTAGCTTTTATTGTTAATGTTTTAACCCATTTTAACCTCCCTTTTTACTTGTGATTTCTACGTATCTCTGCTTTCATCTGTAGGCCTATTTATTGATCTCATGATGCTTCATTAGAACCGAAAACGTTTATCTTTATGTAAATAACAGTATCTTTGTGTTTATCACATTTGTGAATTCATAAGTTTGGTGGTCTTTACAATAAAAAAAACTTTGAGTAGGCCTACATCTTCACAATGTTAAATTCACAAACTTCTAAGGTTTTCAATATTCTTATTGTAACTTTCAACTGTATTCTGTTAATCAATGCTTACCAGTTTCCTGACAAGGGATTTCTTCCAGTTCTCTCGCATATACTGCCACAGCACCATCTTATCGCCTGCCTCAGTTGTCCACAGAATTTAACACCAACTCCGTAACTGTCCCAAAATGCCTGAAACAAGAGACACAACAATCAAGTTTCCTTAGAAGTTCTTTACATTTTCGGTAACCTATGCTATAACAAGATACGTAAGCTGCATTAGTACTGGTTCACGAACATCTTCACAATGCTAAATTCACAAACTTTAAGGGTCGATTGTATAAACCATTTAATCTTAGATCAGAAGTTAAATTGATACTTGTTCTAGCTGAACTTGGAATTTTGTGTTGTATAAAGTCTAATCTGAGATTAATTTTGTCTTAAACTAAAGTCAACTTTGACTGAAGAAATTTCTCCGATTAAGTTAGGTGATCTAAGTTCAGTTATTTCTTTTCTGTTTGAAATATACGAGTGGCAGATTGTGCAAAAAGAATAACCATTATTAGTACTAATATTAATACATATAATATATATATATAATTTGAACTGGTAATAGAAATTACGGGAAAACGGCTGGACGGATTTTAATAAATGACCCCTCATTTTGAAGCTTGGAATTTAAAGTTTTTCGGAAAAGTAGTAGTTTTCAGTGAAATGTCAATTTTTAAACATAATTTTCCTATTTTCCAAAATCCATCTGTCGTCAGTTTTGAGAACTAGCTAATAGCATTCACGGCCGACTTGATATACCCTTCGCTTTTTTGTAAAGGAGAAGTGAAGCGAGCATCAAGTCAGCCGTGTTGCATTTCAGAATAAAACAAAACACATACTACAGTAAACAATATTACACGAAGGCCATGATCTGCAAGAATGCTGACATATTTAGAGCTCAAATTAAATTGGTTATTAAAAACGTAACTTACTAAAAATAATTCACAGGTTCGATTCTGTGGTGTGTAATTTTCTGGGTACAGCTGTGTATTGGATATTAAAAACTATAAAACTACAAAACTTGAGGTGGTTTGATGACATTATTACCATTAGAAATGAAATATTATTGTAGTTAATGCCATGATGTGACTATTTTTCATTAATTATACATATTAATGATATATTGATGATATGAAAGTGAAACGTTTTTGGGTTATATAAGTAGATGTAGGGAACTGAAATTAGATTTTGATTTCTATATTTTACTGAGTGGCGGCTATATAGTATATATAGTATATGTTACTGAAAGTTATAAAACTTACGTAAGATAATAATATTATTAAAAATCAAATATTTTTATAATTATTCATCAAGTGGGGTTGGGTCTTTTTCATATATTTAATGGCGGTGTGGAGTAGATATTTATATGCGTGGTTCTCTTCAGTATTGGCTCGAGAGAGAGTATCTTTCATAGTTATGGAAGCAAATAACTTTCCGAATGTCTGGTATTCTTAATTGAAAATAAATCTGAAAAATTTTTATTTGAATGTCTAATGAACTTAGCTTATATATATATATATATATATATATATATATATATATATATATATATATCTATATATATATATATATATATATATATATATACATATGTTTTCAATTTCTTGCCTTAATACACAAACATTCTTATACTTTATAAGGCTTTATCGTGTTCAGCAGTATCAAATAACATAACCTATAATTATATTATGTTTATAACAACCATTAATTATTAATGGATATGATAGGTACATTCATAAATGTTCAATTAACTGTATTACTAAACGAAAATTGTCGTCTTATAAAGCTTTATTATGTTTAGCAGTATCAAGCACTATAACATGATAGCAATTTGGAAAACGGCCAATCTTCTTATTGTCCGCCATTATTTACAATGCACAAAACAAACCAGTGTCTCCAACAGAGTATACGGAAAGTCGCCAAAAAGTAGTTGGAAAGTCGCTAGATTTCTCATTATCAACAAAGAAAGATTAAATTTTGTCACTATGGGGTGTAAAAAAGGTCGCTAAATCCCTATTTAAGCAATATAAAAGTTAAAAGAAATTGTCGTTGAAAAAGAGAGTTAAAGTCGCTAAATTGGCAACACTAAACAAACCTGTACAACATGGCCCGCGCATCTCATACTTCACCTGTTTATGCGATGTTGCCAAATCCTTTTCACGTCAACTTAGATTGCATTTGAACCAAGGTAATTTGATCTCGGAAAAGTTTTATACAATAGAAGAAGTGTCTGAACTCGGTTCACTTTCCGATCTTCGATCAAAGTTGATCTTTAGTCAGAGAGCTTTATACAATTAGGCCTAAATGTTTCCAATATTCATATTGTAACTTTCAATTGTATTCTGTTAATCCATGCTTACCTGTTTCCTGGCAATGGATTTCCTCCACAGTTCCTTCACATATTCTGCCAAAGCACCACTCCACCAGCACCATCTTATCTTCTGCTTCAGTTTCTCCAGAAAATTTAACACCCACTACGTAAGTCCCACAATGCCTGACACAAGACACACAACAATCAGTTTCCTTACAAGTGGTTTACATTTTCGGAAAGCTATAGTATAACAAGATACGTGACCTGCATTAGTACTAGTGCATGTAAAGCTAAATACACAAACTTTAAATTTTGAACTGTATTCTGTTAATTCATGCTTACCAGTTTCCTGACAACGGATTTCCTCTACAGTTCCCTCGCATATTCTGCCACCAGCACCATCTTCTGCCTCCGTTTGCTCCACGGAAGTTAACACCTACTCCATAATTGTCCAAAAATGCTCTGAAACAAGATAGATAACAATCACTTTCCTTTTAGCCTAACTTACATTTTCCGCAAGCTATAGCCTACTATAACAAGATAAGGAAACTGCATAATAATAATAATAATAATAATAATAATAATAATAATAATAATAATAATAATAATAATAATAATAATAATGTTTTATTTTCGCTGGCAGAGTTAAGGCCATAAGGCCTTCTCTTCCATTCAACCAGCCTTAATCAATACAATACATAAATTTAAATTACAAATATTTACACTACACTTAAAAGGTTCTCCAGCAATATTCTTCACTACACATTTATTTAAATTTAGATAAATCTCTAAGGTAAAGTAGTAACTTAATTTATGAGCTAATTTAATTCAATGAATTATAATTAATTTAATATTTGAGATAGCTAGTAAAATGATGAAAATTAATTTAATATAAGCTTACTAGGACTATGTTACAGGGAGAATATATATATTTCTATTTCTATAATGAGAATATTAATGTAATTGCCATTAGAGGTTTTGTAAATCTATTTAGAAAAATTAATGATAATAATAATAATAAGAATGGACAGATGTTAGTTTCATTATAAGTAACAAATATTAATCAGCAATTCATCTGTTAAGTAAGAATTTATGCAATTTTGACCTAAATGAAGTTACTGTCCAACAACCCCTTATATCACTCGGAAGCGAGTTCCAATTTCTAGCAACTGAAACTGTATAGGATGAAGAATATAAAGATGTCTTGTGGTAGAGTATAATGAGTAAATTGTTATGATGAGATCTTGTACTTAGCTGATGATATGCGGATAAATTTTGGAAACGAGAAGCCAAATAGATTGGGGTAGCGGTGCGCAGAATTTGAAATAAGAGAACAAGAGAATGCAGGGCTCGTCGATCGCTTAGCCTTAGCCAAGACAGAGTTTGGAAAGACGGGGAAACATGACCATACTTACGAATATTACAAATATAACGGACGCAGGCATTATGCACACGTTGTAGCCTGTTGCTCAAATTTGCATTTAGGTTACTTAATATAATATCGCAGTAGTCAAAGTGTGGCATCACGAGTGTTTGTACAAGGATTAATTTTAATTTATCAGGAAGAAAGTGCTTCAGTCGCTTTAATGAGTGAATAATGGAAAATATTTTTTTGGAAGTGTGATTCACTTGTTCATTCCATTCCAGGTGACAATCCATATAAATACCAAGGTTCTTCACAGTCGTACTATATGGAATAGTAGTATTATTTACAATTATCGGTGGCAAATTTTGCTTGTCACACTTCGATCTTTGATGTTCTATTAAGATTGCCTGCGATTTAATTGCATTTAAATTAAGTCCGTGCGTTTTCGACCATATGGATATAGAATTCAAGTCATCATTAACTTTAGTTATGGCGTCATCGGTAGTAGCAGATGTACTCTGCTTCAAAAATGTAATTACCCAATGTTTAACATCTTCATTTCTTTTATATTACTACACCATTTTTTTTTAAATGTATTGTCATTCTCAGCATATGCCTAACTATCACTATTATTAATTTCATAGTGCTAAAATCTAACAGTCATAATGGACCAATTTTTTGGTCTAAATGAAGGAAACGAAAACCAAGGAAAACTGCCCACATTCACTTTGCTCATAACAAATTTTCAATACAATTCATTCTAATAGTGTATAATTTACAATTCATTTTTATGTATCAATATGCCTGGTAAATTATTAATAAGTATTTAATGAATTTCAATCTTAAGGCATATAAACTTGCAAATGTTTATTTGCTATTTAATAACAATATATGAACGTTTTCGCCGTTTAGGGCATCTTCAGATATAACAAAACATATTATCTGGACCTATAATAACATATTATGCAAATAACAAGGAAAATAGAGAATAATATATGTGATACATGAAATTCATGAGCTTTATGTAGATATAACATGATACAGGATGAATATTGAGATAATCTTTGAATTTGAACTTAGACTGGACGAATATTTTATTTTATACATATAGCTCATGTTACAATTAATATGCAATGTTTAAAATTTGTCAATGATGTTAATTTTAAAATTTACAATGATGATAATAAAATATTTAAAGTAATCATGGCTGAAAGTTGTCGTAAGTTACAAGATAGTATACGTAGTTAATGTTCTTGTGTTTTGTAATTATTTCGCTTAGAGAGGCCGTTGGCATTTGAATGAATGTTGTTTGACGTTGATGACTATTTTACAATTGATATACAGTGATTAAATTAGTCAATGTTAAAATTTAAATTTTATAATGAAGATAATAAAATATTTAGAGTAATCATGGCTGAGAATTGTCGTAAGTTCAAGATAGTTTTCGTAGTTGATGTTGTGTGTTTTGTAATTGTTTCACTTAGAGGTCATTGACTTTGAAATGGCTACTCTGATGTGATGACATCCTATTACGTGTTCTCAGGTTTATGAAGTATATAAATGAAGAAGTTCTATAAATTTGTATGTACTGGTGTTGAGGTTTTAAGAGTTCTCTTAAAACCTCCAACACATCAACACCAGTACATACAAATTTATAGAACTTCTTCATTTATATACTTCATAAACCTGAGAACACGTAATAGGATGTCATCACATCAGAGTAGCCATTTCAAAGTCAATGACCTCTAAGTGAAACAATTACAAAACACACAACATCAACTACGAAAACTATCTTGAACTTACGACAATTCTCAGCCATGATTACTCTAAATATTTTATTATCTTCATTATAAAATTTAAATTTTAACATTGACTAATTTAATCACTGTATATCAATTGTAAAATAGTCATCAACGTCAAACAACATTCATTCAAATGCCAACGGCCTCTCTAAGCGAAATAATTACAAAACACAAGAACATTAACTACGCATACTATCTTGTAACTTACGACAACTTTCAGCCATGATTACTTTAAATATTTTATTATCATCATTGTAAATTTTAAAATTAACATCATTGACAAATTTTAAACATTGTATATTAATTGTAACATGAGCTATATGTATAAAATAAAATATTCGTCCAGTCTAAGTTCAAATTCAAAGATTATCTCAATATTCATCCTGTATCATGTTATATCTACATAAAGCTCATGAATTTCATGTATCACATATATTATTCTCTATTTTCCTTGTTATTTGCATAATATGTTATTATAGGTCCAGATAATATGTTTTGTTATATCTGAAGATGCCCTAAACGGCGAAAACGTTCATATATTGTTATTAAATAGCAAATAAACATTTGCAAGTTTATATGACTTAAGATTGAAATTCATTAAATACTTATTAATAATAGTGTATAATCCTACCTCAAGCTCACAGCATTCTTATCAAACTCCTTCACATCTTCATGCAGTCCTCCTCATTGGTTTCGGAAAAGCAGCCATCCTCCCCAGGTCCATGTAGAATCTGGAAAGAAATTTCGAAAGGATTTCAGTTCAGTTGTAGGCGAAATGAACATTCTGTGTTTTAGGCTATAATTCCTGCCCTTACTTCCTCATGATATTACACCATCACTGGTTGCTATATCGCCATTTCCCCAAGTATCCAATTCAAATCACACTCACACCAAAATTAAACAAGTTGCAAATTTCTCTCTCGTTTTAGCTACCTTTATACAGCTATCCAATACAAGAACGTTCTTGAACCGCTCCTAAATCAAGAAAGAAAAACACACAATATGGACCCTATGCCTACAAATCATAAATTAAATTATATCTACATTATCCTCTCTTCCTGCTTACTATATTATAACCCGTGAAACCTTAGTATAAAATATTACTTAAATGAATTTATACATCTTCATTCAAAACTCGTACCTGAAGTAGGCCTTCCGGTATCCGTCATTATTTCACAATCTTACCACTATTTTCGCAAGGTTTTTTATATTAATTTCATAAGGCATGCTTATCTATATTTAATACACAATACAATTATTTTAAACCTTACCTAATTCCATAATCCTCATTTTCAATCAAATCTCGCCTCTCAGAGATTAAACGTCATTTTGAAGTCTTGCGAAGGAAGTGTCGCCAACATCTGTTGGTAAAAAATCCCTCTATTTTGATAGAAATTTCCGTCTTTCCTACAAAACATCCCTCGCTTAAAAATACAAACAACTTTTTCGCGTTTCCACAGAATTTCTATCAAAATCTTTAAATTTTCCTATCTCCCATCAAAATTCGTCAACCCTTCACGACTCTAATTCCTTGCTGCAATCGCCATTGAATTCAATTTCTAGGCTTTTAATAATAAGTTCGTTTCCCTCAGCTCGAATTTTCTTCTTTAACTTGTCAAGATCAATACGCACAATTATTCATTTTCACTTTACACTATGCATCCCTTAAATTCATCACACTGTAACCACGAATCGGTACATTACTTTTTATAACACTTCTCTTCTCTTCAATTTCACTCCATTTTAAATAAAGTTGCCAACGCCAATAACGCCACTGCGCATCGTTGATGGCGCATTCTTCAAATTCCTCCTCTATAAGTACGCATTGTTTATTGTGCCCTTAAGCATAGTTGTATTATGTCTAACTCGTGGCCCTTCTGTTTCCTTTCCATTTCATTCATCTTGTGTAAATATGAATCTTTCCAATGTTCCGTTAAAAATAGGACAGTCTCCCTTTTTTTCTTTTGTGTTTGGCGTCCTCATAATTCTTCTCAGAACACGCGGTAGTCTAATCAAATCTTATTTCATAACGTAAAAATAACAGTTTCTTCAACTGATCTTCACTTCATAAATAAATTACTGTTGACATTATACTTTCCATTTGTATATATATATTTTTTTAAATTCCTATAAATGTTTCATTTTGAAATCAGCTAACATGAATAAACTGTGCATTCATAGGGAAGAGGGGAAGGCCACAGACGGACTACATCATAAAACTATGCAACGTGAAGGATTGGCAAGATAGAGCAGAACTGAGAAGAAAAATTTGGGCACAGCAAAATATACTTACACAAAATATAACTACAAAGCACTCTAAAGTGACGTAGGGCTACATAAATTTACACGACTACAGGTAACCATTGTTTAACAGGCAATAGTGTTCTTTCTTTCGTTAAAGAGCTCTTTCTTCAACCTTACTTCATACATTTTTCACTAACTTCTAACTTCAATGTCCCGTATTTTTGTGACACATTTATGGGAGGCTTAATTAGTACTTTCGCTTTCAAATGTGAAACAAAACGAAAGTTACACAAAATTATGTAATTCATACAAAGTGTTTTACCAGTGGCGGCTCCTGCATATTTCTTAAGAGGAGGAAAAAAGTTAACAGCACGAAATGACACCTTCTTGAACGAAACATGCTACAAATTAGCCTACATGCATACATGTAAGACCAGGTAGTGTTGGGGTTGGCCTTCCCTTCTTTATAGCAATAATCTGTTCTTGTAAACAGAGTTTCCTAAATTGTCCAAAATGTATTATGTTTTCACTTCCATTCATTGTTGAATAATTGTGCAAATTAACAATTACAAGGAAATTCACAACCTCGCAGCATTTTTCGAGCACACTACAGCATCACACGTGTTGGAAGAGACTAGCTACTAACTCGTAACCGGAACAGTTTTACGGAAATGGAAATGGGAATGGGAAATAATCTGAAGAAAGCGAGAACACTGCACCCATCCACGTGGTCTGTGTTGCCACATGTACATTTTACAAGTTCAGTGTCACATGCTTTTGAAGAATGTCAATTCTTGTAAAGTCATACTACCATTATTGTTCAAAGCTGCCGGTGGCCGATTAATTTTTTATGTTAAAAATGATGTAGTTTGGAGTACCTACTTTCAATTTCAAATATATTTGTACAAAACTGACAACTTGGCTGTTGCCCTGTCTAGTAAACAATGAATAGAAGTGAATTTCAGGGGCCAACTACGTAAAACTACTTCCTCTTTGTTTTACATAAACCCGACTTTAACTTTCAAATATCCACGAAAGTTTCAAACCATGAATAGTAGCCTATATAAAGTGCAATGGATAATATTTTTGACTTATAATTAAAAAAAAGTTTACATGGTGTCTTTCATAGCGTTCCGTTAAAACTGTTTTTGTTGTGTCTCCTCCTAGATGTGTTATAGTCCGGTTGAATTCAACATCGTTAGGTGGCAACGGTAGCGAGCTTGCTGCTTGACCAGTCGGTTTCTATTTCCCGCCCATGTGCTGATTCAGAGGAGGATCTCCTCTCTCTCCGTTCATTTACTCGCTTTAAAACTCTGCTTCTTTCTCTGGCCGCTAGTGCGCTGTTGTCTATGTGTGTTAACTGCAGTAGAGGAGGAATGGAGTGCCTTTCCTCTACACAGACAATCTCGCATCTTTCTCACAGTTTTCTACAGCACATGAGCGCGCGTCGTTAAAAACTCGATCAATCGAGGTTTTCTTATAGCTGTGAACTTAAAAATTATCGAATCTTCTTCGAATTTCAAGGCACATATTTTATTTGATATTTACTTAAAAAAAAAAAAAAAAGAAAATGTGAGGAGGACGTTCCTCCCTTCCCTCCCCCGAGAAACCGCCACTGTGTTTTACATAGCCTACACAATTCATCAGCTGAGTAAAAGTAGCCTATGTACATGGAAAAATTTTACTAATTATTATGTTTTCAACTTTTCCTCTTCATCCTTTAAGATAGTTAGGCAGTGTACCCAGTACTGAAATGCAGCGATAGTGAATACCAATATTACAAAGTTATCTTCCGTTAAAATTTATTTCCAATGAAGAATACCAGACATTTTGGAAGTTATTTGCTTCCATAATAATGAAACATAGGCCTACCCCTCTGAATGGTTTTCTTCATGCTAAATACTCTTTATTTAACCTATACATCTTCAGTTCTTGAGTTTCAATGCGAATACGCAAGTAACAATGTCAGAACGATCAGTCGGTTTTTACATGTGGGAGTGAAGCAATAGCAATTTCAGATTATAGTGGATTGTAGGTTAGAGTTATGAAAATATCCTCTCCCCTCGTGCCCTCGTGCCCCCGTGCCCTCTGGTCCTCTGCCCTCTTCACTTATCTTCTCTTTTCCTTTTCCTTTCCCTTCCTATTTCCTTTCCTTTTCCTTTTCCTTATCTTTTTCTCTCCGTTTCCTTTCCTTTTCTTTTCTTCCTGTTTTCTTGTTTTTTGCCTTCTTTCTCCATTAGCTTGCTTTCTACGTGATTCTCAATCTCTCCTACTGTATCTTAAATCCTTGCCATTGTCACAAGTTTCATATTCAATTTCTACATTGCCTTCAGCGTCATTATCAGCATTATCATCTGAACTTTCATCTATGATCTGCAGAGTAGTGTCGATCACCACGTAAGTTTTCACCCAGTGTTACTTTGTTAGATAAAACACACTTAATGGAATAAATAAACTGCACTAACAGAAAATTTTCTATTAATAGGCTACTATTGATATGTAAATCTCACGTACACTTCTAAATAATTATATCTCATAATAAGTTGGCCAAGCGTGTAAGTTGCAACCTGCTGTCACGACTACTATAGTCAGCAACTGAAAGACGGAGGCATAGCTAGAAGGAGGTGCTCTCTTGGCGTGAAAAGTAGTGAGGATCAATTGTTTATCCATTATACGTCAAAATTACGTAGGGCAGAAGTTTTAAACAATGGCATTACTTCCTTGTGAGCAGGAAGAAAACAACTGGTTTGATCAAAGTATAGAGATATGTTCTCTTAGTATCTCGTTATCATTATATTACTTCTCTTCAAATAATTATCTACAGTCAGATGGAAAGAATTTTATGAGATTATACGTTCTCGTGCATAAAATCTAAACTTCATGTTGATGTCGATGTTATACAGTAGGCATTCCTAATGTATAGTCGCAACAAATGTTGACGCAACATCCGTCGATCGACCACGCTGTTACGTAAGTTTTACAGTTTTCAGTATATTATAGAAATGAAGATATATAATATAAAATCTCCTTTCTCTACGTATACTTACTTAAGGCCCCAAAAGATTTCACTTTCATATCATCAGTATACCATTATGTGTTGCAATAACTGTAATAATATTTCATTTTTAATAGTAATAATGTCACCAAACATTCTTAAGTTTTGTAGTTCTTAATATCGAATACACAGCTGTACTCGGGAAACTACAGACCAGAGAATCAGACCTGTAAATTATTTTCATACATTATCAAATAATTACACAAATGAAGATAGATGTATTGGCATTATGATGTGAAAGAATCTGACCCATCTCAACTCTAAGTATGTCAAAAATCCTGTAGGTCATGGCCTTCGTGTGAGACGGTTCCTCGTATAGGATAAGGAGGTTGTCATTAGATTAGTATTTCGTGTTAATATTCTTATATGGATAGTAAGTGTGGGACGTGTAAGAAGTTCCAGAATCTGAGACGGAAGTAACAGGTGGGCAGGAAGACCGAAGCCAAGCTAGGCGGACAGGAAACATGTGTCCAGGCGTGGAGTTGACTGATGAGGGAATGTATGGACTTTGCCTGCGGGTGGTCAGTAAGATGACGCCAAGCCAGGTTCCAAAAGAGATGATCTGGTATATGTCAGAGAATTGTCAGGACGCCGGAAGTAAGGAGATGTTCTAGTTAACGAACAATTTTTGAAGAACGCGTCTTAAGTGACGTAAGTGTAATCATGGCCAATCAGGATTCTTAATAGAGACACGTGATATATAGATAGGAGGGCGAAATTGTATGTTTGGTGGTTGAAAGTAGAGGATAGATTTGGCAGATAGACAGAAGGCATATACAACGCGTACGGAGAGGTCGAACTACACATATTCTCGGCAAACCTAACTCGGAAGTATAACAATTTACGGACTTAGAATTTTTTAGTGGGTGTAGTAAGAAGTCGTGTGTGGCATTATTATTATAAGTCTGAATTCTTTCCTCTCATCACGTTATCAACTGTCCGTTATATTACTGGTGTTTTATAGTACAAAATATATAATTACGTGAACTCAGAAATTAGTTTACCAACTTACGGGAAGTGAGAGCGAGATATTATACACTTGGACGCGCATTTCTGCTAATCTGAAACGAACACTTAATAATAATAATAATAATAATAATAATAATAATAATAATAATAATAATAATAATAAACGTTCTCATAGTTCTTACCAACAACTTCTGGTGTGCGCCTACATCATTTCAACCTACGAGCACGTCTCCCAAACCCCATGTCCCGACCGTTTTGCAGCTGACCTGGGAACCTCATCCTCTACCGGAGTAATCTCGAGGAGGCTGGCGCCCAAATTAATCAGTGTACATAGTTAATTATTGACATCGACGTGCCTCCTCGAGATACTTTCCATATACGACTGAGCTGGCAGCCGAGGGCAAGGAAAGGCGTCGTGGGCAGCAACGACGACGACAGACGACCACTGCATATTTCGGCGCCCCAACGACGACGACCGCAACACGTGTAATAATCTATTGTTTATTGTAATGTGTGCTTTGTTTTATTCTGAAAAGCAATTAAAAAGTTCTCAAAACTGACGAAAGATGGATTTTGGAAAATAGGAAAATGATGTAGGAAAATTGACATTTCACTGAAAACTATTGTTTTTCTGAAAAATTTGGGTTCGAAGCTTCAAAATGAGGGGCATGTATTAAAATCCGTTCAGCCATTTTCCCGTAATTTTCATTACCAGTTCAAATTTTATAATAAAAAAATACGAACCTCGAAATATTTCCGCTAGTTCACAATAGGTGGCACTATTATTGGGACGGTTAAAAAGTGTTGGGGAAAATGATCATGTAGATTAAATGTAAATTATTCTCAAAATACTGAAAATATCAATATCAGCGGTTTCCCGCTAAAACTAGTGTTCTTTTACAACCCCCAGAGTTGGAGAAGTTTTATATAATATCCTTATTGAATATGACAATTCCAAAAAACTAGTTCAATTAATTAAAACGTCTCGCAATGAAACTTACAGCAGAGTCCGTATAGGCCAGTTTCTATCTGATGCTTTTTCAATTCACTGCGGGCTAAAGCAGGGAGATGCATTGTCACCTCTACTTTTTAACTTTGCTCTAGAATATGCCATTAGGAAAGTTCAGGATAGCACAGAGGGTTTGGAATTGAACGGGTTACATCAGCTTCTTGTCTATGCGGATGACGTGAATAAGTTAGGAGAAAATACACAAACGATTAGAGAAAACACGGAAATTTTACTTAAAGCAAGTAAAACGATAGGTTTGGAAGTAAATCCCGAAAAGACAAAGGATATGATTATGTCTCGTGACCAGAATATTATACGAAATGGAAATATAAAAATTAGAGATCTATCCTTCGAAGAGGCAGAAAAATTCAAATAGTTTGGAGCAACAGTAAGCAATGTAAATGACACTCGGGAGGAAATTAAACACAGAATAAATATGGGAAATGCCTGTTATTATTCGGTTGAGAAGCTTTTGTCATCTAGTCTGCTGTCAAAAAAGCTGGAAATTAGAATTTATAAAACAGATATATTACCGATTGTTCTGTATGGTTGTAAAACTTAGACTCTCACTTTAAGAGCGGAACAGAGATTAAGGATGTTTGAGAATAAGGTTCTTAGGAAAATATTTTGCCTAAGAGGGATGAAGTTACAGGAGAATGGAGAAAGTTACACAACACAGAACTGCACGCATTGTTTTCTTCATCTGACATAATTAGGAACATTCAATCCAGACGTTTGAGATGGGCGGGGTATGTGGTACGTATTGGCGAATCTAGAAATGCTTAATAGTGTGTTAATTGGGAGGCCGGAGGGAAAAAGACCTTTGGAGAGGCCGAGACATAGACGGGAGGATAATATTAAAATGGATTTGAGGGAGGTGGGATATGGTGATAGAGATTGGATTAATCTTGCACGGAATGGGGACCGATGGCGGGCTTATGTGAGGGCAGCAATGAACCTGCGGGTTCCTTAAAAACCATTTGGAAGTAAGAGTTGGAAGAAATGTTGAATTAAATAATGGAACACTGACTATTATCTTCGCCATCTATTAGTAGAAGTAAAAATTATATGGGAATTCAGACATTGGACATATGAAGTTAACCATGTCGTGTATTGTACAAGCCGTGTTTTTTACATAATCTCTGGGTGGTACAGGGATTTACACAGAACAATGCTATGCTTGAATCAAAACATTGCTCGTTATAATCAGGTACCGTAACTAAAACTAATACGAGTATAACATTT
Organism: Periplaneta americana; assembly: GCF_040183065.1. NCBI lineage: Eukaryota > Metazoa > Arthropoda > Insecta > Blattodea > Blattidae > Periplaneta > Periplaneta americana. The sequence continues at coordinate 17,031,940 of NC_091120.1, forward strand.
GTATAGGAAAGTGACTTACCTGATTCTCTCCGTTGTTGAAAATCGTGACGGACTTCAAATAAAAATGAATGATGTGCTTTAAGTGTCACTAATTTTGTTGCAATGTACAACTGTGTACAGTAGTAAATGAAGACTCTCGAATGATGATGGTAGATCCCAACCGACCTCGAAGTTTTAGGTAGATGTACGACCGTCTACTCCTGCCATTTACCTTTCATACGGTGAAGTATCAAATTAATTGGGATATGCGGAAGCTCTTGTATTCCAAATTGAAAATTGGTCGTTAGTGGAAAAGGAAGCTTTCTCAGTGACTAAATGCCATATCCCAACTGTGTCCCGACCCGCATACATTAAAAAGTAGCATTAATATTTTCGTTTACAGTGAACCTTGTATTCTGACAAATTCTTATTTGAAGTCAGACCTTCTTGTATAAAATTGAAATAATGTGTTGAGAACAACATCATGGATAAATATATAATAGGATGTGAAACTGCTGTCAGCACCATCTGGCAGTGGGGGGCTGAAATAAGGTGATCAGCGCCCAACGTCGTAGGTGGTGAACATTAGAACTACGTGTTGGGTACATTACCCAGGGTTCTCTATTTATCCGTTCGAGATATTGCTCGAGGAGCCGACGAGGTGACAAGATGGCACACAGAAACTTGCTAATAAGTGAACATAAAGTGATATTACGTGTGTGTATAAGCAGTGCATGTTAAACAGTGATGTTTATGGAAGTTGTAAAAATAGTGTTGTTGAATGTATTGTAAAGTAATAGTAATATAATAAATTGAAGTATCTAAGTACTTCTTGCTGACTTTTCAATTGCTCTGTACAATAAATACCCAAAGAATACAATCCCAATCATCTAACTTTTTGCTTTATTTTTTTTTTTGTCTTTGTCTGGTTATATTTTAATTGGCTCCGGTAAGAATTTTCAGTAGAAGCTGCTGTGAGGAATAAAAATGTAAATGTTTTATTTTAAATTGGGTTAGTTTTGAATATCGATGAGGGTGGGAGGGAATATTTTCTGCTCAGTTTAACATTTTCGTCACCAGGTGCGCTGCTAAATGCATGGAGTAATTACTCTTTTCGATACTTGGTGCGCTGCTAGATGTAATAACGCCCCTCCCTCTAACAGGTGGCAGCAAGATCATTTTCTACAGCAGCGCCTCTAGTATGTGTTACGGGAAACTCGGTAAGTTTCGCATCCTATTATATATTCATCCATGACAACATTCTAAGTTTGTTACTGCTTTAGTCAAAAGACAAAGGTAGGATTAGTGATTCCTAGACAATGAGCTGTACTGTAAATCCAGGCAACGCGTGACGACCTTGCCTCACTCCACCGTCGAAGGGTTGCCATTCTGTTCTCAGGTACACTACTCTACTGTTATTTCTAATTCTCCACCGTCAAAGGGTTGCCTTTTGTTCTCACAAACATTTCTGTTATGATGGATAGCATCAAAACAACGGATAGCCTAATGAAATTGTTTTCTTTTATTAAAAGGGAACGAACATTATGTCCAGAGCATAAATGAAGGTAAGATTTCCATGGCTTTCAAACTCCATCAACCATCTCCCAGTTTTCATTAAGTGACCCGGGAAATTCCAAGGCTGAGTACACAGTCACACAGTAACAGCGTTTGTCATTTCTACCTGATCTAGTGTTCCAACAGTGAATGTACTGTATAAAAATGTCGACGTGTAAAGTGTTTTCTTTGGAAGATAAGACGAATATTATAAGTGACATTGAACGTGGTCTTTCGCAAACAGACGTGGGTCGACAGCATAGTTTAAGTAAATCAACTGTGAGTAACAGTAGGTCTATACAGTATAATCCATTCTACAAAAATTAAATATTTTATTTTGTTGTTCATAATTTCATTCTTTTCTGTAATTTAAGGTTAGGGGAGAGACACTTCGGATATAGTGAACGAAATATGTAAGTCTGCAGGGTTGACTGCACTCTGTTTAACTAAACAGCAGAAAACAGACGAACTAACGACAAAGGCTAAAAAAAATTGTACGTAAACTTTAAGCACCATATTAAACAAATCCTAAAAAAAGAAGACTAGTGGCCGATTTTTCCAAGTATTCTTAGAAAATTTAACGATTGTTAAATTCTAAACAGTTTGTTAATTAATAAAATTGTATGTTTTCAACACCAGTTTGGGTTAACAGTTTGTTAATTTTAAATGTAGGATTTCGGGCAGTTAACTCGTTTAACAGTTAGTTAAATATGGCCGATGTCTCCACAGCACTTCGAACGGAAGTTGCGAAATTAATATTTTGTGACTCTCTGTAGGGAAAGTTTAGCATATGACTGGTAATATAACATTTAAAAAATACTTTGGTCTGTTTAAATACATCAGTGTTATTTTATTTCTTTCGTATTTCGTATCCATATTAGTAATGAGGAAATATAACCTTACTTTGTAATTATTATTCAGCACGTCACCTACAACTTTCATTTGTCAACTGTTTGTTTATAGAGCGTGGCCTGCTATAACAGGTTTTCATTTTATGCAAGTTTCATGACTCACTCTATAATATAGAATTTAAAGATTAATTTTAGCCAATCAAAAATTGTCTTACATGTGTAGAATCATTACCAGGGAACGGATTTATATGGACTAAAAATATATGAAATATGTAAATATATATGTAGTTATTTTTACCAAAATATGGAATTAAATATGGATTTTTACCAAAATATGGAATTAAATATGGACTTAAAATTATAAAAAAAATGACTATGTACGTTAAATATTGGTACATTTTAATCAAACTAAACAAAAAATATAATGGACGTACCTTATCTTCCAATGTAGTTTCAACAAAACACAATTTTTATTGTCTGTTACCATAACAATAGGTTACAAACATTTCTTTCAAGTGCTGAAAAGTGAATCTTCTTCTATTGTCTCTGAGGATAGATTTATACTGACTAAAAGAGCGTTCGACGTCACAAGAAGTAACTGGTACATAATTCAATTTCACAATGTCTGCTGGGGATAAGTCCAAGTTAATCTTCACTGTTGATTCACCACTCATCATAGCAACAACCTTTTGTAGTTCTTCATATCCAGGGTTTTTTGAAAGTACAGTGTCCACCTTAGCTCTTACTGCATCTGCAACTTTACCTCTACCACGATTCAGTTGTTCCACAGTACTATTTATAATTTCAAAACTTTCAGATAGTGAAAGGTGCCTATTTTGGAGACTTTTGAGCGTTTTTATGATGCATGAAAATGTATGCTGAATGTGAGCTAAGTCATTCTTCACACTTATGTCACAGGTAACTGTTTTCGCAGTATCAATTGAGACTGCATCTTCAGAGTCCAATGCAAGGAGAACATTGTTAATAGAGTCTATATGTTCGGCATAATATTCAACTGCTTCTAGCCATGTACCCCATCTAGTTAAAATTGGCTTTGGTGGCAATGGAATTTCAGGGTACATTTCTTTCAACACGTTAACTCTACTGGGAGCTTTGAGAAATACTTTTTTCACTGATGAAATCAACAAATCTACTTTAGGGAAATTGTCTCTGACCACTTCTGCCACACGATGAAATGCATGCGCCACACAAGTAAAATGAGTCAATTTAGGATATACAACAGATAATGCTTGTCCAGCTTTGACCATATAAGGGGCAGCATCGCTAATAAAGAATAACACATTATCGTACATAATACCCTTTGGCCACAGGATACCCATAGCTTCGTTGAACAGTTTAACTATAGTTTTGTTATTGCACTTTTCTAGAACATCACAATGTAAAAGAATTCGTTCAGAATATTGTTCACTTAACAAACCGATAACTACATTACCAACAAGTCTACCTTCTTTGTCGGGAGTCTCATCAATGGAAACCCAAATTGAACTATCTTTAATTTCATCTCTTATCTTCTGTATTGTCTCATCGTAGATGGATGGAGCATACGTCTTCCTAAGTGTTGACTCATCCGGGATTGTATGTTGAGTATATTTTTCAAGGAATTCCCTGAAGACCTTATTCTTTAGTTTGTAGAGAGGAATATCAGCAGAGATGAGAGAACGGCACAGGTCGATGTTAAACTCAGATCTTACATTCGATGTTGTTGGTTGTGTTAAAAACAATTGTCTCTGCTTGGAATTTAGTTGTTTGTTGGCCTGATGTTTACTAATTGTAATGTGTTGTTGCACCAGGAACTTTTGTGTAGATGATACTGCACACTGACACAAATTACAAAATAATATTTTATTGTCAGTTGATAAACCATCTTCTTTAAATTCTGAAATGTAACTTGTTAGTTTTGATTTTAAATTGACTGAATGACGTACTTTTGGCATATTTACCGTCTTTATAGTATGATTTACAAAACTGAACCTATGTGTACTCTGACTGGCATTTAACTGTTGAGCTGCACAACTGAAGTCTGTTAAAAATTTTAAATTAAATTAATACAGTTTTGTAACTTACTTTCCCATTGTTGATAGGACTGCTAATTTTCAAATAACTCTGATGTGAAAGGGATTACTGAACATGTGTTTAAATCTCTATTGTTGAAATGTATTTTTAAAAGTTAATGGAATTTTGTTTTGTTTTATTGTTAAACCTAATATAATATGGACTGTTTTATATGAAATATGGAAAATATATGGAAATTAACGAAAATATGTACTAAACTCTAAAATATGGAAAAATATGGAAAATAAAAGTAGGATTTTTCAACCCTACACATTGTGAAACATAAAGATAATGCAAAATATAAATTATATTAGCTTTATAAGTAAATATGTATTTACATATAAATCCTTTCCCTGATCATTACCAACTGCTGTTGAATAGTTAAAATAGTGCTAACGACGTTATAGTTAAGTGTTGGTTATCTTAAACAAAATTATGTTGAACAAATGGAAAATACATTAACAAAGCATTAAAAATAAACAGTCTGTTAATTTAACATTCGTTAAGCAAAATTAAACATTACTTGGACAAACTGGCCATATATGTAACAAATTAGTAGAGCTTTAAGAATAAACGTAAAAAGTCATTTTTCTTAAAATTGTCAAATACGCTTCGATTTTCACTCAAATAAGGAAATGTTCTTTCGAAATTACGCAATGTTATTGGTGCAACATATTGAAATAGTTTATATTTATTGTAATCTTGTTGTGTATTATCTTGTGCCTGTTTACTATTTAATTGATATTGCACTGCACAGAGTTTCGAATGTGCAGAATTTTTTTTTCAAGAACATTTTTCAGTTTCAGTTTAACCCTTTTATTGTTATCAACAGCTGATCGCATAGAATTTAAAATTATTTCTTAACATGAGGATAAGTATTGCGTAAGCATGGTTGTTGTAGTCGGGAATTTGCTACACGTATACTTTTCAATGAAGTGTATAAAATGCGGATTCTCAAGTTTATGGAACGAAATATTTGCACATATCATCATCAGACACAAGTCATAATAAAAAGCGGACTGACACGAAATCGAATCACTAAACAATTTCTCATCTTCGATGCGTCTTTTATAGTCACTATGATTTTCTCAGTCACAACGCTTATTAAGTTACAAACTTTACAACATAATTATTTGTGCGAGATCGTGCGTATTTGCTTGGTTTCCGCACAAAACCAATCCGCGGAAAGTCTAAAATTCCACATTCAGTATTCCCAACCTAACACACATAATAATTTCCCTCTTCTTACCGCTTAAGTGACATATTGATTTTACTGCTTTAGGCTTTTAACATATTATTTTTAGAGACGTTCCATATAGTAATAATTATAAATTGGAAACTTACCACTGCAATTTCACCTAAATTGCACTGTTAATTATTGTTTTTAAATATTTTCAAAAATTAAGTAAACTCTACAACTCTACTAAAGTTACTGCATTCGTGATGCAAGTAACATTAAGGAAGCCGTGAAAAAATCAACAAGATTCCAGACTCATCATAGACTGGGGGAAAAAGAAGACAGACGTATATCACGGCCTGCTGGAGTATAGTAAACACAGAAAACATTTTAAAGCAACGATGTTGAAGATAGATATTTTTTTTTTTTTTGCAAATTTGCCGTTATTGAACAGAAACCAAGATGGAGATTTCATTGCAACTAATTAGAAATTAGACCCACACCTGTGGAGTAACGGTCAGCGCGTCTGGCTGCGAAACCAGGTGACCCGGGTTCGAATCCCGGTCGGGGCAAGTTACCTGGTTGAGGTTTTTTCCGGGGTTTTCCCTCAACCCAATACGAGCAAATGCTGGGTAACTTTCGGTGCTGGACCCCGGACTCATTTCACCGGCATTATCACCTTCATATCATCCAGATGCTAAATAACCTAGATGTTGATACAGCGTCGTAAAATAACCCAATAAAAAAAATTAGAAATTCTCTTTCAGGTATGTAATAAACGATCTTCGCACAAAATAATGTACGATACACGAGCGGTATGTTTTCTTTCAATTCTCGGAAATTAAAAAAGCCCAACTACGTTTCGCTTTTTCAAACTTTTCCTCGAACATGAAAACTTCAACATACAGGTCTTGTAACGCATATTACTATTTCCTCTCTGACTGAAAAATAATTATCTCGAAAGACTTTTATAAGCATAGTCAAAGATGCAGATTTTATTGGTGGTATTTTAATGCATCTTCACAGTACCTTCACTACACCACAACTGAACTCCATACGAAATGTTTACTTTTCATGTATGCTGTGTTGAAACAACTTATTAGAATGCAGTAAACAATACAAAATCCGCACCTATTTTGTTTAGAGTGACTTCACGCTACGTCTTTAATTTTTCGCACGAACTTGAAGGTACAATAGTAAACTACTAACGTTATCCTATGACCAATGTTCGTTAAACTTGTAGTCGCCCGTAGCAAATGTTTTGGTTTCCAAATTTCGTTCCCTAGTAATAAATAAAGCCACACTTACACGAACAATTTATCGATCACTATCGATTAGTAGGGGTGACATGTCTTTGAATGCCCGTGTACTGCTACAGTGCGTTCGTAGCTCGGCCGAACTGTTCCACGGCGGGCTTGGACTGGGTGAAGATTGGCGCGCCTGCCACCAGAGTTAAGGGGAGAGGATGGTATTTTTTAAAACTTTTTTCCTATTTGGTGTAAATTATTAATTTTTTGTATGTAGAGAGCTCATAGCTGTGGCAACTCAACCAAATAAAAATATTTGAAAAAAAAAAAAATTATTTGGGGGCCCAAATTTGAAAAAAAAATATACCCAATGCAGGATTGTACTAAAACCGATATATCTAAACCGTTTTTAAAGATAGATTCAAACAGTTTTTGCAATGTATTTGCAAAAGCATGCTTTACAAACTGTCTGTAACAGAATTTTGATATTAGTCCCTACGTTTGTAAAATAAACAATTAAAATTTAATAACAATTTTCTGATTTCTTTTCTTGCAAGCAAACGGACGTATTTTTAAAATGAAATCAATTAACAAAATTCTGTTACAGAGAAAAGTTTCCTAATAGTCTAAAGAATGTGTGTTCTAAATTTCTTGCATGTATCTTTAATAGTTCAGAAATTATATCCATTTTGTCTGGCAATGTAGCAAAAAAAAATTAAGTTACTGGAAGCCGATAAAAGCGGGCGTGTGATTTAAAAATCCATAGCGTAGGAAGTTTAAAAATGACATCAAACCATCCAACAAGGGCACAAATACCCACAAAATGTTATGCAATGCATTTCACACATATCAAAGGGTATTTTAAAGAAAAAAAAAAATGGAAAATTTAATTTACCGGAAACAACAATAAAAGTGGGCGAGTGATTTAAAAATCCATAATGGAGGAAGTTTAAATATGGCGATCCACACATATTACAGAGTATTTTAAAGATATTTTTTTGAAAATTTAGTCATTTTTCATCAAAAATACCATCCTCTCCCCTTAAGGGTGGTTTACAATAAACCGAGAACGGAAACGGCAACAAGAACGAGAACGGAAATATTGTTAAAATAAATGTACTTAAATGTGAGCGTTCACAATAGGTAATTGTGAATCCTCACATTTAAATATATTTATTTTAACATTATTTCCTTCTCGTTGCCGTTTCCGTTCCCGGTTTATCACACGTAAATGACCGGCAAGTCATGGGTACGAAACATTAACTACTCTACTAACATTAGGCTTATCTGCATCACAAAAGATGTTGAAAGTGAATGACCTTCAACTCGAACACATTCCGTAGGCCTATATCTCGGAAAACAATTCTGGTTCACTCGCAAAAGTTCATGTTGACTGACTGCCTGTATTTCTCTCGTGATGTTGTCCTTCAGTTCTTGTAACGTGTGCGGATTTGATGCGTACACTTTATTCTTTAACGTTCCCCATGAATAAAAATCGCATGCAGATAGGTCAGGGGAACGAGGTGGCCACAATCCTCGACTAATAATTATTCTGTCATCAAACACACTTTGCAATTCATGCATATAATTCGCAGCGATGTGCGCTGTACCTGTATTCTGCTGAAACCAGCCACTCAATCGTTCATTTCTTGTTAGTTGCGGAAAAAAATTAAGGTAGGTGTCCCTGATATGGCCATGCTAAGGTTTGAGAATTTTTATAGCCGCCATTTTGAAAAAAATGAAACCACTTTTTTCTTACTCGTTCTCAGTCTAATGGACTTTCTTAAAACAATTTCCTTTCTCCATAAAAATAGCTTTAATTGTCCAAAAAGTCCCAAATTCCAAAAGTCTACCTAGTGGCCATATCAGGCACACATGCACATGATATGGCCACCCTTGTTTCATATTCTATAAATCGTGATTGTTTTCAATTTGATAGCGCAGTTGTGCTAAAATTAAATAATTTTGGTGTAAAATGAATAAACATTACACTTAATAATCTTTTTTATAATTTAAAAGTGTAGTCAAAACAGGTTTTCCCATCAAAAATTAAGTTGTTTTTCTTAAAATACAAAATTTTTGCTTAATCCCAGCTATAAGGCATGTAAATTTGTCTCGTGAAAAAATAAAAGTGAAATAACTTGATATGGGCATATCAAGTGCAGGTAAGCTTTCACGAAAATCGTTTGATTATGAACAACTCGTAAAAGATACGCCATCAACGACAACACCAATCAACAGAACATTAAAAACTGAATGGAGTACGATGGCTTTCATGAAACAAGTCTTTGAAAAACATGCATAAAACAAAGGAGACTTATCAGAGAAAAATAAGAAGAAATCACACGAAAACCGCAAAACAGGCAACTGACGCCATATTGCTCAACCTAACTGGCTGGAAAACGATCAAGTGACATACCAGGATGCCCTTTCACTGGATGCTGCTGCAATTTAGCAGATTTTTTGGTTAACTAACTCACAATAGCGGGGTGGCCCTATCAGGAACATGGCCTTAACAGGAGCACCCACTTTATTTAAAATTGAAGTTACATAAACGTGTGAATCAACTGTTGTGTCGAAAAATATGGAACCGACAATTCTACTCGTACTCACTGCACACCAAACCCCAATCTTTGTAGCGTGGTAAGGAACTTCATGAATAATATGGGGAATTTCGGTAGCCCAGTATATACTGTCATCCTCTGAGGAGTTTAGTGCTGAGAGGAATGCGGTTCCGACTAGTCTAGCGCGGTACTAAAGTAGGAGGGGACAGTGACAGCGGCAGTCTGGAAGGAAGTACAATCATACTGAAAACATTCGCCCAATTTACGAGAGCAGTATGCCTATTAGTTTTCTAACGTATTTTTGGCGAGATAGAGATACAACCATTCGTGCTTACGTGTTCAGATAAGGAAAGTACTGTAGAGAATTTTATTTATTTATTTAAGTTATTTATTTATTATTTATTTATTATTCATTTATTTATTTATTTGTCGACCTGGTTGGTGAGTTGGTATAGCGCTGGCCTTCTATGCTCAAGGTTGCGGGTTCGATCCCGGGCCAGGTCGATGGCATTTAAGTGTGCTTAAATGCGACAGGCTCATGTCAGTAGATTTACTGGCATGTAAAAGAACTCCTGCGGGACAAAATTCCGGCACATCCGGCGACGCTGATATAACCTTTGCAGTTGCGAGCGTCGTTAAATAAATCATAACATTTAACATTTTATTTATTTACTACTTATTTATTATTTATTTTGGTGAAGTTAAGGCCATCACACCACCAGAAATACAAATACAATAAAATAAACAAAAAGAAAAATCATAATATAACTACAACAATATAAATGAAAAGAAGAATCATACTATAAAATTTAGTGATTAGTAGATAAAGGTAAAGGTAAAGGTATCCCCATAACATGCCATGAAGGCACTTGGGGGGCATGGAGGTAGAGCCCCATGCTTTCCATGACCTAGGCACTAGAATGAGGTGGTGTGGTCGGCACCACGCTCTGACCGCCTTTTACCCCCGGGAAAGACCCGGTACTCAATTTTATAGGAGGCTGAGTGAACCTCGGGGCCGTTCTGAAAGTTTGGCAACGAGAAAAAAAATGATTAGTAGAATTGAATTAAATTTGTAAAGTAATCAATTTAAATATATTGTACTGCTGAACTCACTTCAAAGAATAACTGCTTGATTTTGCATTTTAAGATATCACCAAGAAATGATTTTCGCATGACATTATAGGAATCTGTTTTTCACGATACCAATCACACATATTCTAAAATTCCATTGGAATAAAACCAAAAATTTTCCACAGCATGTTTCCTGAAAAATGACTTGTAACGGTGAAATATTTAATGAGTAATTCATATAATATTAGCATAGCTAACATCAGGGAGAAGACTGAAGACTGAATATTTTTGGACGATTAATACTTCCCACTCCACTCGGCTCGGCTTGGCTGTAGCAACAAAATAATCTACCTGTAACCCCCCGCACCGATGGCAAGAATACCTCAGGTCCCAGCGCTAAACTCGTCGGAGGAAGACAGTATTGTTCTGAGTAGAAATGTGACCGTGAAGATGAAACCACGCTTTATTAGTGAAGAACGTTAAAAGTGGGCCCACGTCGCCATTATGAACGGACTGCACAAACCAATTGCAATCAGAGGTGTGAAAATTATTAGAATAATATTAATTTTAAAGGTTTTTTAATAGTTCCTTCACAAATATTCATTGAATTGATGAATATTGGTATATAATATTACTATACTGATGTAGGATATATTTACTACTAACAATGCCGGAAAGCATTGTTGTACATTGGTATTTTTCTTATTTTACAATTGTTATGGGAATTCAGAAATTATTATATTATGTTGGCGGAATTGGAAACATCAACAATTAATTAAGAAACGCTTTAAACAAATTGTTCTTTGCGTTTACATTGTTGTGAAGGTTCAAATGAACGTATACATCTGTTTTGTGCATATAATTTTTTATGTTTCCAATTCCGCCAACATAATATAATAATTTCTGAATTCCCATAACAATTGTAAAATAAGAAAAATACCAATGTACAACAATGCTTTCCGGCATTGTTAGTAGTAAATATATCCTACAGCAGTATAGTAATATATACCAATATTCATCAATTCAATTAATATTTGTGAAGGAACTATTAAAAAACCTTTAAAATTAAGATTATTCTAATAATTTTCACACCTCTGTAATTAATCCTACTTACAGGATTTTGTGGTTGTAAAGCATGAACTACAGTTACCCTGTACGGCTTAAATTTAAGAAGTTTTGTTGTCAAAATAGCTGACGTCTTGGAAATTTTAACCTCTTGGGCTAAACATCGCAGTGATTTGCGGGATGAGTGCTCTAACCGGACCCCTACTTCATCAAGGTTCTCTTCTGTCAATACACGGCGTTGTTGAACACGTTTCTGGTTCAAAGAAGATCCTGTACGTCTGACTTTATTGACAAGGTCATGGATAGTTGACCTGCTGGGAATTCGGACACCTGCAAACCGGTGTTCAAATTCTCTTCGACACCTTCTTGCAGAAGAGTATTTCACATACGCATCATAGAGAAAAATACGTTGTTTTAAAGTGTACTCAACCATGATTAATTATGATATTTACTTTGTGTCGTCCTGCTAATCCTCCATGCATAAATCTTTCAACCAACGTGATACCGTGGAAACCAAAGGATGAAGCTGTAAAATATCTTGGAGTGCACTTAGATCGCCGTCTGTCATGGAAACATCACATCAACAACAAACTTAAATTGGCCTACTCAAGACTCACTAAATTATATCCGCTCCTCAACAAGAAATCATCTCTAAAGCTACAAAATTGCATGCTACTTTACTCATCTCTATTACGACCTCTCCTGCTTTATGCCTGTCCTGTCTGGGGAGGAGCTGCAATAAGTGAAATTAAACACATCCAGTCATTTCAAAATAAAGTCCTACGAATTTCACTCAATTCTCCTTGGTTTGTCCGTAACAGCCAACTACACAGAGAAACTGGTATTGACACAATCAAACAGTTTATGCATTCACAAGCTAAGAAGTTCTATGATAACCTAGAAAATGTTCCAGGCGCCGTCCATTACTCTCTCGGAAAGAAGTCCATATTTCCCACCAGAATCAAGAGCCGACTTCCAATGGACCTCATATTATAATCAAAATTTATCATCACACCAACCTATGTAAACAATTACTTATTAACAATTATTTTTGTTCATTGAGGAGCGCAATCTAGGCTGCCCTCAATTCAGTGTCATGTATTGTATTTATAATTTTTAGAAATGATCTGTATTGCGCTAAATGCGCTGATCGATCAATAAATTGTTAAAAAAACCATTATTAATAGACACTTTATCACCACGGGACAAAACAATTTTACTCACAACACGCGGACGTCTTTCCCTCACGACAGATCCAATTCGACTGACTGGCGCGTCAGCGGTAACTACAGCGCTACTCTGGCGGCAGGTGCGCCAATCTTCACGCAGTCCAAGGCCGCCGCGGAACGGTCCGGCCGAGCTACGAACGCACAGATAGTTTTAGATCACATCACTGCGGTGTGTCATTAAAACATTACATATTTTTTCTAATAATATTACAGTATATTTTGAACTTTAAAACAAATGACATGTAATTTTAAGTAATGGTACAGGTAATCCTCTATCTCAGATATGCGCATGAGGGGGCCACTTATTGGTAGCCAGATATAGGAATGAGAGTTTATTATCTTCATACCCAAAGAGTGAGTACATAATACCCAGAATTGTACAAATTTTTATCCGTGACATATTGCCACTGTAATAAACGAAAAACAAACTTTAGTGAAGGAGGCAGGTAGAAGGTCAAAGAACGGACACAGAAGAAACAGCATGGCCTGAAATGGCAATGAATACCCACATCTGCTTACATAATTAACTGACTAAACAATACTCACTTATTACAAAATACAATACCAGACATATAATGATAAAAAACAGTAGCCAAATTAATCACTTTGCTATGTTCTACTCATCAGTCTGGCAATGTTAACAAAGTTGTGATTGATCGATATAATATTACTTGTGTTATTTTATCACAGTTCTTGAATATTCGAACAACCTCCAGAGAAAAATATGTTCCCTAACCACGAATAAAATCCTATGTATGCAAATTATTTAATAAGCTTGTTCTTTGACTTTGGGATGACTTTGTCAAATTTTACATTTTTCGTTTTTCATGTTCATATCTCTATACTCTAACACAGCGGTTCTTAACCGTTATGAAACTATCAACATGAAAACTGTCAGTCATTGTGTATCAGTTTCACTATACATGTAATATTTGCATTTAGTAATAGAATTTAAAAAAGTTAAAATCAAACAACATACGGAAAACATGATTTCCTAATAGTTCCGTGACCTTTGTTAGTGAGTTTTTCTTTTATACTGGGTGTTCATTTCAAAGTGTGTCATGGCGTCACTGTTGTTGAGTCAGCGATTTGAAACGAGTTTCAGCTTATATGTCAGGGAAGTTGCCTATTATTCAAGGCATTCAATCTGAACTTGAGAACGTGTATGGTATAACTTGAACGTCGTAGCAACAGCTGGCAGTCTGTACGGTCTGTGTACTACCATAATCTCTTTCGAACGTGTTTTGCGCGGGCAAGTCGTACGCAGGGTATTTGTTACCATCGGTTGCGTACCGCAACATTCCACAACACAAATCAATTGCTCCGTGTCCAAGTTGACCGTCGAAGTTAATGTCAACAAATACGGAAGTAATCGTCTTAACCCTCTCCCCATATCCCGACAGTAAGAAAAAAACTCACCTCAGTACGTGTTTCCAAACAGTTGACATTCCTGCCACTACCGGCGTTACCGTACGTATCGGTACGTACTCTTCAGAATGAACGCCGTACTTGCTAGGCAACTTCTCTGGCACATATGTAATACGCCTCTGCGGAATTGTAGGAAGATTGAATTCTCTAGGCTCATCGGCTAGCCACATGACGGCATACAGCGAGCCATGACACACTTTGAACTGAACACGCAGTATTCGTTAATGACGAACTCTTCTAGGTTAAGAACCTCTGTTCTAACACAAACTGTGAACATCCAAAACTAAAATTGCATTTATGTTTTCTGACATTTTGAGTTTTGAAATGTAACCGATAATGATTGTCTACACACTCCCATTAATGATACAATTTATGTAAATGCTAAGAACTCCATGCCGTCTAATACAATCTACAGCGGAACAATGTTTAGGCCTGTGGTCTTAAATTTCATAATCACATGTTCCTTTATTGTAACTCAATTACAAAAGATTGAGGTTATGAAATGTAAATTGTGAAGTACTTTGAAATCTTTTAAGAATGATAATCTATTATTTATGATCCACATTCCTTAGTCTTCAAGCCGAGATCACTAAATGAACAGCCTTACAGATTACAGAGTGTCATGCTGCATTAGTGTGCTAGATTTCTGTTAATCCTCTGTCACGAAGTATGTTTTTGTTTGGAAAAGTCTTAGGCCCAGTTTCACCAAACTTCTTTGTTGTTAAAAATTAAACATCCTGTTAGTGTAATAGTGTTTCACCAACCATTTGAGGTACTTTGGTTAGGTAACATGATGTTAAGAATAATGTAACAGGAATCAAAGAAGCAGTGATTGTATGAAAGTTTGCTGAATGTGCCTTTAGTTGGTGTAGTCATTTGTTTTAACGGAGAATTGTATTTTTTACATTATGGAAGTATTGAAGACTAACATAATTACAACATAAATCGACAAAAAGAAACGTGTAAGGAGCAGTAATTTTACCTCATTTGAGAAATATAACTATTTTAGTAGATCTAGCAATTATATGAATGTAATTGAACTCAAACGTAGTGATGGAACTTTCATTAGGAAAAAAGAACAATCATGGGTCTCTTTAACTCAATATTTTCAATCGCCATTTGTATGTAAAAACGCAAACTATGAAACAAATCAATGTTATGAAAATATTAAGAGAAATGCTAAGACGGGTCATGCACAAGATACAATGGAACATTTGAAAACTGACTGTAGTACTTTCACTCTCAAAGTTGATATTGGTGCCAAGATACTTTCAATTGTCCAGGATCAAATAGAACCAATAGAAAATGAAAATAATTGTGATGCTGAATATTATAATGGTAAGCGCTAACATTATTTTAATATTTTATAATTTAACATATTTTCACACGTCATTGGTCATAATTGCATGTGAACTGTTAAATCAGTGAAATAAAGAAATATCGTTTTGAAAATCTTCAATTACAGTATATCTGAGTATTATACGAAATAATAATCACAGAAATGCTTACGTAATTAAGCACATATCTTCTCTTGACTGTGGATGCAGTGCTAATATTAATATGAATCATTTTAGTATTTATCTATTCTGAATAATTGAAAATTCTGAAGTAATGATTGCAGCTAATTGTTTTCACTGCATATATATCTCTATATAATAATGCGGTGTGTAACATATGTTCTCTGGCAGCCATGATTCACGCTGTAACAGGACCTTAAGGATTTAATTGCGAAAGTATGCTATGTTAATTTAACAGTGGGTTTAACATGATGTTAGCAGTAACAACAGTTGATGAAACATGTCTTCCGTTAAGTTTATTGTGTAACTGCCTTAACGACATGTTAAATATTTAACAAGGGTTGGTGAAACTGGGCCTAATTGTTTGTTCTTGGCTCCTTTTAAGTTTTTTTTTTTTAATTGCCCACAGTCTCAATTTTATAGCATGATGCCTGAATTTCCAGATATGAATTGTCCATTTGAGAGGACTCGCTCTCAACATCTCATTGTCCATGAAGCGGCATTGAAGTTGCTGTCCTCTGTAGAAGACGCAGTGAGTAAAAGGGTTAATAAATGTGAAGAAAATACCTGACAAAGATCTCGATTGCCACAATGGATTTGAATAACTAACATTAGGTTAACACAGTGTTAACTAACATTTTTCTTAAAATTAAACACTCAGTTACTGTAATAGTGTTTCACCAACCATTTGAAGTATACTTTGATTTGGTAACATGATGTTAAAAGAAATATAACAGGAATCAATGACGCAGTGATTGTATGAAAGTTTGCAGAATGTGCCTATAGTTGTGTGTAGTCATTTGTTTTTAGCAGAAAATAAGTGTATTTCTATATTGTGGAAGTATTAAAATATACTAATATAATATTATAATGGAAATCTAGAAAACGAAACATGCAATATTTTAACCTCTCTTCAATTTCTTGTAACATCTAATTGTTACACACTTCAAAATTCTGTATCATTAAAGAAATTTACTTTATGATAAATCTGCAAAATCGTTTTTTTTACGATTATTCTCCTGGGCTCCAATAATGCCAAATATATCTTGATATAATAATGTAGCTTGTAAGATATGGGCTCTATTGCATAATAATAATAATAATAATAATAATAATAATAATAATAATAATAGTAATAATAATAATAATAATAATAATAATAAGAACAACAGTAAATTACAAACTAATAATATTTGTAAATTTACTTGTGATTTGTAATTTGTAGAATATTTCTGTTGGATTATGCTATGATGAAAACTTACAAATTACTACTAAAACACTAATATTATAAGTGAATTTTACAAGCTCTTGTTGCATAATTGAAACTAATATTATTTGTTATTAGTGTTTACTCATATTTCTTATAGGCCTATAAGTTTGCATTCATGCATTATTACAGATTAGTAATGAGGTTGGTTTGTTTTTTAATCAATAATAGTAAACTAAATCATGATTAATTATCTAGTATTGGAATCTTTAGATGAAGGAGACTTATCAAGGCTCCCTCCTAGACTATAGAAAATGTACTGTTCTAATTTAATTTTCCATATTTACATATTTTGTTATCTTTAATTTATTAATGTGTCGCTAAATCAACCAATAATACATTACATTTAATTTTGTTTAATATGCAAAATTTGAGTTTTTTTTTTTTTTTTACTCTTCTCTCTTCTCTATTGCAAAAGATTCAGACATAACAATATTGTTTATTTTTTTATCTACGCGACATTTGCACTCACTGCCATCGAGATTATTATAGTTGCCATCGTGATTATCATGGCACTGGTTATATACAGTTATAGTCCAAGAGGCCGTGACATGCCTAGGGTTTTCTGACGAACTTGTAATTTTTTTAATTATTCTATCGAAAATCACTAATGCAAATCAAGATTTTAGGTATAACTCCCTATAAAGTTGATTTGAATAATTTCGAGGGAAAAATTGTTCCGGGGCCGGGCATCGAACCCGGGACCTTTGGTTTAACGTACCAACGCTCTACCAACTGAGCTACCCGGGAACTCTACCCGACAGCGATCCAATTTTTCCCTCTATATCCACAGACCTCAAAGTGGGCTGAGAATCGTCAAGCAACCAAGTTCGAGATTATTCAAATCAACTTTACAGGGCATTGTACCTGAAATCTTGATTTGCATAATATACGTCACTGTTCGTTAACAGAAAACCACAATTTAAGTCACACGGAGTCAGTGTGCACTCGAAGTTGGTTGCTTGACGGTTGTCAGCCCACTTTGAGGTCTGTGGATATAGAGGGAAAAATTGCATCGATGTCGGGTAGAGTTCCCGGGTAGCTCAGTTGGTAGAGCGCTGGTACGTTAAACCAAAGGTCCCGGGTTCGTTGGCCGGCCCCGGAACAATTTTTCCCTCGAAATTATTCGAAAATCACTAATAATATTAGTAAACTGTTCGGTATTATGCAACAGAAATTATTAGTATTAGTAATTTGTAAGTTTATTCTAATAAAATTTGTAAAATCATACAACAGAGCCTTGGAGTACGCGATATTCATTTAACAATGGGTTTAACATGATGTTAGCAGTAAAAATAGTTTATGAAACATCTCTTCTGTTAAGTTTACTGCTGAACTACTTTATCAACATGTTAAGTATTTAACAAAGCTTGTGAAACTGGGGCATGGATTGCTAAATTGCTTAGGTAGATAATGAAAGAAATTGTGAAAATGAAAATTTAATACATGTGGATCCATTTGTAGAGACATTTGTTGTCAGATAGGGAGATTTCCCACATAATTAACTCTGAAACGTAACTGAAACAAAATGGAGTTGTAGTTGTAGCTTAATTCATCACCGGAACAACTTTGAGTTTAGTGACTGCAAATTCAATATCATCTTTAGCTTGTACTGTCAACTACAGTCAACAAAATACACAACACATCCAGTTGCTATCAACTCAGTTGGTCAACTGAAATCGCAGTTGAGTTGAGATTGACGTATGCAACTTGTGCGCATTGTTGCGTTAATAGCAACTGCAGTTCCTTGAATGTGCAGTTAAGTTGCAGTTGAGAATTGCTCCAGTGCGAACCTCCCCAAGTCTACTTTGAAACTACTTAATCAGCATGACACTCGATTTCTGAATTCGTGCTTATTCAAAGTGACTGAAGGCGTACATTACTTCACACATGAAAAAAATGGATTCAAGCCGTGAACCTTTTCATAGCCTGAAATTCTGAAGTCTTGTTTGTACTGTCATTGTTACCCAGAATAAATATTTATTCAACTCCTTCAACCCTCTTTGGCTTTGCAAAGAAAATTATAAAAATACAAATTAAAATACTAAGTTGGTAAGGTAGAAATGAAACATTATTCCTCACTAGAAAGAGGACCTAGTTTGACGCTGCGACACGTTCTATGTCCATTCCACACGATAGTCTGCTTGCCACAGCTATTAAATTATTTGTCTCAGAACTGGGACTAGAAATCAGCCGAGGCTGAACGCATTGTTTCTTTAACTTGAGCACTTTTTAACAGAAGTCTGCATGGCAGCTTCTCACAACAGCGCACACAACTTGCTTCTGGCCTTGTTTTGCTTCCCCTTGCGCAGTTGTGTCACCGGCTTGTTGTTGTTTCTTTTGAGCTCTGGGATGGGCGGCACGAGCACCGTCTCTGCTTCTTGCTGCTGCTGGCTCCGCCCACTGCTGCTGCTGCTGTACAAGGAGCTGCTGAGTCGCTCTCTCACTGCCTTGCCCAATGTCTTTCCTCGTCTCAAGCTAGTGAACCTTCCTAAACTAATGCCTGCTACACTTCCTGCACTGCCATTGGCTTTCCGTGGCTGGTGTCCACTTGACTGATCTCCTGCCTGGAAGTAAATATCACAATAACTCAATGCTATTGATCGATCAAAATATAATCGATTAACTATCTGAATTTAATCGAGGTTTAATCGATTTGAAAAAATGTTTTAATATATACTGTAATACACAATTATTGTTAAATTTAGCTTGCACAGTAGAACCTCTATTATCCGTGGTAATGAAGGGGATGGACTGAACGGTTAATCGAAAAAATCGGATAATCCGTACAATGAAAGATTTTGTAATTTCCTCCATTGTCTTGTATTTAACTCGCTAGGTAGTGGATCAGAAGTTCACTAATTTAAATCTGGTTATAAACGATGATAATAATAATAATAATAATAATAATAATAATAATAATAATAATAATAATAATTAATAATAATGATTTATTTTAATAATAATGATGGGTTTTTAAAGAACAAGGAAGCCCTTTGTAATGACTGTCTCAGGAAAGACAGGAATAAAGGAGGTCTCATGTTGTAGATTTACATACTTTTTTATTCCTTATCCTTGTTTTTTTTTTATTAAATCGCGCAGCTGTAACTCCAATCTCGTATTCTGATGCGAGATGAGCCACAGTTTTTCTTTCTCGAACCATTCAATTATCTCCATTTTTTTTCGATACTTAGCACAACACGTTTTCTGTTAACATCCGTGGAAGTCATTTTATATACAAGTTATATTATAGAACGGCAATTCGGACAGTAGACAATGCTGTGTAACGATAAAGGCTTGTAAGAAAACACTATAGCAAAAACATAATATGTAGAACCTACTAACATAGTCTAGTATATATAGTCACGAAGCTTGAGTTGTGAGAGTACTAGGAACAATAAACTGTGGAGGTACTTTTTCGTATTGTCTGTAATGAAGCGATAGTAGCGATCCTATAATCTTTTCGCTGTAAGAAAAATCCTAATGTAAACAATAGCACGTGACTGAAGTGAGGCTTCATTGGCCGTTTGGCGCCATAGATTCTCAGTACATGTTCCCGCCTACTGTTGTACATTCTGTTTCATGTTAAACATTTCCCGTTACTCGTCAAGTAGGCCCAACCTCACTACTATGCACTCGTTTTCTTAGGAGACATTTACTTTATAATTACTGTGATTAAATTATTTTTAAGTCTTATGTCTTCACAATGGACAGTTGAGGATGCAGAAGCCATATTTCAGTAAGTACCACGTACTTACATGAACAACTACGAGCTCAAGCGACGCCAGCTTGTTACCAGAACAGACCGCCTCGGTATTACTGTCGGTATTCATCCGCGTTCATAGTACATAACAAAGCATAAAAGTAGCTTTTCTTTTACATATCGTTTTACATATGAGTGAAGTTATATGTTTCATCGTATTTAACAACTAGAATTCAATTTTTTATATTCAAATAATATAAGATTGTGGTTTCCAAATACGAACTATATTTTCCTGCGCCATGTGAGTGTTTCAACTGGGAGCCAATCACGGGTATGACAGCAACGTGCTTATGTTTACATTAGGATTTTTCTTACAGCGAAAACAGTATAGTGGTTAGCAACTATCTATGGATGCATATTCTCTACGTATTGAGCTTCGTGACTGTATATACTAGACTGTGCTACTAATATGATGTACAAAACAGTACTTTATATAAGTTATTTATTTCTGAAGAAAAAAAAAGCGCGAGATATAGACAGTCGGATAATCTGCCAATCGGTTAATAGGGTGACGGATAATCGAGGTTCTACTGTATTCGGTGATAAGTAAGATGCGGATTTATGCCTATATGCCTATTTTAATCTTTAACCTGAAGACGCACGCTTTTAGGTTACATATCCATTTTATGGCATTGTGAGTATTAAGCGAATTCTATAGTGCCTATAATTGCCTATTTCACTGGTAAATCAATTCCTAAAAGTTGCCTAAATATCCGTATTATATATTATATTTTAATTTATTCACTATTCTATCGATATTTTTTTAATCTGTAATTTGTTTCTTTTTTATCCAGCAGCAAATATTATCCTGGAAAACCCAAAGCTAACATCTGATCTTGCTTTCATCAAAGCAAACTTTGGAAAGCTGCCTGCTTATATAACGAAACTGGAAACGAGGAGTATTCCACTCTACAGTGCTGTGCAAGTTATGAAGAAAGTAGAAACTATTCTTAAAGAAATATCAAGCAGCGTGGGAGAAACAATGAGAAATAAGTATTTGAAAATTGTGGAAGGAAGTCCTGGTTGGGAGCAAGTGTTATTGCTGATTGGAAATGACATTGACATTACTGCGTTCCCACTGGTTTGGTCCCCAGCTGGGATTGGATCCCTGAAGTATTGCCCCATCACTTCATGTGAAGTGGAGAGAAGTTTCTCCCAATTTAAGAACATTCTTACAGACAACAGACATCAGTTCTCATTACAACATTTGCAGGAATATTCAGTTATTCACTGCCATAATGACGTTACTATAGAAACTAGTGTATAATGCTACGCTATGATCGTGTTAGCCATTAAGAATTAGAAATTGTAAGTGCCTTTTTAAATGCCTATTTTAGAATTTTGAATGCCTATTTTGCCTGCCTATTTCAACTGCTTTTAGTGCCTAAAATCCTCAGATTAGTGATAAGTATAAGTATTAAATGTTGTAAATCTGTATATATTGTATCGTTATATTACAAAACAACTATTTTAATTACTTACTATTATATTTATTATGAGGCTTATAATTTATTGTGTAAATTTCTCCGGGAATTTTTGAGACAAACATAAATAACAAAAAGTATGAAGACTCACCTAGTTAATACTGCTTCATCCATGATTTTAAACATGTGAGTGCATTCACATGCTCCGAATTAAGTGCCGCTCTACGTTTAGTAACAATGTTTCCTGCATCACTAAACACGAAAAAAAAAACTGTTTTTCTGTCAATCACTTCTCCACGATCGTTCAATTTAAATCCAAACGTTTCACCGAGTTTACCTCTCAAATTCTTATATGACATAATGGAGTTTACAATTTTCACAAACCACAGAAAACTGAATTTTTTTCTTTATGAAACTAAACACACAACCTTCATATACAAACTCAGTACAGAAACTGCAATTGCAAAAGTACAGCGGTCGAAACAGAAGACTGGCCCCTATTGTAATCGAATTACCAGATTTTAGAAAGAGAAGAAGATAGTTACGCTCTCACTTGCACACAGTGTAGACATGGCTATTTTATTAGGGATGAGGGGGACGAATCCCAGAAAAGTATGTATTTCATATGCTAGGAAGATGAGCTGACAACAAGGTGGAAGTTTTCTTGGAAAATCATAAAACTTAATAAGGGTTTCGCATTGTTTGAACTTTCAATAGAGATAGACTAGGTCACTGTCGTCATATCTCCATCTCTTTCTAAAGTGTTTGTGCAAAGATTTTCCCTACGGTACCTGCTTTGCAGTTAGAAAAAAAATAACAGTACTATTATGCTTTTAAGTAAGCAATTTTCGAGAGAGGAATATTGTCGGAATTTTTAGTATGAGTTTGTATTAACAAAATAATAATTAATATCAACTACAACCGATTAATTTTAATCTATTTGATTATTCGATTAAATATTTTTGATCAATTAATCTTACAACAGAAACTGATCGTTTAATCGATTAGATTAATCGATTAAATCCCACAACACTACAATGAATGCCATGTGCGCATAAATTTTATTATCCATCTTGATTACACAATTTTTAACACTAAATCACTTCGGAATATAAAGTGTATACAGAGTAAATCACATGTATGTTTGGAAAACGCGTGAACGTGCTCCTGGATCAAAAATAAGAACAATTCCTTATATGAAAATTTGACGGAAATTGCTTATTTATTGATAAAATTGTGACTTTTATTTTATAAGTAACTGATCATATTATTGTGTTGTTTTTGTTTTGAGTTTGTACCAATATTTGTTTTGGGCGGCCGGGTAGCTCAGTTGGTAGAGCAGCTGGCTACGGACTGGAAGGTCCGGGGTCCGATCCCAGGTGGTGACAGGATTTTTTCTCGTTGCCAAACTTTCAGAACGGCCCCGAGGTTCACTCAGCCTCCTATAAAATTGAGTACCGGGTCTTTCCCGGGGGTAAAAGGCGGTCAGAGCGTGGTGCCGACCACACCACCTCATTCTAGTGCCGGTCATGGAAAGCATAGGGCTCTACCTCCATGCCCCCCAAGTGCCTTCATGACATGTTACGGGGATACCTTTACCTTTTTTTACCAATATTTGTTTACAAACAACACAGTGACAAGACAGTAGTATATTGTTTTTGTTTTGATTGGACGTGGTAGTCCAGTGCCTTGGCCACCCAGATCACCCGACTTCACTCCATTAGATTTTTACCTTTGGG
Organism: Periplaneta americana; assembly: GCF_040183065.1. Taxonomy (NCBI): domain Eukaryota; kingdom Metazoa; phylum Arthropoda; class Insecta; order Blattodea; family Blattidae; genus Periplaneta; species Periplaneta americana. Next base: position 17,055,888 of record NC_091120.1, read on the forward strand.
GTCACTTGAAGGCTGTCGTCTATGCAACACCAGTGAATAAATCAGAGGAGCTATTGCAATGTGTTGAAAATGGATGCCAATTGATCCATGATGACAACATAGTATTTGAGCGAACTCGCCAGTCGTGTGTACGTCGTGCTCAGGCATGAGTAAACAATGTAGGGGGATATATTGAGCACCTTTTGTAAACGTTAAATGGCAGGTTTCCAAACATGTACAAGTGACAATAAGAAAAGAACAAAAACAAAGTATGACCATTTCTCCAATAAATAAGAATTTTCCGTCAAATTTTCATATAAGGAATTATTCTTATTTTTGATCCAGGAGTACGCTCACGCGTTTTTCAAACATATTTATGACTCACCCTGTATATGCTTTCACGTGTTAATTAACCAGCTTACCTTGTTGAGTAGTTTCACCCGGTGGACTATCATCAGAACTGGGTGGTCTTCGCGTCTTCTAATTGCGTTTCCTGTGGGTATGTGTTTGTGTAGTGTTATGTGGAGTCAAAAAGTATGTGTGTTCTGAAATCGAGTTGTGTTGAGGATTTGATGCGGGTGTGTTTTTGTGTGCCTGTATATTTCGTATTGTTATAGTGTGTTGGTTTATGCAATAACTTATACATACGACAGACATGCAGATCATTTCAAACACGTTACAAAGAACACATCACAGCCATAACCAAATCATACAACACTTCCACATGTGCAGAGCACATCACAAACACCAACCACACCTACAGCAACATAAACACAGACATGGAAATTCTACATTTCCAACCGAAAAACCAGAAACTTTATATTCCGAAGTAAATTTAATTATTGGGAGCGGTTTTGTAAGATCATATTTATGGGTCATTCGAAAATTGATGGCAACACTGCCAGTATTCAGCTCCTGTAACAGTGACCAGTGTAAACAAATACCTTACTATAATAATAATACTGGACAGGTAGCAGTTCTGCGCGAGAACGACGCTGGTGCTGCTACCTAGGCGGCCGGTGTGGCGATAGTCGCGAAACAAGCTGTAATCAATTGCAATGTATATTGTTGATGGGCTAGTTAATACTTATATTAATTAGTGCTGTGATCTGCTGTTTGTAATTGCTACAATTACAGCATTACAAATTGCTCCAAATCGTACTTTCGATTTCCGAGGGATCATAAAACGTGAGTCAACAACATTCTTTAGTAGGCCTAATTCCTTCGTCTTTGTGTTGATAGAAAAATACAAATTAGCTTTTTTATTTAGACCTAATAAATGAATATAAGTTAAAATGTATTGGAAATTTTAAGGTTTTATCAAATGAAGTTTTATTGTTATCCACATGCCTTTACTAATTATTACAAGCATCAGATTACTATCAATTTTATCTTTGCAGTTGTCAGCAATGCGTATATAAAGCATTATTGTAAATTCATTCTTAATGTCAGAATTGATTTTGTCTCATTAAACCAAAGAATAAATATGTAACAATTAATTACGGAAAGTAATATGAAGTATGCAATATTTCTCATAATATGCAGCTTTGATATAAGATAATAATTTTACATTAAATATTATTCAACATTTCTAAAGCGTTTCATATATTATTCCACATTAACAACTCACGTTTTAAACAATAGTCCGAATCCCGCTATCGTAATATTTGTATTTGTGGACGTAATTCCACGCCGCTTCGCTAGATGTCAGGTCCGCAATATTTCGCACTCACGTCAATGCTGTTAGTATACAGCTGTCCGGTATTATTATAGTAAGGTATTTGATGTAAGGTTGTATTATGAGATGGAGTGGTGTCTGATATATGTTATTTTGTAAATTATAAGATAATAGTCTTATTTATACTCTATACGTACTGGTTGTAATAATACTGTTATCTGCAGCGCTTTAATGCCGAAAAAATATAAACAGGAGTAGGATCTTGTCAAAATTATGTTTGTTGTTTATGGTTATGAAGTTAGTCACTCTCTCTGTTTAAGAAATGTAACAGTAAATACTATTTCAATAAATTCAACACATGCAATGCTTCACAGCTATTTATAGTAAAAAGTGAACACATACATACCCTTTTTTCTGCGCTGTGTGCACAGTTGAGCGTTGTCACCGTGAACTCGATATCCTTGGGTTGTTCTGAGTTGGCTTGAGGGAAGAAAAATGTTAAATTACTACTTCTAATGTCATTGCCGTTTGGTGTACATAACATTTTTTTATTCATGCTTGTTATTCGTTTCTACGTTGTCCAATGCTGTAGTATGTATTTCAATTTCTTATTCATTCATTCATTCACAGCGTTCTTCCCAATGGCAGGTCTTTCACTGCAAACCCAGCATTTTCCAGTCTTTCATTTTTTTCTGCCTTCCTCTTTGTCAATTTATTATATAAGCTTCCAATAGGTATTTAGGTAGATATAGGTATTTAATCATAGTAGTAATTTAGGCCCAAGAATATATAACAAATTTATATTTAAATATCCTAATCTTGTCAATTCTAATAGTTCCAGTATTAAATTTAAAAAGTTGTAAATTTAAGGCATGAATTATTTAAGATTGTTTGAATCAAAATGCAACACTATTACAGTATTTAATCATAGTAGTAATTTAAGCCCAAGAATATATAACAAATTTATATTTAAATATCCTAATCTTGTCAATTCTAATAGTTCCATATTAAATTTAAAAAGTTATGTATGGATTTTATAAACATTGAAAATTTCTAAATTTAAGGCATGAATTGTTTGAACCAAAATGCAACACTGTTACAGTATTTAATCATAGTAGTAATTTAGGCCCAAGAATATATAACAAATTTATATTTAAATATCCTAATCTTGTCAATTCTAATAGTTCCAGTATTAAATTAAAAAATTTATGTATGAATTTTATAAAAATTGAAAAATTGTAAATTTAAATTTATATACTATAATTGCATAGTAGACATAAGACAAATTGTATTGCATAATTATTAATTTCAATTCAGGAATCCGTCCCTGAGCACGAGTTCTACTCTTTCAGGGGCGAGCTAAAGTTTTTCTATATATATTATATTTTATGTTACAATTATTAGCAAAATAATAAATAAATAAATAAATAAATAAATAAATAAATAAATAAATAAATAAATAAATAAATAAATAAATACATACATAAATAAATAAATAAATAACTAAATAAATGAATGAATGAATGAATAAATAAATAAATAAATAAATAAATAAATAAATAAATATATAAATAAATAAATAAATAAATAAATAAATAAATAAATAAATATTAATTTGAAGATTATCCTTTCAATTAATGCATTTCGCCTTTATCTTCGAAATTCTTTTTACATTTTATATCATCAATTTTCACTGAAACAAATCTATGTACATATCAATACAGGTATAAATTGAAAAATTTTTTTTAAGTTATAAGTGGCTGTATGCAGATACTTACGCGGTATTCTGTAACTCAAATAAAATACCATTTCGGATTCCGTAATAAATTACGTACATCAATACACTGAATCTTGATCATATACACTTAGTTTTGTATCAGTTAATGTCCAAAACGTACATTGGTAACGAAATCAAAGCACTAAAACGTCAAACGTCATGCCTTTATTTCGCCAACGCCCGCCTCCACTCGGCGTTGCCAAACCTACCCATCCTCCGGCTTGTAACTGAAGATGACACTATATTGATACATTTTTATTAGTACTAATGTTTCTCATAGCGTTTTCTTGTAACTTCATACGAATATATTTTTCATATTGTTTTGCTATTTGTTTTTATTTAGGCCTACATTTTATTGTATTTTTGTTTAGTCAATCTTACGTATTATTGTCTTACGTATTGTTTTGACTATGTCGATTGCACATTCATTACAGCGTAAAAAATAACGATAAAATGAAAATCTTCAAAGCAATAATGATGAAAATTCATATGAGTCTAAGGAAGACCGCAAGGAAACGACGTGAGAATGAAACACCCAAAAATATATTTTCATCTTAAAAAATTATCTGTAGTAATGTCACGAGAGGCCTGAGATCTGCCGATAAATCCACGAGCGAAGAGAGTGGATTTATCTGGGAAATCTCAGACCTCGAGTGACATTTATTAGGACTATTTCGTGAATAAAATAAAAATGCAAATAATATAGCCCTAAAGTTCGATCACAAAATGTTAATAATTGTATATTTACGAATACTTCAGTGCAATAAAGAAATTCGATGTTATTATTCAGTAATGCCAATTGCGAAAAGCGAAATACAGGTTTAACAATGTTAATTACACGTACTGCACTTTTCTCTTACTATATAATATAAATACATTTTCATTATCTGCTGAAATCATGATATAATTTAAAATTTTATAATATAATTACAGTAACCTGATTAATACATTAATTAAATGAAGAATTGTTGAAAACGCAGTTATCTAATCTGAATGAAGGAATGTAATTTTTTTCTGATATCCTACAATGGACGTGGAATTAGAAGATGAAGATGTATTTTATAGGCTATAGTTATAGGTTAGATTACCTGTGTGAGCAGGACCAGTGTCAGCTGTGCCTTATTTCGACCGTTACTCACAATCAGTGCTACACGAAAGCATTTTTTATAGCTCGACAAACGTATTCTCGCTGTAGTGTGTAACGGAACTAAAGCTGCATCTACACAGTTCAATATTCCAATCGCGTATGCGTGCAGTCTGGGAAGAATATTGAAGGAATCAACTTCAAAACGTACGTTAAATTAAGATGCATAAAGATTTTATGTCTAATGGAGCGCCGTTTTGAACGTCGTCTTCACTGCGTAAATATATTAATTAATATTAAATCTTAATCTTGCATTCATTGCTTTAAAGTTGAAAGAAAAGTTTAACCGTGTAGTTGCATCTTAATGTATTCATGATCATCGATTTATGGGGGAACAGTTGGCGACAATGACTAAACAAAAGAACGACCATGCGATAAATTGAAAGCGATAAATCTAGCTGCAAAAATTATCGCAAAGTGTGACTGTGATTGGTTTGAATTCAAAATTTCATTACACTTCATTGGTCGAAAATGCAATGACGTCATATAAACGAAATAGTCTTATAAAACTTTGTATATGTCACATCCGTTACTAAAAGAATACTGTAGCTTTGTAAATCCTAGGCCTACTTCTTACAATAAACAGGCAACGGTCTCTTGAAAAGGCCTCTCCGTGAATATTTTACGTACCACTTATCTTAAAGCATAATGCTGCAATTATATATGTTTCATGAAGTATTACTATATGACTACCTGTAAATTCCTCAACTGGTTTGTCGATGGTATCGTGGTCGATCCATGTCAGGCCCATTTCAACCTTTTCAGCCAAGTCTTGCCAGTGCTGTTTGTTCTCGTAGCAACCATCATATAATGGCTGAATCCAAGGAAATGTTTCTGAAAGCACCTACAAAGATATACACGAAGATTTAATACCATTTGAATTCATACTTAAATGAGAGAAAGTTAATTTCAATATAAGAGGATTGTTACAAAAACAGTAGGTACATCATACTGAAGGAAAGTACTGTAAGTGTTGCAAAGACGACACATACTTTCTCATTATACGGCTTACTTACTTAGTACTTACTTACTTACAAGTGGCTTTTAGAGAACCCGGAGGTTCATTGCCGCCCTCACATAAGCCTACCATCGGTCTCTATCCTGAGCAAGATTAATCCAGTCCCTTCTATCATATCACACCTCCCTCAAATCCACTTTAATATTATCCTCCCATCTACGTCTCGGTCTCCCCAAAGGTCTTTCTCCCTCAGGTCTTCCAACTAAGACCCTATATGTCTTTCTGGATTCACCCATACGTGCTAAATGCCCTGCCCATCTCAAACATCTGGATTTAATGTTTCAAATTATGTTTGTTGTGTAACTTTCTCCATTCTCCTGTAACTTCAACCCTTTTATCCCAAATATTTTCCTAAGTACCTTATTCTCAAACACCCTTAATCTCTGTTCCTCTCTCAAAGTGAGAGTCCAAGTTTCACAACCATACAGAAGAACCGGTAATGTAACTGTTTTATAAATTCTAACCACCAGATCTTTCGATAGCAGACTGGTTGATAAAAACTTCTCAAGCGAATAATAACAGGCTTTTCTCATGTTTATTCTGCGTTTAATTTTCTCTCCATTATCATTTATATTTCTTACTGTTGTTGCAAGATATTTGAATTTTTCCACCTTTTCAAAGGATAGGCCTAAATTTCGAATTATTATTAATATACTGTATTTCCATTATCTACATATCGGTACTATCACAGTCTAATATATGCAGTCACGAAGCTCAATATGTAGTAAATATGCATCCATAGATAGTTGCTAACCACTAGAACCGCTAATATCGCCTCATTACAGACAATGCGAAATAGTACCAGCACAGTCTATTGTTCCTAGCACCCTCACAACTCAAGTTTCGTGACTGTATATACTAGACTGTGCTACTATGTTCTAGTCACGAGACGTATTCACATACTTTGTTTTTTCCGGATTTATTTCCATCTCATTACTTGCTTGAAGTAAAATTCCCGTGTCTTCCTTGATAGTCTCTGGATTTTTTCTAACATATTCAGGTCATTCGCATAAACCTCTCTGTTATCCTGGACTTTCCTAATGGCATATTCTAGAGCAAAGTTAGAAAGTAAAGGTGATAGTGCATCTCCTTGTTTTAGTCCGCAGTGAATTGGAAGACATATTAGGGCAAGAGAAGAAGGAAAATAGCATCGTTTTACATTCATTTTTCTTAAACAAATATAAAAATATTTGTATCCATACCCTTAACACCATGTATAGATAAAGTTGTCTAAAAAAACTTTTGATCCCATATAGGGAACAAAATAGATAAAGAGTGCAAAATATGTACTGTATGTAATGATCATATATGGGATAGACGTTAAATCTAAATGATACTTAATCTTGTTTGTTTTACATAAACAAAATATGATTTCTATGATATAATGGAGTTTGTTACAAGTTTCCAAATGTCCTTACCTTGTATAAAGGAAGACAGATTACATCTATGAAGCCAACTTGCATTTGTGGTAACTCATCCTTCCTCTCTCGATCCATCATTGCCTGTGAATAAAAACATTACATATTTTACCAAGTTGAAATTGTGATAATCTATTAACCTGCATAATGAAACATTTTTCCTTACACTGAAGTATTGTTAAGTTATTTCATAAACAACTTTTCCTTTGTCCCACAGTAACTCTTGCTGTCTGACAATGCTCCTAAGAGGAATATTCTATTATCATTAATTACTGACATTGATTATTTCAGTGGTTCCCAAACTTTCTGAAGGCGCGACCCACTTTTGGGCGAGACATTTGCTTACGACCTCCCACTATCATACCGGTACTCCATTCAAAAATACAAATCCCTGTAAAATCGAAAAAAAAAAAAAAAAAAAAAAATTAATAATAAGAAGTCTAGTCAAAACCGATTGATACCACCCAACAAGCACGGGTATCTGCAAGATGAGGAATAGGATTATGCAAACCTACAGAGGCATTATTATGACGTCATGCGAAAAAAATGGCGGGTCTGTGACGCGCGGGCTTTTAGAGGTGCGGCTCAGTTGCCATATGGCGTAAAGTGCATAGGATTTGCTAATGATGTGGCGTTGTTAGCAGAAGAGGAAATGATACCAAAGGATATGCTACTGGAGCTAAATGGCAGCTGTGAGCAGTATGGGATGAAGATAAATGCTAATTAGACGAAAACCATGGTCATAGGAAGAAAAGTAAAGAAGGTAAACTTACAAATTCTATATGAGGCAGTATAGCAAGTGGACAGCTTCAAATACTTGGGTGTACTATAAGTAGTAACATGAGCTGCTGCCAGGAAGTCAAAATGAGGATAGCAATGGCCAAGGAAGCTTTTAATAGAAAAAGGAGCATCTTCTGTGGACCTCTGGAAACAGAACTAAGGAAGAGACTGCTTTGTGTGGAGTGTCGCATTGTATGGGGCAGAAACATGGACATCACGACGAAGTGAAGAGAAGCGAATAGAAGCATTTGATATGTGGATATGAAGAAGAATGGAGCATGTAAAATGGACAGACAGAATAAGAAATGAAGCTGTGTTGGAAAGAGTGGGTGAAGAAAGAATGATGCTGAAACTGATCAGGAAGAGGAAAAGGAGTTGGTTGGGGCACTGGCTGAGAAGAAACTGCCTACTGAAGGATCCACTGGAAGGAATGGTGAACGGGAGGAGAGTTCGGGGTGGAATAAGATATAAGATCATATACGACATTAAGATATATGGATAATATGAGAAAACGAAGAGTAAGGCAGAAAATAGCAAAAATTGCAGAAAGCTGGGTTTGCAGTGAAAGACAGAAGACAAAATGAATGAATCAAGATGTATACATTCTTTCATTATACTGCCGATTATGTTAATATTTAAAGTAATGTTTTCTTTCCATTACATTAGTCTATACCAGGCCTGCACAAGGTTTGCGCTCTCCGAGCCGGCTCACAGCTTATGAGCGGAATGCAGATATTAGCTGCGCTCTGTATAAGGATGGACTGGAAGAAGGGGTGATCTCGTACAAAATGTACACAAAAGGAAGTACTATTACAAGTGCTTATGAAATAAATTCCCGTTCAGTGTTTGCAAAACTATCTTGGACTATTATTAATTAATAAAGAAATATTTATTTTACAGAAGTAATAGAAATTGTATAGCTACTTAAATGTACAATATCATTTTGCTATATTTTTTATTTATCAGTACATCAAAACGAGGTTTTATGCTGTTGGCAGCTGAAAGGAACAGTAGCCTACTGATCGTAATGAAACATCAGTTACAGATGTTCGATGTCTGCCTTTATTAAAGTTGATTATAGAAAACAGTTGCTCACAAATAAAGATTGAGCCAAACATAGCAATCATTTTCACAGCCAGCCTGTGTAGTCGTGGATATTATTGCTAATGTTTAGTCTTGTAAAACTCAACCAGGCTAGTAGTATTATTCAAACGATCTTTAGCCCTTAGGTCACATTGAAGATCAATAAGTTCGAGCTGTAAATCGTTAAATGTTAAATGTTATGTTTCGTCTTTTAGATTCCTCCATACTGTACTGTAGCAGTAGGTAAGCAACGTGAAACAGTTACTGAGAATAGGCCTACACACTGCACTCCACTAGATAACTGAGTGGTCGTTTCCCTCTCCTCTACGTAAGCAAGTCTATGTCATTCTGACGTATCTTCCTCTCCGTTTCGGCGAGCGGTAAACACCGCTCTCCCGCTCCGAAGGAGCGCGCGCGCTCGTTGAGCGCTGTTTGTGCAGGCCTGCTCTATAAATTAGTTTTATCACAAATAAAATAATACGAAGAAATAAATGTGTCATAACAAATAGATAATAATAATAATAATAATAATAATAATAATAATAATAATAATAATAATAATAATAAATTTGTTAAAAATGTCCTGCCCAAATAATACAATTTTCTTGATACCGGTACTTAATAAGTCACTCCTTTTCATTGCGGTAATAGCATCAACTCTATAATATTATGTCCTTAACAGTCATTGCAATAAGAAATGCGATTCTTTTGCCCTTATTTCTCAGACTAGGGGAGTGTAGCTATCTCAGTCGGCATATTGCCTGTGGTACTTCAATCCTAGTGAACGTTGAAATCAATACTTTGCGACACGATACCAAATATACACGCGAAATACAACCTATGATGGTACGAGCTATCAGTAAATAATTATAACAGTATTATTCTTTCTGAAAAGCGCACAATATTATACAAGTAGAAAAATAATGCAGGCATACAGAAGGATAAAGACACAACTAAATATACAAACAAATATTGCGCTTTATTCTTCTTCCTCCTGCTATCACCACTCCCGTTTCTGAAAATAGTCATCATCATCATCATTATCATCTTCATCACGGCATAAGCCTTGTGGCTCGTTCCGTCTTCAAGAAAACTGATCCGACCATCTCATCCGTGGCCTGCCGACATTTCTTCTACCTACAGGTTTATACTTATTTATTATTTGTGGTATACGATCTTGATCCATTCTTTGTATATGATGTTGCCATCTTTGTCTGTATTCAATGATTGTTTCATTTAGACTCTGAATTTCCAATTCTTTTCTAATATCTTCATTTCTCTTTTTGTCTATGAGTATATAACCTGCCACCTGTCTCAAAAATTTCATCTTCTGTTGTGAGATAGTCAAGACCCAACTTTCACACATAAAGCAAGGTTGGGATCGCCATTACTTTGTAAAGTTTTAACAGTGTTGCTCTATTACAATTTTTAAAAGTTATTTTTATTGTGCCACATATTGTTTGGAATTTGTTTAATTTATCTTGCACATCTCTATTGCCGGTATATGACACAATGTAACCAAGATAATTAAAATCACTTTGTTGTTGGATGGGCTTATTATTTATGCAAATTTTTCCTCTTAACAGATCTCTTCCTTTAAGAGCCATTATTTTCGTTTTTTCATATGAGATTTGAAGATTATATTCACTTGTAATACTATTTAATTCATGTATGGCTCTTTGTAAATTATCTTCCGGATCTGCAATTAAGATCTGGTCGTCAGCAAACAACAATGTATCAATGTTTCTCCCTTTTATTTTAAAATGTTTACTATTTGAAAATAGTACGTGGGGGATTTAGCGAAGAACTGTTTTCAGAACATGGGAGAGGTGATACTAGAAGAAAGAAGAATAAAGTGCATAAGATTTGCTGATGACATGGCGTTGTTAGCATAAGAGGAGACTACTGGAGCTAAATGACAGTTGTGAGCAGTATGGGATGAAGATAAATGCAAACAAGACGAAGACCATGGTTATCGCAAGAAAAATAAAGAATTTAAACTTACGAATTATAAATGAGGCAGTAGAGCAAGTGGACAGCTTCAAATACTTGGAGTGTACTATAAGCAGTAAAGGCTGGTTCACAATAAACCGGGAACGAGAACCAGAATGAAAACGAGAAGCAAAGGACGTGAATATGAAAATTTTTGATTCACAATAAACCGAGAACATAGACGACTATGCATATCGATATGTATGTCAATAACTATATGTAAAGTCGATATTACCCATTCTGATGTTATTTGCGTATAATTGACCAATGACGTTCTCTCATGAGTACAAGGCAGCCAACATAAACACAGGTTAACCAACTTCGAAATCAACTGAAACATTTCATTAGGTACGGTACTATAAATATGCCCATGCATCTTTATTATCAACATATTTTAAGTCTACCATGACGTAAAATAATTAGAGAAGAAACATTTGTAATAGAACAAAAATGAACACAACAGTAGTTATTGAATTGAAGCATGAATATGTAGTGTGTAATACAACCAATACAGTAATAAAATATGATTCACTTACGACCGGTGTTCAAAGATGCAGCTATTGAAAGCCACGTATTCTCCTTCATTTTTTCATCTTTATACGAGGCGCGCCGCTTATCGTAAAGGTTAGGATTTTCCTCAACACTCATATTAGAATCTCATCAAATAAAACTTGCTCCATGATACACAGCACAGAACAAAATAATGCATAGGTTATGTCACGGTCTTCTTGCTACAAAATATACGACGACAAAATAGTTTTTAGATGGCAATAGAATGAATCTAGTGGGCTGTGATCGGAAACGTGAACAACAAAGAAAAAATAATAAACCCAATTCAAAAGAAATAAAACCAGTAAAATAAGGAATTACAAATCAAATCAATAAAAATAAAAATAAGCTAAAAGTAGCCAAAGTTGAAACTTGGCCAACTCTCCTTTCCCGATCCCGGGCTCCGGCAAGCTTTTCATTAATTGTGAATACTCACATTTAAATTTAACAATTTTACCGTTTTCGTTTTCGTTCCGATTCTCGTTTCCGGTTTATTGTGAACCAGCCTTAACATAAGCTGCAGCCAGGAAGTCAAAAGGAGATAGCAATGGCAAAGGAAGCTTTTAATAGAAAAAGGAGCATCTTCTGCGGACCTCTGAAAATGAACTATGGAAGAGACTAGTGAAGTACTTTGTGTGGAGTGTGGCATTGTATGGGGCAGAAACATGGACAATACGACGAAGTGAAGAGAAGCTACTAGAAACATTTGTGAAACAACGCTTAACACTATTTTTCTCCTGTTTGAAGTACCGAATAATTAACTGAATATCTTACCACTGGTTGTTGATTAAGTTGTAACTTCTCCAAATCTCCTTGGTCGAAAAATTCGTCAGCTACCAGTTTCGCCACCTTGTGTTGAACTTCCCATGGCTTTGCTATTGCGCTCACGTCACATGCCGTCATCATCATGCCGCACAGTACTGCAAACAGCGAGGAAATATTTTATTACATATTATTCACAACATTTAAATCTGGTGTTCTTTTTAATAAACGGATTCTATAATCTTGGTCCATGAAGAATGAATTTGTCCATATTTTGTATTATATTTTGGTTCATGTAAAAGAGATAGGTCTAACATATATCGTTCAGTATTACGAATTGTTTCTATGTCAACTTCATATTTTCAACAAAGTGAAATTAAGGCTCTGGGTGCAATAACAGTTTAATTGAAAACCCAAATTTTGAGAAAAACAATGTCAAAGTTTTATAAAAATGTAGAAATTTTATTAGTACATACACTCGTATCTTTTGTTTTATATAATACTAGTGGCTTGTGCAGCAAATGCTGCAAACTTAGTTCATTAGACGTTCAAATAAAAATTTTTCAGATTTATTTTCAATGAAGAATAACAGATATTTTGAAAGTTATTTGCTTCCATAATAATGAAATATACTCCCTCTGAATGGTTTTTTATGCCAAATACCTTTTCTTGAACCTATTCACCTTCAGTTTTTGAGTTTCAACGCGAAAGCGCAAGTAACAATGTCAGGACGAACAGTGAGGTTTTCATGTGGAAGTAAAGCAATAGCTATTTCAAGTCATTGTGGATTGTAGGTGAAAGTTAAAAAAAAAAGTCAGGTTTGCCATGTTTTCGAACAGTAGACATAGCATTTTGGTATAGCTGCTGCATGGAGAGCTTGAAATGTAGAGGGTAAAATCATTTTATCCTGCTAAGAGAACTTCCTGAATGATCGGGAGATTACAAAATTTTGTAGGCCTCTTATTTTATCAGTGAGTAATACCTTTTGGTCTTTGCTTAGGAACTGTAATTTTTGCGCTCTCTCGAGCCAATACTGAAGAGAATGACGCATATAAATATCCCAACCCCATTTGATTAATAACTATAAAAATATTATCTTACATAAGTTTTGTAGTTTTATATATATATATATATATATATATATATATATATATATATATATATATATATATATATATATATATATATACACATATATATATACAGGGTGTATCAAAAATACGCGTACAAACTTCAGGCATGGGTTCCTTACACCAAAAGAAGGAAAAAAGTTCATATGAACATATGTCCCATAATCCTTTGTTTCCCCGTTAGGAACTGTTCAACACATTGGTACACTTATAATGTGCCAACACACAAAACTCATAACCAATGCTCGAAATGTCCTCCTCTTGCTTCTAGACATGCATGCACTCGTCGAATCATGGACTGTCGCATCCTTTCAAATACTCCGGGATGATGTCGAATGGTTTCGCAGGCTTCCATGACACGTCGATGAAGAGTTTCTTGATCCGGGATGTCTGCTCCATAAACCAATTGTTTAAGGTGCCCCCAAAGATAAAAATCCAAAGAAATGAAGTCGGAAGGACGTGCTGGCCATTGAACTAGTCCTCCTCTGCCTATCCATCTGTCATGGTATACACCAGTCAGTGTATCTCGAACAAGGTGACTAAAATGTGCTGGAGCCCCATCATGAATGAACCACATGTTTTGTCTTATGTTCAGAGGCACATCTTCGTGCAGTAATTCTGGAAGAGTGTTTTGGATAAAGTCCCTGTAGATAGCACCTGTAAGACGTGCTGGTAGAACGTATGGACCTACCAGACAGTCACCTACAATTCCAGCCCACACATTAATCCTAAATTGTTGCTGATGTCTAGCCTGAAATACAGCACGAGGATTACGATCTGCCCATACGTGTTCATTGTGGAAATTGGTAATTCCATCTCTCCCAAACGTTGCCTCGTCTGTAAACAAAACTGATGAGACAAACAATGGATTGACTATTTGTGCTAGAAACAATCGGCAAAAGTTCTCCCGTGGTGGATAATCGGCAGGCGAAAGGCCCTGCACACGTTGCTGATACAAGAGCTGCTCGTGAAGTACCCTCCATGCTGTACTGTGTGATGTACCAGTTGCCACAGCCAATTGTCTTGTACTGATACCTGGATCGTCTTCGACACAGTGTAAAATGTCTTCTTCGAGGTTCGGCGTACGAACAACTCTTGGTCTTCCTCGATCACCAGTCTGTGGTGCAACGGTTCCTGTCTCAGCAACGCGACGATACACAGCAACAAAGATTTGATGATTCGGTTGTCTTCGGTCTGGAAACGCCATCTGATACAGCCGTACAGCCTCGCGTCCATTACCATTCGCGCGACCATACATAAAAATGATGTCAGCCTGCTCACGAAATGAATATCGCTCTGCCATGGTTGAACGAAACACGTTAACTCACTCCACGTTCACAATTGCAACGTTGAAGACAGACTAATGACAAATGACATATGTAAACAAGTCTCCATGGCAACACTTCGCCATCTGCAGTCCATTTCTGATACAACGAGTCACAGCCTTCTATGAATAAGTGCACAAAGAAATGAAATTTTGAGGTTGGACCTCGAAGGCCGTTAAACGCAAACTTTTAGTAATAAATGAATAATGGGGAAACAAAGGATTATGGGACATATGTTCATATGAACTTTTTTCCTTCTTTTGGTGTAAGGAACCCATGCCTGAAGTTTGTACAAGTATTTTTGATACACCCTGTATATATATATATATATATATATATATATATATATATATATATATATATATAATAGCCGCCACTCAGTAAATTATAGAAATGAAGATCTAATTTAAGATATTCTCTACATCTACTTACATAACACCGAAACGTACTTTCATATCATCAATGTAGCATTAATATGTTTAATTAATGAAAAATAGTCACATCATGGCATTAACTATAATAATTTTTCATTTCTAATGGTAATAATGTCATCAAACCACCCAGAATCAGACCTGTAAATTTATTTGTAGTAAGTCTTGAAGTTTTTAATAACCAATTATATTTATTTCTGGATCGATTTAATTCAGTAATAAACCCAAATTAATTAATTTAACTGAATTGAATTTGAACTCTAAATATGTCAGCAATCCTGCAGGTCATGGCCTTCGTGTAATAGCCTATTGTTATTTTAGTGTGTTTGTGTTTTGTTTTATTCTGAAAAGTCATTATTTTTCAAAACAGACGACAGATGAATTTTGGAAAGTAGGAAAATAATGTAGGAAAATTAACATTTCACTGAAAACTACTATTTTTCTGAAAGGCTTTGGGTTCCAAGCTTCAAAATGAGGGATCATTTATTAAAATTCATTTAGCCGTTTTCCCGTAATTTCCATTACCAGTTCAAATTATATATATAGATTTTAGAGTATAAATTATTCAAATCCAACACCTTATCAGTTATACTTTAAATACAACTCCTTTTTAAATATTTGTATATAAAGTATTGAAAACTTAAGTCGTTGTTGCATACAAAGTCTGAGACTTCTTAAATTAGTGTACCTAGGCATAAACCAGTAGAAACATGTTGTTTCACTAACATACACGAACTTTATTGAATGAATAATAAGAAATAATAGTACATTGAAAATTCAGTATATCAAAATAATACACAATACGAATTTTTTTAGCCGATAAGCCCTTAAATTTTTATGGAAATATAGTGTACAAACAAAATAACGTTTTGTTTTAAATTTATAATAAGAAAAACAGAAGGTATATTAACAAAATAAATTTTGAAACTGTGCTACAGATGAAAACTCTTCTACTAGGGTCTGTACTGTGAAATATCCTTATTCATGATCGTAAATTTCACTTTCAGGATGATTTTCATCCAGCACTGGTTCAGAATCCAAAATATTTTGAAGAGAACATGCATTTTCTGATTTCAACAATTACAATAATGAAATAATATTATTTTTCTTTGGTAATTTTATGCCAAGACGAGGAAGATTTTTTATATTAAGTCCTTCCTTTGGTGGTATATATTATAACCTACTGAAGAAGTGAATGGTTGTAAAACGGTATTGTAATTATATGATGCTGCCAAAGATCCTGATGTACTAAACATGAGTATAACTTATTTTTATATGGAACATTTTGAACCTTTCGCCTTAACACAGCACTTCACATAATGAACTCTCCTGCCATTTAGAGTCAACGAAATAAAATACAACTTTTATAGTCGATAGAGAAGACATGAAAGATTATGAAAATGCCATCGCCGAGATAACGACTTAAATAGAGTTAATCTGTTATTGCATCGAGCGCTTCAATTTTGTAAGTTATTTAATATTATGAACATAAAACTATCAATAAATAAAGTGTTTTGGTAATGAACAGATTTTTGACAAAAAAATGTTAATTAGGCCTATTCCGCTTTTGAAGCGAAGATAACTGACTGCGATATGACTCAGCACTTCTTCCCTAACCGATTATATCCTAATGTCTAAGATCCTAAATGTATTATTCTTAAAATATGAATGAGTGAATGTAATTTCTGAGGATAACAAATTTATAAACAGTTACTTAAGTAAGCTATAGGCGTGGTTATAGGCCTATGAATGATCTAGTTTATCTTAATAGTTCTTGCTAAGTTATATGCAATTTCTCTTGCTCCGAAACTGCACTCTAGTGTAGATTCCAATCTCTCTTGGGATTATTGCATTATTGGTAGTGTTGTGGGATTTAATGGATTAATGTAATTGATTAATCGATCAATTTCTGTTGTAAGATTAATCGATCAAAAATATTTTATCGAATAATTGAGCCGATTAAAATTAATCGGTTGTAGTTGATGTTAATTATAATTTTGTTAATACAAACTCATACTAAAAATTCCGACACTATTTCTCTCTCGGAAAATGCTTACTTAAAAGAACAATAGGACTGTTATTTTCTAACTGTAAACCAGGCAGCGTAGGGAAAATCTTTGCACAAACACTTCAGAAAGAGATGGAGATATGAGGACAGTGACCTAGTCTACCTCTATTGAAAGTTGAAACACATTGCGAAACCCTTATTAAGTTTCATGGTTTTCCAAGAAAACTTCCACCTTGTTGTCAGCTCATCTTCCTAGCATATGAAATACATACTTTTCTGGGATTCGTCCCCCTCATTCCTTATAAAATAGCCATGTCTACACTGTGTGCAAGTGAGAACGTAACTTTCTTCTTCTTTTTTAAAAATCTGGTAATTCGGATTACAATAGGGACCAGTTTTCTGTTTCGACCGCTGTACTTTTGAAGGAGTTGCAGTTTCTGTATTGAGTTTGTATATGAAGGTTGTGTGTTTAGTTTGATAAGGAAAAAAAAAAATCAGTTTTGTGTGGTCTGTGAAAAGTGTAAACTCCATTATGTCATAAGAGAATTTGAGAGGTAAACACGGTGAAACGTTTGAATATAAATTGAACGATCGTGGAGAAGTGCTTGACAGAAAAAAAGTTTTTTCGTGTTTAGTGATGCAGGAAACATTGTTACTAAACGTAGAGCGGCACTAAATTCGGAGCATGTGAATGCACTCACATGTTTAAAATCATGGATGAAGCAGTATTAACTAGGTGAGTCTTCATACTTTTGTTATTTATGTTTGTCTCAAAAATTCCCGGAGAAATTGACACAATAAATTAAAAGCCTCATAATAAATATGTTAGTAAATAATTAAAATAGTTGTTTTGTAATATAACGATACAATATACTATACAGATTTACAACATTTAATACTTATGCTTATCACCGAACACAAGTTAAATTTAACAAAATTCTGTATGACAGTATATTAAAACATTTTTTTCAACTCAATCAAAACTCGATTAATCTATCGCTTAATCGATTAAATTTAAATAGTTAATCATTGAAATATTTTGATGATCGACAGCACTAATTATTGGTACATTATTTATTTTTTCGAGGTGTTCCAAAAGTGTAAGGCAAATTTAGAGTAGTCCCATTGAGAAATCCTTGAATTCATTCCTTCAAAATACCATACCGCTGTAACCAACCCTACCAATTCCAGATAACAAAGTGATGAAGCGTAGTTAAATGAGCAGTTGATGAAGCGTAGTTAAATTAGTGATAAAAAGACGTTAATAAAAATCTTCCATTCCTACATGATGCCATCATATGCTACGCGTAGTTCATATCACGGAGAAATGTGTGTCTATCTGCAATAAATTAGAGCCAACTAGATCGATCAGTTCATCTCGCAATGTAGAGGTTTAATGGCCTCTCAAACCCAGCAGTCGATGGTAATCGGGTTCCCGTCGGAACGTTCAATTAGCTCTGGTTACAGATTGCGTTGTTAATTATCTTCATTTGAACTATGAGAACTAATGTGGAACGCAGAAACAGTGATAAGTTAGCAGGGGGCGTTGATTGAGTGCAACGAGGCAAAACACACAGACAGAAAATCGTGCGGGTTAAAATTAAATTGTTGCAACAATGCGACGTAACAGTTTAATTTCTTAATGACATCCAATCCACATGAAAGAGATTTAACCATTTAATCTCAGTGAAATCCGTCTATAAAGCAGTTTCAATATGTTTTAGTTCGTTAATTTTTCTTTCTGGTGTTAAATTGAATTTCAATCCTTACAAAATCTATCACTCTGTTTTATTTCTTAGGACTAATATCGATTAAAATATATATTTTTAATATATAATACGAGACTCATGCTGAAAGTAAGTTTCCTTGGGGCCGTTTAGAGAAAGAAAACACAATTTCAGGAAAGATTTATTGGAACAGATGTGTGTATTTATTTTCACTGCAAGTGGACAAGAACCCGATGGCAGTGGTGCAAACAATATAAACAACACACAATAAAATTACAATACAACAATACAATACACAATACAATTAGATACACAATACAATTACTGTATATACACAATAAAATTATACACAATAATTACAATTAATAATACATAAAATAACCTAATTAATAAGTGAACCTAATTTTACATTACAACCTACATAGCCTATGTTTAGGCCCTACATAAGTTTCATATTGGTACGGATAATAATCTTTCACTTTACTCTCATTTCACTCACTGCACTGGCACTATGACACATTTCACTGACACTATAGAGCACATTTCATTGACACTATAAATTATCACTGATCGGAACTATTCACTGCACTGTAAAACCATAACTTCACTGACTCACCTCGCTTCACTGATACAACAATTCAAATAAGACATACAATTACATCCTTATTCATACTTATAAACAGAACTACATTTTAACTAAACTTACAATTCAAACCAAGGGAGTAACTTTCAAGCTAAATAAATACATGTCACCTTAAAATATAAATGTCACCTTAATCTTAATTTACACTGTTTACACAACGTTTTAAATTATTCTTGAATCTCCTTAAGGAAGGACAGCCCTCAAAGAGCGCTGCAGGTAGGTCATTCCAATCATTTATAGTTCTACAGCAATTGTTGAGATATTTTTCAACATATTCCCCGCCGGAACTGAGACATTTGTCATACCGTAGCATCAACTTTTGTATCCCTTTGTCGTAGAAGTCAGCCGCCTGGGATCGGAACCAGTGTGTGACAGCCGTCTGCACCTCTCTGTCACTGTGAAAATACTGACCGGACAGGAATTTCTTGAAGTGTAAGAAACTAGCAATCGCTCTATCGCATACGGCTCGGTTCACAACAGATCTTCAGCAGAAGTTCCGCTGGGACGTGTTTCAACATCCATCCTACAGCCCGGATCTTTGTCCTAGCAATTACTTACTTATTCAATTTTGTATTTGGAGTTATACAATAATAATGAGCGTGAAAGTAACACATTTTCTTCCTATTCTTCTGCTGTTACCAATTGTCTGACCAGTGGCCAGGATGACATTCGTGAATCCAACGCTGACATATGATCCATCCTGCCTCATCCCCTGATATAGCGGCTCGAAACCCTAAATCCTTCCTGTATAAGCATCAGAAACCCGTATTTTTTAGTAGGTTATTTTAAGACGCTTTATCAACATCTTAGGTTATTTAGCATCTGAATGAGATGAAGGTGATAATGCCGGTGAAATGATTCCGGAGTCCAGCACCGAAAGTTACCCAGATTTTGCTCATATTGGGTTGAGAGAAAACCCAGGAAAAATCCTCAACCAGGTAACTTGCCCCGACCGAGAATCGAACTTGGGTTCGCGGCCAGACGCGCTAACCGTTACTCCACAGGTGTGGACGAAACCCGTATTACCCCTAAGACTTCGCCCCATACGATTGCTGATGATAGATAAAATGAAGGAGATGTGGAAAATGTTGATGGAGTAATAGAGGGAAACGGGTGTACCCCGGGAAAAGACCCTATGCAACGTTAGGCTTTTCCACCAAAAATTCCACCACGACCTTGCCGGGGATAGAACTCGAACAGCCTGCATTTAAGACAAGCGTTCAAGCACTTAAGCATAGACGCGCCTATCGAAACCGTCATTAACTACATAAAATATTCATCTCTTCACTACGTTTTTTAATGGTTTTGTGCTCTTAATTAATGTTGTAACAAGTTACTGGAAGCTTATGAAGACCTACTCTTTTGTTATTATTTTTAACTTTTGCATGTTATTTCCAAGTAGAGATAATGGCAGGGTTTTGTTAATGTCATAATAAGCATATGTATCTTGTGATAACTTATTATTTATTTAATATTCATAACATTTATTGTCAAAGAAATCGTCGCCAAAATTTCCAACTTTAAGCTTGTGTATTACAATTTTTATTAATGATATTGGGTAAATCTATTTATAATTGACCAAGAAATATGTCCTTAAAATGTTGCACATTAATTTACAAACATTTCATATAAACATGTGCATCGTTTGTTTTCGATTTAGCTCCGTATTTTCTTGCGCGTTGGGACACTTGCTACATTATAACCACAGTCTACTATATACAGTCGCGAAGCTCAATATGTAGTAAAAATGTAAACATGGGTAGTTGCCCACCACTAGGATCGGTACTATCGCCTCATCATCGCAGATCTCTCTCCTAGTAGACGACAAAATATGTTACACTTTCGTTGTGTTCTTTTGTTAAAATTAACATCTTCCTTCCATTATTGAAATATTAAATGCATAAAGTTAATTTATTATTTTAATAAAGTATATTAAATTCCACCATAAACTCGAAGATACCTGCAAGAAATAGGTTAGTATTATTTTTGTTTGTGCAAAACGAACTAAAATTTACTATAATCGCTTCACTCATTCAAGATTATAGCGATAATTAACTATGAAACCGATAAATATTAATTTGCATTTCCCTTTACAACAATAATAATGAAATATGAATTGATGGAGTAACTTACGTGTACCGGTACTTGTAGTGTAGGCTTACGTAGTTAACAAAGTGGGATGAGGTTAAGCAATAATAATCACACCAGAATTGGAAATAAAACGTGATCAATAAATTTTATTGTAACAGACTTTTTTTACGTCTCTAGTAAAGTAACAAATAAAAATAACAACAAAATTAACAGCTATAATTAAAAACATATCCTTTGAAAAAAAAAAAAAGTAGGCCTAAGCAATAATAATCCCACCAGAATTGAAAATAAAACGTGATCAATAAATTTCATTAAAACAAACTTAATTTTTCTACGTCTCTAGTAAAATATTATTATTCCAATTATTATATTTTAGCCATTAACATTTTCATTACAACCAATAACGAACGTTTTATAAGCATCAATGTGAAATACTCAACGAGCTAGCACTCGATGGAAATACGACACAGTCCAAAGTCGACCGTGAACAGTCTATTGTTTCTAGTTGCTAACCGCTTGGAGCGCTTTATCACGAGATTTAAAAAAATCACGTCAAGCTTCGCGACTGTATATAGTAGACTGTGTTATAACTAAGTCACCTCCTTGGCATTCATATTTTATTATTATTTTTCACATGAAAAATTAACTTTGGAAATTGATAAGCACAGGAACGCCATTTCGTAGTGCTTTAGCAATAACGTGTTTAGCAAGACTCCTGGCTTCTGTTGTATTCAAACAATTACAAAATACGATAATTTGGTCCAGGGAGCATCCGTTTTTGGTGCAAAGATAATTCGTTTGGCGTTCTTTCATACTCTAGGGTTTACTGGTAGAACTTGTTGAAGATTCTAGTCATCTTTCTCAGAATGAAAGTACCAACTTACGCTCTTTCTTTCCCTCGCTCTGCCAGTCGAATTCCCCTTCGTCGACCAGTTCCATGAAGCTATCCTTCTTCTTGAAGTACATGGCCAGGTCTGTGGAGATGATGGCGCTCTCAACAGTCTTCATCACGGAGCGGTAGTCCTCTGTCGATAGAGACTGCACAAACAAACATGATTGTAGGCTTCCGAGATACAAGTTAATTTACATACAACACATCCTTCATCATATATCAAACTTTAAATAGTTCACCAATTATTAAACATGCAGTGACACAAGATTACTCTTTATCACTAACTGAGCTACGATTATCTGATCATGTAAGCGAACTTTCTAACCACGGGATAAGTCAGAACCAAAGATATAAGTACTTGACTAACTTTGAAATAGTGCCGCTAGCTCTCAATAGGTGACACTATATATGGGACGGGTAAAAATGTATTTGAAAAAATGATGTGGATTAAGTATAAATTATTTTCATACTTACTGTATCAGTAGACTGCGGCTAAACCTAATGATTTTTTTTACAATATTTAGAGGAGGATTAAAATCTGATTTGTATAATGCGGGTACATTTATGTACTACTACACAGACTGTTCAACTATTGATCACTATCGATTAGTAGGGCCAGGTATCTTTAAATGCTAGTGTACATACATTGACAACATCGTGCTGAAATAGCAGATGGCTCTGGAAAACCATTTTAAAATTAAGAATACATTTTTAGACACATTATTATTATTATTATACTAGCCGTACCCGTGCGCTCCGCTGCACCCCTTAGAAATAAATATAAAGTAATTACATAATTAAAATAGGACGTTAGATCCAGGGAACATTCGTGTTTGATAGAGGGATAAATCGTTTAATATGTTACTTAATTTAAATTGCATCCAAATAATTAAAATGCGATCATTTTGGTCCACAGACACTCATTTGGTGCAATGACAATTCCTTTAACATGTTTCTTAATTTTTATTACATGCAACCATAGCTTAATGAAGATTGACATCATTTAGATTTAATGTGTATACTTTATCTTACTTGTTATAGGTTTCCATTGAATTATGGTAATAACTTAATTTTAACCCTTGTTTTCTACGTATTCAGTAAATGGCGCTTGGCCCACTATGGTTCTGAACCCTTCAAATAACTTAAATTATATTATATAATATTACATTGCATATTATATTATATTATATTATATCAGAAGTTACTGTAATAACATTATAGCATTATGTCCATCTAGAGAAACTGCACTTTCCAATGGTTAAATAATAATTAATTATACAAATCGGTTAATTTAGCTTCCGATATTACTTCATACAAACACAGAAACATTCTCTGTAGGATATCTTTCATAGCTTTCGATTGTTGCTGTCCAAGGCCCCTTATAGACGAAGTCATTTGTTTTTTAATTCATTACACGGCCTTAGATGGCAGTTATTTTAATTTTAAAACTCATTTATCTCATTAAATATCAGTCCTATCAAAATTTTTCAAGGAATAAGACTTATCGCAAATTATTTTTAAATAAACTTTTGCTATTTAACATTTTTCACAAAAATCAATAATAAGCGAGATATTTCGATTTATTTAATTCAGGCCCCCTTATAACACCCCTTTTAAATAATGTATTTTGAATGCCATATAGCCTAAAATCTAAGTTACAACGAACTTAATTTATATTCCAATTTTCATCGAAATCCGTTCATCCATTATCGCGTGAAAAGGTAACAAACATACAGACAGACAGACAAACAAAAATTTCAAAAAAGCGATTTTCGGTTTCAGGGTAGTTAATTATGTATGTTAGGACCAATTATTTTTGTAAAATCGAAAATTGCCAGAAAAATTTCGGCTACAGATTTATTATTAGTATAGATATAAAGAAAGACACTCTTTCAGCTTTCCCAATAACCGGACTGCCTCATTGGACAAAGCATAGAGCGAAAACAAAAACAGACCACAAAAGGGAAAAGTAGGGAACAAACAAGAAAGGGAAATTAAGTACAGGAATTATAATAGCATATATATAAGAGGCCTAAACGTAATAAACAAACGGATTAGACGTTCGAGCAAAAGTTCTTCCTTTTTAGGAAACAAAGTACAGGTGGTATTTTAAAATGGCAAGTGATCCTCTGATAGCGGCAAGGGAAACATCACGAATGAAGTCGTTGTTCAGCTGGAACTTCTTGCAGAAACTGGCAAAGAGGCGAGGTATTGTGCCCCTAGCGCCAACCATTAGCCCAACTACTTCACTGGAGGTGAGGTGATATTTCTCCAAATAGAATGGAACTGTGGGCTCATAAATTCTGCATTTTTCTGCGTGGACGTCAGCGGGCTGTTGTTCCTGTGCCTCGAACCTGATAATGTAGGCGGATGTAGAGCCTGGTGGAATGGCAAGCATGTCAATTCGCCGACAGGATCCCTCTTGAGAGATGCCATGGACTTCTTCGTGCACAGTGAGACCTTTCTTCCTCAAGGCTTCGGCAATCATGGACCTGATTCTGTGATGTCTATTATTATTACTTACTTACTGGCTTTTAAGGAACCCGTAGGTTCATTGCCGCCCTCACATAAGCCCGCCATTTGTCCCTATCCTGTGCAAGATTAATCCAGTCTCTACCATCATATCCTACCTCCCTCAAATCCATTTTAATATTATCTTCCCATCTACGTCTCGGCCTCCCCAAAGGTCTTTTTCCCTCTGGCCTCCCAACTAACACTCTATATGCATTTCTGGATTCACCCATACGTGCTACATGCCCTGCCCATCTCAAACGTCTGGATTTTATGTTCCTAATTATGTCAGGTGAAGTATACAATGCGTGCAGTTCTGTGTTGTGTAACTTTCTCCATTCTCCTGTAACTTCATCCCTCTTAGCCCCAAATATTTTCCCAAGATCCTTATTCTCAAACACCCTTAATCTTTGTTCCTCTCTCAAAGTGAGAGTCCAAGTTTCACAACCATAAAGAACAACCGGTAATATAATTGTTTTATAAATTCTAACTTTCAGACTTTTTGACAGAAGACTAGATGACAAAAGCTTCTCAACCGAATAATAACAGGCATTTCCAATATTTATTCTGCATTTAATTTCCTCCCGAGTGTCATTTATATTTGTTGCTGTTGCTCCAAGATATTTGAATTTTCCCACCTCTTCGAAGGATAAATCTCCAATTTTTATATTTCCATTTCGTACAATATTCTGGTCACGAGACATAATCATATACTTAGTCTTTTCGGGATTTACTTCCAACCCTATCTCTCTACTTGCTTCAACAAGAATTTCCGCGTTTTCCCTAATTGTTTGTGGATTTTTTCCTAACATATTCACGTCATCCGCATAGACAAGAAGCTGATGTAACCCGTTCAATTCGAAACCCTGCCTGTTATCCTGAACTTTCCTAATGGCATATTCTAGAGCGAAGTTAAAAGGTAAAGGTGATAGTGCATCTCCCTGCTTATTATTATTATTATTATTATTATTATTATTATTATTATTATTATTATTATTATAAAATATAGTGAAGTATAGAGCATATGATAAACATTACTTTTAAGTACTCGTACAAAAAAGGTAAAATTATTATATGTAAGACGAGTTCTCACATGGTGGGCAATGTAAGGAAAAATGATGTGACAGATGATTAAAAATGTAATGTAAATATCACTAAAATATCTAAATGTAGTAAATACGTGGAAACATGCAACACTCGTCATAATAGTAAGATAGTTTGGTAATTTGTCATAAGGCAATTTTCTAATTTAGATTTAAAAGATTTCAAGGTTTGGCAGCCCTTGACTTCAGGCACCAGAGAGTTCCAGTGACGAGTAGTTGCTTTTATAAAATGCATTCATTCTTTCGCAACTGCTCCTCACAATTTATCTACTAGGCCTTTCTTACGCTATTTTTATCATTCCATAATCGAAAATTTGGGACCTTGCAGACACAAAACAACAAATCTGAATATACATCTACTTTAAATTGAATTGAAAAACACTCGTAATTTAGTGTAAGAATAAAAAGTAGTCACAACTCGTTACGAGTTGTTCGTGGCAACTCATAACGGTGACGAAAGCCCTAAACCCGTGGTTCACCTGGAAGATGTTGTTCCCCTCGCTGTTGAGGATCATCACGCACTGGTCGAAATGGTGGTGCTCCATCGTGCTGGTGGAGTAGAGGATGGCCAGGGGCGACTCAGTCTTGGTCTGGAAGGCGTTGTTGGTGCCACGATGATCCAAATCGTGGCATAGGCAAGCCACTAGCAGGCCAAGGATCTGCAATTAAAATCCTGCGGTCTGAGATTCACGTTATTTCTGTTATAGAGTAAATAATTTCGTGCACCAGTGGTCGTAAACTATTGCTAGACTTACAATGTTATCCAACGACGACAATCGCGCTTGACTTTTTTCGTCTAATACGCATGGAGGATAAATATTAAACCACCGAGTGCGATTTTCCATTACTTACTTACTGGCTTTTAAGGAACCCGGAGGTCCATTGCCACCCTCACATAAGCCCGCCATTGGTCCCTATCCTGAGCAAGATTAATCCATTCTCTATCATCATATCCCACCTCCCTCAAGTCCATTTTAATATTATCTTCCCTCCTACGTCTCGGCCTCCCTAAAGGTCTTTTTCCCTCCGGCCTCCCAACTAACACTCTGTATGCATTTCTGGATTCGTCCATACGTGCTACATATCCTGCCCATCTCAAACGTCTGGATTTAATGTTCCTAATAATTATGTCAGGTGAAGAATACAATGCGTGCAGTTCTGCGTTGTGTAACTTTCTCCATTCTCCTGTAACTTCATCCCTCTTAGCCCGAAATATTTTCCTAAGCACCTTATTCTCAAACAATCTTAACCTATGTTCCTCTCTCAAAGTGAGAGTCCAAGCTTCACAACCATAAAGAACAACCGGTAAGATAACTGTTTTATAAATTCTAACTTTCAGATTTTTTGACAGAAGACTGGATGATAAAAGCTTCTCAACCGAATAATAACAGGCATTTCCCTTATTTATTCTGTGTTTAATTTCCTCCCGAGTATCATTTATATCTGTTACTGTTGCTCCAAGATATTTGAACTTCTCCACCTCTTCGAAGGATAAATCTCCAATTTTTATATTTCCATTTCGTGCAATATTCTCGTCACGAGACATAATCATATAGGCTACTTTATCTTTTCGGGATTTACTTCCAAACCTATCTCTTTACTTGCTTCCAGTAAAATTCCCGTGTGATTTTCTGTTACATTCTTAAAATATATTCTGTAGAATTGTTCTCGTAATAAAGCCATATTCTTATTTATTACCGTCATACTGCTTTCATGTTTTCCTCACATTTCTGTATACGATCCACCACATGTCCTAATATACTTCTCATATCATCTTAACTATACCACATGAAATAAATAAATAAATAAATAAATAAATAAATAAATAAATAAATAAATAAATAAATAAATAAATAATAAATAAATAAATAAATAAATAAATAAATAAATAAATAAATAAATAAATAAATAAATAAATAAATATATACATATATAAATATATAAATAAACAAACAAACAAATAAATAAATGAATAAATGAATAAATAAATAAATAAATAAATAAATAAATAAATAAATAAATACATATATAAATTTATAAATAAACAAACAAACAAATAAATGAATAAATAATAAATAAATAAATAAATATATACATATATAAATATATAAATAAACTAACAAACAAATAAATAAATGAATAAATAATAAATAAATAAATAAAGAAATAAATAAATAAATATATACATATATAAATATATAAATAAACAAACAAACAAATAAATGAATAAATAATAAATAAATAAATAAATAAATAAATATATACATATATAAATATATAAATAAACAAACAAACAAACAAATAAATAAATAAATATATATATACATATATAAATATATAAATAAACAAACAAACAAATAAATAAATGAATAAATAATAAATAAATAAATAAATAAGTAAATAAATAAATAAATAAATAAATAAATATATACATGTATAAATATATAAATAAACAAACAAACAAATAAATAAATGAATAAATAATAAATAAATAAATAAATAAATAAATAAATAAATATATACATATATAAATATATAAATAAACAAACAAACAAATAAATGAATAAATAAATAAATATATACATATATAAATATATAAATAAAAAACAAACAAATAAATAAATGAATAAATAATAAATAAATAAATAAATAAATAAATAAATAAATAAATAAATAAATAAATATATACATATATAAATATATAAATAAACAAACAAACAAATAAAATATTAAATAAACAATAAATAAATAAATAAATATATACATATATAAATATATAAATAAACAAACAAACAAATAAATAAATGATTAATAATAAATAAATAAATAAATATATACATATATAAATATATAAATAAACAAACAAACAAATAAATAAATGAATAAATAATAAATAAACAAATAAATAAATATATACATATATAAATATATAAATAAACAAACAAACAAATAAATAAATGAATAAATAATAAATAAATAAATAAATAAATAAATAAATAAATAAATAAATATTTTCTGATATTTTCTGATACATAAAATTAAACTCTGCTTCAATCCACTATTTCCTGCCTCCATCCTTTGTGACATACTTCTTCACTTTTTTATGTACCCTCCATTCCATTGAAGATAACTATACAATACTTATCTACATTATTCTTGTTTAGAAACACTCTCGGCTACAATCTACTAATCCTCCTCTACTAACATTGCTATCTTTCATTATTCTTATCTATAATTTTCTGTTTATCTTCAAATGTTTTTATCTCTGACTATTATCCAGTAAATATCTATATTCCATTTAATTTTCCAATGTTCGAATGTTTGTAACACTACTTTGCTATCACTTGTTCAATTTACTTATCATTTTTTCACTTTATTGGTTAGCTTTCATGAACCACTCATCTACTTGCACTCACTTCCACTTTCTCTCTAGTCCACTTCCCAGATTTTTCCTCTCTCTACTACCTACATAAAACACTCAATATATAGCTACATACTACTACGGAAAAAAGTGAGTACTTACAATATGCAAGTTTGATATAAAATAAATGTATCTATTGCAGAAATAGGCTATACAAATGTAATATTATTGCAAACACATTCGTTAGAAGACAAACCAAAATAGATTATCAAATCAGTTGCTCTAAAGAAGCTAATTAATTTTATCCTTATGACTGCTTTCAAGTTTTTGAACAAATATGAACTGAAAATGTATGTACATATCAGCCAGAACTTCAATCAGAGGATAAGAGCCTTTTAGTGACTTCAATATAAAAATGAATTTTAAAATATAATTTCAAAACTATTGGCCCTAATGACACATAATTTTGTACAGATGATATTATTGTAGGCACGTTTGTGCAGTTTAAACGAAGCATTATTAATAAAGAACCAACTTATCTTACAATTGAAAATTACAAATTTGAATATGTAAAAAATTTTATGTAGCTTGGCTCCATGATCAATAATGACAACGACACCAGTCTTGAAATTATGGGAAGAATATCTATAACAAATAAATGTTACTTTGGATTACTGAAACATATTGAATCGAAATTCTTAACCATCTCAACTAAAATAAGAATATATAAGACGCTTATTAGGCCGGTGTGGACGTATGCCTCAGAAACTTGGACTATGAACAAACAGGACACCAGAAGACTTACTATCTTCGAAAGGAAAATTTTGAGAGCAATTTATGGACCCGTCAAAATAAATAATGAATGGAAAATTAGATATAACAATAGTAATATGCGTTACAAGAGCGGTATGTTGAAGTTTTCATGTTCGAGGAAAAGTTTGAAAAAGCGAAACGTAGTTGAGCTTTTTAATTTCCGAGAATTGAAAGAAAACATACCACTCGTGTATCGTACATTATTTTGTGCGAAGATCATTTATTACATACCTGAAAGAGGAATTTCTAATTAGTTGCAATGAAATTTCCATCTTGGTTTCTGTTCAATGACGGCAAATTTGGAAAACAAAAATATCTATCTTCAACATTGTTGCTTTAAAATGTTTTCTGTGTTTACTATATTCCAGCAGGCCGTGATATACGTCTGTCTTTTTTTTTTTTCCCAGTCTATAAATGCGAACTTAAAACAAACGGTAAGGTTATGTAACGATTTATTTTTCATTTCAATATTTTAACAATATTATTTACATAACATATTGCAGTAATAACATCGGCATCTGGAATCTTGTTGATATTTTCACGGCTTCCTTAATCGAATGCAGTAACTTTGGTGGAGTTGTAGAGTTTACTTAATTTTTTGCAAATATTTAAAAACAATAATTAAGAGTGCAATTTAGGCGAAATTGTAGTAGTAAGTTTCCAGTTTATAATTATTACTATATTGAACGTCTCTAAAAATAATATGTTAAGAACCTAAAGCAGTAAAATCAATATGTCACTTAAGCGGTAAGAAGAGGGGAATTGTTATGTGTGTTAGGTTGGGAATACTGAATGTGGAATTTCACACTTACCGCGGATAGTTTTGTGCGGAAACCAAGCAAATACGCACGATCTCGCACAAAGAAATATACGATCTGTTTAAGGAGGCAGATATTATAACAGTAGGTTATTAAAATAGTCGATTGCAGTGGACTGGACACCTGGTAAGAATGGACGATACTAGACCCGCTACAAGAGCCTTTACATCCAATCCTGGAGGAAGCAGATCCAAAGGAAGACCAAGGAGCAGATAGGAGGATAATGTATACGAAGATGCCAACTTTATTGGTTCACGAATGTGGACAGTCAAGGCCAGAAGTAGAGATGGCTGGAATAAAATACTGAGGAAGGCTAGAACCATCAATGGGTTGTTGAGCCGATGATGATGATGATTATGTTTGTGCAGTTTAAATTTCATAAATTTTGGATGAAAATTTTAGAAATTAAAAAAAATAATGTAAGAGTCCCCTTAAAAAAAGTGTTGAGTACCAACTTTTCCGGACGGTTTTTTTAAGGAGAACGAAGAGGGCCTACTTGATTAAAAAACAATGTATTTTTTGTCTCAAGCCTGTGGCCTCATGCATGATAGAAATTATTATAACCGGTATTATTTTACGTATATAGTTATTCTCATCATTGTTTTTTTTTTGTGGCAGAAATTACGAATGCAACTAAGATCTCACCTCCAGGTCAGTCATGAAGCGTTCCATCTTCCCTGTCTTCAGCATCGCGAACATCGTTTGAGCAACGTTAAGGGCATGTCTCCAATTATGATACTTGACGGGGCGGTAGTTCTTCTTGACGCTCAGTATCCATCGACACAGAACCTGAAAATAAATTCGTGCGGTGACCAGAAAAATAAAGTGTTTATAGATGTAAACCTTTGATTACTTCGACAGAATATAATATATCTTCGTAGTCAGACTCCAAAGCAGCTATTCTATCAATCGTCTCTAAACACACACCTTCATCTCAATCAGCAGAAATAACTAAAATGCTCTCTCAATTAATATCACTCAATAAAAGAATTGTATTCCAATGAATACCATCCCATTGTGGAATCCTGGGAAACGAGAATGCGGATGCTTTAGCAAAGAAGGGCAGCATTGCTACTTACAGACCTGTTACTAAATCTACGTATTACTCTGTGAAGAGATTTATTAAATATACATACTTATACTTCAACAAACAAAATTTGATAACACAATCCCAAGGGAAAAAATGGAACTCTCTGCATCGAAATCCACAGTTAATTCCCGATTTACCACGAAAATCGTCTGTAGCTGCATTTAGATTGGCAACAGGCCATGATTGTTTGGCTAAACACCTGCATAGAATTGGAATATATCAGTCCCCTAACTGCCCATTGTGCAACTCAAATCAAGAAATGGATTCGGAACACCTCAAAATCTGTGCTTCAGTGGCTGGTCATGATAATATCTTTGAAAAATATTGGAGTGCAAGAGGTCAAATGACTTTATTGTCAAACGCCTGGCATTAGAAAACAACAACAAGTTCGTAGTGTTCTTTGTACGGTATATCAGGAGTCTTAAGATGTCATTGCAGTTCTTGAGGCAGAGGGTGAAAATATAGCGGAAACGGGGGTGAAGAAGGAAGTGAAGAATAGGGAAGATGAGAGGGATAAGGATAAATAGGAGCAGAAGTGTGAGGATGAAGTGAAAGATAAACATAAGTATAATACGAGAAAAATAAAAAAGGAGACAAAGATTTAGAAAATAGAGGACGGAAACAATAAGGATAAATCGGAGAAAAGTTAGGTTACATTGTGAGAAAACGAGTATAGTACGAATCAACAAGAGTACAGAATAAGAATGAGTATGATGAGAAGGTAGGAGCAAATACCTTACTATAATAATACCGGACAGCTGTATACTAGCAGCATTGATGTGAGTGCGAAATATCGCGGACCTGACATCTAGCTGAGCGGCTTGGAATTATGTCCACAAATACAAATATTAACATAACAGAATCGGAATATTGTTTAAAACGTGAGTTACTAATGTGGACTAATATATGAAACACTTAAGAAATGTTGAATAGCATTTAATGTAAAATTATTATCTTATGTCAAAGCTGGATATTACGAGAAATATTGCATACTTCATATTACTTTCCGTAATTAATTGTTACATATTTTTTCTTTGGTTTAGTGAGACAAAATTAATTCTGACATTAAGAATGAATTTACAGTAATGCTTTATATACGCATTGCTGACAACTGCAAAGATAAAATTGATAGTAATCTGGTTCTTGTACTAATTAGTAAAGGCATGTGGGCAAGAATAAAACTTAATTTGATAAAACCTTAAAATTTCCAATACATTTTAACTTCTATTCATTTAAATAAAAAATATAATTTGTATTTTTCTATCAACACAAAGACGAAGAAATTAGGCCTACTAAAGAATGTTGTTGATTCACGTTTTATGATCCCTCGGAAATCGAAAGTACAATTTGAAGCAATTTTAAAACACTATTATAACAAACTATTTTAACAAACTATTAACTAGTCCAGGAACAATATATATTGCAGTTGATTACAGTTTGTTTCGCGAGTATCGCCACACCGGCCGCCTAGGTAGCAGCACCAGCGTCTCGTTCGCGCGCAGAACTGCTAGCTGTCCGGTATCATTATAGTAAGGTATTTGATATTACTTGTATTGTGAATGTACTTTATAAACAAAACACCATCCACAACTGCCAACTTCTGTTCCAATTCGGATAACTATGGAATAGATCATCTTGGAATAAACAAACGTAATAAAACACGACACTCCATTTATTCTATAGTTAGGCACATCCACGAATAGCTATTCCAAGATTTATTCCGTAATCGTACAACTGGGCATTAGAGGTGTATCTAATATATGACGATGATGATGATGATGATGATGGTGGTGGTGGTGGTGGTTGTTGTGGTTGTGGTTGTGGTTGTGGTTGTGGTGGTGGTGGTTGTGGTGGTGGTTGTGGTGGTGGTGGTGGTTGTGGTGGTGGTTGTGGTTGTGGTTGTGGTGGTTGTGGTTGTGATTGTGGTGGTGGTGGTGGTTGTGGTTGTGGTGGTGGTGGTTGTGGTTGTGGTGGTGGTGGTGGTGGTAATGAGAGGGATGTGGTTGAACAAATTGAAGTTGGAAACTTGTGTAGATAAACTAAAATAATCTGCATATACAGGTTTCATTTACAACAGCCATTCTATGGATTTAGGTGGTTCACTCACGTCATAAGGAATGTGGAACTGCTTGACGAGGTTACACTGCAGGAACATGCGCACTGTGGCTCGACATGTGTCCTCGTCGGACAGGTCGAAGTCGATGAACGTGAAACTAGAACAGACAAACATAATATTTAATTCAAACCAAGCGCAGATTGCCGCACAAGCTTCGTATCAAGGAATTTGTGATAACAATAGATATTTTGACAAGATAAGGCTGAAGATTCGCCATGGAATTACCTGACATTCATCTTACATCTGTAGGAAATCGCTGAAAAATATTTAGCTTAAGTGGGTCTCAAATCAGCACTAACGGAGCATTGGTACACGAATTCTAAGAGCTAATGTCTAAACTAAGGGATCTTAGGCAGCAAATTAAACATACCAACGTGTACAGTAGTGGCAAAAAACCGGACCGACCCTTGTAGCTGATTTCAGAGCCTCGTTCACTCACAGCACGATAGACTGCTAACTAGACTTTCGTGGTCCGAATCCTGCCTGGAAAAGAAACTTTTTTTTGTTCCTTATTCAAATTTATTCCCAATACTTTTCAATTGCAACAATATTTTACTACTTAATTAACTTATTCCCAGAACATGAATTTTACCAGCAATCGAAAAGTATTGGGAATAAATTTGAATAAGGAACAAAAAAAAGTTTCCTTCCCAGACAGGATTCGACCAAGAAAATCTTAGTCACCAGTCTGTAGTGCTCTGCAGTGAACGAGGCTCTGAAATCAGCTACAAGAGTCTGTCCGGTTTTTTTGCCACTACTGCACATCAATTTTAAGTTAAAAATATTGTGACAGCGACGTGAGATTCGAACTCACGACCAGCGTCCCGCAAGAGAGAAGATCGCGCGGAGCACTTTGTGATGGCGCGCGGCGAAGAGGGGAAAGGGCCAACGCGGCGAGAGAGTGGAGCGAGAGTGCGCGCGCATCTGGTGCTGGTAGAGAGGAGAGGCCTCTGGCTTTTTCTGGAATGCCATCTCTAGAGACGCGTGGAACCTTCGAGGCTACGTCGCTGTGGTTATAAATTACGGACGCGAAGGAACGACAGCAGTTTCAGAGTTTTCCAGTTTGCAGTTTTCAGTTATTAAGTCAGTGAGTAAGCCAGAGCAAGCAAGCCAGACTTGTGTGCCGGAGTTCGACTCGAGTGTGCGTCCGCATCTGCGTCAGCATCCGAAGGCCTGAGTTCGAGTGCAGTGGACCGCAGTTGGAGGGACCTGAGTTCGAGTGCAGTGGACCGCAGTTGGAGGGACCCGAGTTCAAGTACAGTGAACTGTCTCTGAAGGTCTGTGGTTCGAGATACTGTGAACTCGAGTGACTGAGATAGAAGAACTGTGAACTGAGAACTGGTAGTTCTGATTTGTAAATAGTGCTTTGCAAATATTAGTTAAGATTAACAGTTCATTGTTGTGCGTAATAGTCCAAGTAAATTGTCATTGTCGTCGGTGGAGTGCTATAACGAATACTGTGTTGAGTGAGGATCCAATTGTTGACGAGAGCGTTGAAGGTGAATTGTAGAAAGGAATTACTGTTGTGACGAATAAATTACATTGTTGTTACTAATAAAATTCACATTGGTGTCAGAACCGGGACATTATCGACAATGGGTGGACCCCAGCGGAGAAGACTACTCAGCTGCTGACCGCGCTTCAAGGACAGGCGTCGGAGATTCTTCACAGCGTTCCAGAAGATGGGACAGCCGCTGAGATAATGGCGGCCCTGGAGGGACGTTATGGTGACCATCAACTTGCTGCAGCATTTAGGACCCAACTAAAAACGAGGGTCCAACAGTCAGGCGAGTCCCTACAAGAATTCGCGATGGCGGTGGAACAACTGGCCCATAAGGCCCTCAGGGGCCTACCTAATGATTTCATCGCTGGAGAGGCGGCCTACACCTTCGGCAGCGGAGTTCGAGACCCGGAAATAAGACAACAGCTACTCATAGCAGAGCATCGCAGTATCAACGCAGCTCTGGCGGCGGCCCTCAGGATGGAGGCGGCCAAGTCGGCGGCGGGAGTCTCAACACCGCACTGGATCAGGAGCGTCACGGCGACGGATGCTGGGGGGGCGCCAACCGAAGCCACCCGAGCGGCAGTCAACGGAGCGGCGGAGACGACGGGCGCCCACCTGCTGGTCCTGTGGCAAACCGGGACACTTGAGAAGGGACTGTGACCAATCCGGCCACAGGCAGGAGAGAGAGGTGGCCGACGTCGAGGAGCGCCAGCAGTCAACGGAGCGGCGGAGACGACGGGCGCCCACCTGCTGGTCCTGCGGCAGACCGGGACACCTGAGAAGGGACTGTGACCGATCCGGTCACCGGCAGGAGAGAGAGGTGGCCGACGTCGAGGAGCGCCAACAGTCGACGGAGCGGCGGAGACGACGGACGCCCAACTGCTGGTCCTGCGGGAGACCGGGACACCTAAGGAGGGACTGCAACCGCTCCAGCCACCGGCAGGAGAGAGAGGTGGCTGACACCGAGAGAAACCAACAGTCGCCTGAGCAACGGAGACGACGGGTGCCCACCTGCTGGTCCTGCGGTGAACCTGGGCACCTGCGGAGGAGTTGCGACCGACCTGGCAACAGTCAGGAGAGAGAGGGGGCCGATGCTAGGAGGAGCACGTCGGCGCCATCATCACCGTCCCCTCGGCTCGTCCTGAAACCGGTCGACAGAAGGTGCGACGATGGGCTGATTGCTGAAGGACGGATAAGAGGCCGTCCATGCAGAGTACTGGTGGACACCGGGGCGATGCTCACTATCGCCAGACCAGACGTCGTGCGTGGCCTACCTGGGAGGATGCCGCTGCGCCAATACGAGCTACGGACTGCTTCAGGCGAGAGCTTGCCCATCCAGAGAGAGGTCTTCCTGAACGTGACCTTGGGGAAGAGGAAACTGAAGATGTGAGTGTTCGTCGCCAACATCACCGAGGACGTCGTCCTGGGACTCGACGCCATGCGGTTACTCGATGCGACGGTGGACGTCCGGCGCCGTATACTCCGTCTTGGTCGGGATGAAGTGTTCCTGATGGACGCCGAGGACCAACCCGTGGCCAGCGAGCTCTCCTTGGAGGGCCAAGGGGAAAAGCAAGATGGCGCCCACGCTGTACGAGTATCGCTGCCCAGCCAAGCCAAGGATGGGGTGGCGCCACCATAAGGAGGGAGCAGCCGGAGGACTCCAAACGTTGGACCGACTAGCAGCCTACCAAGGGACTGCCCGAGACGAGCAGTCCTAAGGAGGGAGCAATGTGACAGCGACGTGAGATTCGAACTCACGACCAGCGTCCCGCAAGAGAGAAGATCGCGCGGAGCACTTTGTGATGGCGCGCGGCGAAGAGGGGAAAGGGCCAACGCGGCGAGAGAGTGGAGCGAGAGTGCGCGCGCATCTGGTGCTGGTAGAGAGGAGAGGCCTCTGGCTTTTTCTGGAATGCCATCTCTAGAGACGCGTGGAACCTTCGAGGCTACGTCGCTGTGGTTATAAATTACGGACGCGAAGGAACGACAGCAGTTTCAGAGTTTTCCAGTTTGCAGTTTTCAGTTATTAAGTCAGTGAGTAAGCCAGAGCAAGCAAGCCAGACTTGTGTGCCGGAGTTCGACTCGAGTGTGCGTCCGCATCTGCGTCAGCATCCGAAGGCCTGAGTTCGAGTGCAGTGGACCGCAGTTGGAGGGACCCGAGTTCGAGTACAGTGAACTGTCTCTGAAGGTCTGTGGTTCGAGATACTGTGAACTCGAGTGACTGAGATAGAAGAACTGTGAACTGAGAACTGGTAGTTCTGATTTGTAAATAGTGCTTTGCAAATATTAGTTAAGATTAACAGTTCATTGTTGTGCGTAATAGTCCAAGTAAATTGTCATTGTCGTCGGTGGAGTGCTATAACGAATACTGTGTTGAGTGAGGATCCAATTGTTGACGAGAGCGTTGAAGGTGAATTGTAGAAAGGAATTACTGTTGTGACGAATAAATTACATTGTTGTTACTAATAAAATTCACAATATGTTATTTTAAATTTTAATAAAACTTATATAAACAGTCTGTAATTTTATTAAATCGCTGGAAATTAACTAATGACCTATTTTCCTTTATTGATATTATTAAAATATACTTCCGTTAGCATTATGATATGCCTATGTCTTTCTTAGCATTGTACAGTTTCGGAAAAAAATTAACATTCTTCTAGTTAGTCAATATTATTTTGAAATTTTCACAGTTAAATTTTGATTATTATGGCTCTAGCCACTGTTGTCAGGTGGAGGGAAATTTCCCGAAAAACGAGAAATTCATGTTTCTAAAGGGAAAAGGGAATTTTCGCTTAAAACAGGAAATTGGTACTGAATTACTATGGGCACGCTAGTAATTTATTATTTATTAGAAACATGCTATTAATAACAAATACGTAGGTCTATTAAAACACATTTTTACAAGTATTTTTCTTTATAAATGTTAATAATAATATTAAACTGGCCCCCCCCATTGAGGGTAGCCCTTACGGACTCAGTATATCCTCAAAAAAAATATTATACATATGTAAACTAAACTGAACTAAAGGAAGCAACAATTAAAACATAATGGTTTTTATTTAATTTACTCATTTCAGGCAGTATTTGATGAAGACAGTTATCTTTACGCAGTTTCTTATATCTTAATAAATTGGTCACTAAACTAGTGATATTGATTTTTACAATACAAATTAGAAGCTAATATCACAGTCTAGTATATAAAGTCACGAAGCTTGAGTTTATGAGGGTACTAAGAACAATATTTCGCATTGTCTGTAATGAGGCAATATTAGGGATTCTAGTGGTTAGCAACTATCTATGGATGCATATTTACTACGTATTGAGCTTCGTGACTGTATATACTAGACTGTGCTAATATTATGACATTACTAGACTGTCAGTAAATGAATGACTGATGCATGTATCTAGCAGAATATAGTAACATAAATTACTACATAATTAAAGTCTTACACACAGAAATCGGTATATGTTTATACTTTCAAAATCTTTCACTTTAGAATATTTTTTTTTTCTAAACTGTAAGCAAGTGAACAAGTTTTTATAAATATATAATAGGGCGGGAAATTTTTCTGCAAATTTTGAAATTTTTAGACGTCTGACGGGAATATTTCTTGACAACAATGGCTCTAGCAACACGAAAATAGATCCCAACATGGAACTGAGTCAACAAATTGACTTCAGCCCAGAATATTTGTTTCAGACTACATTACGTCTGTAATGGATGGAGTCACTTATACTTAGTATACTGTATATACAATATATGTAATGAAGGTTTACTTTCCACGTTGTTGCTACGATCCCGATGTTGCTGTACTGGTAACCACTTCACCGCGGTCGAAGCTCTCTGCGGTCTCTTTCGTGCCTACAGGTGTGTTCAGACATAAACCTCACAATAGCGCAAGCTTGTTTCCTTGATCCTACAGCATTTATCATTCCCATCTGAGAAACATATAGGCTATTATACACATAGGTTCTTGTTGCTGCACTATATACTTTTGTTGGTTATTTTACGACGCTTTATCAACTGATATGGTTATCTAACATCTGAGTGAGATGGTGATAACTAGAGCCCGGATGTTTAGGCATTTATTTTGGTTAAAATAGGCAGGCATATAGGCAGTGAAATAGGCATTTATGACGGGGATCCAGGAAATAACGACCGTTCGCGCATACCCGCCGCGCAGCTGACTCCCCTTCCTTGTTTGAAGGTCAACTGGCTTCCTTAACATGTGTTCTCATAATGTTGTGAGTACTGGTTGCAACAAGTCGCCATTGCGCATTTTGTGTTACTTCAAAATGAACGACGTGATTGATAATCCCTCCGACTGTGAGGTGAGGAGTGTGATTCGATTTTTGAATGCCCGACATTTGAAACCTGCAGAAATTTACCGGCAATTGAAAGAAATGTATGGTGATACTGTAATGAATGAAAGAAATGTGAGAAAATGGTGCGAAATGTTCAACAATGGGCGAACAAATGTCCACGATGAAACTCGCACCATTTTCTCACATTTCTTTCATTCATTACAGTATCAACATACACTTCTTTCAATTGCCGGTAAATTTCTGCAGGTTTCAAATGTCGGGCATTCAAAAATCGAATCACACTCCTCACCTCACAGCCGGCGGGATTATCAATCACGTCGTTCATTTTGAAGTAACACAAAATGCACAATGGCGACTTGTTGCAACCAGTACTCACAACATTATGAG
The DNA here is from genome assembly GCF_040183065.1 of Periplaneta americana. NCBI lineage: Eukaryota > Metazoa > Arthropoda > Insecta > Blattodea > Blattidae > Periplaneta > Periplaneta americana. The sequence goes on from NC_091120.1 coordinate 17,096,344, forward strand.
AATACATGTTAAGGAAGCCAGTTGACCTTCAAACAAGGAAGGGGAGTCAGCTGCGCGGCGGGTATGCGCGAACGGTCGTTATTTACTGGATCCCCCTCGTATTATTCATGAAAACAGACAACAAATAGACAAATACTTAATAAACTATCCCATACGATACTCACTTTCCTTGCTTACATGTCACAACAAGATGCTTTTTTAAGTTGACAACTGTTATAGTGAGCCTCCTGTCAGAGAGAAAGTTTTTCATGGCGGAAAAAGATCTTTATACTTCTACTGAAGTGATTGGAGCAAACTTAAAACAACTTATTTCAGAAGGACTGTCTCTACTTTCTTTCAGAGATCGGGAAAAACCGATTGTGTATTCTCCCAAAAATTGGAGTGTGAGAAGGAATTAGAGATGTCGAAGTACTCGTGACTTGTGCGTGCAAGCGACAACAGTAACGGGAGACTTGCTTTTAGTACTTCCCTCATCCCCTTTCTTTCGCTGGTAAACCCCGAAGTGACCTGAGCACTGAGGGTTATACTGTTCAAACATCTTTGTTAAGTGACATAAAAGAATGAAATCGGTATGGGAGAAAAGTTTAAGACTTCTCGGAAACATATGTATTACTGGAGAATAAGATTCTCAGCAAATATTTGTGTGAGATGATTATATTGTTAATTTGTACAACCGTTGTTTTTTGTTTTTGGAAATAATTTATGTGCGGTTTATTTTAAATGCATTAAAATATATAAAACTAGTGGCTTGTGCAGCAAATACTGCTGCAAACTAAGTTCGTTAGCATTCAAATATAAATTTTTAAGATTTATTTTCAATTAAGAATACTTCTCTTTTTGATAGTTATTTGTTTCCATAATAATGAAACATACTCCCTCTGAATGGATTTTTTTAGGCCAAATACTTTTTCTTGAACCTATCCAACTTCAGTTTTTGAGGTTCAACGCGAAAACGCAAGTATCAATGTCAGGACGATAGCAGTAGCTATTTCAGGTCATTGTGGATTGTAGGCAAAAGTTAAAAAAAAATGTCAGGTTTGCTAAGCTTTCGAACAATAGCATTTTCGTATAGCTGAAACATGTAGAACTTGAAATGTAGAGCGTAAAATCATTTTTTCCTACTAAGAAATCTTGCTCAAATGATCTGGAGACTACAAAATTTTCTAGGTCTCTTATTTTATCAGTAAGTAATACCTTTTGATCTTTCCATAGGAACTGTAATTTTTGCGCTCTCTCGAGCCAATACTGAAGACAATGACACATATCAATATCTACACTACACCGCCATTAAGTATATGAAAAAGACCCAACCCCACTGGGTTAATAAGTATAAAAATATTTGATTTTTAATAACAATATTATTATCTTACTTAAGTTTTGTAGTTATATATGGCAGCCACTCAGTAAATTATAGAAATGAAGATCTAAATTAAGATATTCTCTACATTTACTTACATAACCACAAAACGTTTCACTTTCATGTCATCAATATAGCATCAATATTATGTACAATTAATGAAAAAATAGATGCATCATGATATTAACTATAATAATATTTAATTTCTAATGGTATTAATGTCATCAAACCACCTCAAATTTCGTAGATTTGAATATCCACTACACAGCTGTACTCAGAAAATTATACACTGCAGAATCAGTTTTTAATAACAAATTGAATTGAGCTCTAAATATGTCGGCAATCCTGCAGGTCATGGCCTTCGTGTAATAGCCTATTGTTTATTGTAGTGTGTGTTTTGTTCTGAAATTCAATCAAGTCGGCCGTGATTGAATAAAATTAGTTCTCAAAACTGACAACAGATGGATCTTGGAAAGTAGGAAAATTATGTAGGAAAATTGACATTTCACTGAAAACTACTACTTTTCCGAAAAACTTTGGATGCCAGGCATGAAAATGAGGGGTCATTCTTTAAAATTCGTTCAGCCGTTTTCTCGTAATTTCCATTACCAGTTCAAATTATATATATAGATGTACAATAACGAAGTAAAAAGGCTGAAAAAAGGCATTTAACCTTAAAATAGGCAACGGGAGCTAAAATAGGCAAAAAAAGGCAAAATAAAAATTGGGCCTATCGTCCCCAAATGTGTGGAAACGTGTTTATCTCTAATACAGTAGGTCTTTCATACATACACTCAGTAAAAAAAGAGATTTTGCCTAAAATCCGGGCTCTAGTGATAACGCTAGCGAGATGAGTCCAGTGTCCAGCGCCTAAAGTTACCAGCATTTGCTCTTAATGGATTTTGACGGAAACCCCCGGAAAAAACCTCAACCAAGTAACTTGTACCAACCAGGATTTGAACCCGGGTCCGCTCGTTTCACGGTTAGGCATGCTAATCGTTATTTTACAGCGGTGAACGCTACACCATAGTATAATATTTCTGTATACAGAGTGTTCTGAAAAAAGGTTTCATATTTAAAGAGGAGGTAGTATGCATGAAAACAAGAAACAAAAGTCCTACAAACATTGACATCTTCAGATATACAAAGTCAGTTGTAAGGTCAAGAAGGGAATGCATTGAATGTGGCCTGACCAGTTTGAAGTAATAAAGAAAGTTAATAATTTGATAAATAAAAGGGCACGTATGAACTGATTATGTTGAGAGTGTGAAGAATTTGATTAGCGAATTAAAAATAACTTATGTTAAACATATATGTAGACAATAAACAAATAAAAATTGTGTTCATATAGTATATTTTATTGTTACAGTAAATATTCTACGTTTTCAATAAACTTTTTTGTGACTTCATATGAAATGAAATTTCATGTATTTTCGTATTGTATGGTCGAAAGTTATCTTGAATTTGAAAGAGAAAATAAAGAACTGAATTTAATAGGAAAACACATATGTGGTACAAAGTTTTCCCAAATAGCTATGTAACTTTGTACAACTATTAAATGTACAATTCCACCTATTTAAAATATGATTTAAAGTAGCGAAGCGTGACAAAAATTTTGGGTAAGCTGGGCTGAAAGCATACTGATCTAGGCCGTGCTTTACGTCGCTAAAAGGAAAACAAAACGCGGAAACCCTCCTGTTTTTAATTAACCAAATTATAAATTGATCTTGTCCCTTCTTCGAAAATTTTTGGGAAAGCTCAGCTTACCCTGCCTGCCCTGAAGCACCTATTTTTCTTAAAGAAATTCACTTTTAAACATCAATAATTTCAATAGGCACTATAGAAATAACAAAACAATATATATATATATATATATATATATATATATATATATATATATATATATATATATATATACTCTATAGAGTCTTCTCGTCCCATAAATAAATTTAAGCTTTTTAACTCAAAAATTAAATTCAATATATAAATAATAAGAAACAGTATATTCCTCGCCCAGCCATTCATTCCAGTCCACAATTAAAAGACTAATGATTATGGTACCTTTGCACGGTCAAAATACCGCGGCCCTTCAAAATTAATCAGTGGGCAAGTCATATTTCATATTAAAATAAAATGTTAGGTAAGTATAAAAAAAAAAGGTGGAAGCGGTACAAAGTTACCCCAATTAACTGTACTAGTTACTTAAAGTATCCATTTTCAGTACCCCTTGTTTTGGCATATACTGTAGTTTGGTGATGACTGATAATATGATGATAGTGTAATAATGACGGTGGTTTTAATGGTGGTTGTGTTAATGGTGTTGGTGGTAAAGAGATGAAAATGATGGTCATTACAATGATTATGTTTATGGTAGCCAAGATCAAGATGACAATGAAATTGATGCAAATCAAGATTTCAGGTATAACTCCCTGTAAAGTTGATTTGAATAATTTCGAGGGAAAAATTGTTCCGGAGCCGGGTATCGAACCCGGGACCTTTGGTTTAACGTACCAACGCTCTACCACTGAGCTACCCGGGAACTCTAACCGACACCGATCCAATTTTTCCCTCTATATCCACAGACCTCAAAGTGGGCTGACAACCGTCAAGCAACCAACTTCGAGTGCACACTAACTCCGTGTGACTTAAATTGTGGTTTTCTGTTAACGAACAGTGACGTGTATTATGCAAATCAAGATTTCAGGTATAACTCCCTGTAAAGTTGATTTGAATAATTTCCAGGGAAAAATTGTTCCGGAGCCGGGTATCGAACCCGGGACCTTTGGTTTAACGTACCAACGCTCTACCACTGAGCTACCCGGGAACTCTAACCGACACCGATCCAAAAAAAAAATGGATCGGTGTCGGTTAGAGTTCCCGGGTAGCTCAGTGGTAGAGCGTTGGTACGTTAAACCATAGGTCTCGGGTTCGATACCCGGCTCCGGAACAATTTTTCCCTCGAAATTATTCAATGAAATTGATGATAATAAAAATGATGACGAAGATTCCAGTCTTTCAATTGCACAGTCGTGTTGACTGCTGTAACAATTTTGCATTTCATTTTGAACTGAACTAAAATGTAGGCCTAATAAGCGCACAATCGGACAGTTGTACTTTACCCACAGCTACTCAATGATCCACGAAGCGTTCTGAACGCGTGTAAATCGCGTGATTAATATGAGTGGGAGACGTTCCGCGGTCCTGATTCGCGGTGGCTGCCATCACTCTAATTGCATTCCAGCGCCGCACTCAATCTCCCGCCAATATCAGCCTTCCAATGCTCTGTGCGGCATTCCGTCTTATTTACGTCCTATTTCATATCTCTTATAGGCGCATGTCTCCCGTCTTCTACAGATAAAACCCCAAAGTCTGGATACTACCACGTTCGTTCTATACCCAGCTAGGGATCCTATTTTATGTCTATTGCAGTACTATAAAAGTCCCCAGAGCGATGATTATTTCGCCTTTATAAATGTTTGTTACGGGGAACTTTTTAAATAAAATATTCCGATGGACCAGTTCAAAAGGGTAACAACTCAAAATTTAAAGTTTTGAGAAACCTGCATTTTAAAATATAATGAAATATCAACTGAACCGTCTATGCTTATCTTGTTTTATAAATATAATTTTATTAATTAGTTACATTAACGTTTTCGATACTGGGGTGTACCATCATCAGATGTATTGTGATACTATATGTAAACCTAGCCAATGGATGCATGTGTTGTGGTCTTGAATAATATGTATGTATGAACATAAAATGTTATACCCATGATCAAATATAGTAGTTATGTAAATACAATAAAACACTTATATGCTACTACTTAGACAAAACAGGCAATTAAAATCAATTATTTAAAACCAGTGATCATTGCTGCTATGCATAATGTAATCTAGATAACGTCCTCACTTTGAGAGAGGAACAGAGATTAAGGGTGTTTGAGAATAAGGTGCTTAGGAAAATATTTGGGGCTAAGAGGGATGAAGTTACAGGAGAATGGAGAAAGTTACACAACACAGAACTGCACGTATTGTATTCTTCACCTGACATAATTAGGAACATTAAATCCAGACGTTTGAGATGGGCAGGGCATGTAGCATGTATGGGCGAATCTAGAAATGCATATAGAGTGTTAGTTGGGAGTCCGGAGGGAAAAAGACCTTTAGGGAGGCCGAGACGTAGATGGGAAGATAATATTAAAATGGATTTGAGGGAGGTGGGATATGGTGATAGAGAATGGATTCATTTTGCTCAGGATAGGGACCAATGGCGGGCTTATGTGAGGGCGGCAATGAACCTCCGGGTTACTTAAAAGCCAGTAAATAAGTAAGTATTGGTGTGAAAAATCAAATCATTGAAATTACTCAAAATTCTGTTAAAGATTTTCTATAATATAGATTTTAAATTTCAAATTATAGTGTGTTAATTGGATTTTTCACAACAACATGAAGCTTTAAATGCAGTTTCCTCAAAACTTCAAATTTTGAATTGTTTCTCTTTTGAACTGGGTCGTCGATTTTCCCTCCGATGAGCACGAGACATATGCGTACCTGGCCACCATCATTCAAAATATATCTTCTCGATTGATTCTGAACATTATAGGCTGGTGCACAATAAACCGGGGACGGAAACGATGAAGAGCACGAGAATGGAAATCATGTTAAAATAAACGTATCTAAATATGAGCATTCACATTAGTTAATTGTGAATGCTCACATTTAAAAACTGTACATTTATTTTAACAATATTTCCGATCTCGTTCTCGTTTCCGTTCCCGGTTTATTGTGCACCAGCCTTAATTCACTTCTATAATAAAAAACTGTTTTCCTCTTTTCATAAATTCATCTGACATTAAAGAATTCGTGCGATGGGCACTTGAGGATTTTGATGACCCCAATGGACATAACATTTAATTTTTAGTTTCACTGTATAATAACTGTTAAATAGGCGGAAAAAATTATTATAACAGATTGTGATTTATGTTCTTATGACTACAATGAAGTGATAATATACAATGCAATGTGATTAATTTTATTCGTTCAGATATTTCAAACAACTAATTTAATCCAATTTGCTCGTTTTTTTGTCCCTCGGTGGGTCGGTGGGTGGGTAGGTACGTGGGTGGGTGGGTGGGTACGTGGGTGGGTGAGTGGGTGGGTGGATGGGTGGGTACGTGGGTGGGGTGAGTGGATGGATAGGTAGGTAGGTAGATAGACAGACAGACAGATAGATAGAGGGGAGACAGGCAGGCAGATAGATAGGCAAGTAGCTAGGTGGGTAGCCAAGCGAGTAGCTAAGCGGGTATCTAGGCGTGTGGATAGATAGGTGGGTAGGTGGTGGGTGAGTAGGTATGTATGTGGGTAGATAGGTAGGTAGATAGATAGATAGATAGATAGATAGATAGATAGATAGATAGATAGATAGATAGATAGATAGATAGATAGATAGATAGATAGATAGAGAGATAGATAGATAGGTAGATAGATAGATAGATAGATAGATAGATAGATAGATAGATAGATAGATAGATAGATAGATAGATAGGTAGGTAGGTAGGTAGGTAGGTGGGTAGGTGGGTAGGTGGGTAGTTGGGTAGGTGGGTAGTTGGGTAGATAGATAGATAGATAGATAGGTAGGTAGGTAGGTAGGTAGGTACGTAGGTAGGTAGGTAGGTAGGTAGGTATGTAGGTAGGTAGGTAGGTAGGTAGATAGGTAGATAGATCGATAGATAGATAGATAGATAGATAGATAGATAGATAGATAGATAGATAGATAGATAGATAGATAGATAGATAGATAGATAGATAGATAGATAGATAGATAGATAGATAGATAGATAGATAGATAGATAGATAGATAGATAGATAGATAGATAGATAGATAGATAGATAGATAGATAGATAGATAGATAGATAGATAGATAGATAGATAGATAGATAGATAGATAGATAGATAGATAGATAGATAGATAGATAGATAGATAGATAGATAGATAGATAGATAGATAGATAGATAGATAGATAGATAGATAGATAGATAGATAGATAGATAGATAGATAGATAGATAGATAGATAGATAGATAGATAGATAGATAGATAGATAGATAGATAGATAGATAGATAGATAGATAGATAGATAGATAGATAGATAGATAGATAGATAGATAGATAGATAGATAGATAGATAGATAGATAGATAGATAGATAGATAGATAGATAGATAGATAGATAGATAGATTGCCGGTGAATCAATATTCGTGTTCTACCTTCCTTCATATTGACTCCATGGTCATTGTAGTATTTTGAGTTTGTCAGGGATGATATGTGTAGGCCTACTATGAATATCTGCCAATATATTTATGTCAACTGCACAGCAATTGACAACCAATACACTACAAATTATTGGGATAAGAGTAAATGTGAGGAAGATAAGATGGGATAGTTATGAATGAATAAAAAGTCAATGAAATTATTTTAATTAAGACAGATTTCAAGTCGGTACTGATTAATTTAATGTACTTCTTCATACGATTAATATCGTCTGCAGTGAAATGCTAGCAAAATAAGCTCTTGTAACTTTATTACACTCCTGAATTCCTTGTTGGTTACTCGAGCGCCACCTGTTGCTGTTAATTTCAACATCGCAGACCAGGGATGCTGACTTTAAACCCCTCATCACCCTTAAGGGTCCATGAGTATTAATTATTGATGAAACTGAATTCTGCGTCTGTCATGCCTTTCGTCTGTTGTAGTAAACACATTGCCACTTCTAATAGTACATGTGAGGCATTCCAGCTATAGATGCAATTTTACGAGACTTTGTGTTACCGGTACTTCATTCTTAATAATATAATGTCTTAAACTCAGATTCGTCCGTCGCGGTGGTGCTGTTCTTGCGTCGTTATAACCACATGACCAGAGAGACCCGCATTGTGCACATATCTAATGTTAGTTTAGAAATAATTTACTAATTGGGACGCCTGAAAAGGACACAAAAGCGTTAGGTGTAGAAGGATAATGTTGGCCTACCTATAGAGGTTGTACGATTCAGCAGAAGGGATGGTGTCTTGGCTCAACTTCAAAGTGTCGTCCGTATTGGCTGTCGCGTGGTAAGACAGACACTCCAGAGCAACCTTCTGTTTCGCCATCAACTTACCTGCAACACAACAGCTCTCACCAATACGCAACACAGGTAGAATTTATTAGGTACGCTGGCGTTCAAAGATGCCTGACTCCTACCAGTCGATAGTGATCGATAATTTGTTCGTGTAAGTGTGGATTCTTTAGTTATTACTTCTACGAATAGATGGCAAAGATGACACTCAGTGCTGCCAGTAGTACACGAATATACCCTCAATACATAATACAAAATTTCATCGTCCTCTAATAATTGTAAAAAACACTACGTTTAGCGGGAAACCTCTGGTACTGTCTGAGAATAGTTTATACTTATCTACATCGTCATTTTCTGAAATACATTTTTTACCCGTCTCAATAAAAGTGTCACATATTGAAAAATATCGGAACTATTTCAAAGTTCGTCAATTTGTTATATATTTAGTTCTGACTTATCCCGTAGTTACAAAGTTCGCTTACACGAACAGAAATTTCTAGGTCAGATGCCTTTGAACACCAGTGTACAACTACTAGCACTTCGAATGTTTTTTTAAAGTATAGTAAGTTAAAATTCCTAAATAGGAAAAGTTATAAATTAGATAGGCGGTCAAGTAACTGTATAAATTAAGACATTCAAATATTTAGAAATAATAATTGACAAGTAACTTTTAAGGCAAAACCAAATTGCCATCTACTGCAAAGAAAATATATACACCAGCAATAATAGTTGTAAGTAAACTAAAAGGAATATTAAAACATGAAAAATTGAGAAGCCTAAATTGTGCATAAAATGACTCTTACATAATTATATCAGTACAATACGAGAGACTTGTATTAAAAATTGATTCATGAGTTAGATATTTTGAAAAAAGCTGATGATATTAGGTTATATGAATTACCATTTAGAATACCAACTGAAGAATTATAAATAGGTATATGTGTTGTAATGTACTGCCAAGAGAGCGCGAAAGTCCATAAAGTACTAATGGGAAAATAATAAATGAATAAATAAATACATAAATCAATCAATCAATCAATCAATCAATCAAACAAACAAACAAACAAACAAACAAACAAACAAACAAACAAACAAACAAACAAACAAACAAACAAACAAACAAACAAACAAACAAACAGTCAGTCAGTCAGTCAGTCAGTCAGTCAGTCAGTCAGTCAGTCAGTCAGTCAGTCAGTCAGTCAGTCAGTCAGTCAGTCAGTCAGTCAGTCAGTCAGTCAATCAATCAAAATTCAATAAATCACTAATTAAATAAATCACTAAATCAATAAATCACTAAGGCAGTAAATGAATGAATGAGATTGTAGAATGTGTAACGAGTCTTCTTTTTGATTACATAAAGGGCATATTATAAAATGAGACCTACTGCTCTATGCAACGTAATTTCAGAGTTATAATTAGCTGTAAAGGTAACGGGACTTTAGGAACACGCTGTACATTATTTTCATGTTTTTATTGTGGAGAAATTCTAGCTCAAGAATTTTATCTTGCTACAGAGATTTCATCTCATTGTGATGCGTTTGAGAAGAGGACCATCGCGTTCTAGAGTTGACAGGCAACTGACAAGTTTCAATTCTGAAGAAGTGAGATCTGAGCAGCAGAGATTTGCATGACACCAACTGCAGAAGCATATAACATCTAGTACACAAGCTGTGATCAATCAATTGGAGAATCTGAATGTCAGAACTCCATCTCGGCACTTACAGGCATTTTCGTACATTTGGGTGTTGTGAATTCCCAGGCCGCAGAAAATCGCGAAGGCTTCGAATATTGATACATCACAGTCTGAAAAGGGATGTCCATTTCCCTGGAAAAGAACATTACAAGAAATAGGTTAATTCTTCCAACGTAAAATTATACATCTTGACTATACAACTTTTAACACTACATCACTTCAGAATATGTAGTTTATTGCTTTCGCGTGTTTGACACTGGGTACCGTACCTAGTATTTAACACGAGAAAACAATAAACTACATATTCCGAAGTAAAATTATACACCCTGATATATATACTTTACTAAAGTGTTTAAATTAACACTATAGAGAAATCTAATAAAATTTTAAACTTTATTGTAAAAACAAATTTGGTCGTTATGAACGTGAAACATGGTTCATCGTAATTTTCATACATTTCACATCAGATCACTTCCATAACTATGAATTTCACAACACATTTTTACCTTCAGAATACTAGCTAATTAAAGAAATGATACTCCTGAATAGTCCATTCTTTATCTGTAATATTTTTTTACCTTTAAAATTAAAGAGTAATGATATTTCACAAATAAATTTAAATTAGTATAACTCTGAAAACTATAAAAGTTGGACATTTATCCTTCGAAGAGGTGGAAAAATTCAAATATCTTGGAGCAACAGTAACAAATATAAGTGATACTCGGGAGGAAATTAAACGCAGAATAAATATGGGAAATGTCTGTTATTATTCGGTTGAGAAGCTTTTGTCATCTAGTCTGCTGTCGAAAAATCTGAAAGTTAGAATTTATAAAACAGTTATATTACCGGTTGTTCTGTATGGCTGTGAAACTTGGACTCTCACTTTGAGAGAGGAACAGAGATTGAGGGTTTTTGAGAATAAGGTGCTTAGGAAAATATTTGGGGCTAAGAGGGATGAAGTTACAGGAGAATGGAGAAAGTTACACAACACAGAACTGCACGCATTGTATTCTTCACCTGACATAATTAGGAACATTAAATCGAGACGTTTGAGATCGGCAGGCATGTAGCACGTATGGGCGAATCCAGAAACGTATATAGAGTGTTAGTTTGGAGGCCAGAGAGGAAAAGACCTTTGGGGAGGCCGAGACGTAGATGGGAAGATAATATTAAAATGGATTTGAGGGAGGTGGAATATGATGGTAGAGACTGGATTAATCTTGCTCAGGATAGGGACCGGTGGTAGGCTTATGTGAGGGCGGCAATGAACCTCCGGGTTCCTTGAAAGCAGTAAGTAAGTAAGTAAGTAAGTAAGTAAGTACAACTCTGAAAATATTGAGATTAGAACAAATGTTTATATGACATTCTTTTGTTCAAAATGTCTTCGGAAATGAGGTCTGTAAGTAACAGTAAATTCTCGTGAATCACTCTGTATATAGCTACAGAGTGAACCGTAAGTAATATCATTAATTTCAGAGGGTTATTGTTTGAGATATTTCAAAGAAAAAAGTTTAATAAATTTTGCTCGTTTTTGCTTCATTTTCGAGATAAAAAAAATTCATAGCGTGCTGTGGGAAATCCATTGATTTAATTTTCAATATGTTTTTAAATTTAACAGAGCAGTGTATTATGATAATAAATAATTGGAAGAATTTTAATTTTTTACTTCAAATGTGGAGAGGACGATATCAGATGATAGACACCATTAAGATACATATGGCTCGTATGCAAAGACTAACCCATGACATATAGTAAATATTGTAACTATGCTGCTGTAAATTGACAATTAATATGTAATGCATTTATTATTATTATTATTATTATTATTATTGTTATTATTATTATTATTATTATTATTATTATTATTATTATTATTATTAGTTATCAGTTATCACTATCATCATTGCTATCTCTGTTTTTCTTTCTTTTTTTTTCTTGTATTTGCTGGATGAGAGCTCTATAGTGTTCTTTTGACTCTGTTGACTCTCTACAGGGCTTTAATTTAATTTGTATTATTTTAACCAGCGTTTGTATTTCTTTTTTGTGTTTATATGTGCTATCTGGTGAGATGGAAGAGAAGGCCTTATGGCCTTAATCCTGTCAGATTAAATAAATAAATAAATAAATAAATAAATAAATAAATAAATAAATAAATAAATAAATAAATAAATAAATAAATAAATAAATAAATAAATAAATAAATAAATAATAAATAAATAAATAAATAATAAATACATAAATAAATAATAAATAAATAAATAAATAAATAAATAAATAAATAAATAATAATAAGAGGAAGGCGGAAAGTAAGGAAGATTGGAGAATGCTGGGTTTCCAGTGAAATATCCGGTTTTGGGGAAACATCTATGAATAAATGAAAAAGGTGTTGTCGTGAGTGTACACAATTGCCAGACTCGTTAGTTTGTGAATTTTGAATTAATACATTTTATACTCTGCTCCGAACGCAACAGCTTAAATGTTTATTGTGTCTTTTGGTGAAATTGGTGATAAATAGTACATGGCGAGAAGAGTTACCTATAGGATTACCTAACAATCGCCTTAAAGTTGGAGAACATAGTGTGAAAATCCCAACCAGGTAATCAGCCTAAGCGGGAATCGAACCCACGTTCGAGCGCAACCTCATATTTCCAGTCCAACTTGCTACCATCGGTGCCTGTTTATTGATAGCCTACTGGTACTACACAAAGTTAAAGCTAGAATCAAAGAAGCAGTGTAAGATAAGAGAAACGATGCATCCAAACAGAAAGGGATATATATTTTTTTAACTGTAGGATTTCGCTTACGAGACAGAAAAAGAATGGCGATATTGGAAGTCAGTGAATTTGAAGTAACCTGTTACAAAATTTAGCAGAAAAAGAAAATAATTGGCTGAAGCTCAGCATATCTGGAAAATAGAAGAAGAAAAATATAACAAGCACATAAGAGATGCTGAAACTAGAAGAGATTTGGTTTAAGTAAGACAGAGAGAAATCTATTCAGGATTTATTTATTTATTTAATCTGACAGGATTAAGGCCATAGGGCCTTCTCTTCCATCCTGCCAGATAGGACATATAAATACAAAAAAGAAATACAGACGCTGATGAAAATAATACAAATTAAATTAAAGCCCTGTAGAGGGTCAACAGAGTCAAAAGGACACTATAGAGTTCTCATCGAGTAATACAAGAAGAAAAAAAAAGAAAGAAAAAAGAGATAGCAATGATGATACTGATAACTGATAATAATAATAATAATAATAATAATAATAATAATAATAATAATAATAATAATAATAAATGCATTACACATTAATTGCCAATTTTACAATAGGATAGTTACAATATTTACTATATGTCATGGGTTAAGCCGAAGTTGCGCAACCTGACAGGTGTTCAACAAGCAATTCCATGAACTAGAATGTGTTTTTTAATTTAAATTTGAATTTTGATATTATTATTTTTAGCAGGTTATTTTACGACGCTTTATCAACAGCTTAGGTTATTTAGCGTCTGAATGAGATGAAGGTGATAATGCCGGTGAAATGAGTCCGGGGTCCAACACCGAAAGTTACCCAGCATTTGCTCATATTGGGTTGAGGGAAAACCCCGGAAAAAACCTCAATCAGGTAACTTTCCCCGACCTGGAATCGAACCCGGGCCACCTGGTTTCGCAGCTAGACGTTCTAACCGTTACTCCACAGGTGTGGACAATTTTGATATTATCTGACAGTCTCTGACATGGTCAGGGAGAGAGTTCCAGAGGCGTGGAATAGATATGCTGAAAGATGATGAGTAGAAGGATGTTCTGTGCAGAGGAATAGAGAGAAGGTACATGTTCCGGGTTCGAGGTAGTGAAAGGTAAATAAAACGAGATGCTAGGTAAGGGGGTGTGGAGGTGTGGATGATTTTAAATAGTAATAAGAGAGAGTTGAAGAATCTTCTTCCTTTAAATGGACTCCAAGACAACAATTCTAGTGACGGTGTTACATGATCGAATTTTCTAATGTTACAAACGAAACGAACGCAGATATTGTGAACACGCTGTAGTTTATGGTCAAGATCAGTATTTAGATTCGTGAATAGAGAATCGCAATAATCGAAGTGGGGCATCACTAAAGTTTGGATTAGGTTCTTTTTAAGGCTGAGAGGTAAAACGTTGGTTAAGTGTCTGAGGGAATGAATTATGGAAAAAGTTTTCTTACATAATTATGTAGGTCACTTGACTTTGAAAATTTAAATTTGAATCTAAATATACCCCTAAATTTTTTACTGTCTTACTATATGTAATTGTGGTATTATTTATTTTTGTATTTGATACAGTGACTAGATCAATTTTGTTTAATGCTCGTTGAATGGCCCATTATTATAGCTTGTGATTTGTCTGGATTTAGTCTGAGTCCAAATCTATTGAGGATTTAATATATTTTTAGAAGCATTATAACGATGATGATGATGATGATGATGATGATATGATGATGGTGGTGGTGGTGGTGGAGCTGATATTAGTAATATTGAATTGCTGTCATCAGACTCACAGAGGAGGTACACTGCCCACAATAACAACAAAAACGACAACATTATTAATTTGGTATGTATGTTGACTACAGTTGCAGCCACTCGTTTAATGTGTTGTCCTGTACATTAAATGTAACACAGTTTGTGTGTTTCATCTGTAACCTGCTCTAAATTTCGTTACTTGAGGGCCGACCTCGTGTAACACATTCGCTCAATTGATTCGTTAATTAAATCATGCTCACATGTGGTTATATTGTTTTAGAATCGTGTTGATTACATAGTAAGCTTTGCTCCCGGTATGGAATAGTTTACAATGTAATTCAGGTATAAAACAAAACACTGCAAAAATTTATGTGGCAACATTATGATTAAAAGATGTTATTTGATGCTCTTAATGCGTAACACAAAGATTATATCACGATACAAAAAGGTCGAAGAATTAAGAGGAAATATATAAAAATGTTGAAAACCCCAACTAATGCAACAAAACACTAGCTAGACTGTAAGAAAAAGTAAGTGGGTAAGTAAGTCCTTGTACACGGGGTACGCATGCATGAATAGAAATAAGACGTAACTTTGTATACATCCGATATATACAATATTGTTTAGAGGAGAATTTCATTTTAGAATTTTTTTGAAATTACAGTATATTCGAAATAATAAGTTTCATTATCTTATATTCGTAAAGCAAACATTTTTGCTCATCTTTTAATTTTCATATTCTGTTGCTAGGTTAATAGGTTTGTAGATAGGTATTCAATTGTTTAAATCTATTTTTTTATATTACAACTTTTATTTATTTTAGTACCACTTAGAAATAATATGACCAGGGAACGGATTTATATGGACTAAAAATATATGAAATATGTAAATATATATGCAGTTATTTTTACCAAAATATGGAATTAAATATGGATTTTTACCAAAATATGGAATTAAATATGGACTTAAAATTATAAAAAAATGACTATGTACGTTAAATATTGGTACATTTTAATCAAACTAAACAAAAAATATAATGGACGTACCTTATCTTCCAATGTAGTTTCAACAAAACACAATTTTTATTGTCTGTTACCATAACAATAGGTTACAAACATTTCTTTCAAGTGCTGAAAAGTGAATCTTCTTCTATTGTCTCTGAGGATAGATTTATACTGACTAAAAGAGCGTTCGACGTCACAAGAAGTAACTGGTACATAATTCAATTTCACAATGTCTGCTGGGGATAAGTCCAAGTTAATCTTCACTGTTGATTCACCACTCATCACAGCAACAACCTTTTGTAGTTCTTCATATCCAGGGTTTTTTGAAAGTACAGTGTCCACCTTAGCTCTTACTGCATCTGCAACTTTACCTCTACCACGATTCAGTTGTTCCACAGTACTATTTATAATTTCAAAACTTTCAGATAGTGAAAGGTGCCTATTTTGGAGACTTTTGAGCGTTTTTATGATGCATGAAAATGTATGCTGAATGTGAGCTAAGTCATTCTTCACACTTATGTCACAGGTAACTGTTTTCGCAGTATCAATTGAGACTGCATCTTCAGAGTCCAATGCAAGGAGAACATTGTTAATAGAGTCTATATGTTCGGCATAATATTCAACTGCTTCTAGCCATGTACCCCATCTAGTTAAAATTGGCTTTGGTGGCAATGGAATTTCAGGGTACATTTCTTTCAACACGTTAACTCTACTGGGAGCTTTGAGAAATACTTTTTTCACTGATGAAATCAACAAATCTACTTTAGGGAAATTGTCTCTGACCACTTCTGCCACACGATGAAATGCATGCGCCACACAAGTAAAATGAGTCAATTTAGGATATACAACAGATAATGCTTGTCCAGCTTTGACCATATAAGGGGCAGCATCGCTAATAAAGAATAACACATTATCGTACATAATACCCTTTGGCCACAGGATACCCATAGCTTCGTTGAACAGTTTAACTATAGTTTTGTTATTGCACTTTTCTAGAACATCACAATGTAAAAGAATTCGTTCAGAATATTGTTCACTTAACAAACCGATAACTACATTACCAACAAGTCTACCTTCTTTGTCGGGAGTCTCATCAATGGAAACCCAAATTGAACTATCTTTAATTTCATCTCTTATCTTCTGTATTGTCTCATCGTAGATGGATGGAGCATACGTCTTCCTAAGTGTTGACTCATCCGGGATTGTATGTTGAGTATATATTTCAAGGAATTCCCTGAAGACCTTATTCTTTAGTTTGTAGAGAGGAATATCAGCAGAGATGAGAGAACGGCACAGGTCGATGTTAAACTCAGATCTTACATTCGATGTTGTTGGTTGTGTTAAAAACAATTGTCTCTGCTTGGAATTTAGTTGTTTGTTGGCCTGATGTTTACTAGTTGTAATGTGTTGTTGCACCAGGAACTTTTGTGTAGATGATACTGCACACTGACACAAATTACAAAATAATATTTTATTGTCAGTTGATAAACCATCTTCTTTAAATTCTGAAATGTAACTTGTTAGTTTTGATTTTAAATTGACTGAATGACGTACTTTTGGCATATTTACCGTCTTTATAGTATGATTTACAAAACTGAACCTATGTGTACTCTGACTGGCATTTAACTGTTGAGCTGCACAACTGAAGTCTGTTAAAAATTTTAAATTAAATTAATACAGTTTTGTAACTTACTTTCCCATTGTTGATAGGACTGCTAATTTTCAAATAACTCTGATGTTAAAGGGATTACTGAACATGTGTTTAAATCTCTATTGTTGAAATGTATTTTTAAAAGTTAATGGAATTTTGTTTTGTTTTATTGTTAAACCTAATATAATATGGACTGTTTTATATGAAATATGGAAAATATATGGAAATTAACGAAAATATGTACTAAACTCTAAAATATGGAAAAATATGGAAAATAAAAGTAGGATTTTTCAACCCTACACATTGTGAAACATAAAGATAATGCAAAATATAAATTATATTAGCTTTATAAGTAAATATGTATTTACATATAAATCCTTTCCCTGAATATGACTTTTCGCATATTTCATGAGTATGTAATAAAATAATATAGAACAATTTGTTTGAGCAAACAAACAAAATATACGCCGCATATTTAATGAGTTTGCAATAAAATAATAGACTATAGAACAATTTGTCTGAGCAAAAGCACAAAATATATGTCGCATATTTCATGAGTTTCCAATACAACAATATACGATAATTTGTTTGAGCAAAAAAGAAAAAAACAATAAAATGTACGTCTCATATTTCATGGGTTTGCAATAAAAGAATATACAACAATTTGTTTGAGCAAAAACAAAAAGTATGTCGCATATTTCATGAGCTTTCAATAAAATAATATACAATATCTTTGAGCATAAAAACAAAATATATTTATCATAGTTCATGAATTTGCAGTAAAATAATATACAACAATTTGTTTGAGCAAAATAATAATAATAATAATAATAATAATAATAATAATAATAATAATAAAATATGTCGGATATTTCATGAGTTTGCAGTAAAATAATATAAAACAACTTTTTTGAGCAAGAAAAAAGAACAAAATAGGCTAACTTATATGTCGCATATTTCATGAGTTTGCAATAAAATAATATAGAATATCTTTGAGCATAAAAACAAAATATATTTATCATATTTCATGAGTTTGCAGTAAAATAATGTAGCCTACAACATTTTATTTGAGCAAAAAACAAAATGTATGTCGCATATTTCATGAGATTGCAGTAAAATAATATACAACAATTTGTTTGAGCAAAAAAAAAAAAAAAAAAAAAAAAAAAAAAAAAAAAAAAAAAAAAAAAAAAAACATCGCATATTTCATGAGCTTGCAATGAAATAATATACAATTTTTTTGAGAAAAAACTAAAATGTATGAGTCATGAGTTTGCAATAAAATAATACACAACAATTTGTTTGAGCAAACAGAATATAATATGTCACATATTTCATGAGTTTGCAATAATATAATATACAACAATTTGTTTGAGCAAACAAAATATAATATGTCACATATTTCATGAGTTTGCAATAATATAATATACAACAATTTGTTTGAGCAAACAAAATATAATATGTCACATATTTCATGAGTTTGCAATAAAATAATACACAACAATTTGTTTGAGCAAACAGAATATAATATGTCACATATTTCATGAGTTTGCAATAATATAATATACAAAAATTTGTTTGAGCACTGTAAATTATTATTCTCGCTCAACAGGGGTTGTTTGTAGAATTGCATAAGAATAATTTTACCTTATTAATAAGCTGCGCGACACCTATCACAGTTTTCTGCCCATTCACGATGGGCATGCAGAGAATACTCTTGGTGAGGAAGCCATCCTCGTCTTCACGCATTTCGTGGTTCATCCAAGTGGACACGTCGCCGATGTTGAGAATCTGCAACAGTAACAAGTTCACATCGTGACGCGCGATGCTTATTGCAATATTTGCATCTCGCTTCTCACCACAACTTATGCGCTTGTCAAAATCGACTTGAGGGACGAAACGCCGCGCATTTAGACTTTATCTGTGTGCGTTGTCTGAAATGCGGAAGGTTAAGATAAACGGTTGGAAGAAGAAGTGTTGTCAGAATTTTATATTGTTAGGGATGGTAGAATAAATGCCTCGCAAATGAAATTTATACGATCCTTGTCAGATGCTACACTGAAGGCTCATAAATGAAAACAGCATTCTCTTAAGATGCCACAATACCGCCTACCACCTTTTAAGATTTTACATTGCAGGCCTACTCTCCGAAGACATAATACTTAGGACGACCACTCCACAGATGGACTGATCAACTCTCTTATGTATTCGCAGGATGGGAATGGTACCCACACTGCAATTCGAAGAAGTAGAAGAAGAAGAAGAAGGAATGGTAGTACTGATCTTTCCGAACATATATAAACATTTCATGATATTTATAATATATGCTTTTTTTTACTTCTTTACCTATCTTTTTTCTTTCAGATTTTTTAACAGTTGCTAAACACATAAAACTTTGATATGAGCAGAATATACAGGCTGATTCACGAGGACTTACCGTCACTTACGGGGTTTATTACCGAAGACATTCTGAGCAAAAAATATCATACAAACCTTTGTCCTAATCGCAATATTTTCGAAGTTACATTAATTTGAAGTTGTTAATAAAATATCTTTTTTCTGTAGTTTCACGGGTAAAAAAAAAATATTACAAATGGTAGAGAATGAACTCGATGTAGTCCCACACGACATATTGCTGGTTAAACTACAATCAACGGGGGTTGACTTCAGAGTACCCCAGTGGATCAAGAAATTTTTAACTTGTCACACTCATAGAGTACGTGTCGGGGAAGAATTATCGAGTCCAATAGAAATTTCTTCCGGAGTCCCACAGGGGAGTGTATTGGGGCCGCTCCTATTCCTGGCTTTGGTAAATGATCTGCCAGTTAACATCATGTCCAGGGTTCGCTTATTTGCGGATGATTGTATCGTATACAGGGAAATAAGAAGTTATGAAAATACTACTCTTCTTCAGAATGACTTCAATAGAATAAACGACTGGGCAATGGTCAACAAAACGAAAATAAATTCTCTAAAGAGGAAAGCCGTCAGGTGCGACAATATTGAGACAATGAATGCGAATCAGGTGCGACAATATGGAGATAATGAATGCGAATCAAATGCGATAATATGGAGACAATGAATGCGAATCAGGTGCGACAATATGGAGACAATGCATGCTAATCAGGTGCGACAATATGGAGACAATGAATGCGAATCAGGTGCGACAATATGCAGACAATGAATGCGAATCAGGTGCGACAATATGGAGACAATGAATGCGAATCAGGTACAATAATATGGAGACAAGGAATGCGAATCAGGTACGATAATATGGAGACAATGAACGCGAATCAGGTGCGATAATATGGAGACAATGAATGCGAATCAGGTACGACAATATGGAGACAATGAATGTGAATCAGGTGCGATAATATGGAGACAATGAATGCAAATCAGGTGCGACAATATGGAGACAATGAATGCGAATCAGGTGCGAAAATATGGAGACAATGAATGCGAATCAGATGCGACAATATGGAGACAATGAATGCGAATCAGGTGCGACAATATGGGGACAATGAATGCGAATCAGGTGCGACAATATGGAGACAATGAATGCGAATCAGGTGCGACAATATGGAGACAATGAATGCGAATCAGGTGCGACAATATGGAGACAATGAATGCGAATCAGGTGCGATAATATGGAGACAATGAATGCGAATCAGGTGCGCTAATATGGAGACAATGAATGCGAATCAGGTGCGACAATATGGAGACAATGAATGCGAATCAGGTGCGATAATACAGAGACAATGAATGCGGATCAGATGCGATAATATGGAGAAAATGAATGCGAATCAGGTGCGATAATATGGAGAAAATGAATGCGAATCAGGTGCGCTAATATGGAGACAATGAATGCGAATCAGGTGCGACAATATGGAGACAATGAATGCGAATCAGGTGCGATAATACAGAGACAATGAATGCGAATCAGGTGCGATAATATGGAGAAAATGAATGCGAATCAAGTGCGATAATACAGAGACAATGAATGCGGATCAGATGCGATAATATGGAGAAAATGAATGCGAATCAGGTGCGATAATATGGAGAAAATGAATGCGAA
Organism: Periplaneta americana; assembly: GCF_040183065.1. NCBI lineage: Eukaryota > Metazoa > Arthropoda > Insecta > Blattodea > Blattidae > Periplaneta > Periplaneta americana. The sequence goes on from NC_091120.1 coordinate 17,117,737, forward strand.
TCAGGTGCGCTAATATGGAGACAATGAATGCGAATCAGGAGCGACAATATGGTGACAATTATTGCGAATCAGGTGCGAAAATATGGAGACAATGAATGGGAATCAGTTGCGACAATATGGAGAAAATGAATGCGAATCAGGTGCGATAATATGGAGACAATGAAAGCGAATCAGATGCGACAATATGGAGACAATGAATGCGGATCAGGTGCGACAATATGGAGATAATGAATGCGAATCAGGTGTGACAATATAGAGATAATTAATGCGTATCAGGTGCGAAAATATGGAGACAATGAATGCAAATCAGGTGCGATAATATGGAGACAATGAATGCGAATCAGGTGCGACAATATGGAGACAATGAATGCGAATCAGGTGCGATAATTTGGAGACAATGAATGCGAATCAGGTGCGACAATATGGTGATAATTAATGCGAATCAGGTGCGAAAACATGGAGACAATGAATGGGAATCAGGTGCGATAATATGGAGACAATGAATGCGGATCAGGTGCGACAATATGGAGACAATGAATGGGAATCAGATGCGACAAGATCATTTCAACAGTATTACAGTGACAGATAATAGTGATTGGTTGAAACTGAACGTAGTATTACACGGGATTGGTTGCTGACTGCATGAGCGAAGTAGTCAATAGAATCTGCCCTCATTAATGGTAACAGTACTGTAAATATTATGCATCAGAGACTCGAGAGCGAACGTAAAAACGTAGTGACGTGTCGAGAAAGTCACTGTGGGGGAAGTTTAATATGCAGAGAGCGGCATCACTGCTGTGTTGTCCCGTGACTCGGGGCGCAGGTCTCATTACTCCATGGAGGAGTGTGCGGTCATGCGGACTGCGCCAATTTGAACACCTGACGGAACCGCTTCGACGCCACGGGCCAGCGCAAACACTAACTTCTCAGAGTTATTCGACCACACCACTGTTGTTACTCTTAGCCTTAACCCATCAACGCTATTCCTCTGCTACGCAGTTTTATACAGGGCGTTCAAAATTTCAATGTCCAAACTTCTGTTTCGAGTTCTCCACACTTCTACCCCAAATTATCTTCGTTCCCAGTTTAACTACTTATCCTCCAGTCACAATCTAAACACCAGGTAACAGGAGACCCAAATCCTAGCAATTCCTGCCCATAGAACATCCCACTATTCATCCTCTTTTACTGTCTCCGTCCCCCGTGAATGGAATTCTTTACATCAGAAGATTAGGGGCTGCCAGACAATAACCACTTTCAAGAAAAGGCTGAACGATTTCTTATGGGCGCAGTCAGATTGGAGTTATACTTGTGATCGAGCTTAATAATTTAATTTAATTTAGGTATGACTATCATTACTATTATTATTATTATTATTGTTATTATTATTATTATTATTATTATTATTATTATTATTATTATTATTAAATAATTGTTTTATTGGTGTTGTGAAGATGAAAAGAATTGTCATTGTATTATATTAATTATGTATTATATTGTCTTGTATTGCAGTATTGTATTGCTTTGAATTGTATTGTATTATATTGTATTAATTATGTTATATTCATAGCATTGTAGTAATTTTCTATCATACTGGTTGAGTGGAAGAGAAGGCCGAATGGCCTTGACTCTGCCAGTTAAAATAAACCATTATTATTATTATTATTATTATTATTATTATTATTATTATTATTATTATTATTATTATTATTCTATGGTTCGTAGAGGAAACCAAAACTTTGTTTTATAATTTCAAGGAAAAATTGTTCCGGTGCCTGGTATTGATCCCGGGACCCTTCGCTTGGCGCGCGAACGCTCTTCCGACTGATCTACCCCAGGATCTATACACGACACCGTTACAATTTCTCCTTTATATCCACACGACTCAAATGAGCTGACAAGAGGCCAGAACTCAATTAGCCTATGAGTGCACGCAAATACTTGTGTGGATACAAAGGAGAAATTGTGACGGTGTCGTGTATAGTTCCTGGGGTAGCTCAGTCGGAAGAGCGATCGCGCGGTAAGCGAAGGGTCCCGGGATCGATACCCGGCCCCGGAACAATTTTTCCTTGAAATTATTCAAACCTGCTTTACAGGGAGCTACAACCTGAAAGCCAGATTTGTATAATTTTTTTTTTTTTTGTTAAATAAGCATGGGCCAGAAACTCATACCGGATGAGTGCTGAGTGCAGAGGAGGACACCAAAACATATGATCCTGTTAACAAATGAGCCGTTCAGAGCAGAAGTGGTGTAAGTCAAGAATGGGTAATGAGGGTTAAAGTAAACATTCTGTAAAAACAGGGCAAAGTAGCAATTAATATTCAATATATTTAAATTATTACTAGTCAGTGGATAGCAAGAAGGACATATTAATTGCTACTTTGCGCTGTATTTTACAGAATTTTTACTTTAAACCTCATTACCCAATTTTGACTTACACCACTTTTGTTCTGAACGGTTCAAATAATGACTAGACTTTGAAGTTGAGGCACATTTAGTCTGAAGTTAAGAACACACAGAATAGCACAGTGTTTACAAAGCAGCTTGCAAGATAGTCTTCTTCCCTCATATAGATGTTATATTAGTTGAATTGAACTGTTGCAAAAAAAATAAATAAATAAACTTTCGCCTGAAGGAGAAACGTAAATATTATGTTGGTCAGAATACAGTGTTATCGTTCTCTGGTATAGAAACGTAATATTTTTTTTAGGTCTATAAACAGACAGGGCAATACTATTTACAAAGAAGCTGTGTATCAATTTTCGTAATAATAATAATAATAATAATAATAATAATAATAATAATAATAATAATAATAATAATAATAATAATCATTATAATAATAATAACACTTTATTATTAGAATATGAAAACATATTTTTGTAACTGTACATAAATTACAATATAAGGGATAGAACCAACATAAATAATATAAAAAAATTACAATATAAGAAAAAGAAGCGACATAAATATAGTAATTATAAAATATAGGTCACAAAAATAGATTTGTTCTTTTTTTATTTATTTTTTCGTTGTTGGTAACTCTATAGCATCTATTAGATGCTTTATGCTTGTGTTAACAGATGGAGTTACTTGCCAACAATGTGACACTGAAACGTGTGTTCAGGTTACTGCCCAGCGACAGTCCTGATGTATTTTATATTTGTGATGATTGGTTAATTAATATTAACCCGGCACACTCACAATCATATTCACATTCATACAAATTCAAGAAAAATTCACCGAGAGCCGAACCCGGGAATCGAACCCAGGACCTCCTGATCTGGAAGCCAGCATGCTGACCAACAGACCACGGAGGCAGTCTGGAGATAATAAGATTATTATAAAAGAAACAAAATTTAGATAAAACATTTAAGAAAGAATATATTCTATTTAATATAAATTAAACTCCCTTATGGTAAAGCACTTGTTCTTAGGAAAAACTGTGCATAGATTAGTTTAGGCCTAATAAATCATTACCAAGAAACGAAGATAATATTATAATTACAATCAAAATAACTCAAATATAGAATTTAGTAAGAATTTAATATTAGCAAGAAATCAGAATGAAAGTTTTGTAGGTTGACTTCATAACAGAATAGAGTAAGCTGACAATGAAATTAATGAAATTGAAGCAGCGGTAGCTATTACAAATTAACAAGATACTTGTTGAAAATACATATTATGTTAAATATAATATGTTATTCTACATTATGAACATTTACTTCTGTAGTTAAACTGAACAACGATTTATCTGAAATGCAGGTCAATGTGCTGGTAAAATTTTTCTGGCACATACGAAACAAAAAATCTACTCGACAGAACACAGATGGATCGGACTTCAGACAAATGTTGTGCACGTGGTGGCATGTACAGACTCGGGAGAAGAATTCACATCTGCATGTCGAATTTTAACAAACAGAAGGGATTTCGAAACTCTTCTCTTCGCGTGTATTACTCGACAAAGGAGTCGATTATATTCAAAACTTCTTTCCCAAAATGAAGCTACAGAAATGTGGATCTGATTTTACAATAAAGATAAAACTTCCCATGCTTTAATATCCCAGAAAACAAAGAAGGAAAATTGGGAAAATGAAACTGCACAAAATTAAAGAGGAACTCAAAACATACATAATTTTTGTTAGCAATTATTTCAAATTCAATTGAAACTTAATGCAATGAAATGAACGAAGAATGAATGAATGAATGATTGGGTGAATATAAAATAAAATATATCACATTTTTAAATTGCAGAAATGCTTGAATGACAGTTCAATAAAAACCACGAATAAAAGTATCTATAGGACTAATAAAGCGATAAAAGGCAAAATAGTTGCAATTAGCGGGAAATGTGTAATGCAAAATACTTATCTAATTCATAACACCAGTGTTTTACTTTTACCAAACTAGTAATGACAGTATTGTTGGTGGTACGATGATGATGATGATGATGATAAGAGGATGAATAAAACAGATGAAATGGTAGCAATAGCCTATAGATACTTATATAGACTATTCAACTTATAGAGTGAATTTGGCCAATAACGTTTCAGAACCGCCTTAAAATCAACCAATCACAGTTGTGTTTCTTGAGAAGACGCTTTGTAAGGAAACATCTTATCTGATACTACGACTCGTACAATACTTCAGTGTCAATCACATAAAATCAAGAAATGCCAACAAAATTTAACTTTGAAAATTGCGTTTTCAATGATTGTAACTTCAAGCAATAAATAAATGTCTGTAAAAAATCTTTCGTGTTTTCATTCTGTTAATGTAACATTTCAGCTTATCTTACTTTTGAGGTTAAGCATTGTTGTTTCGTATTCCCGCTCTGAGTAGTTGGCAATAGTATTTAGTAAGCCGTGATAGGTAGCAGTTTGTTTTTGAACTTCATTACAAGGAAACATAATCATGTCTCATTGCTGTGTTTTATTATTATTATTATCATTATTATTATTATTATTATTATTATTATTATTATTATTGTTATTTACGTAAGTATAATTCGGTTTTGCAAGTTATTTCATTTTATTCGTTGAATTATCTTATTAAATTGCATTCGTGTATTACTACAGATAAGAATCTATCCATTGCTGCTCTACCCGCAAAATGTCACAGGCCTATGGAACAGAACCACTCTACTTTCGATAAACCGTGCATTATCTGACTGAGCTATCGCTGAAACATCCGAAGGAAAATCTTTAAGGTGCACTTAAATCGCGGAAACGTCATCACCACTTACATTAAATTCATATCCAAACTCGATTGCATAATGCTTCTTTCAGAAAGTGTTTGGAGCGAAAAAGGATCTCAAAAGCCTCGTGTCTTCCATTATGACTAGTGTTTTAAGATCGTTTCAGACGTCTGTTACGTCGTAAATGGAGTCATGGGCTTCACAGCCTACAGCACCTACCTAAAGGGCACCCCCGAAACGTAAAACAATAACATTTGAAGAGCCCACTACAAAAAGGGGGAATGTCGAATTTATTTCATTTTGCAGAAAATGAAATTTAAACTTTGGCATTCCCCGTTTTTGTGCTGTATCCCAATTCGTCAACATGATGCAGATCTGGAATTATCATGTTACTTGCATTGCAACAAAGTGTATTGTATTCGACTCCCTTTGATCTAAGTACTGAACCTTCATCTCATTTTTCACAAATTTACGACATTCTCCCTTTTTGCAGTGGACTCTTCATTTGTTTCCAGCATGGAAAATCGATTTAGAAGCCATACGGAAATATATCAAGCTCAATTTCGACTGCCGGTGGACTTAATTAGGGAAAACACGGGGATTTTACTGGATTCAAGTAAAGAGATAGGTTTGGAAGTAAATCCTGAAAAGACAAAGTATATGATTATGTCTCGTGACGAGAATATTGTACGAAATGGAAATGTAAAAATTGGAAATTTATCTTTCGAAGAGGTGGAGAAGTTCAAATATCTTGGAGCAACAGTAACAAATATAAATGATACTCGGGAGGAAATTAAACACAGAATAAATAAGGGAAATGCCTGTTATTATTCGGTTGAGAAGCTTTTATCATCCAGTCTGCTGTCAAAAAATCTGAAAGTTAGAATTTATAAAACAGTTATATTACCGGTTGTTCTTTATGGTTGTGAAACTTGGACTCTCACTTTGAGAGAGGAACATAGGTTAAGGGTTTTTGAGAGTAAGGTTCTCAGGAAAATATTTGGGGCTAAGAGGGATGAAGTTACAGGAGAATGGAGAAAGTTACACAACACAGAACTGCACGCATTGTATTCTTCACCTGACATAACTAGGAACATTAAATCCAGACGTTTGAGATGGGCAGGGCTTGTAGCACGTATGGAGGAATCCAGAAATGCATATAGAGTGTTAGTTGGGAGGCCAGAGGGAAAAAGACCTCTAGGGAGGCCGAGACGTAGATGGGAAGATAATATTAAAATGGATTTAAGGGAGGTGGGATATGATGGTAGAGACTGGATTAATCTTGCTCAGGATAGGGACCGATGGCAGGCTTATGTGAGGCGGCAATGAACCTCCTTAAAAGCCAGTAAGTAAGTAGGTGGACTTAATACGGTTTGAAACGATCAGACATCACAGCATGGAAGATCGAATAAGAAGCTATACGAAAATGTATCAAGCTTTATTTTGTCCATCGGTGGACTTAATACAGTTTGAAATGATGCTATTTAAGTCATGTTGCTCTTAAAAGCTAGAAAATGAACAGAAGCTGTGATACATATTATATCTGGTTCCTGTGGAAGGGATTAAATATCCACACGGCTACCGGAAATCAAACCAGAGTGTACCGGTTTTGCTGTTACGAACGCTATCTTTCGAAGCATAGTGTATGGCCCATATTCCGCTATCAGGTGTCTAATTCTTCCGCTGTAATGTGGAGTGCATAACTTCGCGGCTGACACATTAGCCTGTAATGGTAGCTTGAGGGGCACGGGAAATGGGATCAGAGTTTTGAAACGTCAGCTTTAAACCATTTGGTTCCCTCCGCGACGCGCAAACATTATCACGTTAGTGCCCTCTACTGCGGTGAAACATGACACATTGTCTGCAATGAGACAACTCATAAAACCTTTAATACGGACCGCTGAATTCGATATTACAATAGCGAGCGGCGTCGAACAATCTATAATTTACCATGGGCTAGATTACATGGCGCTAATTACGATCCCACGTCCCTGTAAATGCAGGAATCCGAACCATTCACCCACTGACTGACAGTATAATATGTAGAAGTGAAGCAGGGACCTCAGCAGAGTGGTCAGAACGCCCTCTTTCCGAAACGGATATCGGTAGGGACCGGATTTATATGGAATATCAAGGTGTGAAATATGTACATATTTATGTAAGAAAAATAAGCTGAATTACTTACTGGCTTTTAAGGAACCCGGAGGTTCATTGCCGCCCTCACGTAAGCCCACCGCCAGTCCCTATCCTGAGTAAGATTAATCCAGTCTCTATCATCATATCCCACCTCCCTCAAATCCATTTTAATATCTTCCCATCTACGTCTCGGGCTCCTCAAAGGTCTTTTTCCCTCTGGCCTCCCAACTAATACTCTATATGCATTTCTGGATTCGCCCATACGTGCTACATGCCCTACCCATCTCAAACGTCTGGATTTAATGTTCTTAATTATGTCAGGTGAAGGATGCAATGCGTGCAGCTCTGCGTTGTGTAACTTTCTCCATTCTCCTGTAACTTCATCCCTTTTAGCCCCATATATTTTCCTAAGAACCTTATTCTCAAACACCCTTAATCTCTGTTCCTCTCTCAAAGTGAGAGTCCAAGTTTCACAGCCATACAGAACAACCGGTAACATAACTGTTTTATAAATTCTGTCAGATTTTTTGACAGCAGACTAGATGACAAAAACTTCTCAAACGAATAATAACAGGCATTTCCCATATTTATTTTGCGTTTAATTTCCTCCCGAATATCATTTATAATTGTTACTGTTGCTCCAAAATATTTGAATATGTACCAAAATATGTAAAATTATGAAAATATTTAATATCAATATCTGGGAAGTATAGGATAGGGAAGACTCTCATTTCCTATAGGTCTACTAAATTTAAAGTAAAGAGGTCAAGCAATAATCTGAAAAGGTATCTATTAGATTCTTTTAACATCTTTCCAGTTTGTTCCTTCACTCCAGCTTCTTTTCAAAAGTCAGCTACTTTATTGCTGCTCATGTCGGACTTGACACGGGGTTTCCCTGGAAGGATTAGGAAGAGGGTGGGTAAGGTTGCAAATTGCATGGGGACGACTTGTTAAGACGTGTGCAAAACAATTATAGTTCGAGACAAATCATGTCGTCCTCGACCCACTCCACCGCATGAAGGCAACGCTACTTTCCGAGTGATTTTTACAATACAAGGTAGTTGTATGAGAAAGGCTGCCTTTTGTTCACTCATATTTACAGTGGGTGGGATGGGGTGAGTGCCTCTATTACTTTCTGGAACTAAGGACGTTATGTTTCGTCCCGAAATATATCCTTTCTTAGATAGGTAAAGACGCTTTTTAAATCTGTGTGATTATTTCAAATTGTAAACTTCCCCAGCAGAAGTTTTTTTTCCCCTTTTAGAGAAGTAAAAATGAATAAAACCTCTAAATATATAGATTTATGTAGCCTAATACCAAGACATAATATGTAATGTGGGCTAAATATGTAAAAATATGTAGTATCAAATTTGGATATATTAATGGTAATTACAAGATTCACAAAGATTTGTTATTTATATACGGTTAGGTTGAAAGGAATATAATATGTAATTACATAAAAATTCGGTTCCTAGATATCGGGTTTCAATTTTAAAATTCCTTTGCGGAACGAAAAGTTACATTTGTTCAGAAAAACATTTCTGCACATTCAAAGGACAAAACTAAATTTCTTTCAATAATTTATTATCATAATATGCTGCTCTCTTAAATTGACTGAGCATATTGGAAATTAAGGTGTTAGGTACAGCTTACAGGAGTAAAATTTTGGAAATATACAACATTTTTTCCCTCCATTATTGTATCTTGTACAAAAATGAAAATTAGTATTTATAACACACTGTCCTTCTGCTATATGAAAAAAAATATTTTTACGATTTAAAAATTATTATTTATATTCCTTTTTTCAAAATTCAGTTCACTGTGCAGTGATGCAGCACTTTCAACATAACTCAAAAAATATCCAACATTCTGTGATGAAATTTTTTTTTGTGAATGTATGCTTGTCATATGTACAATATGATGCAAGGTCACTTCTCTACCTTTGATAGAGTGTCTAATAAAAAATAAATTCATTTTTAAAAATGGTCAAATATCAGTATTTTCTTCTAACACAAAATAAAAAAAATATTTATTAAGGAATGTAGTTGAAAGAGCATGATATTGTAAACATGAGTTTCAGCAATAAAATAAAAGAGAGAGAACATGAAAAGGTAACAAGTTTATGAGTTATGAGAGAAACGCTTCATCACTGCACAGTAAAATACCACCATTTTGAATTTTGAAAAGAAATATATAAATAATTTTTTTTTAAATCGTAAAAATATTATTTTCGTATAGCAGAAGGACAGTGTGTTACACATACCAATTTTCATTATTGTACAAGATACAATAATGGAGGAAAAGATGTTGAATATTTCCAAAAAATTTACTGCTGTAAGCTGTACCTAACCCCTTAAATCATTGGCATTTCCAAAATATGCTTTCAAAGGTTTCACATAAAAAATTTATCTAGAAAAGGAAGCGAAAACGGGCAAAGTTGTATGAAACTTTTTTTGTTTGAAAAATCTCAAAGAATAACGCAGTGAAATGGAATCGATCATTTTGAAAAGAGGTCATCTCCAATTTTTTTTTTCAAAAAATGAATATTTTGACGGATTCGCATTTCTGGAGGAATCTAGTCATACATTCGATATGAAAACAGGACGTTCTTCATCCGTTAAATCTCTTCTAGACAAGGTCACATTGAAGCGTTCATTTTAAGAAGAGTTCCTAGAAATAACCCGTTTTCAAAATGATGTATGTGACGTACGCACTGACACCTAAACAAAAATTTTAGGGAATTTAATATTGAAGGTAACGATTAAAAAAAAATATTTCTTGAAGGAATAGGTAAAAGATCCTAGACTATGTTGTTGATGTAGGTCTTTAAAACATTCCAGTAAAAGAATCATGCGGACATTTAATTAATTGTATATTTTATTACGTAAATGCTTTACGTTTGAAAAAATATGCAAATTTGATTTTATTTTTACTGCTGTTTTAATATTCTGGTTCGTGTTTTATAAAGTGTAATATACAGGGTGTCCCATTTATCTTGTTCACCTATTGTAACTTTTTTGTTTGGATAAGTACTGGAATTTTTGTTTTTGAGAGTTATGTTAGAACGAGGGGCTAACATTAGTGTAGAGATTTGGTGCATGTAACTACATTATGGTAGAAGATACACATGACATCATCAATTTTTCAAATAGCACTACATGTTACATTGTTTACACACATTAATACGAGTTCAAAAATGTTTCACAATGTCACCTTCCTAATCAATAACAACAACAAAACGAAACAAAAACATACTTCCAATGTGATAATGTTATGCTTTGAGAATCACAGATGTTCCAAATGGTGACCATTCACATTAATGCACATTCGAAGGCGTTCCCCGAAAGACCGTATGACTGCCCGGCATGTTGCTGGCTGAATGGACACACAAGCCTTTCGAACGCGTTGCTGCATGTCGTCTGGTGTTGTAAGAATGTTCTGGTACACACTGTCCTTTACAGTTCCTCACAGGAAGAAGTCGAGTGACGACAGGTCGGGAGAACGTGCAGGCCACTGTACGTGGATTGTGGCGTGGAAGGTTGTTGTGGTTTGTTTACATGTTAAGACAGCAAACACACAACACATGACGTGTAAGGACGTCAGTCGTCTTTCGTTTTGTGTAAGTTAATGCACAAGATGAATCGGGCACCATAACAAACGGCACATTCTGATGGCATTATTTCTGCATTTTGTTGCTGTTATTGATTGGGAAGGTAACATTGTGATACATTTTTAAACTCGTCTTAATGTGTGTAATCAATGTAACGTGATTAAAGTATGTAGTGCTATTTGAAAAATTGATGACGTCACGTGTATCTTGTACCATAATGTAGTTACATGCACCAAATCTCTACACTAATGTTAGCCCCTCGTTCTAACATAACTCTCAAAAACAAAAATTCCAGTACTTATCCAAACAAAATAGTAATATGCGGTACAAGAGCGGTATGTTGATGTTTTCATGTTCGAGGAAAAGATTGAAAAAGCGAAACGTAGTTGAGCTTTTTTAATTCCCGAGAACATGAAAACAAACATACCGCTCGTGTATCGTACATTATTTTGTGCGAAGATCGTTTATTACATACCTGAAAGAGGAATTTCTAATTAGTTGCAATGAAATCTCCATCTTGGTTTCTGTTCAATGACGGCAACTTTTAAAAACTAAAATATCTATCTTCAACATTGTTGCTATAAAATGTTTTCTGTGTTTACTATATTCCAGCAGGCCGTGATATACGTCTGTCTTTTTTTTCCCCCCAGTCTATAAATGCGAACTTAAAACAAACGATAAGGTTATGTAATGATTTATTTTTCATTTTAATATTTTAACAATATTATTTATATAACATATTGCAGTAATAACATCGGCATCTGGAATCTTGTTGATTTGTTCACGGCTTCCTTAATGTTACTTGCATTACAAATGCAGTAACTTTTGTGGTGTTGTAGAGTTTACTTAATTTTTGCAAATATTTAAAAACAATAATTAACAGTGCAATTTAGGTGAAATTGCAGTGGTAAGTTTCCAATTTATAATTATTACTATGTTAAACGTCTCTAAAAATAATATGTTAAAAGCCTAAAGCAGTAAAATGAATATGGCGCTTAAGCGGTAAGAAGAGGGAAATTGTTATGTGTGTTACGTTGGGAATACTGAATGTGGTATTTCACACTTACCGCGTATTGGTTTTGTGCGGAAAGCAAGCAAATACGCACGATCTCGCACAAAAGTTATAATAGGTGCACAAGATAAATGGGACACATGTATTAAGCATGCAAAGTTTTGTTTATTTAGCTTTTATAGTAGCTGAGATAAAAAAAAAATAGTTTCACTGATGGTGTAACTCCCATTTAATAGTTTCGGTACAAACTTCCTAGGTCTAGTAATTATATATCAAGTTCAAAACATATTTATAGCCTACGCAGTTCTTAATTGTGTGTAATTGAAATCATTCCCTATCAGTAATGCACAACACAGATTTTACTGCAGTAGAATGTAATCCGTCATCTCTTCTCTAGCTAGTAGTTACTAGTTATTTCGTCCTTGACACGCCTTCCATTCAATAAAATGGGTCTAATTACAGTCTAGTTTATTTCTGGAACTTGCCAATGAATCAGACAAGATAAGTGCTATACCATCCTGTCAATAAATTAAAGCTGGTCGTCTAGAATCAAGGAAGTGTGCGATCGTGTGTGTCTGTTAGCGAGGCCAATACTATGCACTACCAGCGATGTTTTCTTTTATTGTACTAAGTTACGTGGGTTGCGACGGCGCCCCACTGTCCTACTGCTAGTGTGGGTGTGTGGCCGGGCAGAGGAGGCCCTCGTGTCTCTTTGCCTCATCCTATACCCAACCAAGCTCTGATCAATACCCTGGCATCGGGGCTGGGCCCACAAAAAGACCTGTGGATCGTCTGCGAGAATAAGATCTTGATATCGCGTTAATCATTGGCCACACCTCAGTGATTTGCTCCTCTCGGATGGTGGGGGAGAACCCTGATCAAGGAAATGTTGTAGGAGATTTATTTGACAGCCGTAATCTCCGTGTAGACGGTGAGAAATAGTTCACAGACAATAAAAAGCTCCTTCAGAGGTAGTAGTATCGGGCTCGGCTGTTGCTAATGAATATATACGCAG